>NC_136730.1:13664568-14864568 GCF_936440315.1 Barbus barbus
TAGCACTGATTAAATAAAACAATCGCAATACTTCTGAGATGGAGGGCATTTATGTCCATTTTGAGTTTCTGGGTTTTTTTGTTTCCACAAATGTCCTTTCTTATAAGAGCTCTCCCTACCATATTTGTTCAAAACAGCTGAAGCTGATTCTTGCTAGAGTTGTTTTGCCTTTTAAAGTGTGTTTTAATCAGGTCCTGATGTTGAGCGGATCAACGTGGCTGTTGGTCTTTCTCGGATTCCTGTGATCCACCTTTCAAGTCTATCTAGGACAATAAAAGGAAATGACATAATATAAAAAGCAAGAAGACTAGAAACACACATGCACACTTTGAACATGTGGCCTTGAACTTTTATGCAAACATAGTCTCTCTCATGCTAACAAGGACCATCTGTTCAGTAATTGTCTGTTTGATTTGTGTGACTTGACAACTCAGTGATTTGTATTAATTAAAAACAAGAATCCTTTTTCTCCCTCTTTTTTCAGGCGTTTGCTGGGAATCATCACTAAAAAGGACATTCTTAAACACATGGCGCAGATGGCCAACAGAGACCCGGATTCAATCCTCTTCAACTGAAGACTCTCAAGACCGAATGGACACTCCTGCACACACAGAGGGCTGAATCATCCTGCGATGATGAAGGTGGTGGTGGTAGGACTGTGTGTGTTGCTGAGGTACTGCTGTTATACAGTGGTGCGAGAGTGGCCCAAGGCAGCTTTTCGCTCTTCCACCACTGGACCTGTTCAGACAGGAGCTGTTTAGCCTGTCCCGAGGCTACAGAGACTATGTGAAAAATGCTGTCCTCTCACACCTTTGAACCTCACATCAGGCCTGATCTAAATGGTTGCCTTCAGGAGTGGACCAAATGTATATATTTAAATATGGGAATCAACGACTTCTTTTTGTATTTTTCTTTTTTTTTTTCATTTATGGTGCTTTACTCTACTTAAAAAGTAGCTTGAACTAGCTTCATATGGTTGTTAGTCTCCCAGGCTGATCTGGGTTGCTGGTTTTGGTCATTTATCTGAATGGGAGACTAACTAAGTGAGACGGTTTTAAGCCAGCCAACAATCTAAGAGTAGTTTAAGCTATTTTTTAGCAGGGTTTCCATCCCTGGAGTGACGTTTGACCTCCAAAGGAACTTCAGAAGGGTGAGAACATTCCTGAGACGATCTGGGAAACGTGCGTTAGGGGTGTTTTGTCAGAACCTGCGTGTGTCGAGCGATCTCTGTGGGAAGATGTGCCTTCTTTTGTAGAAGTACTGTGAGATTTAGTGTATCATATTGAAGTCACACAGATGCACTTACTATCTCATGTATTCTTTATCTCATTTATACATACTAGCAAATCGCCTTCAGTAGTGCTGTTCCTCTGTTTCTCACTCTTTGAGAAGGAGGCTTTGAAGATAAAATGCCACTCTTGAAAAGTTCATATGTGCATTTGACTTCAAAAGGACAGAAGCCAGTGTTGATTTTTGGTAAAAGGTGCCATAAAAGGAATGGTTTATCCAAAAATACTGTAATTTACTTTGCAAACCTGTATGACTCGCTTTTCTTCTGCGAAATATAAAATGAGACCTTTTGAGAGCGAGTCTTAGTGGGTTTTTCCTCGATACAATGAAAACCAATAGCAACTAAGACTGTTTGGCTACCAGCATTCTTCAAAATCTGTTCTTTTGTTTTCTGCAGAAGAATAAAAGGTCACACATTTTTGGATCAAACCGAGAGTGAATAAAAAATGACAGAATGTCCTGGTTCTCCCTCTGTCGTTCTGCTATTACAAGGTATTTGGTCTTGCCAGTGGCATATGTTTTCCAAAAAGTTTGTAGTGGCTGCCAAACACCCAATTTCCACTCAGCTTCCCAAAACTGCAGTTCCTGTATGGCACCACCAGGAGGCGCTATCTCACAAACTGTTCATTTGGACATCGTGCGCCATCTGACTGATTCTTGGCCCAGTTTGCTTGCTGGGTGTGTTGCGGCATTCTCTCATGTCATTACCTTCGGGACTCTTTCCATTCCCCCAACATCTTTATGTTCATATTGAGCACCTGGGCCCCTCCATGCTGTCTTTGAAGATGCGAATCCATTCCACCGTCCATCACCCTCGCTGTCTATCTCATGTAACCGCGCTGTTGTCCTCAGACAACCTCAGCGAAGCATCTCCAGGCAACTCCCTTGTTTGTCCGTGAGGATCCGATCATGACATAACGAGATCCACCCTGTAATGAAAGGGCTAAACTCATACTGTAGTCCCTTTCCTTGGCATACTTGTTTGACTTTGTGTCAACCTCCACCCTCATGCCCCCCCACCCCCACCCCCCGCGCACTGGCATTTGGGTTGTTTATGACCTATTAAAGGCATTTGATTCTTTTCATGCTCGTTCAAAACGCTCTCTTTCCCTCCTCGCTGTAATTCCCGGGAGTTGGATTTGGGGCAGGGAGGTCGTAGAGGGCTATTGTTCCCATTCGCTCCTGCTCGTCTGGGCTCCCGGTCGCCAGGATGTCCCCCGACCGCTTCCCTCAAGCACCGTCACGCAGTCCCGACCGCCTTCCACTCTTAGAAAGACCATTTCCGGTCCAGTCTTTAAACAACGGGCGATTCTGAACTGTTATAATAGAGCGGGTAGGAAAAAAATAAAATTCTGCACTCTGATTAGGAAAGGTGTGTGTGTGTGTGAGTATTTGTTTGGGGGGCCGTAAGGGTGTTGGAAGGAGAGATTATGCTTTTCTTTTTCGCCCTCCTTGGAAAACATGGGAATATGGGAGGAGGGAGAGGAGAACAGGTTAATTAAACAGTGTTCACTGGTCAGTGGAGGGATCGTTTCACAAAGGTCCCTTCTGTGTCACACGGGGGGTTATTGGAGAGACTTGGCACGAAGGACTTCCACTCATTCCTGCAATCCGGGTGGATGCTAAGCCTCTTTGCGCTGTAACCCAACACTCGATTGGCGCAGAAGGAGCTGCCAGAACCGGGACCAAATGAAATGTTGTAATGTAAAACAGGACATGCCACAGACCTCCTATGTTCTAATCTACAGAACATAGGCTTCTTCTAACTTTTCAACTCAGGAAGCAGCAAGTAAACAGCTGTTTATTTGGCGTCTACTTGCATTTTCTATTACAGCCTGTTTCGGGCCAAAGACAAATGTTAAAGCTGAGTAAACTGCTTTTACAGGCGTCAATGAGCATGTTTTCGATTTATATCCAAAGAAACCTGTGATTTTTCTCGCCAAAAAGGCAATACGGTTATTACCAAATTGCTTGGAAGGAAAATAAATATGCATTTATTCCAAAGCACTTTTCAGAGATGAAGTACCTGTTGTCTGTTTTATTGATAAGAGATGTTAACTTTAATATGTATTTTTTTGCACAAGTGTTTTCTGTTGCAGTTCTGTTGTTTGTGCATGACTGATTATATCATGTTGTCCAACTTTTGTCCATTTGAATAAATCTGAATGATGCATACTATGCAGACTGCATCCATCTAGAGGTCAATAAGTGTGTATTAATGCTTCAGATATATAAAGAATCGTTGTGGCTTTAAGTGTTTGGCTTATCTTGCATAATCAAAGACTTCAGGACATTAAAATTCCACAAATATGAGCATTTTTATTCCCTCGCATCCCAAATTACTCTGGTGGTTGTAGAAACAGACCCATGCTGGTTCGTGTTAAATGTGGTATTTCAAGGAAATCGCTGAGGGTTTCTTAAAACACCACAGGATTGTGGGGCAAGTCTTATTTGACATTGCTTCTGAACTCTGACTTTCTCGCACCTTTTGAAGGCCAATGTTTTAATAACTATTACTTTGTAACGGTATTATCAGCAATATTGTCTTTTGAAAAAGCACAAATGCTTCTTAAAGTAGCAACAGTGTGCAATGATCTGTCTCAAGTGCCTTTTTATGTTTTTTGAAAATTGTTCACAGATGACTTAGAGAATTGTAGTGTTTGTTAAAACAAGCATCACTATTATGTACTTAACAGTTTGTTCTAAACTTCTAACCTCAAGTATTAAACTTGAGCACATTACTTATCTTGCATCATTAATCCATTGAGATGGGTAACACATGGAAGCCTGTTTCTGCATCTAGAAGAAATAAAAATGTAATTGCAACTTTACATCTAACAATTTCAGCCTCATGTTTATCCCAATCTGATACAGTATCTTGAAATGTGAGATAACTTTGACTTCAAATCTTCCATTTGCACCTATATATCACATTACTTTTTTATTTTAAACCTTTTCTCTCATTTGATCTCATTTTAACCTTTATCTAATTTTTTTTTTTTTTAAACTCTTAGGCACAACCAGGCTTCCAGAGCAGTGTTGTTAGTGTTTGTTAAATTTGTTACATTAATTGAAATAAAATGTAAATATTAGATGAAAAAGTTCAACTTCGGTTAGTGGCCAAGGCAGCATTTCTTCATTTCATTCAGGATAAAAATAAAACTGCAATGAAATATTAAAAAGCTAATCAAAATTGCAGCACATGACAATATTACTAAAATACTTAAAATGAAAATATAAAAACAAAAATCAATTTAAAATATTAATAAGTACTACAATAGTATAGAAATAATACTAAAATAACACTCTCCCATAGGAGCTATCTTCACACACAAAGTAATCACCTAGAACTATTTAGCAACTACATGGCAACCACTTAGAACATCTTGGCAACCATATAACAACACCATGGCGTTGTGCAAAGGAGTTTTGCTTGAGCAAACACCTGTGTAAACTGCTGTTTAGTTGAGGTAAATGCCTATGCGAATACACGACACGCTACCAAAATGTTCTTTGGTTATGCCTAAGTAACAAACTATCCTAACTTCTGTGTCTCAGACAGGAAAGGAGACGGATATGGGCCTGAGGGATGATTGCAGAGCTTCATTGTTTCACAGAAGGGAGATGATCCCGCTGCCGCTCTCCACCGTGCCAACTGTCCCATTTGTTTATTTGTGTTTACTCTTTCTAGGCCCTGCACAAATGAATGAGATAAGTGAATCCTGTGTGTGTGTGTGTGTGCGCGCTGAGATGTTGAGCGAAACGGACAGTGTCTGGATGCGATTCCTGTGACATTCCGGAGTGTTCTGGTGGATTCAGGGAATTGGGGAGGACAAGGTTGGGTTTGTGAATAGGAATGCTTGGTGGTCTTAATGAATGGCAGAAAGGTTTTAACGATGACACATATGAGTGACGGATTGCTAGGGAGCGCTGGCGAGGGGAATGTGTGATGAAGTGTTTGAGTTGTTGTGAGTGAGGGTATATTTGTGCGGGCGGGAACAAGGGCAGTCTGGGTGCTCAGTGTGTGTGGTTCTGACCGTGTGTGTGTGTGGCCACATCTAAAAGTGAATAGACTGGTGTGTGGTCAACGCTGAGTTAGTCAAATGGTGTGTAATTGTGTGTGGCCTGTGAGTGTGCTTTGTTTTTGTGATGGTGAGATACTGGGACCCCAAGCAGAAGTGAGAATGATGGTGACTCATAGCTGGATGTCTGGAAGACTTATGAGAACAGAGAGCTGGGGAGTGATCTTACGCTTGGATCTGAGTGTATACGCTTATGTGGGCTTTCATCTGACAAAATATCCCTTTAGGGACGGTCTCAATGGTGAATATGCTTCATAAGCAGAGGAGCAGTAGTCATTATATATCTGGTAATGTATTCTAAGAGCTTCGTTTATCTTGGCTGTAGTGTAAAGAAAAAATTGTGGCTGCCCATGTAAAATGACAGAAACATTTGGCAGTTGGTTGCAATGGTCAACTGGTAAAGCGGTTTATTAAACTAACGTCAGTTAAATTAGTTATGACTGCTTGATGAGCATTATGTAAGTAATATTCTTGAGACGTGCTGATAAGGTTTTATTGTGAAACCCAACTTTTCAGATCATGTCCTATTCCTAAGTAAAATATATAATTTAGTTTTTTATTTTTCAATAATTGTTTGTTTCTGAGACGCTCACTAAGATCATAGATAAAAAAATAAAATAAAATAACAATGTAAATATGTATTGCACTTTTAATGTCTTTTCAAATGTATTGTATTCCTTTGATGGCAAAGCTGACTTTTCAGCAGCCATTACTCTAGCCTTCAGTGTCACATGATTCTTCATAAATCATAAATCAAGTTCAAGAAACAAGTATCATTATCATCAATATTGAAAACATTTATTTGAAATACATTTTTTGTAACTTTATAAATGTCTTTGCTGTCACTTTTGATAAATTAAATGGATCCTTGCTTAAGTATTAAAAGTAATTATTTTTAAATATTTTTTCAAATAAAAATCTGATATGTTCCTGTATTTATGCATATATGTGTGTGTGTGTATATATGTATATTTTATTTAAAAAAATGCCCCCCCCCCCCCCCAAAAAAAAATGAAACAATAAAAATAAAAAGACTACTTAAAAGAGTATAAGACGATAGGAGTCAATGGGAAGTCCCCAGCATGATAGAAAAACACTTTTTTTTTGAGTGTGTGAAAACATCTCTTGTGTAAGAACACCATGTGTGGGTGGGTTAGCTGTGGTATTGTGTGTGCAATTTGCAAAAGAAAAGGAAAACAAATGCCATATAATTCATGATGGACGTTATTAGCATGGGCAAAAATGCTCAAGCTAGTAATTAAATGAACAAACTATGACCCATGATTCATAAAAAGGCACTTTAATTGTTGAAAATGACACCTCGAACTTATGCTTTAAAGACACATGTCAGACATTGTAGAATTATACAATAAAGAGAGAGAGAGAGTGTGAGAGATATCAGTACATTCTTACCAAGATGGAGATGCAACATTGGTAAACAGTGCATAACATTTTCTATAAATGAAAAACAGTCCCACAGATTGGTGGTCAGAGAATTTAACAATCCCAAATAATAATAAAAAACTCTCACTGGAAAAGGAAACACAATAGTCTTTTTGTTTCAACTGACAGTTCATGTGGCTCACTGGATTTCACTGTGTTCTGCCCCGCTCAACTTTTTCACAGCAGTCCTGTAAAATCTCCGCAAAGCTCTGTGAGATTTAAACTATGCAAACCATCACATCCACTGTTTCAGAAACCAATCAAGCATTTAATTAAAAAACACACACTCACGTATATACACACCTAACACATTTGTCTTCTGTGTTCACATTGTGGTTCTTTGTGGTTCAGAGGGCAAATCCTGCTGTAATCCGTCTAGATCTGCTGGAATTCAGCCATATTTCTCTTTCCAGGCCACCACTCACCCCACTACGACCCCCATGTTGTACAGATAGGTACATATTTCAACTTGTATACACATGTGCACACTCTGGGCGGGCCTGAGCAGATTGACGGGGATAATGAGCTCTGTCAAGGTGAATTGGTAGGATTATCCAGACTCCTTCGGGGGAAAGTTAACCCCAAAATGAAAATTCTGTCATTTACTCACCCTCATTTCATTATAACCTGCATGACTTGCTTTCTTTTGCAGAATGAGTTTTTCCAGAGTCTGGTGTTGTTTTGGACCCCCTTTCGTGTTCCACAGAAGACAGAAAGTCATACAAGTTTGAAACAACATTAAGGTGAGAAAATGACAAAATATTTTCACTAAGGGGACGACTTACGAGTTCTCACTGGGATGCGGTTAATGATGTGTAATTGATGAGATCATGTATGACTTCAACACTGATCTAAAACATACTTTGAACCTCCCTTAACATGGTAAAAGTTAAGAGTTTAGATTGGTGGTGGTCTCAGATCAGTGCATAACAACAACCCAAAGGCACTTTTACACATAAATCCTAGTGGTATCTGACGTCACATTCCCTTAGACATAAAAAAGCACCCTGTGTGAGGAAATTTTGGCATTGCGGCACATTATACCAGTCAAGAGAAATGCATTTGCGCCAAAAGCATTACCCTGCTGAAGAATAACTTGTTCTCCCCTTCTGGATTAAATCAACATCCAAATTTCTTAATCCAGACAAATTGCAGATAAGAGTCAGACGGAATGAAGTTTTGTAATATGTGGTATAACTAACATTATGTCCGTAGCTAAATGCCACAAAGAGTCTTGGCTCGCTCGCTCATGCTGTATAATGTGATTTAAGGCACTGTCTTGGCAGGGGCTCTTTAGCTCACTGACTTTATCAGTAAAAACCGGGGGCAGAGTCCAGAGAGAAGAAAACATGCTCGTGGTTTACAATGAAACCCAAGCGAGTGTTTGTGCTCGGTCTCAGAAACACCATTGTGACAGCACTTGATCATTTACAGTGGAAAGTAATCACCCCCACCCTCTCCTTCAAACAGTTTTCCCTCAGAAAAAAAACAGGCTTGTATTGAGATTCACAGCGCCGTTTCTTTCGGAGAACATCACGGCGTTTACATTTACAGCGGGAGGCTCATTTTGTGGGATTTTCATGGGAGAACATTACATTCATTTCCAAACCTCGTGTTTCTGAATTAAATACAATTATGTACACAGGTTGAACCAACCACTACCACATAGAGAAAGAGATGGATGTACAACTAAGAACCGCCACCTGTCAAAAAAGTGTTGTTCAGGGCATTTGGAGTGTGTTTTTGTATGGGTGTGCAGCAATAACAAAGCATCATATAAGCGCGACATTTCAACAAACCGTGTAGCGTAGTGTTTATTTAACCTTTCATATGGCCAGCACCACGTGAGCCGGGAAACACGTGTCTCTGTGCGTCCCTCCCTGACAGTACTTCCTCCTGCACCCCAGACCAGACAGCAGAGGGAGACTTGTATCTGAGACAAAACGTATGTGTTTTATCTTATCGCTGTGTTTTTTATGCGTGGAAGCCATAAATACTCAAGAGAATGGGTGTTCTTAAATGCGATCTATGCAACAAGCTGGATTCCTCTGTGTTTATGTGAACTTTTTTAGGTCCTTTTCTTGTCAAGGCATGTTGCTCCGCTGGTCCGACAGGACGGGGAGAATTCCACAGTCCCGCAACCCGGCAGGATGCTCCTCTAAGGCTGGTAGAGCTGCATACTTGCCCTCTCATCTCTCTTTCCTCCACATTTCCGCTGTCATCGTTCTCTTCTCATATATCTGTTTTTAAAACTGTTTCAGATCCGTTGTATTCATAAGTATTCCCCTCCAGCAGACGAGTGCGAGTGGAGTCAAACCCTATATGCCATTGGCACAGATTTACTTTGTGTGAGTTTTTGTCTCTCCTGTTTTGCTACCGTTTCAAAGATTCACATCTTTGATGTGATTTGTAAAAATATACATACATTCCTCTTTAAAAGAAACAACCTTGTCCGAAATGTCTCTCATTCACACATCCTTCACATATTCAGAGTCTTAAAGAAAGGAAAGTTGAACGATGAAGTCTTTGGGTCACAGCCCCAAAACGATGCACCCGATGGGTAATGTAGTCCCACTTTAGCTCCTCTGATATGTTCTTACAGGTCTAGACGGAAAGCTCCGAAGTAGCTAGAAGAGTCCTCGCCGTACACCATTGTGGGAGACGAGACGGACACGAAGACCTCGTCGCCTGCTCGCAGCTCAAACAGGCCGCCCTGGTACACCGAGTGAAGGGCGTATTCTGCATCTGGAGCCCAACATTTGGTCCCCACTCCCTTCAGCAGCTGAATCGGCCTCAGGTAGGAGGTTTTCTTATAGATGCACTGAACCAGCTGGTGGCTTACGCTGTTCTGATCGCCCTCGCTGGGAGAGGGGTAGCGGAAGTACACCTGGGAGTACAGGTAGTAGCGGCCGTCCTGGGGTACGCGAAGGCGTCCGTTGGCCAGCGTCATGTTGTGCAGATGGGCGCCGAAGCTCTGGTTGGCCCAGGAACGTACAGGGTGGCGGCAGGACTGGTGCAGGTCTGGTTGAGGGGTGAAGTATTGAGTACCACCTGAGAAAAATGGAGAAGATGGAATTTAGGTTAGCTTGAAACGCTAGTCGCAATCCATTTTACTTCTGTAATGTATGCATTTTTGAGTGAAACATTCTGACATTCAACACAACCAGTGTTGTTATTGTTAACCAAAAGTAAACCGAATAACTGAAATAAAATAAGGTTAAGCTGAAGTACTAAAATTTAAATAAATTAAACTAAATAAAATATAGAACTAAATAGAAATATAAAAAACTAATAAAAATGACAAAAGCAATTTAGCAAAATTTTAATAAAAAAAACGGAAAATATAAAAATAAAAGCTAATTCAAAATATTAATTAATAATAATATACAGATACTAAAAGAAAAATTGTCATTTATTGCAAGTGGCTGTTTTTTTTAGTTGATGATTTGCACGTTAATTAAGATTTATAACAAGCTGATAATTATTCATGTTTTAAATGATAAATTACTGACATTAAAATTCAATAATGTTTTGTATTAATGAATAAAAAAATCAATCGGTAACACTTTACTTAAAGCCTTTATGTACAATGCATCATAAAGGGTTATTAAAGGGTATACAGCTTTAGAATTATTCATAATGTGCATTGTAATACATTATATCTTGCCGTAAATAATTATAACTGAATTTAAAATGCATTGTGTAACGATGAATTGACTAGTGTTATAATGTATTAACTGTGGTTACAATTATTAATGATATGCATTATAAGGTGCATTATAAGGCATAATTAATGCATTAAAACTAATTTTATAATGTATTGTACATTAAGGCTTTAAAAAAAGTGTTATCAATAAATCAATAAAATCCAACATAAATCATTTTAAATGCTACAAGTGATTTTAGACATCACAACATTATAAAGTACAGTATGAAAAATGCCCCCCCCCCCAAAAAAAAAAAAAAAAAAAACAAACAGTAGTAAAAAGGAAGAAACAAGTAATAGAGGTTCCAAAACAAGGAGCAGGTGCCGATTAAGGCAAGGCACATAATTCACAAGGTAAAAGGGAGGAATGAATGATTGGTGGATTTTCTTAAGAGTACAGGGGAGATCAGAACAGGAAGGTATGGCTGCACAAGAGAGGAAGTCACGAACAGAGTGAAAAATTGAAAAACAGAGAAAGACTGGGGAGGAAGGGAGGTGTAGAGCACATGGAGGAGCAGGCAGCGTGTTCCTCAAACACAATGAGCCACATTCCTCATAGAAAATCAATAACACGCTAGACCTGCTCTTTGATTTACTGCTTCAAAAAGTTTTAAAAAGGCCATTCTTCTGACAAAAGTTAAAAAGAGATACACACATGAAGTACAGATGTGTAGGAAAGCCCACCACTATCACAGCAGTTAATATAGATGTTCTTGTGGATTAAACAATTTCAGCTTTTTGAAGTTAACGACGTGCAGTTTCATAGTGAGTGTATGTGATCCATCATCAAGCAGCATGCAGACAGGTTTGTGAAAAATGCATGCACGTGTGTAAAAAATACAAACACTCCCTTGCAGTTTAGCGGTCAGACTTGCGACTTGTGCTCCAGAAACAAAGCTGGTTTGACTTGGTTTCATTTCCTTCTGGGATGCGTGACTAAATAAATCGCTTTTTTTTCTGGCACACATGCAGTAAATAGGTCTTTGATCCGAGTAGCTATATTAGAACTTCAAAGCAACAGACAAGATTTTGGGATATTTAGTGATATTATCTTGGCTAAATAACTAAACAATTTCCAACTGTTATATAATCAGCTTCTTCTTTGCAGCTGTGTGCCAGGCTTTTTTGACATAGGGAAGATCTGCCTCTGCCTGGCAGGATGGATGGATGGATGGATAGATGGATAGGTCTTATACAGGAAAGGCCTTGTGCATGTTCGGAACTACTTACAGTACTGACTGGAATACACTACATGACTTTTCAAATCTGAAGAGATTTTAAAACACTAGACATCATACACTTGGATCTTTGTAAATGGTGACAGACAAAAACTGGGCATTGTATGCTAAAGGACAGAAATCTGCAGACTGGCTCTGACTTTCAGCAACTAGCGTCGACTAGTCTAGAGTGCAAATCAGGAATTTTTTTGGCAAAAGTCTTGTAGTGTATTGCAGACTAAAATGTGTTTATTATGAGATTAAGCTTTGATCTAAATATTACATGAAAAACTTGGCCTTAGCAACTAACTGAAATAAAATAAGGTCTTATAAGTACTAAAATAGCTAAAACTGAAATAAATTAAATAGAAATATAAAAAACAAAGCTAATAAACACGATTTTAAACACAAAACAAAATGACTAAAATGTTAATAATTAAAAGTGAAAATATAAAAATAAAAGCTAATTCTAAATATGAATAAATACTATAACAGTATATAGATACTAAAAGAACACTGAACACAAGAAAAATGCAGGGCATTTTTAATAGCTTGAAGACTGATTTAAATGATTAAAAGATAAGCTTTACCGTTATATGCTCAAGTTGACTTCAATTATTTCATAGACTAAATTTAATTAATTAATTTCATTTTATTAATAACATTGTTTTTCATTTTTCATTAAATTATTTGATTATTTAATTATTTATGCAAAACTGATCAGTGTCGATGACTCTAAAATAGGGAAAATAGTAAAAATAAAAAATAGATGGGTATGTCCAAAGTTTCAGCTGGTACTGTATACACACACACACACACACACACACACACACACACACACACACACAAGCTCACCTGGCAGGCTGTTAAGGGTCAGGTGGGCTGATGGTCGCTGTGTCACTGTGGTCATAAACTTTGACCCTGATGTATTATATGAATGAGGCATGGCTCTTGCTTCTGAGGGAGAGACAGACAGTAGACAATCAGCACATTCACATACATCATAAAATATTTACTGGCGTTGCGCAAGACATTTTAACCCGTTCTTGGAACTGCACTGTGTTCTGGTACAGTCTATTTTTGTCATTTTTCCTGGTGTTTCTGTAGCACTGTACTTTAAGCTGTCATTGTGATTATGCCGATTATAGAGAAATGACTGATCGTATACTCACCGTGTAAAGCCTGTTTGGAGATGATACTGTCTGTAACCTGTGGCAAAAATAAAAAAGTCCCATTAGTACAGTGACGTGATGATTCTTCAAATTCTAGATTGTTAATAGGAATGTGAAACTAGATGATTCAGTTTTATGAGCGCATCTTTCACCCTTTTTGGTTTTTGTTTCTTGTCTCACAGGCAGATGACTGCGGTTAAAGTTTACCTGAAGTTACGAAACAGCCCATTTTATTACAGAAACACTTTGAAGATGGCAGTTTCTAAGCACAGAAATGATCACGTTGTGTTGAGCTGGAGGGTGGAAACAGCTAAGAATAGTTTTTAAGGTGACCTTTCTCAAGGGCCGTTTTTCAGTAGTCTGTGACGGCCATATTTCAACCAGTCAAACCACAGTATCCAGATCATTAGTCCCACCGGCCGGGTCTTGAACTAAAAACACTCTGATTACTGGCTCATTTCCATCGCCTCGGGCCAGCCTCAGCTCTGGGATTTAGCATGTTCCAAACAACGTCTGATTTACCTAAATTAAATTAATTGAAAACTCTTGATGATTCGTTAAAAATGTAGTCAGGGACTGAATCACTGCATTAAAACCATTCAGCAAAAAACACCACGTTAAATCACAGGGAATTTCATCAGCGGTGGAAAAAAAAACAAATAGTCCATTTAATTCATAAAGCCATTCAGATTTCAAAAATCTACTAAGTAACAAGCCAAAGTTTAACTCAACTCCCTCAGGCTGGTTTTGACCTCGCCGCACATTTTCCTTCCACTCTCTTGAATACTTGTTGGATAACAGTTAAGTGCCCCTTAAACACCAGAGTTACAAGAAATCTAAAGTTTGGCATGTAAGATTTATGAGTGTTAGTGTATAGAATTTATGGTGTTTTGCCTTTGTGTTTCTCAGTACATTACGATGTGTTTGGTTGTTGTGTAGTACTGTCTGTGTTAAAATATAAACAGCTTTTTAAAGCAAACACTTTCATTTGAACTTTCTGACATGACTGTGTCAACAAATGACAGTTTTTTTCTTCTTAAGGAATAATAGTTTATTCCCTTCTCTCTCTCTCTCTCTCTCTCTGTCCCCGCCTCCCCAGCCCCCCTCTGTCTGGCATCATCCAGGAGTGAGTGTGTGATGGAGTCTCTGTTGTTCTTGGCGCTCTTTCTCTCCTCTCCATTCTTCAGACAGCCGAGCGCCTGCAGCCTTTATAACGTGACATAATCTCACCCAGGCCACAGCAGAGATGGATTTCTGACCAAGGCTTTTACTTTTCCACCATAATTTCTGGTAAATGATCCTGAAATCAATTCCACGTCTCACATATGGAGCAGATAAAGGGCTACTACTAGCATGTTCTTTTACATGCAGCATGTCATACAAGAAAGACAGAAGGAAAAAGAGAACAAGATAGATAGAAATCATTTCAATTGTCTATTCAATCATTTCAATAATATTCTACTTTTCTGGATGGTTAGATGGGTGGATAGATGGATGGATGGATGGATGGATGGATGGATGGATAGATTGATCGATAGATAGCACAACATCCTATAGGACTGCAAGAATCAATTAAGAATCCAAAACTCCTGTAGGAATTTTGGTTTATCCAGTAAGGTCTTATGGGATTCTCAGTTGATCCCGTTAGGATTCTTTCGGATTGGTTCCCATTTATGACTGAAATTCATAAGGTTCACACAGGTTTTTTTCTGGCTAAGGACTCAGTGAGGCCTAGTTAAAGTGAGTGTGCAATCTGTTTTCTGGAAAACACAACATAGTTCAGAAGGTGGAGGGCAGAGAACAGGCCCATACAAAAACCTCAACAATAACAATAAACACACCCAGCATTAAACCTTTGGCCTCCTGCACCCGTGCGCCAGAAAAGGCGAACGGCCAGGGAAGATTTTTCCTTCATTCAAGGAGCAGGAAGCTGGTGAGTGCATGCACACAGCGTGCAAAGAAAGCCATTAGCATCCTCTCTAGCTGAGCTCAGTCGAGACGGCAATCCAATACTTTAAAACAGCCGTAAGTGCCAGAGTTTGCTCTGTCGTTGAGATACTGAAGCACAGTGCGTTCCCTTCCTCCAGCAGGATTATTAATAAATAACTGTTGCTTTCCTTGGGGCGTAAAGCACAGTGAACAATAAATCTCAGTGCGCTAGACTTTGCTCTGTATGACCCAGGCAAACGGCTAATAATCCACACAGTACTGATAGACACAAACACACACACTATAGTTACTGTACACACACTCTCCGCTGGATAAAATCAGTGCCCGCCTGTTATGGGCCTTTAAATGAATGGGGTGTGTGCGTATGCTTACAAGTTGTTTCCTGCCGTCTGAGGTCGGCCCCATTCCTCTGTCCCCCGGCCCCCTTCACCGTTCCACTACAGAGCACAACAGTCTGACCTTAAGCACTATGAGAATTCATCTCTCTCTCTCTTTTTCTTTCCCTCCCCCCCTGTAAAAGTCTGCATCTATTCACCTGGGGCGGCTGCTCCAGCTGTGCGTAAGTTACAACTCAGCTTAGCTGTAGCATAAATGAGAACTACATTACAACCACTAAAAATGTGATCACTGGGCCATTACACTTAAATCAAAAGTAAGCCTTTGTATGAACTAAATATTTATGAAATCCTCTGACCAGGAGTATGTAATTCAGCTGGTCTGCCAGTAATATGACAGACTGATTGGATTACATCAGTGAGAGCATAATTTGTGTGACATATATATTGTTATATAGCTTGGGGTCAGTAAGAATTTTTAGACATCTCTAATGCTCACCAAGCCTGCATTTATTTGATCAAAAATGCAGTAAAAACTGAAATATTGTGAAAAGTTATTATAGAATATTCTGATTTAATATATTTTAAAAGTAATTTATTCTTGTGATGCAAAGCTGAATTTTCAGCAGCCATTACTCCAGTCTTCATTACACTAGCCTTCAATGTCACATGATCCCTTAGAAATCATTCTAATATGATGATTTGGTGCACAAAGAACATTGTGCTGCTTAATATTTTTTTTAGAAACGGTGACACTTTTCTTGACTAAATAGAACATTAAAAAAACATTTATTTAAATTCGAAATCTTTTTTTAACATTGTTTTTACTATCGCTTTTGATTGAATTTAATGCATACTTGCTGAATAAAATTATTAAATTCTTAAAAAATAAATATTAATGACTAGTATGGTAAGACATTCATCTTGGTATGCTTTTCCAATATATATATATATATATATATATATATTAGGATGGATTTGTTTTACGATTTATAGATCACATTTCTATTGTTTTAATTATATGTATTATGTAAAATTGAAGACAACCTTTTGGATAAATACAGTCAGACATCAATTTATGAGACCGCACACTACTAATGGTCAAATTAAATTGAGAGTTGAGCTACTAGAGCCCTAGTGTGAACTTTATGTCCGCATTTAGAACTTACAAGCGGGTGGTGGAACCCTACCCTGCACTTTAAAAACAGCAGTCAGGATTAGTTGTGTTTGTGGCTGTGTCTTCTTCCTCTTTCTCTCTCTCTTGTCAGGGCTCTCTGCCACACTGACACTTAATGGGGTGTTAAAGATGTGACAGGCTGCCTTCAGTCTTTCTTTTGGTGTGGGGAATGGGCTTGAAGACTTCCGAGGCTTAAACCCGACTTAATCTTTCTTTCTTTCTTTCTTTCTTTCTTTCTTTCTTTCTTTCTCTCTCTTTTTTTTAGGCGGAAGGTCGTTGCGGAGCACTTGCTGAAATTCGACTCTAAGTAATACCAGCTTTGAGAGCTCAGCATATATTTGGCAGAAGGTGAGCCATCGTGTAACTCCACGCAGCGCAACATGAGAACACCGACTGGACCGGCCTTTATTACTTTATTAACGTTTTTCTCTTTTTCTTTCTTTTCACACTTTTTCACCCCAGCAAATCTCGTGTTTGCTTGTCATCAAACCCAAGCCGCATCCACAAGCTAGCAGTTTCCCGTAGGTTTCTGAAACAAACAATACATTCATCCAGAGAAACCGCATGTAGTAAAACCAACCACACCATCGAAAACGCAGTCCTTGAGCTATGATCCTGCAGAAGATAAAGGTTAGAGGGCAGACAGAGATGGCCTTTGTGTTTGTTCTGAGGCTGGCGGAAAATCTTGCAGCTGGCGGAATGCCCCGAGTATGATCACTGCTTTCATCATAAATCTGTTTCAGACGCCGGTGGTGATGCAGCCCGAAGACGAGATGCTTCCTCATCTAATGAGTCATTAGGAGAATCCGAGACAAGCGGAGAACGGGGACAAAACGTCCCATTTAGCTTTGCGGGAAACTGAGGAGGGATTTAGGAATATTGAGAGGACTCAAGTGGCTGCTGCGGGGTCCTGTTCAGGTGCAGGTTGAGCATATAATATTCCTTGGAATGCAGATATTATTTCTGGGCTGGATCGAATCCATTCTGGCTGAGATGTTGTAGCGTTTTTTGATTTGTTAACTTGCGTTAGGGTTTCTGCATGTGATTCTCTGCGGACATGGCCATCTGTTTGGTGAATAAACTGAACTCTTGCAGGGTTCGACTCTTGTTAGCTGTGCAGTCATTTTGCATTATGTGTTACACCAAAGGCCCAAAAGAGCCACGGAAAGACAAGGAGCTACAATGGTCAGCGGTTTGCATACACTGCACGTCTGTACGTTGTTTGTGTGTCGAGTCCGGCTAAAGTCGAGAATTTGGAGGACGTCAGACTTTTCTTTTTGCTTTTTTTTTTTGAGCCCTCCATAATAACTACCAGGTGTTTTGGCATTCTCTGGATTCTGAAGGCCTTCGCTTCAGAAACATGCATTTCCTTCATCTCTCCTCTCTCACACATTCGCTGCGAACACTCTCTCAGTCCTCCTTATCCTCTCGTTCTTTTTCTGTGTGCTTTACCTCTGTGCTGACATGAAGCTGGAAAAGAGCCCAAAGCCTCGGCCTGTTTCTTTCTCTGCGTGTAAACAGCTTCCTTCATTCTCTAAATCTGAATCTCACCCTCTTATTCGTATTGACGCGTGAACATGCATGCAAACACATGCAACTATACCTTATTTTTGTGTTTTGCGTAAGAGGTACTCATCTACCTCTTACGTTCTCTTTTTATTTGGCAAAACTCTCCATTATTTGTTTACTTTTTCCACTGACCGATCCCCTAGCATGATCAGGGAATTCTTTAACGCACCATAATTGCATCTCTCAGAAGTGGCGCATGTGTTTTTAATTATGAGGCAAATGCCTCTGTCTCTGAGTGCCAATAAATAGTTTGCAGCCTCACTCAATTAGTAGTGAAAGATTTGACGGTACGCATGGGCTGTTGTGCATAGCGGCGGGAGGGAAAGGGGTAGGATGGGGTAGACATGCTTCGTAAAATCTGATAACATATTCCCAGAGTTGAGGGACTTGGGTAAACAAAGGGGTGGCACGGAAAATTAATTAAAAAAAAATGGCGTTCAGAAGTTGCGACACATCCTCCATAATGAAAACCTATAGTCAAAATGAACCCTATTTACTTTCTAAACAAATGTTTCCTGGTTTTATTGTGAATGATTCATTGGTGCGGGTTGTTCCAAACAAAGAATTTATTTTCCTCTGAAACAACTTTTACATTTCTGCTGATGTTACTTAGGCCGTGTAGCCTATTGGAGAATATTAACCAATAGCCAAATAGCTATTTTTTTAGTCTGACACAGATGGATAAAATTAAGTAGGGATACACAATATATCTGTAGCATAACAGTAATCTTCTGATTATTTTTTAATTGATGTATAATTGTGAATGTTTTCATTTTAATTTATTTAGACGAAATAGAAATTAAATTAACGTATAATAGTGTGAAAAATTTTGAGGTCAAAATGTTAAATGTTAATAAATGTTGTTTTTCTTAAGTGTCTATTTATCAAAGAACCCTGACTTCCACAAAAATATTAAGCAGCACAAGTGTTTTTAACAGTAATATAATAATAATAAATGATTACTGAGCACCAAATCAGCATATTAGAAGGGTCATGTGACATTAAAGACTAAAATCATAGCTTTTGGCATGACCGAAATGAATTAAAATAGAAAAGAGTTATTTTAGATTATAATATTTAACAATTCTAACTTTTTATCAAGTAAATGCAGTCTTGGTGAGCATAAGATACTTCTATCAAAAACATTTTTAAAAACTTACCGACCCCAAACATTTGAACGGTATTGTCTTTAATGTAAATAAATGTTTGACTTTACTACTTGATACTCTGCGAGTTTAATCACACCTTTAGAATGAGACTTATTCAAAAACCAAGCCCTAGGCTTGCAAACATGTCAGTTTTATTAATGTAACCACCACTGGAAGGCTGTGAGGGGAAAAAGCTGAACGCTGAAGGGATAACCAACCACGCCAGGGGAAAACCAAGCCATTTCCTTCAAATCTGAGCTCTGACTGCTAGACTGGTTCATGATTGGGACAAGGGGGTGAGTCACCCTCTACAATGCTGCATATACAAGCATAAATGCTTGAAAAACTCTCCCATGACTCAACCATCCACTTTTCTTCCCTAAGGAGATCGTAATCACTTGCCAGGACACATTTTATGGTAATAGCAAGTTGCTTCTTGCTGTGAAGAACTTCACTTGAAACTGTTGTCTACAACTGTGCCCATGTATTGAAAAGGCAGATGATGTTTTCAATAGCTGTTATTAAGACAAGTCTTGCCTCAACAGATATCCCAACAAATGAATGCAGAATGTTGTGCAACCAGTAGAATAAAAAAACCGAGATGTGAACTTACCTTGGAAATATAGGCTTTGATACCCTCAGCTAGCTTGATGCAAGGTTCTCCAAACAGTTGGGCCAGGTCTTCGGGAATGTCCCGGTCTTTATCCAGGGCATTGAGCAAGCCCAAGCACCGCAGCTCTTCTGTAACCCCCTGATTTTTAACCTGCCAATAGGATAAAAGTTAAATTACAAACCCAAATCACATGCAATTGGAATCGGTACATTAAAATATGGTTTGAATGCAACGTCATCCCAAGGAACAATAGGAAGCAAACTGGGAAACAATCAACAGGGAGCTGACGGCATGTTCAATGAGGAAACAATCTGCTCAAGGCCGGAGCGTAGGTTGAAGATCAAAATGAGGGTATGTATCCCTCTTGACCCTTTCCAGGAAAGTAGATGAGAACATCTGCAATGGGGCTTTCTATGGAAAGCCAATGAGGTACAAGTTCAGCTCAAGACCTTGAGCCAGCTGGAGAGGTATGTCCTACATAATGAGGGGTTTTCAAATGACCTTGCTCTGAAACCCTTGCTCTTATTTTCTGTCCCTTTCTCTGTTTAGAAACCCGGAGCCTCTCCAAGAAATATGTTGCCAGTTAAGTATCTCTGTGTGCAATTTTGAAGCCTTGAGTCACGGTCCAGTAAAGCTCTTAATGACTCTCCAGTCGCCGGCGAAGCGTGGCAGCAGAAGGTTTGTTTCGTTAAATCTCACCACGTTACGGTTTTCAAAGCGAGCCAGGTAGGTAATGAGGGTCCCCCATGTTGAGCAGGGCTGCGCTCTGCTGATCCGCTGATCCGAGACCAGTTTTGCGAGGCTGGTCCTAGTCCTGGAAGGACTTATGGGATTGGGGCCAGGCTCCTTCATATGTGTTGATTGACAACCCGCTTGCGGTTTTTGTCTCATGGGAACACTTGGGTTGGTTCTGGATCAGCACATTAAAACGACTATAAGCATAAGCAGAAAAGTACATTAATAAGAAAGGCTAGTTTGGTAATAGTTTAATTTGTTAGAATTATTAAATGCATTAGTTTTTAATATAATATGTCACAAGTTACTGTTCTCTGGCTAACATGGATTAGGTTTTATCAAAATTGCAAAAATGATTTGTGATCATTTTGAAAACATTAGTAAAAATGCATTAAAGCTACAAACCAGTCAGTAATGTCTTGAATTCATGTTGCATATTTTCTTTTTGTAAAGAAGTAATTCATGAAAAAAATCTTTAAAGAGAAATATACACTACTGTTTTTTCGTAAGATCTTCGAATGTTTTTAAAAGATGTCTCTTATGCTCACCAGTGCTGCATTGATCTGATTACGAATATATTAAAAATAGTAACATTGTGAAATATTACCACTTTAAACAACTTACATATTTTAATATATTTTAAATGTAATTTATTTCTGTGATGGAAAAGCTGAGCATGGTTTTCAGTGTCACATGATTCTTCAGATATCATTTGCTGCATTTAACATTTCTTATTATCACAGTATAAAACATGATGACAATAATGTGCGGTTAATTTTATATTGTTTTTAAACTGTGACGTTTTTTTCAAGATTCTAAAAGGAAAGCATTTATTTGTAATAATTTTTTTGTAACAATGTAAAGTTTTTACTGTCTCTTTTGATCAATTTAATGCACCCTTCTTTAAAAAAATATCTTGCTGAGAGCAAACTTTTGAATGGTAAAAAAAATAAATATATTTTGTGAGACCATCAGAAGCAATCCTAACTGGTTAGCCCTGAATAGTATATGTTCAAACGAATAAATGCTGTAAAAGTACAATTAATTTTAGTTCATAATGCATAATGATGAGCCTTGTTGTATTTGTCTCTGATGAAGGTTATATTTACAACCTGAGCTATATCTGAGTTTCTATTTTCACCTGGAAAATCAAAACACCCTCTGACAAGTCAAGGTTTGATCATGTAAACCCAGTTTACCTGATGCGTCATATCTTGTGCTTGCATGTACATGTTCCAAACCTTCCTAACTGGAAACAACTACTTGTCGCGTAAGTGCATACTTCCGCGTTTTTCTCTCTTAGAAATGGGTCAGTCACATGTGCCCTGGATGGAATCTAAAGCACTGTCCAGGGTGTGGAGAAGCGTGAGCTAGAATCTGATCATTTGTCATCATGAGTTACACCAAATAAATTCAACGACTCTGGGTCAATGCTGCTACACCCTAATACATGTAAACTCCGACAGTATTGCTATACGTAATGATTCATAGATGGGCCGACTCTGAAAAATCATGTAGCTCAAAACGCGCTAAATTAAGTAAAGTCAACATAGATGGTAGTATTGAGTCACTAGTTTCTGATCCCAGAGAGGGCAGCAGGAAGTGGGGAACAATGCTTCAGTGTTAGCCCTCATTTCTGTAGCTGGGGAAAAGAAGCCACCACTGAACTTTCTGCTTCACTCCACATCCATTGCTTTTTTGGGAAAGGATTAAATAAGAGAAACCAGGCGTGTAACTTAAATCCATGCCAGGGGCTCTCTGTCTCTACATCTCACTATAACGTCTCAGCGCTTCTCTCTTTTTTCGGCTATTCCTCATCCGTGTGTATGTTTTTTCTAGTTCCCCCCTGCGGTCTCAAAGAAAGGAAAGCAGCCTGAAAGTTGGTTGTGATCTAAATGATCTGCGAGGGCTGAAGCACTGCAACTTCGGACGACTTCCCAGAGGGCAACAGGTTTGTCTAAGCAGGTCTTCAAAGGAAATTCCAGCCAAATATTCAAGTTGTGCATTTGGCAAAGAACAAACTCTGAGGAGATTGTTCTCTTTCTCTTTGCTTCTCCAGAAGACCACACAGAAGTCAAAATCTGCCTTGGCAATAGAAATCAACGCTGTGGCATTGGGTCAACTAGGTCTCTAAAAGTAATAAATCATGTCACATTAAGAAGGGAACCCCTTTTATGAGCAACGTTTGGTTTTTATTTAGACTCAGAAAATGAAAAGTATGCAAACACGTTCAGTAGGTGCTTTCCTCACAATGACGGGTTGCTCTAAAATTAGCGCATGATTACAAGTGAACCTTGATATAGGAGCGTGACACAAACAATGAGTTAAAGTCATACTGACATACATAGTGCATGCTCAGCATGCCATCAGGCCTCCAGTATGCACCTGTACGTACAAACATTCGACTTTACAATGACCGTGCCATTGTGTGTGGCAAAAGCCCCAGTTGTCAAGGGTAACAATCCTTTTTTCTTATAATCACCTTTGTCTTGGCTTCTCTCATTGGCTCATAAATCTCTGGTAAATGGCCAATGAAGACAGGCCTTATTAAGAGTCCATTGTGATGCGTTTTTAAAGCCCTCTGGGTGTTCTGGGTGTCCCGTTCTGCTCTGTCTGACTGAATATTACACTTCTAGAATACTAACTATGTGCCTGTCAGTGGACCCCGGCTCCTTTTCCCGATCCAAATGGGGCCCCAACAGTCGTCTTGCCCTGCTAGAATATCTAAGTACTTCTGAGAAGCAGGATTTGTTGTTTTTCTCCTCCACACGTAATTAATACAGAAATTAAACATGACATGGACAGATTGGAGTAATTAGGAACTTATTTTAACTCAAGTTTTAGCCTCCTTTTGGGGCTAATCACATCAGAAAAGTACTTTTTTACGTTAAATTTGATTGTCAAATAAAGGCTGATAAAATGGCCTTACGTGGCGGTGAAACATTCAGTCTGCAGAGTTTAATGGTGCTAAATGAGGGAGTTGCATTGTTTATTAGCAGCCCTGTTGGTGTAAACCAAGGCTTTGTTTGAAGGTGTTTACTCGTCTTTTAGGACAACACTGTGAGCATCCCATCTGGTCAGTGCACCAACAGTGAGCACAGGATATTTATGTTAGTGCTGAAGAATGTTCATTAGGCAACAGCTGTGTGTGTGTGAGAGAGAGTAAGCCAGTGCATATCTGTCTTTATTTTCAGCACATTCTCACTCAAAATCTCACAATTCCTTTCTTCTTTTCTTGCTCTTTCAGCATGTCAATGTGTTGAATTGATGACTGTCCCTTTGGAAAAAAAGATCTTTAATCCTTCAGCAAACACCACGGTGTTGTTTAATCCTTGAAAATATTTTCCTAAGGCCTTTTGTTCATGTATGACTGAAACTTCATCATAACCAGGGCCTCCGGAATAGGCCAGGAGATATTTCAAACCCTTCTCAGACTTATTAGAAAACTCTGCGTCTTGTGCGTTGCACAAGATTTATACGGAGAAGTGAATCATTTCTTGCCCTAGTTTAATTTATTGTGGAATGACAAAAATAAAAATCTACTCTGTGCTCCTTAATCAATTTAATTGCAGGACAACAAATTATAAAAAAGTCTTAAATTTCTCAGTCACTTTATATTGGTGAAATTTATCCAGAGTTTTGTCCTCTAGTCAGTTTTGTATTTAAGATTGAACCAGTCTGTATAACACTGGAAACTATCCATGCCTCCTTTGGGCCTGGCAAACATAACGTAACTTGAATCCGCAAAGAATTATCAGAGAAAAGCAGCCACAATTAGCTATAATTATATGTTCTACATAAAAACCATAATATTACAGTGAAAACGAGAGGGAAAGAAAGAAAATTGAACAAGAATGAAAGCCGAACATGAAGGAGAGGGGAAAACAAGAGGGTGAGAGACTGAGACGTTGTGGATCTTGGCAATGGAAAATGTCACAGGAGGTTTGCCATGGGGAGCCAGTGAGGAGACACACATTTGCTTGCAGGGTATTGCTTTACAGTGAATTTCTGGTATTGTTGATGAGAGGCCTGTCTAGAACTACATGTATACCATGTCGGTTGAGGGAAAGGGAGATTGGAGCTGGTCTGAACTGCAAACTGCTTTCCCAAAAGCAGACACCATATAGTACCATGACCCAGCACCACCTTCCAGCTTCATCCGACACCTAATCTAAATGTATTTTGTCAATCGTAGTTACTTATAAATAGGTCAGCCGTAACTCTGTTTAAATCAAATGGTGACAACTTGCGTGGGAGCTTCTGCTGTTATCCTCCCTGTCATTTATAGTCTCTCAGTGTGACCGTGAATTAACCTCACTTTCTTTTTCCTTTCAGAGGCAGAGAGTTTATTTGAAACAATCCCTTTTCACAGGCTTTGCTGATCGAAGGGCAGTTTTAAATTGAGAGTATTACAGCCCATATACATTTTTTTATATTTTACTTATTCAAAGTTTATTAATAATTAACCGGGTTTACAGAACCCAACCTCCCTTCCTAGGATTTTCAACAGGATTAGCTTTCATAGATATAGGTCAGAGTATGATTAAACGCATTATTTCATCACAAAAAGGCAGAGCATCACAGATATGCACTGCATGCTGAATATATTGGTCGTTGTTTTTTTTTTAAATGATACGTATCCAATAATCTTAACATTGTGAAGATGATATATTTCATGGTGTTGGTGTGTTTCATAAGCACCTGTTTGTTATCTATTTATTATGCTGAATTATGACATCCAGACTCGGCAGTAAAGCATGCATATGCACTTTTGAAGTGTTTCCAACATAATACAATGTTGCAAAACAGCAGTACTTCCTAGTTTCAGTCTTTTGATTAGGTAATCATGTTTCTGTTGTGTGCAGTTTTGCAAAATTAATTATTTATAATCTGACACGATTCACACTTTTATTTTAGAAATATTTTAAACATTTGTTGTATTGGACTTTTAATAAAAATAAAAATAATATTAATTTTTTTTATATGTGTAATATATTAAAAATGTATATTGTTTTTTTTTTTTTTTGAAGATTATCCACAAGCACACATTAAAATTTATTTAATTCTTCTAACAGTTTGACTGAATCACACCAATCCTCACAAAACAACAAATTATCAGAGTAAATTACAAGAATTAAACCATTTCCCATTCTAATCCCACTGCTTTGCTTTCTTTGGCATGTATCTTGGAAAATAAACTGCTGCTGGATCTGCAATTTGGTAAAAGTTTTCCTCTGCTGTAAACCGTGTCTGAAAACTTAGTCAGCTGCCTACGCTGACAGCATTTTGCGGCATCAAGGGCACGGGAAACACAAGCAAATATGCTGTCTAGGCAGTGCGCTGTTTTCAACGCGCCTGTGATGCCCAAAAATACTGGCACGAAGCTCGCCAAATTTAAAGTCACGGCCTCAGCAGCAAGAATATAATCAGCGCAACTTAAAGAACTTCATCTTACCTGCGATAAAGACATGTTTAAGTAGACAAAGAGTCCGGTGGTCGAAGCGATCTGCAGCACGACCACCACGATCACCACCATCGCGATCCATAACTTTGACGGCGAGTCTCGACCGCGGCTGTTCGCCGGGACCATCATGTATGTGGCGGACTCGCTGCTGACCGACCTGAAGTAATCCTGGTTGTTCTGAGTAGCCATGGCATTCCTAAGACGTGAGTAGATACGCGGTTAGTGACAAACAAATAGAAATCAGCAACGGGACGTTGAATAAACTCCTTCTTGTAGGCGCAGAGCGGCCGTGGGAGGGTAGAGTCTATCCCACACTCGCATGCAGTCAGTCACTATGCCGGAGGACGTGTGTGTGTGTGTGTGTGTAGACGCTGAGGGGTTGAGTTTCGAGTGTCTCAAGGAACATTCATCTAACGACTCAACTCTTATCCTCATACAAGATATCCCATGAGAACATCTGCAATGTGAATAAATAAATGTTTTATATGATCATTAGCCTATTTTAAACTGTTAATGTGACATCATTTACTAAATAATATTTGTCACACTCTCCCAACCTTTGAAGTTACAGAAAAGCCTCTCTGTTTCCATGCTAAAGAAACCCGTTTAAACCAGTGGTTCCCATCATTTTTGAGTCAAGGCCCCCTGTTGCTGATTACATTATTCAAGACCCCACGATTTTTCACGTTGTTTATGATATCGCCTAATAGATGATAATTAAGGATATGTTTTTTTTAAAACATTTCTTGGCAATTTCTTCATGATGCAAGCTTCGCGAAACTATAAAAATGCATGTTCATTATAAAAATGCCTATGGAGCTATAAAATCGGATCTCGTCGATCACCTCAAAGACCGTCCAACAGATTACCGTAAAAAACACTGTAAGAGCGAACACGCCTGGTTTCACAGGAATTAAGCGCTCGGCGCCAGCTATTTATTTATTGCGCTATGCCTGTCGTGTGCGCTGCTGGTGAACGTGTCTCTCATACACCCCTAAAATAAAGGTCTTTACTTGCATCTGTGGTTTCATGAAGTAAAAGGCTTTTTCAGATTATATGAATTCATTAGTTATTCATGAATCCGAACCCTTCTGCTTCAAAAAAGGGAGTAAATTAAAATACGGAATCTTGATTTGTAGTTTTTGTTATTAGTCTGCTTATTCTATTTATTTTTTGTTGTTGTCTTATTTTAAATCATTTTAAGTAATCTTGAGGGCCCCCTTGGAAGTTTGCTGGGGCCCCCTGGTTAAGAATGCTTGGTTTAAATAAGCGTACGCTGGTTTGCTGTTCTTCAACTTTTTAAGTAAACCCCTCTACAGCTATAAACCGTCTTTGGTTTAAGATGTTATTGTTAAACAGGACAATTTTTGAAAGTTCAGATGTAAAAGCTTCTAAGTGCCATCTGAAATATTATTTTAAAATGAGCATTTTTATCAGGCTGCTATATATTATTTCAATTTAATTGTATCGAAAAGGACCTATACATTGCCATTAGAGTAGAATTACTGGACCTTAACATAGAAGCCTGATAAAATACTCATTTTAGATGAAAATTTCAGACGGCACTTGGAGGCTTTTGCCTCTGAACTCTTCATTTATTTATATAGTCTTAAATATGAATGTTAAACCTGGGCTTTAGATATATTAACAAACGTAATTGCTGGTGGGCTATTTGTGTGACTGAGAAAGACAAGATGACAAATGCAGGGGATCTGCTTTGATGACCTTTAACAGAGCCTTGTTTGTGTAAAGGTAAAATATATTAGGAAAAAAAAAAAACAAGAAAGAAAGATGACCTAGAATGATCTGTGTGCATCTGACTAAAATAACGGAAGATGAAAGACTTTGAGTATGTCTAATAAATTACATTTATCACTTGCATTCTTCATCCGTTTTGAACATTCCAGTCGTCCTGAGATAAACGGTCCACATTAAAACCGAAGGGACACGAAACATCACTCCTCTCAACACACTGTAAATATATCTGCAGCCTTTCTGTCTGTTTTATCCATAAACAGCAGGAGACGAGCATCATGTGTGAGCCGGAGCATATGTTTGTCTATGCTAGCATCTAGTGGAGATGGAAGACAGATGTCTGATGTTCGGTTGGTCGAGGCCCGTGGTCAGCCGGGGAAACCAACCAGACCAATGCTCGCACCTCGACCGGAGATCATCGCTGGTCTCTGCTATGGAAGTGCATTGAAAGGGGTGAGCAATTAATAGATATGTGAGACACCTCCTCAGGGCTGGATCTCTCATGTCTGCTACTAATTGTCTGTCAAATGATTTCTAGCAGTGGGCATTTAGTGCTGTCAACAGGGAAAAGAGCTGACACTGGTTGCATAAACTGCTTAGAGTAGTTTTAAAATTTAGTCATCAAATTTTTTCTTCAAGACTGGTCTTAATTTTTTTAAAGTCAGTTACATAAAAGGGAGACTGGTCTCATTTGAATCTGAAAAGTAAGACGCATAGTGGTACATGCTGAGCTATACACAATCGCAATACACCAAGACAATTGTTTTGTATTGCAAGATTTCTGAAATGTTATGCTCAAGTAGGCAAGCAAGACATTATCTAATTAAATATGCACTAATTTCCATACGTTTCCTGAACATAAATCTGATCATTGATTAAAGCCAGGTTCAAAATTTGTTTCTTTTTTGCTGACATTTACATTTTTTTTTACATTTTTATGCATTTAGCAGACGCTTTTATCCAAAGCGACTTACATTGCCAGAAAAAAAAAAACTTGTACCATATTTTTAGGAATAAAATGTTATACACAAATGATATACTGTATCAACAAACCCATCAGTAAAAACATTATTAATATAGATAGGAATAAAGCAGAAAGTTTGGTGTAAGTGCTACTGAAGTGGAATTTTGTGCCTCAAGTGCATGAGAAAAAAACTCGATGTAATTTAAATTTAGAGATGCCACTAGTCTGAAAGAAAGTGTCATGTTATGGGACAAAATGACCAAAAGTGTTTTGTCCATGCAATGAATGTTAGTGAGATCTCAAAATGGACAAATGCACTTTTTGAGCCAATGCGACGGCAGCCATAGTGCGCCAGAACGCCCACCACACACCAGCTTATTGGTGGAGAGGAGACAAAGTGATGAAGCCAATCAGTGTATGGGGATGATTAGAAGGCAATGATGGTCAGAGGCCAATGGGTAAATTTGGCCAGGATGTCGGGGTAACACCCCTACTCTTTTTCGAAGGACATCCTGGGATTTTTAATGACCACAGAGAGTCAGGGCCTCGGTTTAACGTCTCATCTGAAGGACGGTGCTTTTTACAGTATAGTGTCCCCGTCACTATGCTGGGGTGTTAGGACCCACACAGACCACAGGGTGAGCACCCTCTGCTGGCCTCACCAACACCTCTTCCAGCAGCAACCTAGTTTTCCCAGGAGGTCTCCCATCCAGGTACTGACCAGGCTCAACTCTGCTTAACTTCAGTGGGCAACCGGTCTTGGGCTACAGGGTGATGGATCACAGAGAAAATGTCATGTTTTACACACAATGACCTTATCGTCATGATAGATAGGGCCTACAAAGAAAACTCCATAACATATCCCTATTCTCCAGAGCAAACATGCTCAATGTATTGTACTCATTTTATTTGAATTTATTTAGTCTTTTATGCAGTCTCCCTTCTCCGCCGGCTCCTTTATGGCTCGTTTGATCATACACATATGAAGGATTGCTCGCCATCCCTGTTGACTTAAGTCGTGGCGCTTCATTGCTTTGCTAGGCTTTAGCGATACGAAAAGAAAATCTTTGAGTACATTAAGTCTATGAGGCCTGTTTAGTGTAAGGAATTCCTTTGCATGTGTCTGGCTCTCATTGTAGAGAATAAATCGATGCGTCATAACTTGGGGAAAAGGGTGGAGGGTGTTGGGAGATTTTCCAGAACCCCCATGATCCATTTGACTCTATATATGTCAGCTCTGTTGCAATCACTTCGTCCCTTCTCTCTCTTCCCCACTCCCTTTTTCTGCTATCTTTTTTCCTTATGCACGTTTTTTCGCCATCTTTCATTTTTGGCAGCAATTGTTCCTCAGCCGTTGGAACAAACACTTCTCCAGATGCGTATAACGGGGCTGGACTGAAGGCCATTGTGACCACTGACACTGCAGCTGTGAAGTCAGTCCCCCTTGTGTATGAGAATATGCGTGTGTGTGCGGGAGAGAGAGAAAGTGAAAGGAGGAGCATGTCTGAGAGACTGATAGAGTGAGACAGAGGGTCAAAGAATGAGTATGTGTGATTTTGTGTGCGTGTCCCTGGTTTTCAAGCCGTGGTCGCCAAGAGTGGGAGTGAGTGGGATGCAGGTTTTCGCTAAAAGCGCATTCCTGCCATGTTAGGTATCAGTGCTTGGGGAGTATTAATGGGATGCAGTAAAATAGTCTTGCTTTTTACACACCCCGCAAAGCCCTGCGCAGCTCCATCATAAAACAGCTTCAACAATACAGCATTCACTGTTTATCATTTTCAGACACATTTTATTATAGGTTCTGACATATTTTTGAAAAATAACAACAGGGGAACATACAATACAGGATCTTTGGTCAAGAATGTGTCGGTGTGTTTTGGGTGGTAGTAACTTCCAAAGTTGATTTGTAGTCAGATTTCCGCTAACCTAATAATGGCTGTGGTTTGAGTGCTTGGAGAGCAGATCTTATTTCGGTATAAACAGACAGCGTGCATGCAGCTGTTTCATCTTTAAGGGCTCATTTTCAATGGGTCAGAGAGAAACTGATTATAACCGCGTATGCTTTGTTATGACTTTGTCTCCTTTTATTAATGTTTGGGATGTGAAAGATTGTGTGGATGAAGATTAATGTCTGCCATTTTCAGTCTTTATTTCAGGGGGTGTTGCATGGATCACTGACCAGTTCTGCAAGGGTAAAGCTTCAAGATCAGTTTAAACGCACATTGTCAATCAGGTGCTGCAGATGCTCCAGGAGAGAATCGGAGCTCTTATAGAGCCCTCTGGTGGTCTCTTGCTGCATGTCACAAAAGTCATCGAGGGAAGCCATCAAAGCACCCACCGTCCAGCCATTCAGATGAGCACTCCGAGAGAGTCTGCAAAGCTACGGGAAAGTAATAAAAAAGCAATACAATTATTTTACAATGAAAATGATAGAATTCATTGTGAGGACTTTTAATTAAAATGATTGACTCTTTTAAAGCTATTCAGCTTGTATAGGTATATAATGAATACCATCAAATAATTATAGTGCTTTATATTCTTGTAATAAACTCAAAGCTATTGTATAAGATGGCAACTAGGATTGGTGAGTCAGTTTAACAACTTAAATATTAAAAAGGATTTACAGAACAAAATCCTTTTCAGAAAGAAAAATCAGTTCCTTTCACTTCTGGGATTTAATTTTATTTAAGAATAAGTTTCTGTATTTACTTCTGCGAACTCAAGGCAAATATTTTTAATTGTTATGCTATTGTTACTGACATGTTTTATTGTATTTATTTTTTTGTGATAAAATGTTTCCTATTTCTGAAATTTTTGAATTATAATGTTAATAATTATTGACTGGATGTTGGTATAAAATAATACTGAACAAGTAAAATTTGATTTCCAAAATGAATTCAAACTGATGTTAATAAATTCAAAGCTACTATCTCATTATCTCAGCAACTGGAATAGTTGCAAAATTGGGTGAGTTGTAACACTATCAGTTTCTCAGGATAACATTTCTGGGATTTGCGATAAGGTTTCTCCATCCAAACCAATTGTTAGCCTATGTTTTATGTATTTATTAATTCCAAAATCTGTTTTTAAATGAAAATGCTTAAAATGATTCAAAATGTATCAATGATGAAATATTGCCCAAATGATTGAGGGTTGGTATCAAAATAATACTGAACAAATAAATTTTGATTTTCAGTATAAATGCATGTGCAAAATTAAAACTGTAGTCCATGTCATAGGTAACCTACCCCACCTACTGTCACAACTCACCTCAAAAATAGCCCATAACTATAACAATAAGCTTTACATTTTAATAAGCATTCTAATTATATGAGAATAGAAAATTTCACATCATAGCTTACCAAGAATGATTATATTACCATACACACCAATGGGTGCTAACATACTTTATAAGTGCACGGTATAGTTATGCCAAAGTAATTATTTTCCTGTGTCATTATTGTTATAGCTGTGGTGTGGACTTCCCTATTCTCAGAAAATTAATTGATGTTTAAAACTTAACAGTAATCATTATAGTTCTTGTCCTTGGTGTAAATGGCCTTAAAGAAAAACAGTGTTGCATGTTTTCCTTTATTAGGCTATATAAAAGTCAGTCTGTGAAAACTGTAATATTCTGTACCTTTTGTTGAACGCTTTTGTCTGGCAGCTCAAACTGAAGCGCTTTAGTCCCTTTCTGAGAGGCTGCGGCCCAGAGTAGAGCACATTGCAGTTCCTGATCAGAACTGTCCCCAGCACACATCTTGATTACCCATGGTTTAATGTCTTTCTCTGGGCCAAATTCTGCTCTCTGAGATTGCTTATAGTTAAACATTAAGCTGGAAGCGCCACACACAGAATGCTGAAGCACGTCTTCTGCAAAGTCGTTGGCAAATGTGTCTACTGATGATTTCACTTTTATGGCGTCATCTGTAATAGGGTTCAGTTCTGATTTATCTCTGCAACATCTGAGGGGTTTGGCTTTGTGGGAGTTGATTGAGACTTTACACACTGTGTTTGAATATCTCCCTTCTTCCCATGGCTGTGGTTCTACAGCTTGGCCTGAAAGATGTGGCTGGGTTCCATTTTTAAACACACCCTGTCCTAGCTTAGCAAAAGCATGAACCACAGCATCAATGATTAGCTCACTAGCTAAAACTTTCACCCCGTCTGTTGCAGAGATCTTAGACCTTGTGTCTGGAGTCACTTCTACCTTATACGTTGAGTACGAAGTTGTTTCTTCTTCCAAAACCTTCCTTTCTCCTTTCAACCTCACCTCTGCTAGAGACGTTGTGAGAATTTCAGTCGCTAATTGGTCCGCAATAGCCCACATGCTTTGCACACAACCCTCATCCTTTACCTTGATCTCATTTGTGTTGATAAAATGAAGGATATCTGCAGAAATTTGAGCTGCATAGTCAGTTAGACCGGGAACATCATTTTGGAGTCCACCAAATGAGGGTCTCTGATCCTGATGGCTGAATCTATAATAGTTTTGGCAGTCATCTGTGCAAAGTGTTGAATGGGCTCTAAGTTCTGTTCTAATGTTACATCCAGCAAATGGCTGTATGTTTCCAAAGTGTGTTGGATTGATGATGGGTTATAAGCAGGTTGTGGGTATGAATCACTGTTGATTACTACCTGCGCAGAGTCCTGAGAAGGTCATAACAGAAAAAGAAAAAAAAAGGAAGACTTGACTTTCGACAGGTTGCTAATACAATTTATACAGTGAACAATTTATTCTTTTATATTTTAGCTATTTTTCTATGGTGTTCAATATTTGTAAACTAAATTTAGAAGAGAATAAAAAGTCTTAGAACTATAAAGTGTTTACTTGCATGCTTTAATTAAATACTTTTATACTAAATACTGTGCTAAAATTGCTGTGCTTACATCAGAGTGAGCAGATTCTGAAGTGGTGACTAGATCACTGTTACGGTACGCCCCACGAAGGGAAGCAAAACCGGACGAGGCAGGTATATCCAAACAAAAGGCTTTACTCAAGGCGATAACAATAGTGTAACACATACAATAGCAGACAATCAGACTGGGGAGAACACAGGCTTTAAGTGCAGGTCATTAAGGGAGAACAGAAACAGGGGAGGAGCTAATTAACTAATCTGGGAAACTGGGTCAATGGAAAACATGGCAAAAACAGAACAGACTCGTGACAGTTCGCCCCCTCCCGGAACGGTGCGTCCTCGCACCGAAAAATGCAGACCAACAGAGGAGGGAGGGTGGGGGTTCAGGAGGTGGGCATGGAGTAGGAGGGATCTGGGCAATAGGGAGCAGGAAAAAACAAAAAGTCGAAAAAATTAGTCCAAGGGGGAGCCCGGAGCAGGGGAAGCCAGATGGCAGTCCAGAGGCCAGCCAGGATGGCGGCCCACGGCGGAGTCGATGGCGGGAGGAGCCATGGTGGGGATGGGACCACCGACACCATGGGACTGACTGCCGGAGATGACGCCGGTGGAGAAGGAGCCCAGGATGGAGCAGAGCAGCCGCAGAGCCAGGGTGACACAGATGGGCCGGAGGGCCACGGCGGAGCCGGCAGCTCAGGCGAGAGAGGCGGAGGCGGGGATCCCGAGTGACGTGGTGGAGCCGGAGTGACAGAGGACAACGGTGGAGCCAGAGGGAGGGAGGAACCCGACGGAGCCAGAGGAATGGAGGGACGAAGCGGAGCTGGAGGAGTGGAATTCCGTGGAGTAGGCAGGGGGACGACTGACCAAGGCGGAGCCGGAGGGACGAGGGAGCCCGGCGGAGCTGGTGGAGTGAGGGGCCACGGTGGAGATGAGGGAGCCACGAGCCAAGGTGGAGCCGATGGATCGGAGGGCCGAGGTGGAGTCCGGGTCTCGCAGGCTGGAGGTGAAGACTGGGGTTCCTCCAACCCCGAGGTGGCAGATTGCAGGGAGACCCGAAGCTCAACCGATCCACCGGCATGGCGTGCTGAGGGTGAGCTGAGGGGTCTTCCAGATGTGGCTGAGGAGGGACTGATGGGCTGGCTGACTGGTATCGAGGAGGCGGGAGAGGGAGGCTGGGAGGGAACACGGGAGGATTCGAGCTGGACGGAACCAGCGGAGACACAGGAGATACCGGGCTGGGTAATGCCTCCCCAAACCAGTCAATCAGATCCTCTTCAAAGATGCCCAACAGTTCCTCAAAAAGGCCTCCAGAAGCCAGCGGTAGCTCACCCTCAGTGGTAGATGTGTGGGCTGGGGATTTATCCATTCCCTCGACCTCCACTAAGACTCCCACGACGCACGATGTTGCCGGCTCACACACCTGGTCAGTCGCATCGAGTTCGGTCTCCGGGGCGATGAGTGGCTCTGTCACTCTCCGTGGTGACGGCTCTATCTGCGCGGCCGGCTCGGGCTCTGCGACTGCGGTGGGCTCTGGCGAAACCTCCATGCAGCGAAATGGTGAGGGCTGGCTGGGCTCTGGATCGGGAGTGGGACTGGAGCTGTCCTCAGCAGGGTCACCGAAGATAAACAGATCATTATTCTCCAGCACCCACTCCACGCAAGCGGCGAAATTCTCCTTGGGACCGTTCGCTGGCAGGCATGCCTTACACTGCTCGCTCAGGTTGGCAATGTAGAAAACACAGAGCGAGCGGTCTTCGAAGTGGGTAAGGCACGCCAGGTTGATGAAGTCCTTGGTGTGTTCCACCAGCGAACGGTCCTTCTGCTCCAGGCACAGGAGTAGCATGGCAGGATCCATTCCGGGAGAGAGGGAGAGAAAAAAAAAAGTAAACAAATAGAAGCAAAAGAATAACGCCGCAAAAAAACTGTTTCGGTCTGCTATTCTGTTACGGTACGCCCCACGAAGGGAAGCAAAACCGGACGAGGCAGGTATATCCAAACAAAAGGCTTTACTCAAGGCGATAACAATAGTGTAACACATACAATAGCAGACAATCAGACTGGGGAGAACACAGGCTTTAAATGCAGGTCATCATTAAGGGAGAACAGAAACAGGTGAGGAGCTAATTAACTAATCGGGGAAACTGGGTCAATGGAAAACATGACAAAAACAGAACAGACTCGTGACAATCACATAGCTTTAATGAGCTGCACAGCCAATCCTCATTAATCATCTGAAAAAGACATAGAACAAGATATAATTTAGGGTACACGCACACATATTTTTATGCTAAATTATTATAATTATTTCACAAAACATTGAATTATTTTTGGCAAATAATTACTGGCTTATGACTAGCAGTCAATTTTAATATCAGTGCATTCCTAATAATAAGTTTTTTGAGCCATGATAAAGTTTATTTTGTATCTCAAGGCAATAGGCTAACAGAGGTTCATTGATATTCTAGTATAGGGTTGCCTAATAATGGTCCTGGAGACATAACAACCTGCATCATTTTGTTCCAACTCTTTTCTAACACACCTGCCAATGAAGTGAGACTGAAGGCTGTGATTCTTTGGGGGATCTTCAAGAGCATGATTGAGCAATCCTCTTGTGGTACATGATATTATACAATTATCGCAGAGGACAAAAGAAGCCCTGTTTTTTGAAAAAGAATCTGTGATGGTGTGTATGGTCGCACCCCATAAACACCTTATTTTATCCATAGATAACATTAACTTCTTAAATATTTGACTAGTACATCCTGAGAGCTGAAAATTTGATAACGGTGATATTAGAGTTCAGGAATGAAGCAAAGAAAAGTACATTTAAAATCAAAACACAGATATTTGACCAACTAAATTAATCCAAGAACAACAAAAGAAAAGCGAGTCTCAAATGAGCAGAAAAAGAACTAAAAACCTGCAAGTGATCAGCTCTTACAGGAACTAGATTATGTGACTGACAGGAAGTCAGACTTCCTCTTAATAATTAAGACTGATATGAAAGTCATTGTTTTAGATCATAAGGCAACCTTTACCCAATAAACAAGGGTTGCCTTATGAGTGTGAATAGAAACAGAAAAGAGGCTTGTGAGAGGATGTCTGTTTAAGCTCTGATAAACATCAGCTCAGACTAACACTTGCAAAGCACTTTTGAGTCAGCGGCAGCACCCACATATTTATTTAATTTGGCAATGAACGCTACAACACATGCATAACCTGTTAGCTGCAGTCGGTTCAAGTTAGAGCTTGAGTACATTTAAAAAGAATTGGAAATAAAAGGTCTCCTGCGCAGTGTTGTGGAGGACATCACCTTGAAAGGTCTTTGGTTTTCTAATCTATTGTTTATGTATTATAATACTTTTGACATTTTCAAAGGAAACATGAACCACTCAAAGGAGACTCTGATAAACCACAGATGATGGAAATTTTCTAGGCAGTAATAAAATGTGTGATCAAACTGGTCCAAGGAAATGCAATGCTCTTTGACATCAAATGCCCCATTGAATAAAAGCTGTAGAAGGTGGGATTTGTCGTATTCCCTGGAATTGCTAAAAGATATTGAGAAGTGCAAGCATGTGCGAAACACATTAAGAGCACTTTTTGGTTGTAGAACAAAGTTGGAGAGAGCATATCAAATGTCACATAACGTGGCTTTAAAATGCCTGATAATATGATTTTCATCCCCATATTTTATAGTACTGAGATACAACTGAATCCATCTTGCACATAATTAATAACTTTCTATTGCTGACAAACAAGGGAAAATATAATTTAAGTAAAAAAAATATATATATATATATATATATTTTATAAATAAATATAATATATTTATTTATAAATAAATAAAACAAGGTAAAATAAATTCTGCAAAAAATAAATAAAAAATAAATCATAATAAAATAATATAAGTGATAATAATTAACTGAACAAATTTACCTCTTCATACATGGGTAAAAATATATATTTTTATTTCCATACCTTGTTGAGAGTTATCAGTCAAACAAGTTCGTCTTGATAGACCTGAGTATGTAAATGATGGGGCCACAGATTTCCGGTGTGGGTGGCTGGGAGGTGTGGCTTCATTGTGAAGACAATAATATAAATAATGTTCACAATAAGCGAAGCAGTTACGTAACATTATTAAAATTATTTTATCTAATAAACAGAACCTCAGTTGGAGTCATTACCAAGCACATTCCTCTCAACGTCTGCTTACTCAAAAGTCAAAGGAAGGCGAGCTCTATTCCTATTGGTTGCTAGGGTGTTTTTGAAAATTCTATTGTCCCGCCCCTTAACAACGGCATCCTAGCTCGACGCTCATTGGCCTACAGCGAGGTGCAGTCGGCCAATCAAATCGCTGCGTGTAGTTTTGGACGCATGCAGACCGTAGTGCGGTGTGTCTGTTTAGTCTGGATAGCTTTTCATTGTACCTTTCGTGGATGTTTGCACATATTCTTTTTCAAAATATTTTCCTGCTTTAATTGAGGTTGTTCAGCGTATCGAGAAAAGGTAAGATCGCTTTTGCGCAGTTATGAAATTTTTAGCAAAACTAAACGAAACAGTCTCTCGCGTGTTTTTGTTTAACGACGGGCTTGATGCTTCCTTCGGTCAAAACAATTTCTATACCAAGCTTTGTTTGAAAGTTTAGTAACCTTGTGGAGCATAACGAGTGTGTGTGTGATGGAAGTGTGCACTATGTATCACTAGTGCATAGTGAGCTCTACTTTTTCATTCATTCTTTGTATACTTCACATTTGAAATAGGATATAACTGAAGGATCAGAACAACTACAAGATGCCTTTTTCAAGAGGAAAGAAGCCCACCACCAGTAAAATCCCCAAACTTCACCCCAAAGGACTGGAGAACCAGGTATACAATGAGATTAGATCAGATATGAAAACGAATTAGAGCTTTGTTGATTTGATTGTTGTTGATCTGATCAATATTGTATTGATATATTTGAGCAGGATGGCCCTCAGACCAAGCGCTCATCTTCTTCTCCCCAAGGGGCCCCTAAGAAAAGAACTGCTTTTGTGGACATCACCAATGTAAGGGTGCTATTTACATTTTTGTTTATACATGCTTTTGTGTAACTTACATGCATCACATTTTCATTGCTTTCGTGTTGCCTGACTAGGCTGTCTCTCAGTGTTTTTTGGCCCCTCGGTTTGATTCTGACGATGTCAAACCAGTAAGTGTTAAGCATCTATCTTGTAACCCCACTAACACCAGGAGTTTGCTTGAATGATGCAAATCGGCACAGATTTTGCATGTCTCATTGAAATCCCATTCATGCTCAAAAGCAGGAGATTTCACCTTTTATTAACTCAGATGGGAACTCCTTTGGTGGGTCTGGGTTTCCAGGTGAGGTGCTCCCATATGCAAATTATAATGATGGCTCTATTCGCCATTGTCTAACACCTTCTATTCATTCTCTCTGTCTCAGATCAAACCAATTTGATTGATTTGGTGTGACTTGTTTATTTTAATAAAATGTCAGCAGGTTGTTCTTTAGTGATTATCCACCCTTTAAAACTCTTGAAATGCACTTTTGTTAAAAGGCACACAAGATTGAGCTAAGCAACCCCATCAAGAAGAAAGATCCTGTCAAGAAGCTGCAGAAGAAGGCCTCAGTACTTTCTAAGAATGATGCCAACTTAAAGTAAGTCATACTTTATTTGCTCTTTATCTTTACCCTACCTTACACTGAGGTGTTTTACAAGTGCTTTGAGATGGTTGGCCCAGAATATGTAGATCGCTTATCTCTTCTTCTCTCAGATCCGTGGTCAATTCAGAAGAAAAGTTTGAGGAACTGAAGAATGTGGAAATCAATATTTTGAAACTAGAAGAACCTTCTCCCAAAGCTCCAGTTCCTCCACACCTACTGCCTCCAGAGGTAAGGCCTAGGTCTGCTGCACTGGTTCCATGCTTATTAAGATCAGGATACTATTAAACCATGACAAAATTGGCATGAATGTGAATATTTTCTGAGGTGTTTAAGTTCGGAGCTGTTTACTGCCAAAAAGAAACCCCGCAGACATATTGCATTAAATATAGAAGCAGAAATTAAAAAGGTAATTCAAATTAATGCTAATGTAATTAAAGATCGCTCAAATTCTTCCCGCTGGGCATATTCTTTAATATTTTGGGGGTTATCAGGAGTTTTTTTTCTTTCTTTTTTACAGATTTATAAACACCCAAAAAACTTTGTATCTTCTGTCTTTCAGATTCCTCCTGAGTTTGACATTGATTCAGAGCATCTCAGTGACTCTACACATACAGTGGAGTACGCCAAAGATATTTTTGACTACCTCAAGAGCAGAGAGGTTGGTTTTGTAGAGAGTTCATTAAAGGGGTGGTTGATTGCAATTTCATTTTTTTAACGTTAGTTAGTGTGTAATGTTGCTGTTTGAGCATAAACAATATCTGCAAAGTTACGAAGCTGAAAGTTCAATGCAAACGGTCTTTTAAAATTCTGGCAGTTTAATGCCTACAAAAATGGCTCGTAAGGACTACAACAAGCTACTTCCCGGGTTCATTATGTCACAAATCCAGATAAACCCTGCCCCCGGGAACATCCAACGAAGAGGGCGAGGCCATGTTTTGCTGCTTTAGAGAAGATGAAGAGAAAACTAGGGGTGCACATTAAAATCTATTCATATATGAATCGCGATTCTGTCTTCTAACAATTCTAAAGCAGTGGTTCTTAATTCTGTTCCTCGCGTCACCCATGCTCTGCATCTCTCGCTCTTCTCTCTCTCATTCAGATCGTCAGCTCATTAGCTCAGCCCCAACAATGAACAGTTCCATTTATACACTTCTTTTCACATCGCTATGAGAAGCATTAAACATGGACGAGTGTGCGGTTGCCGTACTGTATTAAAGATTTAATCAGGATAAAACCATATATTAAAAGCTAATAGTAGCATTTACAAATAACAGCATTTCTTGAAGTATAAGACAACAAAAAACATACCATTAAGAGCCGTGCTTGCACAGGTTCTATGTGATCCTCTTCACTAATATTCTCTGCGTCTCAATCGGGCTCAAATTGATAAGCAGTATAGACGACGCCAATGTTTACAATACAACCACAATACAATACACAACTAGAGGCGGTTTAGCCAATTACAACATTGGACCAGCTAACCAATCTAAGCCCATTGCCTATTTCTGAGGGAGGGGCTTCATAAAACCAGGAAATTATCAGCGTGTTTAGAGGAGAAAGGACAGAGAGGTGTGGAATAAAGGTAAATTATGTGAAAAATAATGAAAAAAAAAAAAAAGGAAGCATTAACACGTTACCCCATAAACACAATCAAGCCTAGAAAAAAAGTCAACCACCCCTTTAATGATTTTGCAAATTGAGGAAAAGACAACATCAAGCTAAAGTATTTATTTTGTTTACAGGAAAAGTTTGTCTTGCATGACTACATGTCTGATCAGCTAAATCTGAACAGCAGTATGAGAGCGATTCTGGTGGACTGGCTGGTTGAGGTCCAGGTAAGTGTCAGTATTTAGCCTCATTTCAGATGTGCTGATTTGATAAGTCTGATAAAACGTTGTTGGGTTTTGGTGGCTTAAGCACTGATGTGCCTTTATTCTTGCTATTTATTCTGCAGGAGAATTTTGAGCTGAATCATGAGACTCTGTACCTGGCTGTGAAAATGACGGATCATTATCTGGCTGTGAGCCAGGCCAAACGGGAGTCTTTACAGCTCATTGGTTCCACTGCCATGCTCATTGCTTCTAAATTTGAGGTAAGACATATGCTTTCTCATGATAGCTGAAAGCCATTCCTTTAGACTCACACTTTTCTGATCTTAGTTGTAATTACTCAAGGATTTAGTCATTCAGTCATTATCTTGCACACGTACACACAAAACCTAATAGAAATGTATTTACTCATTAAAAGTGTGCACTTAGTCTAAATCTTGGTTCTTTCAAATCCAATAAAAAAATGTATAATATTTTATTATCCAGAATAATGTTTATGCTTTTTTTTACTCTTATGACATGCAGATTTTTTTTAATATATATGTAATAAATTACCACCTAATGCATATTATTCTGCAATATTATATTCATTATATTACACATTGTTATACTGTTTATTTTTTGAGGTATGTAAAACAGTACTGTCATAAATGCATTCATACATGCATACATACATACATAGATATTTAAAAACCACTATAGTTTGCTTATCACTGTTGCATCATGTTGCTTATTGATTCATAATTTCAGAAATAATTATTTTCTTATTTGAATTTAGTTCTTTTTTGTGTATTTCTATGCTATTTTGTGTAAAAATGCCTCACTAGACAAAGAAAGTCAAGTTAACTTTGCATTGTGGTTTGCAGACAGTAACTGCACAGTGTGCTGTATTTTTGCATACTATGCACAGTATTCATATTGCAGGTTAAAAAACAGTGAGTACTGTGTGATTTGTCAGTCGTTACCCATCAGCTGTCTGGTGTATCCTTATAGGAGCGAGCTCCACCTTGCGTGGATGATTTCCTATATATTTGTGATGATGCCTACAAGCGTTCTCAGCTCATCGCCATGGAAATCAGCATCCTGCAGGCGCTGAACTTTGAAATCAATATTCCAGTTCCATACCTCTTCCTCCGTCGCTACGCCAAGGTGAGAGACAACACATGCATATACCCTCACTGAAGAGACAGGTGGAACTCCTTTGGAGTCAGCTGACACACACACCAGGATTAACATCAAATGTGTGTGTGTTTGTCAATGTCAGAAAGAAAGACCATGCAGGGTAGCATGCGTTGAATGTCTTTGTGTTTGTTTGGTGTGACCTCTTTGTCTCCTTTGTATTCCCTGAGGAATCTGTGTGTGTGTGTGTGTGTGTGTGTGTATGACCAGCTGTCACTTATTGTTGTTGTTTGCTGCTGTCAGATCTATTATTATTGTCAGCAGCTGAATTAATTGAGCTTTAGTTAAAGCTCTGCGATTTAAGTGTCTTCTTTTGTGTGTTTTTATTTGCTGGCAGAATTTCTGGTTTTACTAATGGCTCTTTCTGCAAAGAAATTAGCTTTTTAAGTGCACATTGACAAGTAATACCTTTTATATTCAGTTATAAGAACGTTAATTAAGAGAAGACCACAATAAAAATACAATCTTTCTTAATTGGTGGCTTAGTTTTCTGAAGAAAAGCAATTACAGCAGACACAAACAACAGATTACTTGCACTTATTCATGCCAAAGCTTTTATCTGAGGACTTCATACAATTGTTTTGTCAAGCGATTAGGGCACAGTAGACAACCTCAGACTTTTCTTGACTGTGTTTATTGATAAAGGGATAGGTTACTTACTTTTTCCCACCTTCATATTGTTCTAAACCTCTGTAGAATTTACACTACCATTCAAAAGTTTGGGATAATTTGATTATTTGAGGTTTATTTTTAAGAAATTAATACTTTTATTCACCGAGTATGCATTAAATTGACCAGAAGTGACCGTAAATACATTTATCATGTTACAAAATATTTCTATTTCAAATCCCTTTCTATTCATCAAAGAATTCAGAAGAAATGTATCAAAGGTTAAGTGCAGTGTTAATTGTTTTCAACACTGATAGTAAGAAATATTTCTTGAGTATATCAATATCAAATCAACATATTAGAATGATTTCTGAAGGATCATGTGACACTGAAGACTGGAGTAATGATGCTTTGCCATCACAGGAATGTATTTTAAAATACACTTGTCTTGTATCTTGTCAGTGTGTGCACTTGCTTGGCCATTTGTAGTTGATAAACAGGAAAGTGGGTTCAAGCGCCAGCAGAAGGCAGTGTAATGAAGTGGTCTTTAAGAGAAGCAGTCTATCAGCGGAAGTTTAAAATCAGCTCGTAAGTGTATTTACTTGTCTCAGTGTTTAGCGCATTTGCCGTTGCTAGGAAACGCTTATTTTGTTTACTAGGATGAGAGTTGCTGAAATCGCGTTTGGTCTCCTACTGTATCGTGTATCTTGTCAGTGTGTGCACTTGCTTGGCCATTTGTAGTTGATAAACAGGCAAGTGGGTCCAGCTGAATTGAAATGATCATTTGTTGGATTGGTATAATAAAGGTTATTATACCGCGGCAGCGGTCGCGGCAGTCGTCATGTGAAGCCCTCTTAGTGTGAAGACCAAAGAGTGTAAAGACCATCGACTCTACCGTGCGACTCCACCGGGCAGGGACACCGGCAAGGGATAGTAGTAGCTTTTTATTTAATTTTTTCATTGATATGTTTATTATTGAAATGTTGTTGTTATATGCATGTGTTAATTTTATTTAATTTCTTTATTTTCTTAAATATGTGGGTAGATAGTATTTATAGAGTTGTAACTTTTTAGTTTTAGTTACTTTTTCTTATTTGTAAGTCGCTTTGGACAAAAGCGTCTGCTAAATGACAAAAGTAAAAGTAAAGTAAGTAAGTAAAATACTTTAAAACTGAAAACATTTTAAATGATAATAATATTTCACAATATTACTATTTTAATGGAATTTTGATCAAATGCAGCCTTGCTGAGCATAGGAGTCTTCTTTCAAAAAATATTAAAAATCTTACCGAGTCCAAACTTCACAATGGTAGGGTATATTAAATAAAACCATTGCTGTTTAAAGTGACATTTAAATGCTTTCATGCTATGGCTCACTGAAGCACTTTTTTTAGTAATTGTGCCCTGAATTTGCCAAGAATGAAAACTGCAAAATCTTGGAAGGTTGGATGAGCTTTGTGTACTTTATCTGCATGGCCTGAAGGTACTGCCACTGCTACTGACTGTGTGTGTGTGTGTGTGTGTGTGTACGCGCGTGTTTTGTATGTGTATGAAACTTTACTTCACCTCTGCAGTTTGTATGGATGCTCATTGTGGCTTGTGTGTGTGATGATTAACCGTCTCTCGTCTCCCGGCAGTGTGTGAATGCAGGTATGGACACACTGACTCTGGCGCGCTTTATATGTGAGCTGAGTTTGCTGGAGATGGAGTTTGTGCCCGTGAGAGCGTCTTTGCTCGCCTCTGCCTGTCTGCTCATCGCTCTGGTTACTAAGGATCTTGGAGGATGGGTATGTGTTTACCTATTTGCTTTTAAAATGTATGCACATGAATTATACTGTTTATTTTCACAAAATGCCACCATTCCTTGGTGATACACATATAGACGCATTTTCACAGTGAGTTCGACATCCCTGTGTGCTGTGATTTGTGTATTCTGTGCTCTTCTGATAGCACTAAATGAGCTAAAGCTGACAACGGCTCTGTGATGGCCTGGTAACTGCTCATTACGGATGTTCATTTCTGTCCTTGCACACACACACACACACACACACACACACACATTCACACTCTAAGCAGTGGGTTGGTTTGTCCTTTAAGACTGTGACAAAGGTATTTTGGTTAATGAGAGTGAAGCTGGACTTTGTTTACCAACATTTGAGTAATTGGTTTGTGTCCTGTGTGGCTCTACAGAGGATTCCGAGATGAAGTACAATTACCTTAAAAAACACTGCACACACTCTTGGGCATTCATTTACATTCTCTCTGGATGTTGTTGCCGTCATATCCTCAAATTATTGACAGCTCGAGGGCATTTTCTTCTCACATCATGAAATATTTGGCAGGAGTCTTAAAGTCTCACATCCCTTATTGTAACAGTCATTAGACTCCTCTGAGCTTCACAGATATCTGGCTTCACAATTCGACTTCAGTGTTTGTGTGAAGGTTTAGACTGATGGTCCACTTCTGTTTCCAGACACAGTGTTTGCGGTTCCACTCTGGATACAGCGTGGAGGATCTGGCACCCGTGGTCAGAAAACTTCATGATATGCTCATCAGCCCACCAGACAGTAAACTCGCCGTTGTCAGGAGCAAGTATGCACACAAGTAAGTCATCAATGCATGTTAAATTGTGTATTGTTAACTGGAATATTAGCTTCTCTTCTTTGTCTACTTTTACTACCTCTGGTTACCTCAGGATTATTAGGTACCTGGGTTAACTGTGCTAAACCAATAAAAGGCCTAAACATTTCTTTCTTTTTTTTATTTAGTTTCATTTATTCACCCCAAAATGTAAAAAAAAAAAAAAAAAAAAAAGAGATTATTTATTTTTTTAAACCTGTCATTGAAATACACTTTGAACCTCAGGGTTCTTGCTGTGTGTTTATGGTCTGAACCGTTTTAGTTTGTTTGCGGTTTCTAAAGTTTCACAGCACATTTCTATTTATTTACTTTTATTTGTTATATTATCTAAAATCATTTCAAGACTTCAAAGGAATATAAATAATGCTATACAGCAATGTTTTAAGATAGCTTATCTCAGCCATCCAAATAACACTTTGGCTTAAAGGTTTCTTGCTGGGTCTGTTTGTCTAAACATTTCTGGGTTGTTTGCTGTTTTTAATTTTTTTAATATATATATAAATCATGTGCTTTTAAAGTGTGTTGGCAAGCCTTGCAAAGAAAGCATTTGGGACAAATTATACTTCAGTTTAGATGGATGAAGTTTGGTCATAATTCATGTTTAGAAAATTTAGATTCTATTTGCTTATCTGAGTCTCAGCATGACTGCTGTGTTTTGAAGCTCTTCCCAAACCTGATTGGCGCTTTGACATGTATTATTTAATGTTATGCCTGCCTACAGCAGATGTTGACTAATGAAGCAGTATGTTTATATTTAAATACTCCAGATTGTGGCATTTGATTATTCGGAGTTATTTATTTATTTATTTTACAGGGTTTTCTTTGAAGTTGCATTGATCCCCACAGTGAGTCTGGAAACGTTGGAGGGGATTTTGAAATGACCCAAAAGAATGTGTGTAATGTTTCGAACGTTGTAAATAAATATATTTAATGTTATATTTTAATCTTTTGAAATAAAGTGTTTGTGTGTAAATTTACATGTATATGCATGTTTTCCATTGTACGTTTGGCTGTTCAGTTGTTTTTACAAACCATGTTATTCTTGACCAAAACACACAGCAGTGTTTCAAAAACTGATAAAGTACAAACCGTTCCTCGGTTCAATATATTAGGTCATTAGATTTGTGTTGTCATTGAATGTTACTAAAATGGCATTTTAATGCTTAATCTTGTACTTATGTTTTGTCTTTGTTTTACTGCTTTGTATAGTTTGCCATGTCTGTATGTTTTCTTAATCAGTTTAATAAGTGTTTTTTTTTAAACACTGGTTGATTAAAAAAAAGTATTTTGCATATTTGCCTGATTCTTGCATTTACTCTATTTGAAATAAATGTCCTTTTAAAATTTCATATCTCAGTTCAACCAGTAGGAGGCAGCGTGAACCCAGATCCTCCTCCACCACATCCATAATGTGTGTCTGCATTCAACTCCATGCACTGCATGTCTTTTCAACCATACTCAATCATTGCACCTGTAGAAAACGAATAAATATCCTCCATCGCACTCAGCCCCAGTGATTATTGAATGTAGGAAACCACTGCTGTTTATCAGAAGAGATTGTCTGGTGGTTCTGATGTCCCAACAGTCTCTGACGTCTATTGGTCGTTTTTGGATGCAGCTTGAGTCACAGCTGTGAGCCGGTCCAATCCATCACGGCCAACAGCGAACAACAAGCCTCTCGGAGCTGTTTGCTCTTTTTGCTGTTCTCTTAAAATAGTTTCTTCTATGTGGTTTAGATGTGGACTAAAAGAGGAAAAGACAGGCTTTTATTAGCATAAGTCTTGTGGACCTGCACATTGGGATGGCAGAATGCTGATTGCCTGTCCTCCGGGCTATAAAGGCTGTTGTTTCTAATCCTTATTATATTCTACTCGTTGATGTTTGTGCGTTCCGTCCCAGACGGCGTGTTTGCCGGTGAGCACCATTTGATCACTGACCGATTGGATCCTGGGCTTTGTTTTGAGTCTTTCACGTGTGCTGTGAATCCCTAAGTTTGACTGCAGAATTGACATGCAAATCTTGATTTCTCATTAGTAATGGCACAAAATGTGTTTACTGCTAAAGGATGCCATTTATAATCGGGCTGCTTAAACATTTGTGGATAAATGTCTGTGGTGACTCCATTAATTGGGATAAGGAGGCCAACACATCAATATCTGGCGGAGTAAAAATGGGAGAGCCATCTGTTGAATAATACATAATCTTTATGCAATATTCTGTCAGTGTAATGCCAGTTCATAAATGTCCCAAACCACATTTCAGTGAAACCAACAGACAAAGATACGGAAACTTGTTTCTGTCACAGGATAATAAAAAATAAACAGGGTAATCGTGACTCTTAATTTCACAGTTATTTCTTTCTCAGAATTGTGAGATTTTAACTCAGAATTGCTAGTTGCAACTCTTCTAAGAAAAGTTGGAATTGTGAGATATAAACTCATAGACCTTAGATAAGATGCCATATTGAATTTTACATGGATGATCATGAAAACAAGGCTGTGACCTACAGTCTTTACAATGGCATGAACTGTATCAAGGTCCTAGATCATAATAAAACTTTCAAAAATGTTTTATGGTGTTTTGACTGAAAATTTTTGGAAAGATGTTTCATCAGCTGAACATTCCGCATGTCGTTAAATAACAGAACAGTCTATTGAACACACTGTACTTTTGTCTCTCACAGCCATGTTTTCTATAAAAAATTAAATAAGCTGCTAGCCTGACTAAGGTCTATTGTGAAAAAATAAAATAAAAACAAACAAAAAAAGTCAAGACTGTGAGGAAAACTCACAATTCCCTTTTTTTATTATTCCCTGGCAGAAACAAACAAACAAAAATACAATTGTGAGATGCTAACTCAGGATGTAACTGCAGCATGTAAACTCAGAATTCTGAGGGGGGGGGGGGGGGGGGGGGGAAGTCAGAAGTGCGAGATATAAAATCGGAAGTGTATCTATCTTGCCCTTTTCTGACTTTTTTGTTTTATTCCATGCCAGATATGGGCTTCTATTCAAAGATTGTATCTGTGTTCTTGAGGAGAATAAAAATCAGCCTCGCTACACCAAAAACAATTAACCGTGGTTAATTGCAGACATTTCTCTTATATCCTAATGTATTCTGTGAGAATGACAGAACATGAGGCTACTTCTTAAAACAGTGCAATATCAAATTGTAATTTCAGTGACGCAAAATTATACATAACCTCTAGGTTTTTAGCTTGTATTGAACCAATTACTCTCATATGGCACATCACTTTTCACCTCATCCACATTGTGTATGACCTCTTGTTTGCTAAAATAGACTTTTGTTTTTGAACAATTTTCCTGTCATTTTCTCAGAACCCTGAGGCAATTGAGTTGTATCCATGATCATTTCCATCCAAAAATAAATGCATGAGCGTGGAGCCAAATATGCTATTTGGGCCACAAATGCTTCATGGAGCAAACTGCCTCAAAGGCAGAAGCGTTTACCTTAGCCAGCTAACTACAATTGAAAATTCATTACAATCAAGTTATTAAAGGCTACACTCAGCTGCAAACACATGCAGCTCTGATGGGACACATAAACATGTCAGTTACATAATAGCAGGCAGCAGCTGTGTTAGTGAGAGGTGAAAAAGATCAAACTAAGAGCATGATGACACTGTGACTAGCTGTGCCGCTTACTAATGGGTGTATTATAGATGAATGAATCTGTCTAATGGACATGTAAAATACGTGAAAGAGGTCAATGATGTGTACCCAACATCATCTGGTCTGCACATCTGTCTCCATGGCAATAATTACCAGAGTCAACGCTCGGCTATAGAAGAAGCTACAGTAACTTATAGCCTAATAAACTCACTCATTCATTGTTTCATTTTGAGAAAAAAAGTACATTTTATGGTATCAGTTTTGCTCCTTTGATCCACTTTAAATAATTAAGCTTAATTATGTCATAATTTTTATCACAACAAGTGAATTCCTGTCTGTGTATCAGCAAATTACATTTGGCACACTTGTAAGTAGGCCTGGGCCAGAAAGCTTTTATAAGTAAAGTATATCATTGTTGTTGGTAATTAATGTGGGTTATAGTTGGGTTTCTATAAGAAATTATGATCTGTACTCACAAGAACAGTCTTCTTTTTCGTTATATTTAACGTTAAACGACACACGTTTCGGCTACATAGCCTTCCTCAGTGTTATAGTTGGGTTTACAATTTTGTTTGGTGCCACTTTGTATTAAATTATAAAGTTTTATATAGGCTAACCAATGTGCAGCATCTAAAAGCAGATTTACTATAGCTTTGTCTGACAGAGTCATATCTGAAATGCAGATAAATCAAGTAGTCAAATGAGTAAAAAAGACGTGCAACAAAAAGCACTTTTCACTGGGATTGTTTCAAATTTTGGATATTTTAAAAAGATTTTTATATTTGTCATTCAGATGACTAAGAACATCCTAATTTTTTGAGGGTGACCACGTGTCAATTAAAATAATTTTTTTACAAGAGACATTAAAAAAAGGGTTTTGTCCAAAATAAAATACAGTTAAAGTTAAAATGGAACCTGGAAGGCTGTATCAAATATAATTTGTAAAATTTTTATGCAATCAGTGACAGTAACAGGACTGACGTCATAGTAACAGGGATGACAGCACACACATTCTTCAGCACTTTACAGTTTTACAACTTTAAATTGCATATATTGTTTTGCAGTTACTTTGCATAGTTGTATGACAATAGTAAACAGTCAGTTTTTTCAGTTTAAGTTCATTGTTGATTTAGCACATTATGTTTCTAAGATATCTAATGTTTTAAGGCTTTTGTAATTAGATAATGTGTCCATCTGTTTGTCTGTGTCCCCTCACAGAACTTCAAATAGACTGATCTGTTTCAATTATTAGGCAAGGAAGATGATCAGATCTCGGTCTTTCTGTGATCATCTGAAACCATACCAAGATCTTGACTTTTTTGAACATTGCAAGACTGGGGTGAGGGTCTGCAGTCACCTTGCTGCTCTTGTATGTAACTGAATTTACATGGATGCATTATTGACAATTAATTATGGGAAAAAATATATATTTTATTGAGACCGATCATCCTATCCTGGTCATTAACACCCGGAGCAGTGGGCAGCCATTTTTATGCTGCGGCGCCCGGGGAGCAGTTGGGGTTCGGTGCCTTGCTCAAGGGCACCTCAGTCGTGGTATTGAGGGTGGAGAGAGCGCTGGACATTCACTCCCCCCACCTACAATCCCTGCCGGCCTGAGACTCGAACCTGCAACCTTTGGATTACGAGTCCGAATCTCTAACCATTAGGCCATGACTTCCCCAATAATAGTAACAATACCAATAAAACTAACTAAAATGTAACTCATGCTCATATGCCACTGAATGATATAGGCATTAACTCAAAATTACACCCAGGGTGGCCTTTAAAAATGCTTGCATTTTACAAAGACAATCTTTAAAAACAGGGTGACACCTAATCTATGTAATTCCTGTTACCCAAATGTCAAAACCCGTTACTCTGAAAAGTAACAGGGATGACATTAACAGGTTTGACGATTTTAAACGAATTTAGCCAATTTCTACCTAATAGTCAAGTTCACAAAATCACGTTGTACACTTTTAAAGGATTTTACTTGTAGATATTGACTATATTAAATGTAATAAATAATTAAATTAACATTTTAAAAATGGTAACAGTATTGAGACTGCATGAAGCCCCCCCCCCCAAGTCAAGCCTCATAAAGCATCAAAAATAGAACATTATAAAAGTTAGAGAGAAACATGCTTGTGTTTTAAGTGAATCCTGGTTGAGAGATGATGTAACCTCCTAGAAGTGATTTCACTTGAATGTACATTATTTTACAAGTTTTTTTTTGATGAGCATAACAGGATTGACATGAAATCATGCACACTTTTGCCAAAAACATTACTAACAATGAGACTATATTTTAAACAATATGCAAATGTGATTTCTATATCATTTTGCCTTCATTTTGCAAATTAAAAGTCTTTCTGAAAAAGAAAAATCAGAGTGAGGGACAGGCCAAAAACCTTACCCTTATCAACATAAATGCTATTTAAATTATTTAAACTAATATTTAATTGACCTTTTTTAATGTAATATTGATAAAAGAATACATAGTATCATTATGTTTTTAAATGGCAAATGTATTAGTTGTTATATTAAATCTGTGTTTGATTATTTCTTAGGGACGCAAAAGGCACTGATTTCGTGGAATGACCCAAAAACATGATGGACGAATTCTCATTTAGTGGTGAACTATAGTCCACCCAAAGATGAAAATTCTCTTATTGTTCTCAACCTCCTGCTGACCCAAATGTATGACTGTCCTTCTTCAGATAAACTCAAGTAAAGTTTTTTAGAAGAACACTCCATCTCTGGATTGTTTACTAATTAAAGTGGTTAGTAACTCAGAAGTTGACACTTCGAAAACCACACAAACGATAACTGTGGGAAACCCATATGACCCTGGAAAAATGTCTTCTGAAGCGAAAACAACAGGTGTTTATAATAATAATAATAATAATGAGAGTTGGCCACGTGATAGTCCAGCTCGATCTCACGGCAATTCGTACATATTTTATGAGGTGGCTAATTCGTACGACCTCACTCGTACAAATTCATACAATTTTTGCTAAATCGTACGTATTTTACAAATAACCTACACCTAACCCCGCCCCTAAACCTACCCGTCACTGGGGTTTAGATAAATCGTACAAAATCGTACGAGTGAGGTCATACGAATTCGTACGAATTAGCCACATCGTAAAATACGTATGAATTGGTCGTGAGATGGATAGTCTATAGTTTTAAAAGTTTAAAATATTAGTGTTTTTCGTACAAATACCTGTCGTTTCAATTCAGAAGACACTGATTCATCTACTGGGATAGAATTGTTGGGTGAAGTATTTCTCTGAGCCTGAGGAAGTTCATGAATGGTTATTGTAACTCTCTTGTTAAATCTTTCTTTCTTTCAGTGTGAATATGCTGTTGTTCAGTCATACATCTGCTGAATATGGTGATCAGTGATTTCTGAGGATGTGCAGTTGAAATATGAATTCTGCTGTAACAGATGCATATCTGTCAGATCCTCCCCCAGTCTCACTGGTTGGCTCTGGCTCCCTCTCTGAGTTTCCGAGAAGAGGGTGGTATGAACACTGACCTTGATGATTAAGGAGAGATGGAGTGGAATTGAGGAGTGTTTTTGCTCCGCTCCAGGCTTTGGAGATTAAGAGGATTGAGATGAGAGCTGAGATTAACCTCTTCTTTCATCTGTGACAGAAACTCAAGCTCAACGATCACAGGACACATACACACAGTTCACCTGAAACAAAACAAAGGTCGTATAAAAAGCTCCTCTATCTTTTTTTATTGATCTTATGTATTAAAAGGACCAATAGACATTCAGAACCTGAGCATTCTGTGTTCATTATGCATTCAGAAGCTTGATAACGTCTGAGTTGGGTCTAATCTCAGGGCGATGTTTGCTTGCTGCAGGTGTCATGCTGCCGTTCGTATGAAACTGATTACTTGGCAGACTGGTGCGAACAGTGCATTCAGGGTGACTGTTAATCAGTACACGCTCACTGTCTCTCTGGAATGGGTGGCCAACTGAAAAATCAAGAAAACAACCAAAAAATGTTATGCTGGAATGTAAACTGAGTTTCCGTTTCGTAATCACTTCCCGCTGCTCTACATGGAAAAGAACTGATGGGCAATTGTCTTTTAGATGAGTATACTTGAGTTTGTTTGAAAATTGAAGTGCATAATATATTATTTAAAAACACATGCATATTTCACTAGACAATTTATGTATCATTTCTCCTAAAGGGATGTTATTTATTTTCCTAAAACACCATGTAACCTTCTGAGACTCCGTCCCTTGGAGATAAGGGATAATTATTTTCTGTACTGTCTTCTCTGTTGTTCTGTCTCTCTCCCAACCCCTCTCTTGGGAATGGGAGGACAAAGTGACATATAAACAAAGTTATAATTACTGTGCCTGTGCACAGTTCGAAACAACTAATAAGGCAGATTCACATAGAATTTAGAGTTTCTAAGACGCCTCTATACGCATGCGCTGATTTGTGACTGCGTGTTTTGAGTTTGAGCTCCATCAAGTTGATTCTTTATCGTCTATTTTCTATCTTAAAAACAATTTTATACACTATCATTTTCGTTTCTATAACGTGTGAATATATCCCCTATAGCATTCTAAAACAAAACCAATCAGAGCGCCTTGTTATCACTAGTTTTATTTTGATTTCTCGAGTCTGCTATTAGCTTATAGCCCGTTAGCATCGGCAGCGTGGCTGCCGCTAATCTCGCTTACATTGCTAGTACTCTATTCACACACATTACCATTGTTTCACTGTTACTTGCTTAAATGGCGGATTTGTGTCTACCTTTGAGTGCAGGTGAGGACACGTTCGAGCTGCATTCGGTGCAGCTGGAGCTGGAGGCCGTGGAGAAGCAGATCCGCGACCTGGTGGAGAAGCAGGCCCAGCTGAGAGAGTGGAGAGCCACGCTGGAAACATCCCGGGCTGACGCTCACAAGTCTGGGGTAAGTATACAGAACGCTGCTAACACTCCCACCACCTCTACTCCATGTGTTTCTCTGTACAGACCCTGTGCACCCAGGACGCGATCTTCCCAGATGTCCTTCACTTCGGCGCCGGGACTCCACGGACCCTGGGTGCACCAGCAGCGGAAGACGCAAGCCAGGCCCCGGGCGACGACCTCTCCACCTCCGGTCTTCGAGATCTCTACCCGGAACTGCTTCGCTCCCCTCTGCGAGACGGAACGCGACGCTGTGATCGTCGGCGACTCCATCGTCTGGCACGTCCGTGCTATGTTAGCTGAAGGTAAAGTGCACACTCACTGTTTCCCCGGTGCTCGTGTTCTCGATGTTTCTGCGCAGATACCCGCGATCCTAAAGGGCGGCGAGAGCATCGGTGCTGTCGTGCTGCATGCGGGGGTTAACAACACCAAGCTGCGGCAGACACTGAAGAGGGACTTCAGGAGCCTGATCGAGACGATACGCAGCACATCGCCCGCGATGACGATCATCGTGTCAGGACCGCTTCCCACGTATCGACGAGGACACGAAAGGTTCAGTAGACTTTTTGCTTTAAACGAATGGTTATTGTCATGGTGTAAAGAACAGAAACTGCTCTTTGTTAATAATTGGAATCTTTTCTGGGAGCGTTCTAGGCTTTTCCGTGTTGATGGCCTGCATCCCAGCAGAGTCGGAGCGGAACTCCTGTCAGACAACATCTCCAGGACGCTACGCTCCATCTGACTAGTAAGACAATTCTCAAATAACTGCTATGATGACTTTTGTTCTACCCACTTAAATGATAGAAGTACTTGCGTTGTCCAATCTATACAGACTGTGTCTGTTCCCCGAATAGCGAGGTCAAAATATAAATTTAATGCAGGATCTAGAAAAAATCTGATCGTGATTAAACCAGAAAAACGCAAAATAAATGAACAAAAACTATTTTAAAAACTTGGACTCCTAAATATTAGATCACTCGCACCCAAAGCAGTTATTGTAAATGAAATGATCACAGATAATAATTTTGATGTACTCTGCCTGACTGAAACCTGGCTTAAACCAAATGAATATTTTGGTCTAAATGAGTCTACTCTACCAAGCTACTGTTATAAACATGAGCCCCGTCAGACTGGTCGTGGTGGCGGTGTTGCAACAATATATAGTGATATTCTCAGTGTTACTCAGAAAACAGGATACAGGAGGTTTAACTCATTCGAAATACTTCTGCTTAATGTTACACTGTTAGATATGCAAAAGAAATCTCTCCTGTCTCTTGCTCTGGCTACTGTGTATAGACTGCCAGGGTCTCTCAGATCTATTGGTCAATGTTGATAAAGTGCTAATTGTCGAAGAATTTAACATTCACGTTGATAATACAAATGATGCGTTAGGACTTGCGTTTACTGACCTAATAAACTATTTTGGAGTCAAGCAAAACGTCACTGGGCCCACTCATTGTTTTAATCATATGCTAGATTTAATTATATCGCATGGAATTGATCTTACCGATATAGATATCGTACCTCAAAGTGATGATGTTACTGATCATTTCCTTGTATCGTGCATGCTGTGTATTACTGATATTTAATTATATGGCTCCGCGTTATCGTCCGGGCAGAACTATTGTTCCAGCCACCAAAGACAGATTCACAAATAACCTGCCTGATTTATCTCAACTGCTCTGTGTACCCATAAATACACATGAACTAGACGAAATGACTAGCAACATGGGCACTATCTTCTCTAATACATTAGAAGCTGTTGCCCTCCTCAAATTGAAAAAGGTTAGAGAAAAACGTACTGCGCCATGGTGCAAAAGTTATACCCATTCTCTCAAGAAAGAAACTCGTAATCTTGGAAAAAAAAAAAAAAACTAACTTGGAAGTTTTTAGAATTGCGTGGAAAAACAGTATGTCCATCTATAGACAGGCTCTAAAAGCTGCCAGGGCAGAGCATATCCGCAAACTCATAATAACCAAAACAATCCAAGGTTCTTATTTAGCACAGTGGCTAGATTAACAAATAAACAGACACCACCCGATCTAAATATTCCTTCACAATTTAATAGTAATGCCTTTATGAATTTCTTTACTGATAAAATAGATAACATCAGAAATACAATATCAAATGTAGATTCTACTGCGTCTAGTATTTCAGCTTCATTCATCGCACCCAAAGAAAAATTGCAGTGCTTTACAACTATAGGACAGGAAGAGCTAAATAAACTTATCAGTGCATCTAAACCAACAACGTGTTTATTAGATCCTGTACCTACTAAATTACTGAAAGAGTTGTTACCTGTAGCAGAAGAACCGCTTCTCAATATTATTAACTCATCGTTATCTTTAGGTCACATCCCAAAACCATTCAAGCTGGCTGTTATTAAGCCTCTTATTAAGAAACCACAACTAGATTCTAATGAACTGGCAAATTACAGACCCATTTCAAATCTTCCGTTTATGTCTAAAATTTTAGAAAAAGTTGTGCCTGCTCACTTGTGTTCCTACTTGCTAAAAAATTATCTCTATGAAGAATTTTAGTCAGGTTTCAGGCCTCACCATAGCACAGAAACTGCACTTACAATTCAAATTACAATTTGTAATTTTAAAATTAAAATTACAAATGACTTGCTTCTTGCTTCAGACCAAAGCTGCATCTCATTGCTAGTATTACTTGATCTTAGTGCTGCGTTCGACACTATAGACATGACACACTCATAGATCGATTACAAAACTATACTGGTATTCAAGGGCAGGCTTTAAGATGGTTTAGATCCTACCTGTCCGATCGCTACCACTTTGTTCATTTAAATGGGGAGTCATCTCAATTATCACCAATAAAGTATGGAGTACCACAAGGATCTGTCCTAGGTCCTCTGCTATTTTCAATATACATGTTGCCCCTTGGTAATACTATATATCTCAACAAGACCAGATGAAACTTCTCAACTATCTAAGCTAATAGATTGTGTAAAAAATGTAAAAGATTGGATGACCAATAATATCCTCCTATTAAATTCAGATAAGACAGAGATATTACTTATTGGACCAAAAAACAGTACACAAAATCTCTTGGATTACAATTTGCAACTAGACGGATGTACTGTTACGTCCTCTATAGTCAAAAATTTCCTGTAGAGCTGCTTTGCAACGATTTGTATCATAAAAAGCGCTATACAAATAAACTTGAACCAGTAAAGTTGAACTTGAACATACAAACACGCTTGCATTGAAGTAAACCCAATTCTTGCGGCCTCCTCTTGCCGGATTCCTGACAGATTTAACATTCTAACTCGTCCTCTGTCTTTCTTTCTGATAAAGAAGCGATCCCCCCCCCCCCCCCCCCCCCCCAAATCCTTCCATTGCTTCCTCTTTATCCCTCTCTCCTCACACACAGTGGGCTTGTCTCATGATTGCATCACTGCTCATTTGCTTTCCCCCACCATAAACGCATCCACGTATGGAGGCAATCTGTTATCACGACTGCCGGGGGAAGCCACCGAGCTACTAGCGTGACCGCCTACGGTCTGTCACCAAACCACCAGCTGAGGATATTATGCATTATGGGATAGTTAATCTGAAAATTATTTTTTTTTGAACATTTACACATTTGTGTCGTTCCAAACCAGTGTGGAGCGCAACAGGGGCTGTCAGGTTAAAAAAAAAAAACCAAAGAAGAAACATGAAAGTAGTCAAAGTCTTCTGAAGCCATATGATAGATTTGTGAGAGGAATAGACCAAAAAAGTTGTTATTCTTTGAGAATTTTGATTGACAGACCATGGTTGCAGTTCACTTTCATTGTACACAGTTGAAAGAAAGAACACTGCAGAAGAAAGCAAGTCATATAGGTTTGGAACGACATGAGAGTAAGTAAATGATGACAGAAATTCCATTTTTTGATAAACTGTCCACTGTTTTAACAGTGTTCATGTTTTGATTCACTCAGTGCTAAAAGCAGAATCAGTTTTACCTGATGGCATCTAAAGAAGTTTGTAACTTTATAGCACTCAGACTGAATGACTCCTGTTTGAACTGATTTGGGACAGGCTGTCCATTTCTAAGATTTCTCTGTGGATAGTGTAAGCGATGAGACATCTTAGATCTGTGTAAAAGGATGACTTCTACTGACACCGTCGCACTCTGTTTTAGCATTCTGTCACTCATGGTGATGAAATATCTGGTTTTGATGTTGCCTTGAAGCAACTTTTCTAGTTGATGTCTTTCACTATATCCCAAAATTCCCAACAACTCTTGCCCAAGAACACTATCTATCTATCCATCCATCCATCCGTCCGTCCGTCTGTCTGTCTTAATTCTACTGTAATTCTAATATTTCTGACTTTCTGAATTCCCATTCTCACAGTTTGGTTCTACTGTATGACTGGAAAGTGTCTCTCTTTATTACAAACATTCACCCCTCATCGGTCCAGGACAGAAGTGGGGGGATTTGCCACCTAGAGCAATTGACCTCCCTCACATTTATAGAAGGAAGGAGCAAAAGGAGGATTACTGAGGTAAAATGGGATGTTAGCAAGAGTAAGTGATAAGGGGAGAGGATGAATGCAGAGTGGATTGGCAGAGAGAGAAAAAAGAAAGATGGAACAGATGACTACAAGGGATAAAAAAAGAACCGGACCTGCTAAAGAAAGAAAAACAGTACTTTTATGCTTAGTATTTAAGCTCTAGAGCATGATATCGTATCCTGTTGTCCCTATTCATTACAGGGTCTGAAATTATTATTTTGCATGATTAAAATTTTTAGACTGCCCCTTTAGACTAATCGAGTTTCTTTTAATTTTTGAGAGGATCATCACTGAAATTGTTATTTTTTTGTAGCCCATTTGTTGTAATACTTTTGTTAGCTTCCAAGTCATAGTTATGGATTGCACTTCAAAACTTAAAAACTGAGATGAATTTAAGATAAACTTAAATAGACTTGAGATAAACTGAGGCCTTTAAGAGATTAAGAGATTCTCCCTGTACTCAAACGCACACACTCACACACACACACCACATTTAAGGCTTTACTATTGGGACAACAAAGGATGTGCATCAGCTCTCCTGTATAAATTGTGTCTCTCTAATAGGCTTTGAGAATGTTTGAACTCCCTGCCATTTCAACAGCAACAATCAATAGATCCTCATGGGCCAGAGCTCAAGTGTTCAACAGAAGCTTATTATGATCTCTAAACGCAAGTTTCAAGTTAACATAAATATACATATGTGTGTGTGTGTGTGTGTGTGTAAGTCTAAACTTGCTTTTAGAAATAAATTATAGACATTCTTCAAAAATATTTGGTGCTATTTCTTTCCATGGAAAACAAAACATATTTTGAAGAATATTTTTATTGATATTTTGTGTTCCAAAACATACATTTGCTGTTTTGGAATGACATGAGGGTGAGTAAATAATGACAGAAGTTTCATTTAATGGTGAACTTTTCTTTTAACACACTTTATTCTCTTTCACAGCTCCGACACAATGATTTATGATGATTTTACTCTGTTCTGAGACATTATGACTAAGTACACTTTCACTAAGAATGAATTGTGCCCACTGATAGCACTACTTATTTGCATATACTGTCAGCTTTGTTTTAATACCTGATTCACTAAAGTAATTATGTAAATAAGAAAATGGTGCACATGCAGCCATGAAATTTGTGCTGAATCCTGTGCAATCTGTGCAGTTCCTCATCTTATAAACTTTACAAAATGAGGAACTATATAGATTGCATAGTACATTGACAATGCAAAGGATGCAGCAGACTACTGTGATCTGCCATACATAACTGGAACCATATAACAGCAGTCCAGGTGAATCATCTCTTTTCCACTGTACTTTTGGATACATGCCTGAATGTAATGCTCTGCTTCATCCTTTGATGAATAACAGCTGCCATGATCAAGAGAAAATAACTATAATCTTTAAGATTTCATTCTAATTTTGTCTTCCTCTGGCACTAATACCACAATGATAATTTCTACAGATGAATTGCATTTTGTACGTTAGCCTCACTTTTTTAAGAGGCTAATTTACATTGAATGTGGTGCTGTTTTAGTATTGTTTATATACTATAATTACTATTACTAGTATTTATTAATATTTTGAATGGCCCTTTTCATATTTTTATGTTTTATTTTGTTATGTGCTTTTCTCATTATTATTATTATTTAAATATTTAGCTTTTTTTTTTCTTTTTCTTTTTCTTTTAATTAATTTTAGTACTTACTAAATTATTTTATTTCAGTTACTTGCCAAGGTAAAAAAGGTTAACGTTTTTCAACATTAATTAGCATTTTATTTGATTTCATCTTAATTCCAAATAATGAAAATTATTTTAATACTATGAGTTTTAGTTAACAGCACTGCAATGGCAGTTATTAAATGTTGATGCCAATGACTTTGACAACTGGATTACAGGTGTTTATTTGCACATAAATACCTTGCTCCAAAAAAGTGACGCAACAATTTACTAAATTCAGCCTCTAATGTTGTGGCTCTAACCCCCAGTATAAAGGATTTCTTGTCACGTACAAAGAAAACAATAGGGGGCTGTCAAATCTGTGGCAAAATCATTTCAGTGAAGACTGCTCTCAACCTTGAGCTGCTCTTAGCATCCTGTCAATTTTTGATGGCCTGTGGAGGCGAAGAGTTAGAAGAAAAAGCCAGATAGAGCTTTTGTTTTATTTCTGTGCAGAACTTGAGGACAAATAAGGTGAAGGAGAAAATGTGTAACTGCATCTCTGAATGCCCACTAGTCACCAATTTCCCAACTCTCATCACAGTTCACAAACAAAAGATAAGCCAAGAGATAATTGCTACAGGTTGGCGTCGTCTTTAGACCAGTGCTGTTATTGTGGTACACATGGGCCCAAATGTGCACACAGACTTCAAAATGATTGTGTGTGTGTTGAATGGAATAACTACTCGCCTACAGGTGGTGTGATGTATATGTGAGCATTTGCCTTGAGGTCTTGCCACAGGCACGGACAGATGGACCAACCAGTCGGCCAGACTGCTTTCACAGGACATGAGAGGGGAAAAAACAGCATTTCTTTATTTTCTTACAGGTTACCTAAGGAAATGTCAGGTGGAAATGTTGTAACTGCCCTTGCTAGCTTTCCAAAATACTGACCTGAACCCAGATTTTCTAAAAAGTGACTTTGGGTCATGGTATTTGTCTGATTTTTTCCGCTCAGTAGTTTGAGACCCGTCTACTTTTAGGAATTTTATTGTTCCTTTTCCTTTTCTCTTCAGTGATTTAGCTCTGACTTCTGCAGCGTTCTGGCAGTTCATGGGGCTGAGATGTCACTTCGTGTCTTGCTCCTCCTCCCCCTTTGCTTCCTTCCAGTAACCTCCCACACTTCAGTCTGTCCGGTGACCTGCGTTTCTCCGTTCACCATCCCTCCATCTGTCTGCTCCATCCACATCTCGTATCTCCATACTGATGAAAACCACAGCAAACATCCGCCCTGCTGAAAACATCAAACAAGAAAATCGATCCTTGGGTAACTGCGGTATGACCATGGGGTCAATGGTTTCCATTAAAAAGTGTGTGTGTGTTGATAATTTCTTTGGAAGTCTTAAAACTGGGAATTGAGGCACCAGGGTGCATTTTACTAAAAGTTCAGTTGAGCGTTATGGCTGCTTTTGTTAAAGATTGAAGAATGTTGCATCTGAGACAGGGTGTCAGTGTGTGTTAGTCTCCCCTCATCTCTGTCTATGTATTATTCAGTGTGTGTGTGTGTGTGTGTGTGAGCAAGCACCGAGGCTGCAGTGAATTTGAAGGCTCATTACAGTGAGGTCAGAAAATTGTTTGGCCCCTGCAGGTCGTCAGAAATAGTGCTCACATCAATTTAACAAAACAGAACTGATATGAAATCACAGATCAATACTTTTGAGATGGGCTTCCTTGTTACTAAGATGAAATTTATGTCTCATTGCGGTTAGAAACGTCAACTTGTCCAACCATCACAGGTTTTGTATTATTTTATACCATTTGTTCCAAACGATGCAAAATTATTTCTTTTATTTTCATTTCAGCACAAAAGACAACAATTTTTACCTTGCTGCAAGCATTGTATTCACTGACGTGTGAGAATGCAATGTACTGATTTAGCTAAGACACATCTGCCTTTTCAGAGCATCTTGCCATTTTGCTGAGAAATCTGTGGCGTTGCATTACTCTTATAAATTAGTGCAAGAGCAAAGTAGATGGTGATAAGCAATACCAGCTGTTCCATTGGCATGCATACACTTTCTCAAACCCCTTTTGAAACTAAATTTTGTATGAACGGAAATTAAAATATAACACATTGGACTGATACAAGTGTTTACAGAGATCTTAATTGAATATAAAAAGGTGATATTCTGAAATATTATTACAATTTAAAATATTTTTAAATGTATTTTATTAAATCTTAAAATGAAATGTATTCCTGTGCTGGCAAAGCTGAATTTTCAGCATCATTACTACAGTCTTCAGTGTTATATGATCCTTCAGAAATCACACAATATGCTGATTTGTGATTACTTAATATTATTTAACACATAGTGTTAACAGAAGTGTATAATGTTATCTGTTTGTTCTTATATTCCTCAGTTGAACCTAAAAATTGATTTTCTTGTAGTAGTTGACCATTCGAGTGACCTTCTAAATGGACGTTACATTTGCAGGTACATCTCAAAAAATTAGAATATCGTGAAAACGTTCATTGTTTTCTTGTAACTTATTTCAAAAAGTGAAACTTTCATATATTTTAGATTCATTGCATGTAAAGTAAAACATTTCAAAAGTTTTTTTGTTTTAATTTTGATGATTAGAGCTTACAGTCATGAAAGTCAAAAATCAGTATGTCAAAATATTTACATTTGAGTTTCAATTAATGACCATCCCTACAGTATAAATTCCGGGTATCTCTTGTTCTTTGAAACCACAATAATGGGGAAGACTGCTGACTTGGCCATAATCCAGAAGACGAACATTGACACCCTCCACAAAGAGGATAAGTCACAGAGGGTCATTACTGAAAGGTGTGGCTGTTTACAGAGTGCTTTATCAAAGCATATTAATGCAAAGTTGACTGGAAGGAAGAATTTATAGGAAAAGTTGCTCAAGCAGCAGGGATGACCGCAAGCTTGAGAATACTGTCAAGCAAAGCTGATTCAAACACTTGGGAGAGCTTCACAAGGAGTGGACTGAAGCTGGAGTCAGTGCATCAAGAGCCACCACGCTCAGACATCTTCAGGAAAAGGGCTACCAAGCCACTTCTGAACCAGAGAAAACGTCAGAAGCACCTTACCTGCTGTGGAGAAAAATAACTGGACTGTTTCTCAGTGGTTCAAAGTCCTCTTTTCAGATGAAAGTAAATTTTGCATTTTATTTGGAAATCAAGGTCCCAGAGTCTGGAGGAAGAATGGAGAGGTACAGAATCCATGTTGCTTGAAGTCCAGTGTGAAGTTTCCACAGTCAGTGATGATTTGGGCTGCCATGTCATCTGCTGGTGTTGGTCCACTGTGTTTTCTGAAGTCCACAGTCAACGCAGACATCTACCAGGAAATTTTAGAGCACTTCATGCTTCCTTCTGCTGACAAGCTTTATGGAGATGCTGATTTAATTTTCCAGCAGGACTTGGCACCTGCACACACTGCCAAAGATACCAAAAGCTGGTTCAATGACCATGGTGTTACTGTGCTTGGTTGGCCAGCAAACTCCCCTGACCTGAACCCCATAGAGAATCTATGGGGTATTGTCAAGAGGAAGATGAGAGACACCAGACCCAACAATGCAGATGACCTGAAGGCCGCTATCAAAGTAACCTGGGCTTCCATTACACCTGAGCAGTGCCACAGGCTGATTGCCTTCATGCCACGCCGCATTGATGCAGTAATTCATGCAAGAGGAGGCCCAACCAAGTATTCAGTGCATAGAAATTAACATACTTTTCAGAATCTCTGTTTAAAAATAGAATTTTTTATTTAATCTTATGTAATTTTCTGATTTTCCGAGACACTGAATTTAGTTTTTTCATTATCTGTAATCCATACTCATCAAAATGTCAAGAAATAAAAGCTTGAAATATTTCACTCTATGTGTAATGAATCTATGTAATATATGGGTTTCACTTTCTGAAGTGAGTGACAAAAAATATTGACCTTTTTCACGATATTCAATTTTTTTGAGATGTACCTGTATACCTTTAACATTGATAACCATAATTGATTTGTTCAAAGTTGTTTAAAATAGGGTGGAGTGTCAAGTACATGAATATTAATACAGAGATAATTAATACAAATAATTTAATAGTGAAAATAAAATCTTATTGGTGCTGTACAGAAAATAATTGATGTATTGAAGCTCAGGTCATCCACATGGGGCTCCTCAACCAAGTCAAATATTAAATGCAATCCATTATAGTAGGAGCAATACAACGCAGTACAAAATCTGCGATACTCAAAACCAATTAAGAATTGTTATTATAATGTAATCAGTAAGAGCATGTAATTTGAGCAGTTTATCCCTAGCAGTATTTCCAAATCTAAGATGTTGAATATTCAATCACTCTGCATGTATCCATGAAAACTATGAGCACTTTTGCCGTCTTGTGAAATAACCTGTGTGATAAGGAGATTTGTTCTGTTTTCAGGAGGGATAATCAAATCAGCAGAGAGTGCAGATGTTCTCCACAGCTGGCCAGAAGCCTAGAGGTAAAACCTAGAGATTGAATCATTTCTCTTTTAGCTGTATTATCCAAAGTAGATGGTCCTGATCTATAATCAACAACCACTACAAAAAATCATAATGCAAATTGATGTAATATTAACAGCTAAGCTTATAAAATGTTCTGCTCTCCATGTTTCTGATCTCAGCAGTCTTTTTTCGTATTGGGTATATCTACATAAATTTGGTGTGAACTTATAGTTTCACATATGTAGGTCAAATATGCAATTTGAATAAAGGATAAATAGAATTACAAATAAAATGACTCGCATTTTCTGATTTTCAATTAATGCTGAATGGCCTGATTGAAAGCTGTTCAGTTTGTAGTCCTAAAACCCAGAAGAAAATTACCATTTTTGAGTCATGAATATTCAAATTGTTTTAGTACAGCAATTTTCCATTTATGAGTAAAGGAAGGCCTGTGGTTAACTTACTGGAAGAGACCCAACATTTTCTTATACAACATAAATTACACACTCATGCCACAATGTGAAATTTGAAACTGCTGTCTGCTTTTAAAACTATTGTAGAACTACTTTTATGTGCGGTACCTACCACAAGGATGTGCTGTACATAATGCACAGCAAGTAATGTAATTCTTGCAAAATTCATGTTTGTGGTATCACTGTATGTTGTAAGTTTCCTTCCACTATTTTGAAAACCTATTAGAAATTCCAGAGGGAATGCATGGTGAATTAGACCTCTGGGTCAGCCAGCAAATTGATGACATGACTGAACAGCTCTATTCTGTCAAAAGGCATCTCTCATTTAGACATGTAGAACAACCAACCATACCTTTTGTAAGTGGCAAAGACAAAATGAAGAAAATGTTTCTTGTTTAGTTGATACAAACTGCCTCTAACCTAATATATTTCAAAGATTCAGTGCCACAAAGCATGCAAACTTTGACAAGTGCAGTAACTAGGTTTTTTTCCCCATGCTGGCAGTGATGGTTGAAAGGGCACATTTTATTGGCAGTAAGTACTGCAATATGCTGTGCTGTTGTGAATTTGACAAATAAAACTTTGAACTTACACTTTAATGGTATTATTTTGAGTATTCTGCAGTTTCTGATAAAGTATATATTGTCACAGGCAGACTGAACAAGTTGTGTTGTTACAGTATGGGATGAAAATAAAAACTATACTAAATACTAAACTATATTAAATATATATATATATATATATATATATATATGGATATGTAATTAATTAATTAATTCATTCATTCATTCATTCTTTCATTCTTTCATTCATTCATTCATTTATATTTTTTACCAACATATCATTTCTGATTTGACAGCTATTTGATGGTTAGGGATGGGGTTAGGGTGTTCCAGGATGTTGGTCCAGGAACAAAAATGAAAAGTCCTGGTTATCAAAACATGAGGGGTGATGGTATGAGATCACCTTGAATATGATGATTGAGATGAATGGGTGGGTGCAACGGTCTGCCCACAGGTATGATCCAAAAAAAAAAACTGATTACAAAAAATTAAACTGATATGATCCACGGACTCCACGGACGAAAGACAGCTATGGGAGAGAGAGAGTGCCCTTAGAACGCTGCTCAGTAATTTTTCACTCACTAAAAGGTTTTACATGCAACAAAATGAATAATAATTTGAAAAATATTCTCACGATCATGTACTCCCACATGAGATGTAGACTGCAGTTAAATATCATTAGCATAATAAAAGCTGTTTTATATTACACTAAATACTACCCAACATATAAGGTTAAATAGAAATACTACTCATTTCATTTGTTATTGCACACTTTAACTTATGGAAAAAAAATAATCATGACTGTAAATGTGTTTCAAATGCTGTTCTTTTGAAATTACTCTTCATCAAAGAATAATGAATACATGTATCACAGTTTCCACAAATATATTAAGCAGCACAACTGAGTTTTTTTCAACATTGATAATAATAAGAAATATTTCTTGCATATTAGAATAATTCCAGAAAAATCATGTGACACTGAAGTAATAGGTGCTGAAAATTCAGCTTTGCAATTTAAAATGTAATACAGTAGGAAACATCTATTTTAAACTGTTATATGTCACAATATGGCTGTTTAAATATTTTTAAATTTAAATGTAGCCATAAAAATGCTTGTGTATAAATGATAAAATGTACAAATATATTAAAACTAATAAAAACTAAAAAGAATGAAATGCTTTTATGCACATATTTTCTCCTGTCCCAGGACACCATAGTCATTAGTGAAAGGTTTGCGGCTTTGTGCGTTCTCGTGGTGCCATCAGCCAGTCAACATTGACATGCCATCATTTTTCTCTGGTTCCAGAGCGATCGTTGCATGACATTTACGACTCAGGTGACTATCTCAGAAAAGAACTGCCATGCCAAACCAATTTGCAGCTATTCAATATTGCAAATCAAATGCAAGCTCTGCTCTTAAGTGCCCACTCACATACTGTCTCTGTCCAACATGTGTAGCAAGTCCTGAGTATAAACATTAGCATTAGTGCTATGGCTCAGTTACTCTTTATAGTCCCATGAGGTGTCGGAGAGGTTTTGTTGCCACTGTGCATTCCACATCTGATGCCCCCTCCATTCCCCTGTTTGATATCAGATGACTGGCAGAGTGAGTTAAGCTGCTCTAATGGCATTTCAGAGCAGAGTGTCCAGCGAGCACCGTGATGGATTCCATCTGAACTCAATTTGGAGGCAATCCAAAAACACTGGGCTTGTTTTTATAGGTGATGATGTTCTATCGGACCTCTGCCTCTGCGTGCCGCTCGCTGAATTTGATAGCCCTGACGTGGAAAATGAGATTTCCACTATCGTCATCTGCTTGTCAGCGGAGGCCGTTCTGTGGCGTTAATGGTCCTGATTAGATGTTCCTCACTATCTCTCCCACAGGCTGGTTACACCCGCCCAGCTAACCTGATAGAACGGGACAGAATCCACAAATGGATTCTCTTGTGAGAAATATCAGTCATAAGTGTCACTTATGTTGGGGATGAGGAGGAATTTGCGTCATAGATTCCCAGAGGTTTTTCACTGCCACTGACTTGATTGCGTTTGATTGTCTCTGAGGGCTTCTCCTGCCACTCTGATTGAGGTTAAAGTTGCCACTGCTGTAAAGTATCATCTGACTTTTTACTTTTTTTGTGTCTGCACACCTAGGCAGGACAAATTTAGAAGCTGACTAATGCATTTCAGTTTTTTTTTAAACACTTGCTAGAACCCATTCTCAAACTCTTCACACAGTTCACTTTCAGCTCTGCACTATGGTTCATTTTACATTAAAAATGCACTAAAACTACTAAAACACTTTATATGTGTTTCAAATCAATAACACTATATGGTTGTCACTCAAGAAGCATTTGTCACTCATAAAACAATAACCTAAAAACAACAATTCATTATACCATTATTAGTGTTTGCAATTTTTTTCTTCTGTGACAAGGAAAGGATGTTTCCGCACCAACACATGATCTACAGTCTCAGGCGCCATTTCTCGACTTATTTATTTTCCTGGTGTCATGGCGAGAGCATTTCTAATGGAGATGCATTGAAGCTTCTTTGAATGGCAATTTGTTTCCACCCCTGCCTCCGGCTTTTCAATTAAGACACGTGATAAAATATGACAGGTGCCAAGCGTGTTGATTTGCGTAGTTGGACTGTATTGTGAAATTAACATCTTTATGTCCATAATGTGGGTGGGTGGGTTATCAAAATATAAAGCACGTATAGCGCCGGCCCACGAATCCCTAGATGAGTCTTCATTTGAATAACAGCCTTGAGAAGATGAGGAGATGCACGCGCTCCAACAAAGGCTAGTAATTAAGCACACCATTAAGTGGCGGATGTGGATTTAAACAAGGTCTTGGTAGAACACCTAACCTACTTATTTCATCCCTGATGAATTAGAAGAGTTTAGCCAATGTGCGATGATTTTCTTTGGCAGCTTTTCTTTCTCATGTTCCCACGTTTGGTTTTGGACAAATAATATTTTTTTAATGGTGTCTACGTCATATTCTATATTCAGATAGCTGTTCTGGAGTCAGCTGGCGACACAGACATACAGAGGTCTTGTCAGAAAATGCCAAGTGTTGCAATTTAGTCATTTAGAAGGAAAGTTTCCTGCTCGATTTCCATAAAAGTCTCCTTTGTGCGACATAGGTGTCATGTTCATTAGTGAAGTTTTCCCAAGTGTATTATTAGCATTCTGTGTCTGTAGTGCTGTCGTTGTGTGTGCATTATTCATCTCATGACTCTTTACAGACCTTCAACACGATGACTTGAATGTTTGTGTAACATTCTTACCTTGCTTAATTGATTTCTCAGTTTGACAGCTCTGCTAAGGACCACTGCCTAATTGATGAACACATCATTTATGGGACGTTTGGTACAAGCTGTAACCCGGCACTGCCGAGACGAGTCTTGACACTGGGGTGGACAGGAGGGGATGATGGCTTTGGGAAGAACAGGCTCAGCTGTCAATGTCAAATCAGTGGCAGATTCACTCGAGGTACAAATTCACTAAGTGCTGTGCTACTTCAGCGGACAATCCCTCAAACTATCCATAATCCAGTTTAACCAGCCACAATGTGTCCTCAGGGACCCTAGGCAAGATAAGACCAGAATAATTTGATGTAAGAATAATTTGATTGTGTTGGGGACCCCCCCCCCCCCCCCCCAAACATGCTAATTTTAACAAGCTAATACAAAATAATTCTTGTCACAACTCATCTTTATTACATGTTAAATCCACTTCTGAAATCAGAATAAAAGAAAATAGAAAAAAGTATAATACAAGAAAGTTTATTAAAAAATGATTTGTGTTGGAACTAGCCTACATGAATAATTGTCTGTCAGAATCAACAGAAATTGGACAGGGGATTTCTAATTCCCTACATGCTTTGTGTGGGACTGAACAGAGCAAGAAAATGTTTGAAATAAGGTGTAATTTTATGTGTTTTGAGTAAGATTAGTAAAGAGGAATACTTGTTAGTGTACTTGTAGTGTACTGGTATTTTGAGGAGTTTCTGTTATGCTATAGTTTAAGGGGGTTTCCATGGGTCCACTAAGTGGGGCTTTTGCTGAGGTGACTGTGTACAAAGTGCAGCAACTGTTTTAACCCTGTTCTGGGTCACAGTTTCTTAACCCAGGGTTAAAAGCAGTTAAATTTCTTTCAACACTACAAGAGCAAAACATTGCTCTTGCTTAGCTTGAAGTTTAAAATGGTACTAATCTCAGGTTAAGAGTGTTTTTTTGTATCACTTAGAAAAAGCACTTAGAACATTTTTTGTGATATATTTTTACAGTTTAAAATAAAATAACTTACTTTGTAATATGTATGTAGGCTATGTGTTTATATATTTAATTTCAGCAGTCATCAATGCAGTGTCACATGACCCTTCAGAAATTATTCTAATATGCTGATTTGGTGCTCAAGTAACATCTCTTATAATCAGACTTTCAGGTTTCTTCAGGGAACAGAAAGTTCAAAAGAACAGCATTTATTTGAAATATAAATATTTTGTACCATTTTAAGTGTTTTTACTGTCATTTTTATTACAGTTGTTTTTCAACTGCTTACACACATTTTCGAAACTTTACCTCTTTTTTTTTTTTTTACTTTACACACAAATTCAAGAATCGCACACACACAAAATGCCTCACATCTCTTGCAAAATGAAGCACTGCATTCAAAATACCACAAACACATCTTAAAAGCAAACATTTGCAAACACCTTTGCCATAATATTAACTCCTTAATACTTCCTCCTTAATAATATTGCCATAATATTTTTTGTGTGTTACACAGAGAATTATGTGTTGTATTTTGCAAAAAGTGTTTTATGAAATTAAATACTGAGTCAAAGGCCGATAAATTAGTGTATGGTTTTGCAGATTTGGTTTATGGTTCTGGTGTTCGAGTGTCAAGTTTCAGAAATTGTGTGACAAGTAAAGATTTTGTGTGTAAGCAGTTGAAAAAAACCCTGTAATTTAGTGCTTTTGTTTGTTGAAAAACGCATTTGTCCAAAGAAAAAATAAATATGTAAAATAAAATAAATAAAAATAATAGAAAAAATGTAAACAATAGTATGTGTGTGCTAGGCTGTACTCCTTTGGACAGTTTTTATATTATAGCACCTTTTATGTGATTTCCTCATTTGAATGAATCACTTTGTTGTCTTATTTTTCCTTCATTTATCATTATATTTGCACGTTTATCTGGTCTTGCATCCATATGTATTTAACTTGTTGCAAATTTAGCCAGTGTAAATTGTGATTATATTGCACAAGCAATATTTGGCATGGCATGGCATGTTTGCACCCTTGATTTGCATAATTTTTTTAGTGAATTTGATGCTTAATACATAGTGTGTGCAAACAAACAATGCTATCAGTGGTTGCAGATAATGCTCAGTGAACCCCCCCTTTCATCCCTGTTCCTTGTCAGGATTCGTCCATCAGGCTGTCTATCTGTAATCGTCTCATCTGGACTGGTTCTCTTTTGAGCACCTTAAACATGGGAGTGCTGTTGTTGAGCAGCTGTTAACAGCTGAGGCCTGAATGACAGAAAGGACAAATGGTGATCCCTCCAGCTCAAACCCCACATGCTCTCTCTAACTGGCACAGTCAATTAGATGTATTTCAAAGTAGTATGCTGATCAGCCTCTCTCTTTTTGTCCACCTCTCCCCAGCAGCTTTAACAGTTTGTCTTTCCCCGAGGTACAAGTCTGTTCAGTAACTACAGTCCAGGCCTTAATTAAAAGTATTTTAGAATTCGCTGGAAGGGTCAGTGGAGAAAAATGGCACAATATGAAAATATTGCTTCAGAGAACATGTAGAGAAAGCATAACCCCATTCTAGACAACTGTCACAGACAGTGCATTTTATTATATTCTTTATTTGATCACTGGGTACTATATTTAATTGTTTAAGTAACACACACTGATGCAAATATATAGAACTACACACATTGTGCATGTATAGTGACATGCTACAGTTCTTCCTTGGCTTATCTTGGCTACAAATCAGATGTGACTATACATGCATGTGACTGCTCCTCTTATGTATTTGTTGATATAAAACAAATGCTTGACCATATGAGAGATGACAAGTAGTGAATCATGCATACGTACTGTGAGAAGTGTCCCGAGCACCTATCAGCGTCGCCCTGGCAACAGAGGAGGAACACCTGCCCACAGTCACCACGGGCTGATCGGTCACAGCTGACGCTCGTCAACAGAGGGCTACAAAAGCCGCTCTGCAACACACGTCGGTGAGCAACGTCTCCGTACTGATGGTGTCTAACGCTTGTGTCCTTCTTTTGCCCAGCCAGACAGCAGCTAGTGACCGATCGGCCCGCCACCTTGCGCACCACTTCACCCCACGGCAAGCACAGACGGACCACCAACGGAACACACTGCACAGCTTCGGAGCACGGGACCTGTTAGCACCCACACGCCTAGACTTCTTGTGAATAAACACACCCTCCGGGGCATTTATTACACTTTTATCTGTCGTGTGATTCTTCAGCCCGCTACACTACTTATGTACTGGGTTGATGGTTTTTGCTTCAAACTGACCTATATTTTGAACTTTCAGAGTCCAAAAACCAAAAATGAAGTGTGTTGGGTAGTAGGACAATTATGTTGTAAAACCCTTGTTTTTGTGTTGAAAAGTTTGTGATAACATTGCACATCCTATGCACTTAATGCAACGGCTGTATTTTCACAGCATTGCAAACACTTTATGATGTTGTTTGCACATCTCTTTGCAGCTTCTTTAGCCTTGTCGTTACATACAAACGTCAAAATGTACCAATAGCATACAATGAATGGTATAAGTGCAAGATAGAGAATTTATTTTAATGTTTCTCTTAATTATTATTGCCATGTACTGTTGAGCTCTATCAAAAAGTGTTTTCCATTTAGAATTTGAAATAATATTAATAATCACAAATTTCTTGAAATGTTTGACAATGTAGAATTTGATAACGCTGACAAATAATGTACAAGAAATTTAAAATGTCTTTTTCAGATATACAGATTATGTTTTTTTATGTTAATACATTTTTCCACTTTGGTTTTGGTGCATGGTATATTGCCATTATACATTATAAGTATATAGTATGAATAACTGCAAGGTAGATATTTTCACAGTGTTTCCAAAATGCTCTATTTTGTTGAAAAAAAAATTTAAAACATGATTTCTAAATATTTTTATGTTTTTGAAAGGCTGTATTGTAAGATAACCATAAACTGCAATCCAAATGCAACGTTGTGAAACGTTGTTAAAGCATAGACAACAATATGTATATTTTATATATATATAATTCTGAAAATTAAAATCTAATGGGAGTATGGCTATTTTAAGTGTTTTGTCCTGGTTCAGTTGTACATGTAAATGGCTGAGAATGGCAGAATCCAATTTTCTTAGCACATATTTTTATGGCCACATTAAATAATACATTTGATTTTATAGTGTTGGAGCAATGAGAATATACAGATATGCTTTTGGATTGATTATATTTCACTGTGGGTGGGGCTGCTACAGTACAATGTGACAGAAATAGAAACTAACTGAAAGTCTATAACATGTAAGAGTTATCTGTATCCAGTACATGAGCCTGAGGGTTTAATTGAATGCAGTTCTGTCCAACCCACATCAGGACGATGTCTTAATTCACTGTGCCACCACTAATTTACAGGCCATAATGAGGAGGAAGACAAGTAAGAAAAGTTGGCAAAAGATAATTAGAGACATTAAGGAGGATACTGTCAAAAAGCATAACTAACTACAAGGAGAGGAAAGGACAAATAGTAAATCAGACGTGAGATCAGTGCACAAGATGTAACATGCCTACAAAATGTACACTCGTGTGACTTATAAACAAAAAAGATAAATGAAAATCAGTAAAGTTCTTTTAAGAACAAAATAAATGTTTATTGGTTTTCATTGATTATCAGAGAAGGAGACACAAAAGATTCGATCACTGAACACCTTAACTGATTTGAACTAATAAAGTAGCTGCATCTTCATCTTTATACACGTCATTTATCTAAACTGAAATTTTGGCTGTAATTATCTTGTACAGTGAGCGTGGCCATATTTCCTGTCTGTTGTTTCATCCGTTTCCTCTGACTGAGGTGAGACTGACGAATCGCCAAATGTTTTTCCACCAGTGATGTGCTAATAAATTAATCCATGCGTTGTGATCCTTTTTCTCAATCCCAGGAACACGAGCACTCCGCCTCATTCGCTTTGCAGTTGTGCTGATCTGTGAAGAGGATCTGTAATTGATGTTAACCACGCTGGGCACTCAGCCAGAGCATTCCACCCAGATGCCCACAGGTGATTGGCCACTGTGACTTGGCAGCTCGGATCCAACCAAAGGGGATGCTGTGAGTGACCTTGGCAGATGGTCAGGGCCAAAGCCGTACCAGCTGCCTTGAGGCGATTTTTAACGCATTTCTCCATTTATTCACTCCTTCGTTTTCTCTGTCACTCCCTCCTTTTCTCTGTCATCCTCCATCTTTCTGTCTCTCTGTTTGGTGACTTATTTATAGAGATGATATTGCTTCCGACTGTAATATCTTCTGAGGGATAACGTGTTTCATTTTTTTGATGCGCATAAGGACTTCTCATATTGAAATATTAACCCCAATTCAACCTCTTCATAAAATAAAAAAAAAAAAAAAAAGGGATTTCAGGAAATGTGTTTTAATGCATGTGTGTGCTTGGTACAAGATGGCTATTTGTTTTTTAATTTATTCAGATTTATTTCAAAAATGATTTTGCTGCTTGTTCAATTAATTAAGATGAGCTAATGCAAGCTAATGTTTGTTTGTAATTTTTTTTTTTTTTGTCATTTATAATTAATTTACAATTACATAAATTACATATGTTTACTAAATTAAATTCTATTGGGACTACATACATGTCTTTGTTGCCATTACTTGATACTGGCAAGGGATTTTTTTTGTTCCCAGCATGCTTTGCCTGGCAAATAAATGATAAAAATTAAGTGTTAATGATTTTAAATTAAGTGTTATTTTATGTGTTTTTGAGGAATATGAGAAAGGGAGAGACTTGTTAATGTTTAATGTTCTGTCATGTTGGGATTTAGACTAATTTTGTTATGTTTGGTGGTTTGAGGGTTTCCGGTGTGGTGAAGAATGGAGCTTGTGCTCTGGTTGAGGAAGGGTTCATTATGTTGTTTTGCTGAGAAGCAATTAATATGCAAATTCTATTGAGGAGGCCTGATTTCTCTTCCTTGCTTGCCAACACCATACATTACATAAGGTAAACAATAATTTTAGAATGTCAATATGTGCTGAATAGAGATTTAGTTGGGTTACTTTGCATGTCATTTTAGAGTTTAATGTTAAGAAAACCCATTTACAATGTGTTAAACTGAATTAAGTTCAAGGAAAGTTCAAGGAACTTGCAATCATTCTTTGATTTTTTTAATGATACGTTCTTCCATAATGCTAATGACCTTCAATTGAACACCATGGTCTCATGTGGAATGTGTCATGACAACACATAACCATAACCATTTAGCTCAAAGAAACAAAGTGTTAATTAAATTCATATCATATCATGAAAGTGAAGAGGGAAAAGAGAAAATCATAGATAAACACCAAAAAAGACATACCATATAAAATGCTGATGAAAAGCAGACGACAGATTAAATGCTAATTGACATCCATCAGCATTGTCTGGTCCAAATGGCCATCCATCCATTACCCACACGAATGCGAGTCCGTGACGATAAGAGAGAGACAAATGGAGCCAGTACCCAGTGGAGCTTTGCTATTAAATTAAGCAAAAGCTCCATCATAGCAGCCTCGCACACAAATGGATGGACACATTGTAATTACCGTCCAGCTAGAGGTGTGTTTGTTGTGATGCTGGAGGTGGAGTTTGTATGAGGTGAGCTGGAAAGCATCAAAGCGCTGTGTGTAATTATTTTTGGCTTGAGGACTCCTGTCTCATCTGAGAAGTGAGAAGAGAGCAGCAGTTAAACCTGTGAAGCAACAATTACGTGACTGACAGCAAGAGAAGCTCAGAGGTGCATTTGAGTGAATCTTAATCTGAAAACTGTTCTCTCATTGCCTTTCACTCTGTTCTTTAGCTATTCTCTAATCACTTTAGTTTCAGATGCTTCATTATATTACTCATCCACCTGCCCTCTCAACTTCTGCCCTCTTAGTTTATATGTCCTTCTGTCCTCTCCCTACACTTGAACTTTCTCTCTGCCTCGCTCTCACACAATGTACTTGAAGACCTTTCTGATTTTGGTTAAGGTTTTACTTTTGTGTTAAATATTTGGTCCTTGATAGGGCCGCACATATAATGAAATACCAGTAGAAATAATGGAAGGAAATGCAGGTTAAGATTTGGATGGAAGCATTGTTGTCACGATTATATTTGTCAAGATTATATTTGAAAAAGATACAGACCTGTTTCAGCAATAAAAGGCACATTTACAAAGGCGATCTTGACAGAAGTGTAATCAGCAGTTTTGGAGTTTCACTCTTTTCCCATAAATGCAGATAGCAGCAGTATTCTACATCAGAGGTCTTCAACCCTGCTCCTGGGGACCCACCGTCCTGCAGAGTTCAGCTCCAGCCCTAATCAAACACACCTTAACCAGCTAATTAAGCTTTTCAGGATCACTTGCAAATACACAGGCAGATGTGCTGAAGCAGGTTGGAAATAATAATGCAGGACAATGGGTCCCTTGAGACTGGGGTTTAGACCTCTGTATGGCTATAGTAACGTGTTCTGTGTTCAGCTTTTCTATGTGGTAAATGTGGTAACAGATATTAGTCCTAATAGTTAACATTTTCTCGCACAAAATCAACGCAATTGTGGCTGCATCCAAAAGCTTTAAAATGCTGCCTTCAGAGGCAGCATTCCAAGGCAGGAAGGCATCAAGGCACATCCAAATCCAAATTCTGCTTTACTTCCTGTCTCGGGAGGTACTTTCTTTGAATTTTGAAGGCAGCATAGACGTATGATATCCCACAATCCTGTGCGTTTCATTCCGTGACGGTTGAGCTAAAAAATAAAGATGGGGTCTGAAAGTTGCGTTTGGTGGCAAGTGTGTGTAAATGTATATTTTTGACTAACTTTTTGCATGTTTGATGTTATTTCAACCGAGAAATTAGTATTATAGTAATTACGTATTTGTTTAGTTATTACCAAAACTAAACTAAAACTATTTTGTTATAGATCATTAAACTGTTATGCTGCCTCAGAAGCCTGTCCGAAATCGGTTTAATGAGGTGCCTTCGTGCAAAAATGCTGTCTGCAAAGTCATTGCCTCATAAGGCAGTGAGGCAGCAAGTCAGCTGCTTAGGGTTTCGGAGGCAGCCTATAAAACAATCTCCAATCCACCAACAAGCCTACTGCATTTAAATTATGGGAGGCACTTCCGGTTTGGGAAATTTCCACTCAAAAAGAGCAAGAAATCATTTCAAAACAAAGTTGTGCTACACATAATAATGTCTGACTTAATGAGCAGTAAATATTCATGCATGTTCTATTTTCAGACATGAAGAGAGTAACGCTTGGTAATTTAATGTGGCATGGTGTGACAAGAATATATATGATATCTATTCAGTCTGCTGCATTCTTTTCCTTTTGATTAGTCTATTTTCCCCCTTTGCATTCTGCTGTAACTTAGGCTAAAAAAGACAACATATAGACTACTGCGCATTTGTGGTCTGCTTTGCCGATTTTAATTCGGGAGAGCACATCACAGAGCAAGTCAGATGCAAGAAATGTGTTAATGCTGTTTACACTTAAATTTCCTTTTAATGTTCCATGGTTGAAGGGTGAGTAGAATAATGTAACCTTGCTGTATCCACTTTTTGAAAACGCTTATTTTTGCGTTCATTCATAGAGCAAACCTTTTGCGGACTGCCTACAATTTAACAGAAGAAAAGCGTCAAGGGTTGTAGCAAAAAGGTGGATAGAGAGAGCTCGGCACAATAATGCGCTTCAGTCACAGTATAGCTGAGCGCGTCAGCCGCGCATTCAAAACTGTTTGATTACACTGTAAAAAATAATTCAGTGGCTTTGTAAATATCACAAAAATAAAAACTTGTATTAACTTAATAAAATCTCTGAATATCATTTAAGAGATTATTTGAGTTGGGATTACCAAAAGTAATGTGTAAAAAATCCACAGTTTATTTTATCTGAAATTTACTTGTGCTATTTAAGTATGTTTTAATTAAAACATTAAGCATTTAACTAACAAATTATGTTTTTCACATGTCCTTAATGGTTTTTGTACATTTAAATGAAAATATTTGAGAATGATGCAATGAAACCTGTCAGTTTTAAGAACCAGAATTATTACTCGTTTTCTATAAATTTTTTTTGTATTTTGCATCAACTTAAAAAAAATGAGTAAGTTTCGCGGCTTTTTGTGTTCACGTGGACCCAAGGACTTAAAAAAAATGAGTAAGTTTCGCGGCTTTTTGTGATCACGTGGACACAAGGACTTAAAAAAAATGAGTAAGTTTCGCGGCTTTTTGTGATCACCTGGACAACGATCGCGCTGAGAGCCGAACGATCTCTTGCTGGTCTGAAGAAGCCTTCAAGAAGGACAACGGTTAAAACCACCTCAAGATTGATTTAAAATACTGGTAAGTAGTCAAATATCAAAAATGAATTAAATATTGGCTGTGTTTTCGGGTACACAACACGTCCGGTGTATTTTTTGAATGCTATTGTGGTTAATAACTTTTTGGAAGGGGCAAGCATGTCTAGGATCACTATGACTTTGTATATAACGCTAAACGTTATATATGTTTTTGGCATAACTTATATATTTCATACCACCAAATATTCAGCTAAAACACGGTTAATACAGCTTGGAAACTTGATATGTATGTAAAAGAAGCCAAATATTCCTCCCACAGACAGGCAACATAGGTGTCCGTGGGAGGCGAAAGGGGCTGAACTGCCTTGTCGGTTTTGTCAGTTTATTTACTTGGGTGATGAACGTATACGAGTAATTGCAGAAAACAACGACTAAAGTTAACGTTACTAGTCTATCTGTAGTCCAGCAATTGCAACTAAACTGGTGTAGCCATAGATATATCTGTCTATGGGCGTAATGTTAATGAGGCAAATCCCGGTGCGCTGCAGCGTCAGTGGCCGGTTGAAAAAGACCCGTACAAACATCATGGTTTAAGATATAACGTATTAATGTTTGATACCATGGTTACTTTATTTGTGTTTACCATGGTTTAACTACAGTAACCATGTTTTGTTTTTTTAGTAACACTGGTTAATTTTCGTAAGAGCAGTCAACCACTACCTTACTGTTATTAATGAAGTGTAAAGTTATGAATCTTATGGCAAAACTGTTGAACATTTGTTTTACAGAACAGATGCTATTGTCTTCAACTTCAGCTTCAACTTTAAAATAATAACAAAAGGCAGAAGGTAAGTCCAGTTTACTATAATTTTTCAGTATAATTATATTTTTAAATGTAGAACATAAGCTTGTGTTTCACCAACCGGTCAATTTATAGCATGTAAATCCACTCTCTGACAGCAGGCGACAGAAACAGATATGGAACAGCAGTGTTGGAGCTGTTTTCCCGTAATTTCTTTTTGTCAAATTAGAAATGAAAAAGGTTCCTTTTATTATTTCTCAGACAAAATACAGCACAATTTTTTGTGAAATTAAAATGTCAAATAGCACAAATTAAATTGAAATTTTTAAAACAAACCCCAAATCAAATGAATAATGCAAATAAAAAAAATCTCTTCATATAAACAAAGGCTTTGTCTGTGCTCTTTCCATGTAAAATTAGAGGCGACCACTGTATTTTAGTCACCGTCCAAACTAAGATGCTGAACACAGACAGCATGAGCAGTTTTTAATCTAAATTGGATTGTATCATTTCAAAATTAAGCAAAAACTGAATGGTCTGACTTTAGTCCTACATTTCACTGCTTATTTTACCCTGTAATAACCTGTAATAAGTAAAAATCTTGAATCTTAGTTTTGTGAAACTACTAAATAAAACATCTGAATGAAACAAAAACAGCAGATGGGCTGAATTAGAACACAGATTCACTCTCTGCCAGCAGGTGGCTTTTTTTAGGAACAGGCAATACAGCTCAGGGTGCATCATTACATCCCTAATTATTTTAGAATTTTGATTTATTCTTGATCTATTTTTTTTATTTACTTTGCATCAAATAACAAATATGCAGCACTCACTCATTTCAGATAAAATTATTTAGACGTGTTTTAGTTTTTAAACGCATACCTTTTGCTACGGATACGCCTATCATTTACACTACTCCGGCGTTTTCGAGGTCGAAAACAGAGACTTTTGAAAACACTGCAGACCCTGTTTCAGTTCGAAAACTCCGGGGTTGCATTTCAGTGTAAACGGACCAAAACGAAGACTTTTGAAAATGATGGTGTGGCTGCCCACATTCGCTGTGTATCCTTGACGACCGTGTAAACAATAACATCATGCTCATTGTTGTACTCTTATGTATGGGTTGATTCCTCATTCGACTGCTCATAGTAAAGTGAGGCATATTGTTGTAAGACATTCTGTTTTACAGAGTGGAATCCCCATTGAGCAAACACGAGAAGTCGTCATCGGTTGTCTCATTGACCATCTGGGAGAAGATGCACATGCCTTCATCAAGGACTTTGAGGTTGGTATAGTTAATGGTATTCAGGGGGCTTTCACACTGGTCATAAGGTTTGAGAAGAAGGTCTGTCTAGCAGTGCTTAGTTCCAAATTGAAAGCATGAAGGCTGTCTTTATAGATGCTATAGTGAATTTCAAGTTTCGTGTTCCGCCACATCCACTCAGCTTCACTAAGAAGCATAGTTTTAGAAGAAAAATTTCACCTACTATATCTCCCCGCACAAACTCAGATATAGGCTAGCGCACATTATTATTATTATTATAGTGCAGGGTTAACATTTAAACATTGTTATATGCTTGAACTGTTTCAGTATATCTATACATTTTATTTTAGGCAAGTCGTGATGATATGAGAAGGCTAAATTGATCAAACATGGCTATGATCAGCTCACTGTATCCCGCTGGCCACTTGGTCGTTACTTTAAAAACAAACTAACTTATATTTAACGGAACAAAAATGCTCTAAACGTTTTTCTAAATTAACTTGATGAAAAAATGTAACGAAAACTGAACTATTTTAATAGCCGAAACAGTAGTATAAGCTGTTTTAGGAGAAGGGGGTAAAAAAAGACCGGCTCGGGTAGGTAATTCTGACATGCTGTTGGATGTGGGCTGGTATAGGGCCTGAGCGTCTCGGGCCAGAGCTGGGCTAGGGCCTAAATTTGAGGCCCGTGCAGGGCTCTAGTAGGTGTCATTCAAAATCTTGTGATACTCTGTTTAAAAGTCTTTGCAGAATCATGGATAATGGTTTCCAACAGTAAATTCCACTGCTCAATAAGAATATTGCTGTAAATTGTTGCAGCGTCTCCCATATGACCATTCTGACAGGGCTTGTGTTTATAATAAGCTTTGGAGGGTAAACTTGATGTTTGAGATTTAACTTTAGTCATGATTTGTAGCACCTTGAGGATGGTCTCCTTCTCCAGGTCATATGAACCATATGATCTCTGTCCTTGTCTTGTAACATACAGGCTGAATATTATCTAACTTTATTCTTTATATTTGTCTTAAGGATGTTGCTTATCCACCAACTAGTGTTCAAGAGGAATTGGAACAGGAAGTGCTGAAGATTTACCAGCTGCAAAAAGATGGCTCAGTCACTGATGTAGGCATTGTGATTGAGGGCATCATGGTCCTCAACAAGCTTCATGATCTTAGCAGAGCCTGCTGCTATCTTCTGGGATTGACCTATGCCTTGGACCTGCGATACCCCAAGAACATTAAATATACTTTGGAGGTCTTCCAGAAAATGTTCCTGGATCTGGATCCACTGAAGTTTTCTACAAAGGTTCAGAGACTAAAAAATTATCTGATTGCCTAGTTAGTGATGCATCCAAAATAAAACATTTTGTTTACATAATGTGTGGGTACGGTGTATATTTATTAAGAAATATTTGTTGCGTTTATATATTAAGTATATTTATATATGATAGAATTTAGATGAATATAAATATATACATGTAAATATTTTCAAAATATACACTGTATGTGTGTGTATTTATATATATATATATATATATATATATATATATATATATACATAACAAATATACACCGTACACACATTATGTAAACAAACATTTATTTTGGATGCGATTAATCAGAATCAATCATTTTGTCTATGGTCCATCTGCTGTTGCACATTGCAATGCAATTGTTAAAATACATTTTGGATGGGTGTTGTCTTTGATGTAAACAAAGCCTCAGGCCGTATATATTAATATTCATCACGCCAAGTAATTTTTGATAAAGTTTGTTTGTAAGTTCCCATATGCAGAGCTCTGGCTAAAAAAGGTCCAGAGACTAAAAAATTACCCAATTGCCTAGATTGTGCTGTCAAACGACAAATCACATCCAAAATTTAAGTTTTTGTTTAGATAATATATGTGTGGGTACAGTGTATATTTATTAAGAATATATAAGTACACACACATGCATGTATATACTTAAGAAAAATGTTAAGTTTATATATTAAGTATATATATATAAACTTAACATTTTTCTTAAATATATATTAAGTTTATATATATTAAGTATAATTATATATGATATAATTTATATGAATATAAATATATACATGTAAATGTTTTCAAAATACATGCTGTATGTGTGTGTATTTATATATACATACTAAATATGCACAGTACACACTCATATATTATGTAAACAAACTTATTTTGGATGCGATTAGTCGGAATTAATCATTTTGTCTATGGTCCGTGTGCTGTTGCACATTGCAATCCAATTGTTAAAATACATTTTGGATGGGTGTTGTCTTTAATGTAAACAAAGCCTCAGACCGTTTAATCTTCGACATGCTAATAAAAGTTATTTTTGATAATTTAATTTGAAAGTTCCCATATGCAGAGTTCAATGGCTAAAATGTTCATGTTTGGGTGAACTAACCCTTTAATGACATTGTTGTTATCGTTTAATTGGAGAAGTAATGGGTTTTAAATGTCAATTTTAAATTAGCTTTTTTTTTTTTTATGAATTTTGTGAATCAAATATATGAATTTTGTAGTATACACAGTTCAGTGACTAAAATGTATTCAAGTCATTTGAAAAGTATGGAGTTATGGTCAAATTGGACAAATAAATGTTTAATTGAAACTGTTTTGGTTATCATTTGGTTTTATTATACATATTGTAAAGTACTTATGGAGTAAATGGTAAATACAGTTTTAAAATATAAGTAAAAAGTAAAGGACATTTGTATATACTGCATGTTAATGAAATCTACATTTTTTGTGTTTTTGATTTACTACTAAATTACTATTGCATTGCTTGAGGATTTTAATTATAATTACTCATTTTATTTATGAGATCATTTAATCTAATTATTTTAATCTACTTAAATTTTTATTGTGTTTGATTTTGAATTACATTTGCATTGATTAAGTATTTTAATTATAATTACTCAATTTTATATATGAATCAATTAATCTAATTATTTAAATCTACTTAATTTTTTTAGTGTGTTTGATTTAGAATTACTATTGCATTGATTGAGGATTTTAATTATATTTACTCATTTTTATTTATGATACTAGTTAATGTAATTATTTGAATCTACTTAATTTTTTTAGTTACACTCACTTGACTCTTAAAGTATATTTAAATGATTTCACATCTTTAAAATTTACTCAATATTTTTTAGTGTAAAAATGTTTCACCAAAAAAATTGAGTAGATCATAGTAAAAGTTTTTACAGTGTAGGAAAGTTATTTTGTGAGTGCGCAACATCCACTTAGCGGTTAACAGCATGTTGTGCAATTTTTAAATGTCACCCTTTTTTAATCAGTCATCCGCAGTATTTTGACAGTCACCGGGATTCGGGAGTGAGTGAGTAAGGCAAGAATAATCAACTGCCTCCAGAAAAATAGTGTTGTTTAGTTTTTACACACATGGGCCCCTCCCAATAATAATGGGTGGACTCAGTTTGAGCTCAAAGGTGCCACCACGAACAATTAATTTACTGAAGATAATTGAAGTGAAACAGGAGTGGAATAATCCGGGAAGAGTAAAGTAAGCAGCCGCTTTTACAGTATTTTATTGTGAGGTGATTCACAGGATTAGCTCCTCCCTTGTATAAAAAACCCTTCTCTCTCTCTCTCTCTCTCTCTCTCTCTCGGTGAGGCTATGTGATGTGACTGTGATGACCGAATATGGAATGTAACAAAATAAAAAAGGGAAATGTATGCAAGTGAAAAACAAAGACATACTAGCGGCGTCTTGCATCTATTTTCTTTGAGGAGGCACCAGAGGCGTTTCTGGCTCACTCGGTGCCATAGGCAGTATGAGACATAGCCTAATAACCAAAGGAAGAAAACACTTTTAGGTAGAAGTTCACTATGCAATCCTAAAACTGTTTATTGTAAATAATGGCAAATAATGTAGTGCACCTGAGTTATGACTAGTGAATATAGGCTATGTGATTTTTATGTCATTTTTGTAGATCAACCCATTAGTTAGTATATGACACTGGTTCCTACTACAAAAAGCCAGTCATATTTTATCATTAACGTTTTGAAGACCTTTTAATGTATTTTATCATTAACCTTTTGAAGAACTTTTTGAAAAGAATAAGCTTTATGACCAACAAAAGTTTGAATCTTGCACATTTTGTTCATCATGATAATCTACAAATAAAAATAAAATCAAAACCTATAATTTTGAAACAGTGGCCAAAAGTAAAAAACTACACCACATTCACGTGACTTCAGTGTAATCATAACTAAGCTGCTGACAATTTTTTCAATCTTTTTTAAATCAACAAGTTGAAAAGTTACAAGAGTATGATTATAAACACTCTATAGGTTGTTTTATGTATAAAGGATCTACAAAAGATGTGACTCGATTGGACTGACCATGTTTAGCAATTTGTTCCTGTTCCAGCACTGTAGATAGCAGTGTTTTAAGCTGGAATAATCATGCAACATACTTATCAAAAGTAGTTTTTCTTTTCTGCAAATTGTGCTCAAAAAATCTATTATTAAGGGTGGGTTTAAAAGGATGACACCAAAGGAAGTGATGTCACACTCAGCACTCGGCCTGACTCCCCTGACTTTGTTTTTGTCTTTGTCATTTGACATTTGATGTAATTGATCTATAATTGTTTAGTAATGTCTATACAGGGCCTAATAAAACATTGACAGGCTGCATGATTTAGAAAGATTACTGTAATTATACAACTAACCATGGGAATGATTTTGAAAACATACAATTATGTTTCAGAAAATTGATCATTATGAAAAATACAATTAGTCCGTTGATGAAGGGAGAACAAAATGGAAAACCCCCCAAAATGAGGCAGATATATGCTACTCCAATAACTGGATGATTGTTGTACATTATTTAGTACATTATGCAAACTCACTCTCAGAGTGGCTCTCTATTTCCATTTGCACATTTGTTGACAAGGGTGGCGAGGTCATTCATTTACCTGACAGTTTCAGTGGGTCGCTGTCTTTCTGATACAAGTAAACATGACAGGAAACTTAGACTGCGTGTGTCTGTGTGTGCCGTCCTCAGAGGAGATGACAGGGGCTTTGTTTTGAGCACTTAGCGGGTTTATTTTGCTGGGTGGAGAATAATGCAAATATTAAATATTAAACATAATAAATATAAAATACTTATTTTCCAGAAGACTTGTTGTGTTGTACATGGACGATCCAGAGCTGGTGAGAGCAGCTAGAGAGGCTGATGCTGTTGTCACTGTTTAGGAAGACATTTCTCTATTTTTGCAAGCAACTTGTAGTCTACTAGATGTTTTACCAAGCCTAATTCTTTTTGACATGTCCTTCAAAATGTGAAATGCATTTTAAATATTTTAACAGTATTTATGGAGCTAGAATCAAAGCATACATTTTGCTTTTGGAATCAGTAAGATGTCAGCAAGTCAGAACTCAAATGGAAAGCTATACGAGGCAAAGACTTTGAATGACACTCGAGTCAAGGTCAGATCTCTCGGCCTTAATTTGTCAGAGTGGAGTCATCACCCTCTCATATACCACACACACACACACACACACACACACACACACACACACACACACACACACACACACACACACACACACACACACACACACACACACACACACACACACACACACACACACACGCGCGCTTAGAGCAGGGCAGTCTTAATATGGCTCGATTATCCCTGGTCTCCATTCCCCCTTTTCAAAACTCTTTCATTAATGCATGTCTCAGGTGGCCTTGAATAAAAGCGAGGGTTTCTAAAATATTTCACCCTGGGGAATGAGAGAGCACGTAGGCAGAAGGAACGCTCTGGTAAAGTTTTACAACAGGACTGAAGGAAGGACACGGGGTGGTGTTTTGCATGTTTCTTTTGTTAAAGGTAAAAGAAATAGATAGAAGAAGATACTTCATTCTTTTCTTCAATCTCAAATGCTCTGGGTTCAGTTGTTATATAAAGTTTTAGGATTAAAGTTATGATGATGGAGGCACTGATGTATTTTGAAGGAGAGTATGGTGATGATTTAGCACCTTAATCTATACTGAGACAAATATGAATGTCAAACGCAACTGCGTTTTAATAAATTGTAAATAATAGAAATTTCAAACATCTCAGGTTCCTCATCTTTTAGATATTAAAGGGATAGTTCCCCCAAAAAGGAAAATTCTGTCATTAATTACTCACCCTCATGTCGTTCCAAAACCATAAGACCTCCATTCATCTTCGGAACACAAATTAAGATGTTTTTATGAAATCTGAGAGCTCTCAGACCCTCTATAGACAGCAAGGGTCCTTACACGATCAAGGTCCAGAAACGTAGCAAGGAGATCGGTAAAATAATCCATGTGACATCAGGGGTTCAACCGTAATTTTACGAAGCTACGAGAATACTTTTTGTATGCAAAGAAAACAAAAATAACAACTTTATTCAACAGTTCGTCTCATCTACGTCAGCGTAGCGCCATTTTGGAGAATGTCTGCTGGATGGGAACTGCATTCACTCTTCTGTGTTAGCTGCATACCGGATGCGCTGCTTTCATTCAAATCAAAGTGTAAATATATGTTGAAGACGTATCCGCGTGGTGCTCTCTTGTCCTGTCTGCTCCGCCCTGGTGGGCTCCTGTGCCATCTGCTCCGCCCTGGTGGGCTCCTGTGCCATCTGCCCCGCCCTGGTGGGCCTCTGCTCTGTCGGCCCTGTCCTGGCCTCTGGCTCCGCCCTGGTTTCCTGCCCTGCCGGCTCTGCCTCGACCCCTGGCCACTCCACTTCCGCGGGGACCTGGCCCTCCATCCCTCTCCCTGTTCCGTCTCCGCTCCACCGCCCTCCTTGATTGTATAGGAGCGTCTGGAAGCCGCTCCTTGGGGGGTGGGGGCTATGTCACGAATAATGGCCATGAACTTTTTGGAACTTTTGAACTTGAACCATTTGTTCACCACCAGAGGTCACCCGCTCACCACATGGACTTTCACACTACACAGCACATTAGACTCTATTTCCCATCATCCATTGCTGACGACACACACACAGCTGATTACACTAATCACACTCACAGCTGAGAACTATCACCCAATCACACACACTTTATAAGCCTTGGACTTCCTCTCTGTCACTGCCGAGTATTGTATAGCGCATATCCTAGTGATAGCTACTCTACGGAGCCTACTCAGTTGTTCTAGTCTAGTCTAGTCTAGTCTAGTCTAGTCTAGTCTTGCCTGTTTCCTTGTGTTTTGATATCTGTGTTTCTCCTGGATTAACCCTTTGGCTTGCCCTTCGGACTCTGTTTGTTCCTCGTTTGGATCTTTGCTTGTGTACCTGGATTATCTCTCTGCCTTGCCCTATTGGATATTGTTCACCGATCGTCGACCCACGCTTGCCCTAGGATTACTCGATGTCTTATAAATAAAAGTTTGCATATGGATCCGCACGTCTCACGTCTTGTTCGACCCGTAACAGTCCCTGGCTGTCTATGGAGGGTCTGAGAGCTCTCAGATTCCATCAAAAATATCTTAATTTGTGTTCTGAAGATGAACGGAGGTCTCACGGGTTTGAAATTACATGAGGGTGAGTAATTAATGACAGAATAAAATTTTTTGGGTGAACTAACCCTTAAATAATTGGCTCTTTATATCAGGATTATTTTAAGCCATGATTTTTTTATTTATTTAAAAAAATTTATTTTAAAATGGATGTCTTCCATTTGTTTTTTTGCCCAGTATGTTTTTCTTGAACATGAAAAAATATTTTCTGCATCAATTCAGTGTCTGTATTGCTAAGCAGAACAGTTAACCTTAGACTTCAAATAAATTAAGTCAGAGTGAAATTTCATATCCACGGAAGCATGTCCTCACTTGATTTCGTCCTGTTGGCTCAAAGTCAAGCAAAGGGCTTCAATAGGAAATTCATCCACTCTCATCTGTAGGACTTTTGGTATGTCCTTTTAAATTATCTCTACTTCTCCTTTCCTCCTCCTTACATTAATTCAATTCAAATCCCCAGTGGTAAGACTGTGTCTGTATGATGTTCATCTAATCAGGCTGTTGTGCAGAATGTTAACAAGCAATATAAGAGGTCGGAGAGGTTGCAGTACATTCGTTATACCGAACAGACATTCAGATTATAGTATTTAGACAAAAATGAGCATCATCAAAAAGTGTTCTACCGCCAGTCAGATGTTCAGTCCGTTACTATGAGTTGTGGAGTATCCAAACATTTTTACTAAGCTCTTTGTGACTGTAACTTCGAAGTTACAGGTGTCTAAAGTTTAATCTAATATCATTTATTGTGCTTTCACCACAACACTCACAGATTCTCTTGCAGTAGCAGAAAGTATGAATCTGTGTTTGCATGGTTCAGTGTTAGAACATGCAATAATTAAAATAGAAAAGATAACTGGTAACATTATTTAAATACCTCAAATGTGAATTTACACAAGGATGTTTGCCAACTAAAGTATTAATTTAGTATATTAGATTTTTTATTTTTTTAAACAAGTATTGACATTGTATACCTCTTCTTAATTGCATTTTCGATGGAAAAAATATATAGATATTTTATGCTATAGAATTAAATTTAGACATTAAAAGTACAAAGTACGTATTTACAAAGTACGCAGATCATCATGAACTTTTAAAACCTTGTTGGCAGTATCTGTAGCCTTTGGTTGATCACTAAAAATATAAATTTTACTGGTACAACAGAAAATGTTTATAATAAATGCTCTTACATTGAAAGCCTGCATGTTACATAGGCAGAGATGTGAAACATGCATTTTTGTTAAAGCACTTTCATTAATTTTGCAGTTTCAGATGAATTTTAGTTATGTAACTCCTTTGGGTAGTACTTTAGGAATAGTTTTGTCCTAACATGTCCTTTTCTGTATCTTCTTGGAGAGACGAAGCAGTCAATCAGATTTATTTTTTAGAGTAATTGAAAGATTTAGTGCTTCCCAATTTGCATGGTATCTAAGTTTATTATACAAGATTATAAAAAAAACTGAATTGTCACAAATCATAGTACATTGAAAAACTATTTTTTCTAATTATTTTTCAGAGAAAATTGTCACCAATCCTTGTTCATAAATGTACGCACTTTCCATCACCCTTAAATCATACTTTTACCACATAGTATGGTAGCTGTTTAATAATTCCACATAACCGTTAGTAAATACTTTAAATTGTGATTGAAACAGTTTGCTTTACAAACTTTGTGCATGAGGATAAGTCTATTTCTAAATCTAAGAAAAACATTTACTTTTAAATGCTCAACTTGGATACTTTTGTACTTACACAAAAAGTAAAGTTCAGAAGTTTTGGTTTGATAATTTGATTTTAAACTGTGTAAAACTTAGAAGCAGCACCACCCATCCTAAAACTTAAGTACAATTTCTCTGTAGTTTTTACACCCCCATTGCTTTTGTAACCACTGAATTTATTCATCCTTTCCTCACAATATGTTTTCTCGAGCAGTTTTTGAGCATTTGAATAAAGAACAGCATGGATGTTGAATCCATACCTGCATGCATATGGCTCATTATCTCTGCAGGACTCTTACATTTGAGTTTTTTTCCCCCAAATACTCCTGCATTAGTGCTAAATGTGGCTTGGGACAATGTCAATTTCATAATTGAAACATTTGCTCAAGTTGTTCCTGCTCTTCCTCTACAAAGAGCTTGAGGAAGTTTATTATAGCAATACAAGTTTTGCTTTATCTCCTCATATTTGCACACAACAGAAATGGTGTCCTCATGGCTAATAATATTGACCTGGTCTTGCAAAAGCCATTCCTTCCTCATCTCCTTTTTTTGTTAAAATTGAAGCCGCTGTATATCTGCTCATTTTATGATGAACTCCCTGCAAAGCCCCTCTTGCACAGCGACCATGATCAATTAGAGTGACATTATGGCAGCTGTAGGAATGAGGTCTTGTCTCTTTAAAAGAGTATATTAGCTGGACCAGTAATTTCAACTGTTCAACTGATTTGAAATATGCTATTGAAACAGAGATTTCAGTATAATTACATTCGATTTTTCTGTAGGTTTCTGTCTTTCCTCATTTAAACAGATAGAAGCTCTACTTACATGGCTAGAGATATAGTTACCCAGGGGTGTTATGAATATGTGCCTTACAGCTTCATTTGTACCCTAATATATGTGTGTTGTATGGCTAGGCATTTTCTATTTTTAGGACAAGCAATTGCAAATTATAAAAAGGATGGGGGATTGTTTGAGTGTTGTTTTATAATGTCCTGATGTTGTGTTTGTATTCAAAGCTTTCCTGTAGCTCAAATAGTAGAGCATGGCGCTAGCAACGCCAAGGTCATGGGTTTGATTCCCAGGGAAAGCAAGAGCTGATAAAATGTAAAAACTGTAACTTGAATGGGTGGTGATGGCGCAGTGGATAAGACACATGCCTTTGGTGTGAGAGACCCGGGTTCGAATCCACTGTGAGACACCAATGTGTCCCTGAGCAAGACACTTAACCCCTAGTTGCTCCAGAGGCGTGCGACCTCTGACATATATAGCAATTGTAAGTCTCTTTGGATAAAAGCGTCCGCTAAATGAATAAGTGTAAATGTGAATGCAATGTAAGTCGCTTTGGATAAAAGCGTCTGATAAATGTAAATTAATTTTTTGCCTTAATGTTGTTGTCTTGTTTTAATTGTGATATAGTTGCTCACTTGACTGACCCTGATTACCAACAGGTGCAATCAATTGGAACTCTGCTTGAATCTTAGTACTTATTGAGCTGTTGCTTTTGCCTGTATGTGTTTGCTTGTATATTTTTGAATAAAAGGAATTAACAGTGTGCAGACCTCCTTTGATGAATATGTGCCTTGCCTAACATTTACGCATTTAGCAGACGCTTTTATCCAAATCGACTTACAGTGCATTCAGGCTATACATTTTTTGTTCCCTGGGAATTGAACCCACGGCCTTTTGCGCTGCTAACCACTGAGCCACAGGAACACCTTAAAGGGTATTACTAATAGCAAATACCAATTGGATTTTTAATTTGAGACATTTGAGAGCTTTAACTTTGAATTGGAGAAATGTGTGTGTATTGTGTCAATTAATTAGTAATTTGTATGAAATCGTGAACAAGTCAAACCATTTACAATAATTAGAGAGTTTTGGTGGCGCTCTTAATTGTTTATGGAACAATGACCTTATAGTTTGGAAAAATTTGTCAAATCAGTTAAGGGACTAAATGATTTTCTATTAACAGCATTCATTTTTACTCTCATAGGAATAAACTAATGAGCAAATGCACTCAACGAGAAAATGAAACCATCTTGAATTATAATTTTAAGTATTCTGCTGTTTCCACTGTAAATTAAAATAGAAAGTAAAGGTTACGTACTGAGACACGAATGCTCTCTCAGTAACTCACATAAGCATAAGCCTATAAAAGTGTCAGAAAAAGAGCAGTAATAATTTGAAGGGAAAATCCTGTTATTAAAGTGGTGTGTAGCAAAGCCACTAGGGACACTCAGATCAAACTATAACTATAATAAAACGGGCAGCTTTTATACATTAACCTACTAAATGATACAAATGACTACTAATAGCAATCTGGCAGTGTCAAACATGCATCTGTGTGTAAACAGACAAACATGCTACATGAACCACCGTCACAGACAAACCATAGTCAGTGGGAATTATCGAATGAATTTATCACCGTGACTCTAATCCAGAGCCACAATATTACAAGGAATTATTACCACTTTGTCTTCATCAGCACCAAAGTCAGCCATGAATGTCAAAGCCAGCTGCAAAGCAATTTCGGAAAGAATGATTGCGTACATTCCCTCTGGATATTTGCCTTGTCATGCTTAATAAGGACACTTTTTATTCACACTTCCCCACATATTAATAAGAATGACCTTGACCTCAATAAGAGCAAATCTCACTGATGCAGAACACTGATGGAAAAGAACTCTCTTTTTCCATGTTAGCACGTCATCTTCATGTATAACATCTCCCCATCCTGCAAGTCATCCACTGACCACACATGGCCCTGCGGGTGTTGCTTGTGCAGATGGGGTATGTATGACCAACATGAAGATGCTCCTCAGAATAGCACAGATCAGCGACAAATATCAGATCAGAGAGCAGTGTGTTATGTGTAGCCCCTGAGTCTGTGGAGCAGCAATCAGCACACTGACCTCAGATCTGTATTAAAGAATTACTTTCAGTAACATTGTAGTGTTGGGGAAGTCGTGGCCTAATGGCTAGAGAGTCGGACTTGTAATCCGAAGGTTGCGGGTTCGAGTCTCCGGCCGGCAGGAATTGTAGGTGGGGGGAGTGAATGTCCAGCGCTCTCTCCACCCTCAATACCACGACTGAGGTGCCCTTGAGCAAGGCACCGAACCCCCAGCTGCTCCCCGGGGCGCTGCAGCATAAAATGGCTGCCCACTGCTCCAGGTGTATGTTCACGGTGTGTGTGTGTTCACTGCTGTGTGTGTGCACGATGGATGGGTTAAATGCAGAGCATGAATTCCGAGTATGGGTCACCATACTTGGCTGAATGAATGTCACTTCTAGTGTCTGACCTTCTACGACTGGTTCTATGACCTTCTGGGGCTGGTTATGGAAAGCATGACCTTCTTGAATGTCAGCATTGACATCCTTAACTTGACTCTGATTGTCTAAGGGAAATATGTTTCATGGGTGGAAGACACCGACCAGATGTAGCCATCAACATATTGTAGCCAAATCTGTGTGTAAAGTTGAGATTTAGACGTTTTCTGTTTGCATGAAAATGGTAATGGATTCAGTTTATTGTGAACTTCCATTCATTTAGCTGGCTAGCTAGACGTTTCAAGAATGTCTTTTTATACATGCCACCATTTTCCAGTTTATGAATTTATGGAGGATACCTGTATATCAGTTATCGGTTATTTTAGGTTTAGTTTATTGTAGATTTTATTTGTACACAAAACATTATATAATAAAAGATTATTTGTGAGAAACAAATTGCGTAAGAAAATAATAATATATTTAAAATATTTCAAAAATATTTTTCAAATAAATAAATTAGAAAATTACAAATTGAAAATGAGAAATTTATAATGTTTATACTTAATTTATATGATTTAAAATTTAATTTATATGATTTTTTTTTTTTTTTAAGCGAGTGAATATATTGGCAGGGCAAATAGAAAATTTAACCCTTGGCCCTACCAGGAAAGCTGAAAAAAAATCTTTCCTGTTGACCCCTGGAGAATGAAATGTTTTTACCTATAGGGCACATTTCAAAGCAATAGACTAGCCTTCAAGACTAGCCTTAGGCCTGTTTCCTTACCTTTGAACTGGGATTAAATTCCTCTCCTTGTAAACCTAGTTCAGTCATAAAAAGCTATATTCCACAGTTTAAATTATTCATGACAGCCAGCTAGGAACTAGAAAGCCATTTAGACTGCCTTCTCCTTCAGAATATCACTTTAGCAGATGTTGACATTTGGTTAAAGATTTAGTTTAGCCAACATGTATTAACCATGGCTGTGGCTGTAGCTGAAGGAGTTATCAGGGCATGGTGGCAGTATGGCCGTTTTCAGGTTTGAGGCAGGTCTTGAAAATGGAGTGTGAGCAGCCGTATACCCAGTGTCAAAATATCCATTACTGTTCTGTCTCCTTGCCACGGCAACGGTGATATATCGGACCCCTCATCCCATGGGTCATCAGACCGAGCCGTGACTGCAGTAGTAGAAGCTAATGGAGTGTGTCTATCTATTTTTCATCTAGCTCTTGCTTCTGACTATATGGACTGTATTGTACATCGCTCTTGTCTGTCTTTACCCATAAGGCCTTTTGATTTCGGTTTTCAAAACCGAAAGCAGCCATGCTCATTGTTTCTTTTCTCATGTCAGGGTCAAATATTTTTGCATGCAAAAAGGCTGGAATCCATCAGCCATGTGCTTTAGTAGAAAAATAGCTGATCAAGGATATTTTTTTTGGTGAGATACAGATTGAGCAGAGGTGGGTGGTTTTTACTAACCTTGACCATTTAAAGGCTAAACCAAAGAAGTAATCTCGCATTATATTGAAACTGAAAATGCGAAACTTTCCCTGCTCTCAGCTGGAACAGGGGGCCAAATTTGGACTTGCATCAGTTATCCAGTGATCAGATGTGTTGTAAACACTGGCCTTGGTCTGAAAATGGGATTTTCAGTGATTAATGTAATCTGACACACCTGTCAACATGTTGTAGAAAGCCACTGAGCTGCTTCTGGTGACATGATAGCAAGCATCGCTCATACAGATTCAACATACACTAAGTCTGGGTAAATAGAATCATTTTCAGATTAATCACAATTTCTTTATTTGAATCTTAAACTCTAAATATCCAATTTTTACTGTGTTTCCTGCAACACTCTTCAGTGTTGGCACTCCCCTGTTGATGAATCTACAGTCCCACAGTTAAAGAAGTCATATTTTAGCTTTCCGATTTGATTATGATTGAATATGAAAAGGCCATGTACCACAAAATAATGCCAAGAATGTTTTTCTGTTGAGTTTTCCTTGTGGGCTGCACACATTAACATGCAGTGTGACCAGTGTTGTTCAATTCACATGCAAAGGACTCTTTTAAACTGATTCTTAGGTTCTTAGTGATTGAAAAATATACAGCATGGCCAGTATAGGCCAATGCACTACCGTTTAAAGGTTTTATACTCACCAAGACTGCATTTATTTGTTAAAAAATACAGTACAATCTGTAAAATTGTGAAATAATATTACAATTTTAATACATGTTTTCAATTTAAATATTTAAAATATATCTATTTTTATTTTTGTTATTAAAAAGCTTTTTTCAGCAGCTAGGCCTATTACTGCAGTCAGTGACACATGATCCTTTAGAAATCATTTTAATATGCTGATTTGGTGTTTAAGTGACATTTCTTATTATTAATGATCAAAACAGTTGTGCTGCTTAATATTTTTGTGGAAATTGACGTAATTTGTTTCAGAATTCTTTGAAAAATAGAAAGTTCAACATTACTGCATGCATTTGAAATATACCTTTTTGTAACAATGTACGTTTTTATTCTGAGTCCTTGCTGAAGAAAAGATCTTACTGACCTCAAAATTCTGAATGGTAATTTATACATGTTAATACATTTATATTTTAATCATAATCAAATTGGGAAATCTGTAACAATACCCAGCCCTAAAATACATAGCCTTGCATATATACAAACACTCAAAGCTCACTGTTTCTGTGTCTTTGTGTTTTCTTCGCTCTTCCTTTTTTTCCTCCCCAGCTGTCATGAAACACTGACACTAAGTGGTTTTAAAATATCATTAAAGCTGAAGTATCTCTTACTATGGGCTTAAGGGACTGCAAACACATGTGGGGGGTATCGTTGTGGGATGCCTAAATGTATCTGTTTGCTGTCATGTTCCTCCACAGAGCTGTCCCTAACCACAACAATGCCACAAATGTGCATATATATGTGCTATTTCTGTGTGTGTGTGTGTGTGTGTGTGTGCGTGTGTCCATTTAAAATTCTAGCAAACAGCACATCAGCTCTCTACCTATAGAAAAAGTGCTCAATTTGAAGGCAGAATCATCTGAGGCAGTGTCATTGCAGATGTTTAACACTGACCACCACACAAGTCTCAAGACTAGTTTCGACTATAGGGTAGGCCAGAAATGTGAAACTAAAAAAAAAATTACATAATTGTCACTCTTTTCCCCTTCTGCGCTTAATTTTAGACATTCTGTTCCTCAGACAGGACAGATGGTAAGGCATATTAACAAGAAGAGGAAGGTTTAAACACCCAAACATCACATTTATTTTATTTCTGTGACTCACTGCTTACAGCTCATCTGGTGATAGTGCCCTCTGAATGGAGGGAGAGACAGAGAATGAAAGTCTGATGAAAATAAACGGCCTGAGAGGGATAGATTAGCTCCTTTATTTTCATCATGGACTCTTTATTCTAAACCTGTTTAGCTGTGCAAAAGAATGCAGATTTGGTTGTGAGAGATGCAGAACTACTCCTTGCAGTTCTATATTCCTTCTTTATGAGTTTTATCATTTTATAATCAGCTTTACCCTTGAGCCGCCCACATTCCCTCTACTAATAAACAGTGTTCTGGTGATAGCATATGCACCTCTGCAAATCTGACTAATACATCTACCAACAGAATTCACTTGCTTATGCTGTCATAAGCCAGTGCACTCAGATCTGAACATGTGCTCTGAATTGTTCATTTTGGTTCTAAATTTTAGTTAGTTTCATAGTGGCTCCAAGTTATGTTTAAGGATGTGTTTACACTTGGCACGTCTGGTTTGATCAAAATGAACTCATTACAGTTTGATACAGGTTCTTAATCTTCTTGCAGCAGATATCTGTGAGTGCAACACTGGCACTGTTTTGATTTTGTTACAGATTTTATAAGCTTTTAATGGGTTATCAGTTAAAATGCCACTATATCCTCCTGAGACCCCCCCCCCCCCAAATAAGCTTTGTGAATTTAGTATTTTTTCATGTCATTACATTGTTTAGAGCATTAGAAAAAAAATGGAAAATTAAAATTTTTGAAAAATTATATTTTATTCATGTTTTATTCTATGTCCTCTGTAGAGGACACTAGGACTAAGTTTTTCACAAAATAAAATGGCATGAATAGACATCAAAAAGTCAAAAACAATGGGATTTTTTTTAAACTCACCAATACATTTTTAGGTTTCAAGATTTTTTTTAATGAAATTAACACACCCTAATCCACACTCAAAAATGTTTGGGTTTCATTGCATTAGATGAAAAATATCAAGTGGCATCTGCAAACAAATAATGCTGGAGCTTTCTTAGATCTCACTTTACTTTCTGAGCCATTCTTTTAATTATTTAGGTCTAGGTGATCTTTTTGGTCTTTTTTAAATGGATGTATTAAGTCCGGTCCCATCATGTTTTCTCAGAATAAACACTGGTGCTTTATCATGTTAAAGGAACACTCCACTTTTTTTTGGAAATAGGCTCATTTTACAACTCCCCAAGAGTTAAACAGTTGAGTTTTACTGTTTTTGAATCCATTCAGCTGATCTCCAGGTTTGGCGGTAGCACTTTTAGCATATTTTATCATAGATGATTGAATCAGATTAGACCATTAGCATCTCGCTCAAAATTGACTAAAGAGTTTCGATAATTTTCTTATTTAAAGCTTGACTCTTCTGTAGTTACATCGTGTAACCGACGGAAAATTAAAAGTTGCGATTTTCTAGGCTGATATGCTAGGCGTAATAATCAAGGACCTTTGCTGCCATACCATGGGTGCACCAGGCGCAATGATATTACGCAGCGCCTAAAAGTAGTCCCCAGCTATATAACTAGTTACCTAGCTGGGAATATTTTCAGGCGCTGCGTAATATCATTTCCAAAATATTTATATTTCCAAAAAAAGTGGAGTGTTCCTTTAACATGTTCCAAAAATTTCAGAATCTGTCCAAAAAAAAAATTCATATTTTGAATCCTAACAAACTTGGGTGAATTTTGACAGAGAAGTGTCTTTAAAATGAATGACACTTGTTTTGAAATTTTGTTATATGATACAAAGACATTTATATGTTTTTACCTGTGGCTTCTGTTTCCAAATATTAAATTTTTTATAAACAGGACAATAGAGATTTTTAGGGATAGTTCTTAAGATTGTATAGCATTATGGCAGTTACGATGAGTGCAAATAGCTGGGAGCGATTGAGTGTTTTCGTTCAGAGCTGTGAGAGAGGGATAAAGCCTCCCCATAGGGTTTTCACTGCGTATCCCACTCAGTATAACGGGTTTTAACCATCTGTGGGAAGTATATGTGACAGAAGGACTGCACTATGTCACGAGGGGAGAGATGCTCCACAGCAGGCTTTTTAAGAAACCCAAAGAGAGGACCACCTCTTGGGAGGAAAGCACACACACACACACACACACACACACACACACAGACATATTTGCTTTGGACAGAGAGAGAGGCTTCAGTGCCCAAGGCTGCTCATCAGATCTGAATGAATGAAGAGAGTGAAATGAATTTAAAATGACCCCAGAACAGTTCTATGGTAATATTAAACAATATGTTAAAAATATAAATAAGAGTTGAAACGCTATAAAGGCACTGACGTTAAATAAATACATGAAATGGTTTGACGAGCACAGGTTTCTTTGCTTTGTTGACATATTTCCTACTGAAAGAGAAAGTGAGCACAGGCCATAGTCAAACACAATGATCACACTTTTAGAGAACGTCGTATTGGATTTGTATTTGTATTTGATGGTGCATGCATAAGGCATCCGGAAGTCTTTTAGGAGTACAAACTAAAACTAAAAGTTTAAAGTTGTGGTCTTTAAACGTTGCTTGTTTACAACAGCTAACTACTCTAAGAGCAATACAAGATCATTTAGTTTCACTTAGTTTATCCTGTGAGAACACATATCATAAACTGAAATCGATACATACTGCTGGGAATTCAGATCATTTATTGATTTGATGCCTTTATTCATTCTTACAGAAGCCTAGAGCAAATTAAGGTTAAGTGCATTTCTCGAGGGCACAATGGTGATAGGTCATGACTTTCCCCTTATAGAGAGCAACCTTCTTATTACCAGAAATGAGCTTAATCATAATGTCACAAAATCTAACTAAAGATAAATCATGTTAGACAAAAAGTCTGCATTTACTATACAACCATATTAACCAACCATCTATAGGTCTAGCTATATTTGCTCTCACTTTTTTAATGTGTGCCAGTGGATTCTGCCCCTAAAATGCCTGTTATATGCATTTTATACATCAGTTGTGCTTTAATGTAATCTATTTGGGATATATAAAAGTGACCAAATCAGTACAGGGCAGAGTGACTGCATTATTTGAATGGTTTTTGGTTTTCCATAATGCTTTTATTCACTGTGTTGTAGGCTGTTGATTTTCATTTTCTGATTGTGGTGTGATTTGATTATTTAATTACCCAATTTGTGTGTTATCTTCTGCACGATCTCAACTGTGCTGTCACTTCCGCCTCTCATTTGCTGCAGGTGTGCTGCTGCTTCTATAAAAGGAAATCTCACAGTTCTCAGAATGGTCAATGTGTGCGTTTGAAGTGTTGTATTTTGATGTATCTTTAATGGCAAAATTACACTAGACTCTTTGAAAGCATACCAGTTGTTGCTACAATGGGCATTTTAGGGAATGGTGTGAGAACTGCTGTAGCCACCATGCTGTCAATTTAACCCTTGTGCACCCTTAAGTACATTTTTGTCCATTTTAGTTTTTTTTTAAAATATATATAATTTTGCCTGTGTTAATGCTAACTGCATAAATTTTGGTCAGGTGTGTATTTTTATTGGAATTTAAATTTTCCACCCTCATTTCCTTTAATAAATCTATTTTACACTAGGTACAAAAAAGTGAAACACTCAGCACCTTTTGGACAAAAATGTCCCCATTGAAACGACTATTTTTTAATTGCAGTGCCGTTTAACTGTAAAATAATGCAATTTTTGATAATAGGCTTTCATTCTGTTGGCAAGGCTTCAAAATAAAAAATTTTACCATTTTTTCTAGATGGTGCCATTTTTTTCAGGTTTGGTCTATAAAGGGTCTATAAAGCATTCGCTTTATTCCTGTTTTTTTGCTTCTGCATATTATAGAGCCAATTGGATAAATAATGCCGCTATAATTGTGTGGGTGTGTTGGTATAGATGTCAGAGTGTGGTTTGTGTGTGTGTCATAAAAAAAAATGATGTGTGTGCTTGTAATATTTTAGAAAGAAAAACTCTACTGTAAATCACAAATCCAAGCACTGTGTGCACCAGTGGAGTTTTGCTGGCATCTAATGGGGAACATTTGGTACTGCGCCCAAACAAAATCTTACTGAAAGCTAATCTTTTGAGATATCAACCTCAAATTTGGAACATAACTTGTTTAGATTTATGGCTTTGATTTTCTAGCAGGTTTAGAGTTTGACATGTTTCATATATAAAATATTCATAAAATATAAAATGTTGTTTTTAAATAATTAGCATAAACTTAAACCTGTATAACTTTTTATTTTATTTTACTTTTTAAACTTTTTTTTGCCATTGGTCTTCTTTAAAATGAGACCAAACTTAAGTCTGTGCTCCCAAGCTTCCAATTTTTATGACCGTTTTTTGACATATACATTTTTGTCCACTATGGACCTAAGTGTGACTTTTTTTTTGTTGATGCACAAGGGTTAAGCTTTAATTCATTCATTACAATTTCATCTTTTTATGCTGTTGAACTTTGATGCATTTAAAGGGATTTTATATAAATATGATTTATATGTATAGTTGATTTACAGTATGTGCTGAAGTTTTAGCCCTTAATATGTTTGATGCTTTTATTAACATATACTGTAAGTGGCTACTTGTCTTTTAAATTTTTTTTATAAAGATTATTTCAGTTTTTACTGTAGCTCATCACACTACACAGCTAACCTGGGTCAGATTTTGTTCTGGACCAATCAGCTGTGAGCAAAGTAACATTTCTTTGATGCAATTTACTTCCCTTCCATCTCTTACTGCCATTTAAACATGCTTCACAGGGAATTTGTTTTAGAGATAGACAAGGTTGCTTTAAAATTTATATTTTTAATTTTTATAAATGACTTGAACAATTTTCTTTTAAGCTTGTTGTGGACCTGTATAACTTACAAGTTATACAATTTATTAAGGCTGTTTATTGCACATGAATTTTAATTTATTCAAATGAACTTTAAGTTTTTTTTTTAAAGATTTTAAAAATATTAAGCTTTTTTTCCTTTGAGCTTGTGGAAAAAACATAAATTATATAATATATAAATTAATAAATTGACAATTTATCTATTTATGTGTTTATTAATATATTTTAGCATTTATTTCTGTCTTTTGTTTGTTTGTGTAAATGTTTCACTTTTTATACCTGTATTTTATGATATGTTTGCTTGATCTTCAGCTGAGAAAAAAAATTGCCCCCTTCTCTCTCTTTTTGTTTTTGTTTGATTTTGTCAACTCGAAACCAATTCTGAGTTTGTTCAGCTTTCAGCCTCTGTAGTGGTTTAGTAACACTCACCTATTTATTTTATGTAGCAAAAGCCAAGCAAGTACCTGTAAACTTGATTGGCAGTGGAATATGAAATATGCAGCGTGAGGACTGTTGAACTGTATAATATTTCCAGCCGCTGAGATGGCAGTGGCATCATGTCTTTATTTTTTACCTCCCTGTAGAGTTAAGTGGCAACAACGGCACCTCTCTGCCGCTCAGATACTCACCCTCATCCCATTCATGTTGGGAAATAGCTGTTGTGACATTTCTCCCCGGTACATTTTAAATGTAATTTCCTGAATTAAAAGCTCTCCATCACAGCTAACACGAAGAAGCACTTTTCATTAATAGTTCGAGAGAGGAAGGACTCAATGTTTGCACCAGTGGGAGATGAGTAGGTGTTTGTTTGCATAAAAAGCTTTAGATTGCTAAACTGAGAGTGATGACCTTTCCATTGCATCTATAATAACATGTGAGTAGCGTTCCCTTTTTCAACACCTCTCTCCCTCTCTTTCCCTCCTCTTTGTCTCTGTCTTTCAAATAATGGCAGCAGAAACTGTAATTTTGCCGCTGGCAGGTAAGTGCCACCAGCGCAATGGCTCATGGGGAGCATTTGAGCCTATTGAGATGCTTTTCAGTTTGTGTGAAGTTAAAAACTACTCACACGTTAGAAATGTCAATGAATGAGAAACAGTGGCATGTTAAAGCACTCTTTGGGTCTCTCATTCTCTCTCCCCAGACTTCAACTCCCACTCCATTATAATTCTACTTAACAAGTGTGTTGACAAATTTCTTAAGCACATTTATCCATGTGATGATCCTGGAATCACTTTTCTTTTTTTTATATATCATGTGAACAAAACCGGCCTCTAGAGAAAATGATAATTTAATGCAAATCCTGGCAAAGGCCTCAATCCGGTTTCTCAGCCATGCTGGCCACTGCTGAATGGTTTAGAGGGTGGGAAGTTTAACATCAGCTGAGCCAGAGACTTTAAAGAGCTCATTGAAAATTTTCACAGCTTGACACATCCTGTTCAACAGAAATTGGGTTTGAGTTTCACTTTCTCTTTCGCTGTTGTGATGGTTAAAAAGTACTGTCAGCTTGCTTATTTAGAGTTCCTTAATGCAACCGTTTTTTGAAAGTAACATGGTAAGTTGTTTCCAAAATATAACTTTTTAAAAATCCAACTCCACCATTTTTTTCAGAGAAACTTTATTTTAAAGTTTGGTTGAACTGTCAAATGTAGAAAAAGTTGGCATTACATAAACTGTATGAAATCAACATTTAGGCCATTTAGTATGAAAAGCAAATATTGAAAAATAAATCAAATTAAGAATGTTCTGCATCACTAGTATTGTGCAATGTTAATAAGCCTCACCTGAAATGCAAGCTTATTGAACTTGAATCCATATTGTTATTGAGTTTATAGAACTACTTGTATTATGTTCAACAAAAGGACATACATTCTCCAAACAAGCAATGAAAGAACAGACCAACTTTGAAGGTTTTTTCACTGAAGTTTTGTCATCATTTACTCACCCTCTAAACCTGTATGAATTTTTCTTCTGCTGAACACAAAATAAGATATTTTGAACAATATTGGTAACCAAAAAACTATGGAAGTAAATGGCTAGATACAGGTCTGGAACAACATGAGGGTGAGTAAATGAAGACAGAAAACTAATTTTTGGGTGAACTATCCCTTTAATTGTTGATAAAACATTTATTTTTTTCCCCCATATGTTAAGTAAATTCCTGAAGCTGGCTGCATCAAGTTCAAGATTTATTTATTTATTTTTTATATTTTCACTTGTAAAGTAATGCATTAAACTTTTAGATTCGAAAGTGTGTGTGAGTAGGCTTTCTCTAGTCTTTACATTCTAAAGCGGCACAAAGACTCCTCTGATACAGGGGGTCAGGAGAGTCAGGGTCAGTCAAAACTTAACACAACTTCACTGTCAGAACAAAATGTGCAAAAATGGCACCTTTAGCTTGTCACAGTGAAGTACACTGAGAGGTATGCATTTGTACCTGTTTTATCCATAAAGTTATAAATATGCAACCTCTATGGTTGTCATGGTACAAAGGGGTAATTTTGAGCAGATGTTTTCCATCCATATCATAAGAATATTACTAACAGAAATTATAAATCCAAGAAAACAATAGTAGTGCTAACATTTTAGTTCTACATTGTAATATATGATTAAATAAATGGACCAAAAAATTTGTGGCAGGTTACTGAAAAGTTGTAAATGTTACAAAATCGAATATATTAAATGTTGATAACATAAAATGTGATTACATGTCATTTATCTTAAACGTTTTATCCAACTCAAAGAAACAACAAAAACTACGAAGATGTCCCTCTGGGACACTCAAAGGCAAAATGATGATAGGTGGTTTTTAGTAACTTGGCAGGAGACTTTGTTCAGAGATTATCACCTCATAGGTTTTCACTAGCCACTCATAATTCAGTATCAGTACCATTCAAAGGCTCCTCCACAGAGCCACCTTGGCTGTCCACACTACTCCAATCACAGGATTTTAATTAATTTATTGACGGTAATATGTAGATCAAAACTGAACAGTTACTAATTCCTAATTATATAGTCAATTACTAATATAACAATCTATCTTATACTTTAAAGTTGGCATTGCGTATTATATTCTTGGTTTACTGTATGCTTGTGATGTTACTCATTTGCAAGCTAATTTGGATAAAGGCATCTGCTAAATGAATAAGTGTATATCACATCCCAACTCACCCCAAAAACATTCTGTGTGATGACAGTTTCAAATTTGACATGCCTTGTGGGTTTCAAATATACACAAATCGATCCAACAACCTTATTTTGAGATTATATTTGAATTCATTACTGTTCAAAAGTTTGGGATCAGTATGTTTTTTTTTTTTTTTTTTTTGAAAGTTGATAGTTGAGAGAGACTTTTAAATTGCTACAAAAAGTTTATTTCAAATAAACAGCGTTCTTTTGAAGAATAATGAAAAATAATTTACTGTATTATGGTTTCCACAGAAATATTAAACGGCATAACTGTTTTCAACATTTTTAATAATAAGAAATGTTTTTGAGCACCAAGTCAGCATATTAGAAGGATTTCTGAAGGATCATGTGCCGCTGACTGGAGAATGGCTGCAAAAAGTTCATCTTTGCCATAACAAGAATACATTACATACAAAACAGTTATTTAAAATGTTAATAATATTTCACAATAATACAGTTTTTACTGCATTTTTAATAAAATATAAGCAGCTTTGGTAAGAGACTTATGTTGAATTGATGATGTGGTTCAGGTAACTTCAGTGTACTTAGCATTGTGCTGATAGTAGCTAACTTCTTTTTCACAAGAATACCTTTTGTTTACTTTTACTTGAAAAAAGTATTTTGTAACTTGCAAAGCTGCAGTTTCAAAGCAGCTTCTCCAACACTGATGGCCATGAACTTATTCTTGCAGAAGTTCTTTCAGAGTGGTATGTGGCATCGCTCCAAAGAGAAGAACAGAGATGGCAGATGCTAGGTAACGTGTAATTTACATGTGTGGGTGCATGTTTGTGAGGGAGATGCACACCGGCAGTTCAGTGATGGTGCTGAGTCACCTGTCTCTTGCACTCATTCACTTTGAATGCTAAATCTGCTCAACAGCCTAACATCTCTCTCTTTTGATTCTTTGAACTGACTGGAGATCATATGTGCCCGAGCCCCCAGCATCTATTTCATCCTGCTTGCCTGTGAGCAGAAGTATATTTCAGGCTTCTCAGCAGGAGAAGACCAAATGGTATGAGCTTTTCCTAGACATCCAGTCATGTCGAGTTACATTTGAAAAGAAAAAAACAGCTTTGAGGAAATTTTGTGTGAGCAATTTATTGAATATTTGTGGTTAAGCCATGCAGTCTTCATTCTGTATTGTTGTTCTGTAAAAAAATATTTTTTTAAATTATTACATATAAACAAATTTTCATAAAAAAAAGACATTTAATAGTTTTTTAATGCATCTAAAAAGTGTAAAAAGCACAGATCACAAGCTGTATTCTAGCAATTGGATGACTACTCATTTTAGTGTATGCTGTGTTTACCGGTCTTGCCATCACACTGTAGTGCTTTCAGCTTATTTTAGCAGGACTGCAGTGTTATCTCTCCCAGAGTTTTTCGATAAAAACAACTTTATGACCTTGTCTCAACCAAATAAATCGGCCATTAATCTGTCTATATGAAATATTGATGCCGGACCCCTGTTTAGAATTTGATTTTGTGCAATGAACAGCTCATACAGAAGCAGAGCCGTCTCTATTTTTCCCTGAATTTCCATTTTTAACCATTTCTCTTGGTTTTTCTTTCAGAAAATATCTGTAAACAGTCTACATCATCAGCTGAGTGAATTCAACATGTTTTTGTAGTCGGTAAAAAAGGGAATGAGGCAATGTCAAGCATTTAACTCTGCTGAAATGCATCCTAAATCATATTAAATCTTTTTAAGACATTGTTTAGCAAGCCTAATTGATGATCGGTTAGTTTGGCTAGCCAGATAAGTGCTTAAAGGTCCTCTAAAGCCAGCTAATTAACATTTTTTGTTGTTCTGCAGGGCAGTTCACAGCATGGTTAGCAGTATAAGCAATGAACCTCTTAAATCCCTATTAGTTCTGTTTTAGAGAGGCTTTCTGTTTCCTCTTGACTTGTTATCATTGAGCAGGATATTCCCTCTTAATAATGTGGAAACATGGAATGGGTGGCTACTTGTAGCCAGGCCAAGCTAATCAGACAGATCGATGACCTGTTAGTGAAACTCAGCATAGCCTGAGAAGTTTCTTTGCGGTTGTAAGTGCAGGGCGCTGATAATGAAGGGGTTGTGTTTTGCTAGGGACCGTTTCAAATGAATACTATCAGCTTAGTGGCTAAACCTCTGTTATTTGTGTTCATAAATGGACAGAGCAGGGTCTCGCTCCAAGAAAATAAGCAAAATGTCAAAACCAATCTGCGTGTCTGCTTAACAAATTAGTGCACGTTTCAGTGGGTAATGAGATTCAGAGGGAAAAGGAGAAGTGTGCCACCAGACCGAATGCTAGGTGTGCCGTTTAATGTTGAAAAATGCTGCCAGTAGTTTCTTTACGAACTACAGAAAGATAAGAGATTTTTCAGCATCAGTGTTCAAGCTACAATTAGAACAAAAAAAGCAATGAGGTGAAAAGAAGAAAGAGTGAAAAAGGATTCACTTTCAGTAATGCAATTTCCTCCCACCCCTGCCATTGTGATTATCCACCATATCCCAAGATATTCTCCCCTATTGCCACAACAACATAATTCAGAATGTCTTCATAACCACTTTTATCCACATGGGGTTGAAGACTCAGCTACAGCTGGTTTTAATTATGTTCATTAACAATCAATTACAACCTTTAAAGTGATAACGAGAATGAGGAATTCTGTGTGTGTGTGTCTGCAAGGGAAAACTAATGTAAGTGTTGCTAAACAAACACATGCTCAGAACAGAATATTCGCACTGCTTTTACAGTATACACTAATAGAATTAAAATTCACCCTATCTATTTTGTATATGTGCATGGTTTAAATCGGATTGTGGATGATTCATTCATGTATTTAATTTAAGTGTTTTTTTCAAAATGTCATGACTCTATCTTCCTGTGAAAATACAGTCTTTATTTTTTCCAAGAAGAGAGATAATGGCTGCATCCGAAAACTGAAAAATGCTGCCTTCGGAGGCAGCATTACAAGATAGGAAGGCATCAAGGCAGTCCGAATCCAAAGTTAGCTTCACTTCCTGTCTCATGAGATCGCTTCATCTGATCGATTTTTGAAGGCAGCATAGATGTATCCTTCACTGCCTTTGATATCCCACAATCCTGTGCGTTCCATTCCATGACGATTGAGCTAATAAATAAAGATGGCATCTGAAAGTTGTGTTTGGTGGTTAGTTTGTGTGTAAATGTATATTTCTGATGAACTTTTTTCACTTTTTATGTTATTTCTAGCGAGAAATTAGTATTATAGTAATTAAATATTTGTTTAGTTATCACCAAAACTAATTCTGTTTTGTTGTAGATCATTAAACTGTTACACTGCCTCAGAAGCCTGTCCGAAATCAGTTTAGTGAGGTGCCTTCGTGCAAAAATGCTGCCTGCAAAGTCATTGCCTCATAAGGCAGCGAGGCAGCAAGTCAGCTGCCTAAGTTTTCGGATGCAGCCAATGACTTCTCTCTGAAGATGTCTGTAAAACTTCATCTGCATTTCAAACAGTGAAATGCTTATAGTGGTCACATGACTTACTATGTTAAATGTTTTATCCAACAAGTTGAATTCTGCTGCATAAAATACAAGTATTTAGCATTTTTAATTTCAATTTGTTTTGAAATGACTTTACTCTTGACAGTCTGATAAAATAATATCATGAATTAACCACTATTAGATAAGTCACAATGGAAATGGAAAGTTTCCATATTGCTTTGTGGAATGCTTCAGTTGTGTACAGCACATCTTTGTAAATGTGATAGGTCATTAGGGTGTACCGAAATTTAGCATACTGTAAAAATGAAGTGGTAGTAGCCAAAGTCCAAATAATGTTGGTTTAATGGATAATTATACTAAGTCACGTTATTAATTGAATAACCTCTTGACAACATTCAATTCCACTTTTTTAAATTTTCAGTATATTGATTTCAGTTTGTGGGTTCAGTGTTGGTATTTTATGCTTTATATTGCATCACAAAATCGAAAAAGCAATAATTTTACCAGGGTCTCAAGAGGCATAAAAGTTTCCATTCGTAGTCCTTTTATTTGTTTGTCAGGGAACTTGACAGAATCCGGGCCCATAAATCCTCCTTTCATAATGCTTGCTTGAAACCATTTTTTTCAAGTGTTGAGTGATGTTTTCTATCATACTAGTGGTGCTGGTATCAGCAGCCCACTGCTGATTAATTGTTCGCAGGACCCAGGTGGAGAAGAGGAAAGGAACAATAGTGTTCTTAATCTCCCTCTTACTCTCTGCCTCCCTCTTTCTCTTTTCCGGGGCTGACGGAGTTGCTCATCACATGAATATTAATGCCACCATGTTTCAACAAGATGCTCGCTAATCTTTTCTCTTTTCTCCCACCTCTCTCTCTGAAGTAAAGTCCTATCGCAGAGCTGTCTTCTACAGAGCAGGAGCTGCACTACAGGCGTTTACCTGGACATTTTTATTTTTTACATCGTTTCGATTAGTCTTTGGTGTTTTGAAATGTGAGTGGGTCATCTTTTTTCTTATTTGCTATCAGCCCACTCTTTAGTATTCTTTTTTTATTTGATATGTTTCTATTCACTCTAGTTGGCCTCATGTAACCGAGACTTCTGAAGCCATCTTCCCCCAAAGGAAAGTGTTAATGACACCATCTGACCTCAGAACAAAGATCAAATTACACAAGGTAAACTAGAAAACAAATAAAGTAAAACGGTTTAACTGACTGGTGAGGTTATGGCAGCACTAACACTGCGAGTGTGCAGAAATCCATTTTCTACAAAGAAGCCCATTGCATCACATGACTGTAACTTCTGTTGAATGGTGCATGAAAAAAAAAAACTCTTTCAATGACATGAAAGAACGTTAAAAGGAGATTATAAAGATGTTTTCTGTAGAAAAAGTTGAAACAGCTGTTGGAGATCCAACTTATTCTAGAGCAAACACTTGATGGGTGTCCAAACAGGTGTCCTGAGCAAAAGTGCTCTGCAGTCCAAAACATTGCATTCTCACAGTGCATGAATCAACCTTAGATTTTACAGCATTGGCATTTGAAATTACTTTTTAGACTTCAGGAATGGTGCACCGTTTGTTTGTGAATTGACGTAGATCTATACTAAACAGCACATTTGTTGGGTAATTTGCAGGCAACATATAAAAAGAATGTAAGAGTTTGCACCTGCACTGGCAAATGAGAATGCATCTCTTAAAGCAAAGCCGTTTTATAGAAAATAAATAATCTGCACAGAACTATGATGTGGTTTTTTAAATTGTTAAAATGTTAAGAAACAAAAGTATGCATTTTTGTAATATGCACATAATTATTTTTGTGTCTGTTTTAAGTGCAGTTGTGTTTTATAGAGCAAGTTAGTTTAGATAGTTGAGAGTTCATTTAAATGTTTAAACAAGCATCTGCTTTTAAAAAAGTGTGTCAGTTCTGTCACTTGTTAGTTTTCTGTTTTAACCATAATCTTGACTATGGCTAGTTCTGACAGGTCTTTTTCAAAAAGTACAAGCACAATGTCCCATAGACATTCTAAGCTGACAATCCTTAGCATTGCAACTTAAAGGCACAGTTCACTCAAAAACGAAAATTCTGTCATTAATTACTCACTCACCCTTAAATCCTAAACACACTGCACGATTTTCAGCTGTCCCAAAGACTGGCATCGTGAAGCAATCGTGGCGATTTCTGATTTGCCATGACTGTTACGATGCCAGTCTTTCGTCTGGGACAGCTGAAAATCGTGCAGTGTGTTTAGGGCAGTGTGTTTAGGGCTACCTTTCTGGGCCTTGAATGTAATAGTTGCATTGCTGTCTATGCAGGGTCAGAAAGCTCTTGGATTTCATCAAAAATATCTTAATTTGTGTTCGGAAGATCTTACGAAGAAGGTCTTACAGATTTGGAACGACATGGGGGGGGGGGGGGGGGGGGGGGGGTAATTAATGATAGAATTTTCATTTTTGGGCGAACTATCCCTTTAAACATTATGAACGAAAGAAGAAACAGGTGATTTGGTAATTGTTGAAAATAAGACTGCATTTTATTTGCATAGAAATGTTGTTACTTTAAAAAAAAATAGTTATTACTTTTAATCATGGTTTAAATTGATAAAAAATGTCAGTAAATACATGTATAATGTTATAAAATATTTATATTTCAAATAAATGCTGTTCTGTTAATCTTTCTATTCATCAAAGCATCCTGGAAAAACTTTCCCCAAAAATCTTAAGCAGCACAACAGTTTTCAACAGTTATGGTTAAGTGTAATAATATCAGTGACACAGGCCTAATGCTGCTGCGTTTATTTGCCTGCTTCAAATGTTAAATGTTCTCCATTGCTATAATACTAGGCCTTCCTCATTTTGTTGTGTCTGACAATCAGTAACGTGTACAATGTCCATGTTGTTTAAACCTGTGTAACTGTGATTCCTGAGCTTAAGCGCAGCTTCTTTTCGTCCATGTTTTAAATCTGTGCCTGAGCGTAACTTCTGTAGTATATATGTGCCATAGAAAGACAATTACAGCATATACATGACAGAATAGTGTGATCTAAATCCATAGTGCTCCACATATTATCCTCCAATAATGAGCATAATCACCGTATGAGCTCCAAATTTATCACAGTTACTGCCTTAATAAGGGTGCATGTAAATGTAGCCAGTAACCGGTACCATTGAAGCAAACGATTTTAATGCAAATCAGCTGGATTGCATTGCAGGTGGATTGGATTTAAAATCAACTTGATTTTGGACTACTCCAGTACTCCTAATCTTTATCATAGACCAGCTATTATGTAATATTATCTAATTAATTGATATATTCTACTTGATGGTAGTCGATCAAATTGCAACACATAAGGCTCAGATTTAACCTTTATGACCATCATTAAGTCTTATATATAATAAATATGCGACATTTTTAGTATATCTAGTAGCACTTTTGGGTCGACAGGGACATGGTCATTGAAATTCTAGTACAAGCTCATGGCACAATTGGGTCATTGCTTTTTAGTGCCATCCTTCAACCTCTGGGACAGATTTTTTGTTGTGGAAATAGCTGGTGGATTGGTGGGGTGAAGATGGTCTGGACCTCTTCCTTTACTCTCCATGTGACTGTGCATTTTGATAGCAGCACCAAAGATTCATCTAATACATTATGAGACTGAGTCTTTTATGTAAAAGGGGGTGACTAAGCATGAACAAGGAACTGTGTAGTTTCCCTGCCTTTTTGTACTTCCTCTTTGTCGCCCCCCATCCCATTCTTTTAATTCTTTCAAGCATTTTCCACTCAATTCTTAGTTGACTCACGGGGTTGTTTACCGGGGTTGTTTAGAGTTGAATGAGACAAACGACTGGTTCCCTAGTATTGAGTGGGACACAAAAAAACAAACAGTAATCAGGCAAATGAACAAACAATGTGCCCTCCTACATGATTCTCTACAGCTCTGAACAATCTGGCACTATAAAGTATGAATACAAACACGCATATTATGTGCACACAATCGGCCGTGACCACCAACTTCTGTTCAACTCATGCCTCTTAGTCTTGTTACCCAAAAAAGAGTGTGTGCAATGCACCATGGGCATTTTCCCCATTATGATGTGACCTGCTGTTCCTCTTTAATTTCTAAAAACAAGGTGACAGATTCAAAAATCATGATAAGCATGAGCAGATACATTCGGCCTGAAGCTCGCTGTGACTCATGAGAGCAGATTAATTTAGATTATTTTGGCAGCTTTCTTTGCCCTGTTGTATTTATTCTAAGCTGGCTTAACTCCCTGGTAACACCAGTGCTATCTTTTGGCATCAGAGCAGGTGCCAGATTAATGTCTCCAATAAATGTCACGGTGTGAAATATAACTCTCGTTCAACTTTTAAAGTGAATTTATCCTTTTTTTATTTCTGTTTCGTCATTTCATCTGCTTTGTTTGCTTGGGGGGGGGGGGAATTGTTCATAACAACACATTCTGACTTCTAACTCATCACATATGGATGCTTAAGACCCATCATCACATTTTAACGCACTGAATACGCCTTTAGCATAATTTTACAGCATGCAGGACACTCTTTTGCTTTTAATTGCTTGCCTTATATGTCAGGTCCAAATGCATTTCATAGATATTTTTGAGCACCAAACCACACTCCTACTACCTAACCAATTCTCAACAACATAAAACACAACAGGCAGATAAATGTACAGTAAAAGATGCAAAAACTGACAGACAGTATACAACTTGTTGTATTCCAAGTCTCCTAAAGCCATACGATATCTTCACGTGAGCAGCAGAGTGAAACAATCATTTGGTCTTGGTAGAATCTTAATGTTTGCATCTCACTCTTCTCTCCAGAACTGCCAACAATAGTTTTATAATATTCAAATCAGGTGATTTATCTGGCCAAGGCAAAGGATGAAGTTCATCTTGATGCTACAACTGTGTGGGTTTTATGAACATGACTCCAGATTTTTTTCATTGGTATCTGTGATTAAAGTTTTAGCAATTGCAGTTCTTTCATGGATGTTGTTCTCTGTAGTTGGCTTTTGTAGAAATAGTTTCTTCAAGGTGAATATTGACGTTTGCTGTCATTCTGCTGCAATGGTGCTGTGTTGTTTTGCACACAATACTTCTTATTGATCGATGTGGTCCCTATCATTCATTTTCATTTTTTGCCCACCATTCTTCCTTGGTGATACCATGTTTTGTGAACACAGTGGTAATTGTAAAAACTGTTGTTCTTAACACAACTTATACTACACTGCTACACAGTCTAGAGAATATAGACAATTAAATATAAGGTAATTGCAATGTTTTCACTGTAGCCTACATATGATATTAACCCCTATAATAAGTTCACTTTTTTTTTTCAACCCCTGTATATATCACAATGGCAGTTTTCTCACTGAAAGTATGTTGAAAACGCTAAAGAGGTACCCAGTGGATAAAAATGTGATGCCAGTGTGAGAATGTGTTTTTCATACACATTTTGGGTGGTAGAGAGGAAACGGACCATAAGCAAAACACTCTGGACAGGTGGCGACTTTGATGTGTCTTCATTGTCAATGTTTTGCATTGATTTTTCCTGCACCTCTACACCTCTATCAATCTGTCTCACTAAATCTCTGTCTGTCATCCTTGTTAAAATTAATGTCTTACAGAAGTGCTTGTTTACCCTGCCATTGTCCCATGCATGTTATCAATTTAGCTTCTATTTTCCGCCTTGTTTACAACCGACCCGCCTCTCATAACAAAGCCAGTGTCTCGTTCTCTTTCACCTTCTTTTCGCCCGTGGACACAATTGTGCAGATGACAACCATTTTCTCTACATTAATTAGACAACTGGTGCCTCCCGCAGACACCCCCTCTGTTCCACTGTCACAACTATTGCAGCTAACATATATCACCTCATACGCCTCCCTCCCAGCAAGCTGCAAAAATATGAAACGGCCACAAAAAAAAAGTGTTTACCCGTTTGGGGGCAGTTGGGAGTGAGGTGCAAATCATACCGTATTTTGTTTAAACCTGTTTGTAACGGTGTAATGCTAATTCATCAGTTTTTTTTTTTTCCATCAGGAGCTCCACTGAGCTAATGTACTCGACTCTCTCACTGAAGAGTCTGCAATGAGGTAGTCAAGACATGGTTGTCACTTCTAACTCCTTCGATCCGCTGTCAACGGGTCAGAAATCTAAAGCTGCTGATTTCATTCCCTGGGAAAAGCGCTGCACAGCAAGACGAGAGGAATAAAACTATCAGGGAGTTATCACAAGCATCTTAATTAAAGTCTTTCAGTGGCAGAAAGTGATAACACGATCTTGAAATGCATAGGCACAGATTAATCAGACTTACCAGTCGTATATGTCTGATGCGAAATTTTAACAATGATCCCTAGAAGTCATTAAAAGTGAATCTTGCCATCTTGAGTCTGTCAGAAAACTTTCATATTTCTGTGCTTTGGCTTTGAACATGCATCTCACAATTATCGTATCTTCAAAAATCCACATTTGACCGGTATATGGTATCACAGCTGGTTTATTTGAGAACGTACATTTGATGTTCAGAGCCGAGCAGCTGCACAATTATCCCTGTTTTAATCATCTGCACCCGAAATATATTATCTCTTCTGTGCAAAGAAGCATTGACTAAAACATTAGTCATTACTGTGAAACTGAAGCATGTTTAGAATTGTAATGTTTAGTGTCTTATAGAACACCTGCCAATTATGTCATCAAAAGCCATTAGCAATATGCACCTCTTTCATTTTACTCTATGAGGCTTTGTCCTTTGTGGCCTGTGGCTCTCCTAATAGACCTTGTGTTATTGATTACGTCAAAATTTGTCATTCGGGATTTGATAGAAATGCCTTCAGAGGATCGGGCTTCTTGTAGTTGACAGGAACTTGAGACAGACTTGGAGAACAAAGTCAGTGCGGTGTCCTGTGTAGTCACCCTCAATCACATCTTCAGATCTGGTTATTATTTATGACGTTGGAGCATATGGCAATCACAAACCATGTGCGCTGAGCCGATAAGTGCTTTGAAACCGATCCAAGATTTGTCTATTATTCCAGCCTCCAACAAGTGCCGGTTAACCACAAACGCTGCTTTACCTTCGCCTCGATTTACTTCGCTTCTGTTTACTGTAGAGCATTAAATAGCATGGGTAAATATTTGATCTGATGGCTCTGATAACCTTGGCAGCATGACAAAGCTTTTTTCCTCTCGCCAACTAAATGATTAGATTGGTAATACAAATATGCACCCTGTGGGCATTTTCTAAAAAAAGGAGAAAAGGTCAGATTTCCTCAGGAGGGTGAGGAATGTCAACCAATGTTCTGATCAAAGATATCGACCAAGGAAATAACTGAATGTCTCTTATCTTCCCCTCCACTGCACCGCATATTGTTTCCCAGGCCTAACTGAGAATTGGCTTTCCTGCACTTTTCTTTTCTTTTTTATTTCTATTTTCATTTCCTAATCTTTTCTTTCCCTTTTCTTTTCTTTCTTTTCATTTTCCCCTGTCTTCCTATTAATTTCCCAATTCTGTCTTCTTTTCTTTCCCTTTTCTCTTCTTAATCCATTTACATTTCCTTTTCTTTTTTACTTTGCCTTTGTTTTCAGTTTCTTTTTTCTACATCCGCTTCCTTTTCTTGAAAGACTAGAAAATCTTTCAATTGTAATTTTGATGCAAATTCAAAGAAAGCAGGCTTCTGTACACAGAAAACATCTCACTCAAAGCAACAAAATGCTGCAACCAGTTCCTGGAATTTATCTGTGTATTTCAGAGATAGATCAGAGACTACCATCACAGCAATAATTCAAACTGTGAACTGAAAGGTACTTTAATTCAGTCTGTTGAATCAGTCTCACTCGTGGCTCTCATGCTGTTCTTAGAGGGTGGGCTGGGGAAGGAAGACAACTATATATTCTTTTGTATTGCCGCGACATTGAAAATCAGACATGCAATTACCTTATAGTGTGATCACTCATGCTATTATAGCGAGAGAGAAAAAGCCACGGTGCTTCCTGTAAAATCAGGCAGTAGATTAGGACTCTTCAAGACATTGACCTTACATGGCACAGTCCAAAATAACATCCCCTGGATTCATCCTTTTAGTGTCCAGACATGACCTTTACTCTACAGAAAAGCCCGTTATGAAGCTTTGTTTATAGCTTTGCAATATTTGTATCTTAAAGTGAAAATGGCTTGTGGAGATAATATTAAGTAGAAAAAAAGGTTTAGTGTGAAGTAACCTGTCTGTGCTCATCAGAGCTTTTTGGATCAACACAACAGCTCAATCACTTAATTGTCAGTAAATTTAAAATGGTTTTACCAAAGCAGGTCTGGAACAGAGTTTGGTTCGTCGCATCTTTCTCAGTGCTGGGTCTGAAGGCTTAGTGTCACAAAAAGCATTATCAAATATTTGTTCCTTGTGTTTTGGCAGCTATAAGCGTGCAAGCTGTCACATGAATATGCTACCCGGTACATCACATGTTAGCTCTTGCTCTTTTTCTCTCTCACACACACACGCACACGCAGCACTAGAATTATGATTTGAGCACAGCGTGAGAAATGTGGGAAGCAAGTTGACTGGAAAAACTGGCCATTTACTCCACAGCTTGGTATTGTATTTAGGACATTTAAATGCATAGCAACATGTCCAGAGAAAGCCTGTGTAAGATATCAGAGACTGAATCAGACAATTTTAAGATGCATCAGAACATTGAAACTTGAGGAGCTGAATGCAGAGAGGCCTTAAGGAAACAGGACGTCATAAATCTAGTTTGAAGCAAGCAATCTAACCAGCAAGCCTCTTTCACAAAACAGCTTGCAACATTGAGACAAAAGAACACTTATTGATAGTTCCAATTCAGGAAAGAGACTGTCAGGTTTGGGGCAAGGAATCCAGACTGATGTTCAAAGAGATGGCTGTCACATGTAACCTGTGATAGGAAATCACGGGCTACGGACTCTCTTGGGTGGGTCTTCCCCCATACAAGACAAAACAGACTCGAATTCCTTTCTCTAAAGAACATGCCTTCATTCACCATAGAACTATACAAAGACTTTCTTTTTCATATGCACATAAAATCATCCTAAAAGGACATTTCTATGCAGAACCCCATATTATGTTTGTAAGCCACATATTATAGACTATCCATGTTTTAATCACTCATTGTGTACGTCTTGCTTTTAATGCTTTTAAAGTATTGAATAGCTTAAGCCTTAAAGGGTAGTATTCATGTTTAGTATGTATGAGTTTGGAAAATCATGCTTTAAATGTTTCTTCCAATCAATTCTTTGTCAAATGCATCATGGTCTTGTTATAGAAATCATGTTCAAAAGTATACTTTGCAAGAGCCTGTAAAGTTCGGACCTCTGACTGAACAGATAACAAGTTGAGTTATGATTTGGTGGAGACACAAAGCAACTCCCCAAGCAAGGACAGTATCTAATTGGTCAAGACATCCAGATGGGACGGTCTGAAAGCCGAGTTTAAAAGCTCAGGACACCATCTTTTATTTGCTCTTACTTACTCTTTTCAAAACTCTTTGTGCTTCACTTTTTGCCACCGAGTGCTGCTCTTTGAGCGTGCTCTGGCCCACATGCCAGATGCTACCGCGATGCAAAGAAAACCAACCTAGTCTCGTCACATCCTTTTATTTTTATTCTTTTACTTTAGTTTCTTTTCTTTCCGTGGAGTTTCGTGTTCTAATGTAAGTTTGCTACAAAGTCCAGCTCCGACTGCAATCGCTTCAAACTTCGACCAGACCAACTCCGCATCCTCAGCCAACGCCCAAGACCTCACGTCAAAGACTATTGAACTTCCAGCCAATCAGACACTTCGGGGAACCTCCTGTCTGCAACGAGACACAAAGGAAACCCGTAACACAGGCAATGCAAGCAAGTAACGCCTCCAAGTTCTGAATCGGTGACTTTAATATAAATCTTAGCCTCATTGAGAAACTCAAAGCGAGGGTTAAATAAGTGATTGATGGTTGTTCAGATCTATGTAATAGCACACATTGCTGTAAACTTGGGATTTCACATTTCCATTCTCTTAAACTCATCCTTTCCTCACTTTCTCTCTTTCTGCAACGTGTGAATGTGTGAATGCTTGTGTTCATGTGTTAGATTAGTTTATGTCTTAGGTTTATATAAATAAAATCTGATTTATATTGAAAAGAGAAGTACTGTATCTTGTGTTTTCTGCTCACAAGTTAATGTCTTAATCTGCCGATTTCGTTACTGTGCTATTTAATAGTGTTTTCACTATATTTTGGATTTTAATATCCAGTGCAGAGTTTGTTATACGACTCGTTCAGTGAATCGCCGTAACACTGATTCTGTTCAAATCCCTATAAAATCATAAATTATTCCCTTTGAGCTAAATTAAACTATTTCTTTGAATTACATATTAATATTACTTGTATTACGTTTACACCTGTCTTGAGTCGTGAAAAAGAGGAAGTTAAGCCAGGGTTTATGGATTATTAATGATGACATGGTCATAACGATGTCTCTTTAGCTCTTTACATTAATCAACAGTTTCTTGTAGAATTTACTGGATACAGACTAATGCCTTAAGTTTCCAAAGATTGATTGTAGCTGCAAATGACAAATGGATTTGTATTTTAGTACCTCTTAGCGCTAACCCTGTCAACTATACTAAACACAAAAACTTCATGCTGTCAGCTGCAAGATAAGAAATAGTTTTGCGAAACATAAAACTATATTACTCTGAATGCACAGGTCATATACATGAGAAGTGTGAGACTATAAAACAACAACATGATTATATTAATGAGCCATATCTCTGGGCCTGAAGTCGTATCTCAAAGTAAATTAAATAGTGTCAGTATCATTTATCAAATGCAGCATATGGTCCTATTATGTCGGTTAATATTTTTTTACTCCGTTAAATCTGGGGAGTTGTTTATTCTTATTTGGCTGATGAGTTTTTCTTGTTACATTTATTTATTTTAGGAGTGTGGGATGAATTCTAGAAAGAAATGAGAAAGAATTTAGGCTTCTTTTTGACACTGAGATACTAAAAGGTGGCCAAGTATACCCTATACGGTCACAGAAGGAAGGTTTTATAAAGGTTGTAGTATAAATGCGTAGTAACATTTCTATTTAGAGCCATGTTGTCCTTAAGAATCATTTTATGCTGAAATTGTTCGTTGTGTTAGAGTTTAGGATTCTTTATTGCTACCTTTTTGTTTTTCATATCTGTAACTGTTGAAGTCACCTAATAACTGATTTTCTGGAGCTCTGCTGTCCTACTACAAAGATGTCAACTCTTTCGACAGGTAAATTTCTTTCTTAAAATGTCTATAATTTTTTTTTTTTTTTTTTCACTGTTTGCATTTATTATGATAGGACAGTTTAGAGCTGACAGGAAGCAAGGTGGGAGGCAGGATCAGGAAAGGTTCTCGAGCCGGGTTTCAAACTTGGGACACCTGTAGCACAACAGCGCTGTATGTCAGCGCGCTGCCCACAAGGCTATCGGCGAGAACAAAATGTCTTTACATTTTAACTTTACAATTGTATATTGTTTTCTATCAATGATGGCTTTTTTTCTTTTAGTATAGTAAAACGTGTGACCAGCTCTGTTCATAAAGGATATTTCTCTCGAAATAACAAATTACTTGGGTTTATGCATTAACATACTCAATCACAAAAAACATTAAAACTACCCTATGACTTTGTCACTTTTGACATTGTCAAGGGCTCACATACTGTCCATTCACAATGGCTACTTTTGGCCGTTAAGAACAAGGCGCTGGAGGACAAGTTGCTTACCAGCTCGATGGCAGGCTATTATTTCAATTGCGTAGAAAATCACTCTTCTTTATAACATAATGATCATGTCCAACATATGTTGTAATTTTCTGTTGATATCTTTTTCTTGTAATAGCCTAGTATCTAACCCAGAACAATAAGTACCTTCCTCCATCTCATCCATTCTGCTTTTCACTTCGTGCCCTCCATCTGAATTTGTCAGTGAGAATCACTTGATTGCAAGCAAGCTATTAAACTCTACACTGACCCTTCGCCGGGAGTTTGATTGACAGGCGATCTGACCTATCATAATGCCGAATCTTCCATTTTGTCAGACTAACAAAACAGACAGGAGATGATTGGTTCATGTGCCGCTTGAACTGAGGCGCTACAGCGATCTGTCACGACATATTTTCATATTTTCATTGCATCGTTTTTTAATGTAAAACCCTATTACAGGTTACAAGATATTATAAGGCCAGGCAGATAAAGGGGTAAAAACAACATATACTAATATTTTGATTAAAATAGTGATTAAAATGTTATTTATAACTCCATTAAGGTCCCATATTGCACTTTGAAAGCATGGTTATCTGTGGAACCTTATGCATAACAAGACTTCTGTTAAGCATCAGAAAGTGTTCTGTTATTATTATAAGCTCAAAAAAAGCCCAATCTGGTACTGTTTAGAACCATTTTTTCTGAACCCTGAATCTACCCTACAGGATTCACCCTTCTTTCAAACTTTTCATATTATTACTTATTACATCATATTGAGAATGTTTAAATGACATAGCTGACTGAAATGCGTCATTGTGGAACATTCTGTTAAAATATTGATCATACCTTTAGGGGAGCTTGTTTTAGAGTGTACATAAAAGGCAGAGATGTTCTTTCTTTTCCTTTTTTTTTTTTCTTAAATAATTAAGTTTATTGGAGCAGCTGTGACATCTATATCTCATTGTGTCCTTAAACACTAACGTCAGGATTTTAGTTTTTCCTGTACAATGCTGGTCTCTGAAAGGCAAATTAATGGTCAGTATACATACATACCAAATGGACTCCTATATGAGCTGGTCTGTGGTGTGACTGCTAATGGATTTTTTGGACAAACAAAATGTCCATTACAAGGTTGTGTGAAAACCTTTTGAGCTCTTGTTTGCTGTGAAATAGTTGATGAATTACGCAATAAAGGGTGATTTATTAAATCTCTGATGTTTCAGACTAATGGAGGGCGGCTTGAGGATTTGTAATGACAGCTTTCTGCTACTGTGACACTCAGTCTTTTATTTATTTTAATGAAGAATTGTGCAGAAAGGGACGTATATCAGCACTGGCTATTTCAAGTGTGATAAAAGCCTCTTCATTGAAAATTAGCAGGTGTATAGTAACCTATTTCCTAATTAATTCTCTCTCTCTCTCTCTCTGCTTCTTCCATCCCTTTCTGTCTGCCCATCAGTGTCTCCAGGGCTTGACCATTTCTCTGAATTGCATCATTAGATAATTACAGTTTAACCTCAGGTGAGAACATGAATATGATATTAAAAGGACGAGAAAAAATCTCTGTCCTTTTATACTTTTTATTATTATTTCATTATTTATTGTCATTCATTGCACTTCTCCTTTCATTTCAGCCTTACTGTTATTACAAGAGCCATTTTGCAATGTTGTCCACCTTCCCTCCGGTTAGTTGTACCCTAATGAGTGCCCTCAGGAATACAACAACTACAAATTAATCATTTTGATGATGTACGCACTTGCAAACTAACATCACGACAGTGATCTGAGCTTCCTTAGTCATGCACAGCTCTGAATATACTGCCAGAAGTATTATTGATCAGCTTATTAGGATATGGATATTTGTATCGATTAATAGCCTCTGCTGAGTGGCCTGTTGAATGAGCAGCAAATTTATGCAAATTTGTAACATGATGTACTCTGTATTTGTTTGTGTGTCATTCAGACTTAATTTGAGGAAGCATTGTATTCCTAATCCAATTTTTCTTTAACTCTCTCTCTCTTTCTCTCTTTTACAAAGGAAGAACATCCTGTCTGTCAAGCTTCTGTCTGCATTCCCCGATTAAAATGTGCTGATCTAAAACCATAACCTCTTTAGATCCTGCATATCTTTCCACAACCTATAGGAAGGCCAGAACTGATCCTGGACCTTGGCAGACCTGCATCCCTGGTTTACTTCTGCATTAGTATGCTGTCTGTAAAGCATATAAGCGAGACCCCCCACCCTCCAGACGGAGCGGATTGTGATTGTTCTCAGCTGCGGCAGGTATGCTTGGTTACGCTCTCATTCTTGAATGTGTAAAGCAGTTTGAGTATTTAGCCTGGCTTCCCTTATTCTATTTGTGTGGCTTTGCATTGATTCAAGGTGTATAAAATTATATGGAACATTTGCTTACAGAGGAATGTGGTTGAGAGCTTCTCAATTCAACTGCAGCAAGTATTCAGTAGTGCGAAATGTTGCAGCGATTGTGAGGTACTTCTAAACTCACACTCTCTCTCTTTGTGTGTGTGTGTGTGTAAATGGCACTTCTGGGGTTTTTCACTGCAAGGAATTATTTTTTAGTCTTCAGTGTCCCATGATCCTTCATAAATCATTCTAATATGCTGATTTGATGCTCAAGAAACATTTTTAACAGCTTTCATTTGAAATAAAAATCTTTGGTAACAATGTTGAAATCTTTGCCCTCACTTTTGATCAATTTAATGCATCCTTACTAAAGTATTAAAATTGTATGGCTCCAAACTTTTGAATGATGGTGTTGCTTTTTTGTTGTTGGTTGTTGTTTGTTGTTTTAACATAACATGAACTCCGCATTTCAGCCTTCCAACCAGTAAGATTACACTAGAGATTTCATTTAGCCAATCAGCAAAGCTATTTTGGAGCAGTATAGGAGAGAATGTTACAATCTTAAAAATAATGGTTCCAAAGTAGTTTTTTGTTGTTTTTTTCGTATGCAATACCAATTTTGGATCCTCAAAGTACCTAGTTATCTAGAACCTTTTGTGAATTGGAAAAGTTCCATAGATGTTAAAGGTTCTTTATGGAAACATGGATACCAATAAAGAACCTTTATATTTAAGAGTGTACAGGTTCTGACTCAACAACCTGGAGTGACCTGAAATAATCTTTAGGCTCCATTTCCGCAAACCATAGTAATCATCAGGTCATTTATTCACAATCATTTCTGTGATTGTGAGGATTATTACGGTTGTTGAGTGATGTAACCTGTGGCCTCTGTTGCCCTGCAGCTCTCCAGCTTACTCTCAGCCACCGACCTTGAGATGTTTGACTCTTAAATAAGGCCCTGAGGCTCCACCAAAAGGCTTGTGAGAGTTTTCTCTCTATCTCTATTTCTTCCTCTTTCTCTCTCCCTCCTTCCCCCGCTCCCCCTTCATCCTCTCGGTACATTTCACTCTGACCTGTGTTTCAGAGCGGTGCTTCCGTGCAGATCAAATCTCTGCGGTCAGCTGCTAATAACCTGTGAGATTTTCATTTCATGTACATCGTCACATTCATGCAGATCAATGGCTGCCATAACATCGAAAGGAACACTGGTTAACTGTGAATATATCACTTAGTGAACACTGCAACACTTCTAAGGCCATGTGTGAAGGACAGGAGGAATACCTGAAAAAGTGTGGAATTAAATATTTTTCAGAATATCAGCTGTTTGAAACAGGCGACTGATGTCACTCTTCATCAGGTTAAAAGAAGGGCTGGACAGTATGGCCAAAAATATTATCACAATATTTTTTTTTCCTTATCAGTGTTTATCATGATGTTGCATACCTTAATGGGGAAGGAAATACATTCCATGTTTGTCAGTCAAGAATAAATGTAAACATTGTTTACAAATAAACTCCACAGAGAAAGCTTTAAAAGCATGTTAAGACATACATTATGAATTGAAACATGGATAAAAAATGATCTTGTTGTATAATATTCCTTTAATACTCCTCCTTCTCCAACTACTACTACTACTACTACTAATATACAGTTCATTAAAGCATTACATTTATGTATTATTGTTATTGTTATTGTTATTATTATTATTATTATTATTATTATTAATAATAATAATCCTAACAATTACAATAGGGTTTCAGCACTACATGCTTGCACCTCTATAATAATATCAAAACATTATATTAACAAATTATTAATGTTAACATATATTATTATTATTATTATTATTATTATTATTATGAATAATAATCATCATCCTAACAAATATAATAGGGTTTCAGTGCTACACATTTGAACCCCTAATAATACAGTTTATCAAAACATTACATTATCAAAACATTACATATGTTAATATGTATTATTATTATCATTATTGTTGTTTTTTGAGAAGCAAATATTACTATACAAACAGTAATATATTTCTGTCTTATTTTCTGTAAGTTAAAGTGAGATTTTATTGAGCGGGTTGTCATACATTTTCAGTGTTATTTTTTTTCAGTAAACATCAGTGTTAGTGTATCACCCAGCCCTATTAAAAGAGCTGAATTAAGGTCTTAACACAATGATGTAGCAGTAAAAGAGCAGCAAAAGTGTCAGGAAAAGTCAGAAAGAAAAGAGTAAGAGCAGAGAAATCTGTGAAGGAAAGAGGAGAGAATGGAGGTTATTTTGGCTGTAGTATTACGGTCCAGGTTTTTGTCCAATGCATTTCAGATTTTTGGCCACAACCTTTGTGTCCTGTCCAATTACAGGCTACCATGTCAAGCTCTCAGTGCCCTGTGTGTGCTCATGTTTCCAGCGTATATGAGTGCGTTCACAGCATGCTTTCTGTGTGTAAATCTTGGCCCCTAACTATAGACTTGTAAATCAGATTCCCATTTATGTTAATGGCAGGGCCTTATTCTGCTTTCCAGTAAGCATGTCAATGCTTTTGGCTCCTTTCCTTTTGTTTATTTACACTGATCCAGAAGAACCCTTGAGTCAATGTAAGAAGTAAAATAGCACTGTACACACTGAAATCATTGCAGGGGATCGCATTTCCAGGTTTGCAATGAACCGCATAATTAATGAGTGACGGTCGGTAATCTCAAGACTTTTCCTGGTACTTGGAGTAGCAGCACTCTGACACAGGTGGATCAAACGCCCTGCTGAAATCACTCTAATGTGTTAGATTAGAAGAGTCCAGCACTCTGGATCACTGCCGGTAGACACAGCTTTAATAGCTTCACTTTCACAATGTTGTGAGGCGATATTGCTGAATTCTTGAGGGGATGTGTGGGCAGGCGTAGTTCCCGTAGCAAGATATTACTTATTGTATCTCACCAACAGTCTGGAATTGCCTGTTTAGACACACAAACACAACCTTTAACAGTGTTTAGCATGTTATTTATAAAAGTAACATGCTGCAATATTGAAATGCTTATTATTATAAAAAGTAACATTACCTTTTCTTGCATCCGTAATGTCTGTGTAATGTCTACATCTGATGAAAAATTTGCTTTGTGACCATTAAAAAAGTATGTTTTATAAAGTATGTATGTGTAATATGAATACAATACTACATAATGACCTATTACATGAGTCTTGTTACTGTTCCCGACCATTTCCTGTTATTTTTTACTCACTCTTTTATTAGTACTGCAAATTCAGACAGGTTATTTGTTTGACGCACTGCTTTTCACATACTATTTAAAAGTGTAGTAGGCATATTAGGGCAAAGGGATGGCTACTTTTTATGGGAAGTGAAGTGTTAAGTTATTTTTATGTGAGTAAGCATGTTCTATTTTAATATATATATTAAAATGTTATTTATTCTTCCGATCTAAAAGCTGAATTTTCAGCAACATTACTCCAGTCTTTAGTGTCACATGATCCTTCTGGAATCATTCTAATATGCTGATTTGATGATCACGTAACATTTCTTACTATCAATTATCAATTTTGAAAAAGTTTTTCTTACATTTTAATTTTATTTAATATTCATGGGGAAAAAATAAAAACCGATTTAAACAATGACATGATTTGAAATAGATTGAATAAACTATGTAAAAGTATTTTGCTGTTTTTGTACTGCTTAATATTTTTGTGGCCATTTTTCAGGATTCTTTGATGACTGAACTGTTCAAAAGAATAACATTTATTTGAAATAGAAATCTTTTTTTACTGTCACTTGTTTTGTCACTCACCAATTCAATGCATCTTTTCTAAATAAGTGTTAATTTAAAAAATATATATAAAAATAACACTTTTTAAACAGCAAGTCCTTAATGTAATACATTACGTTCTTGAGTATATATTGTTGTAATATAGAATCACTCTCTAAAACTCACTTTTAGATTGCAATTGTCAATAAAAAGTTAAAGGGGTCATATGAGTGTTTATGCGGTTTAAGGTTAAAAAAACACATTATTTTCCACATACTGTACATCATTGTCGCTCCTCTATGCTCCGCCATTCTGAAACGTGTCGATTTTTTACAGAGATCATCGTTCTGAGAAGCGAGGCGTGCTCTGATTGGCCAGATATCCAGTGCGTTGTGATTGGCCGAATACCTCAAGCTTGAGATGGAAATGTTACGCCCCTCACCGTATTGTGATGCCATGTCCAGGCACGACGACACAAAAACAATAAAACCCATTATAACCGAGGCATTTGTTACATCCAGTGGGGACATAATTACTGATTATAATGACTAAGGCCGTGTTCACACTTGGCGTCTTTTTCAAAGCTGCCGGCGTCTGTTTTACATTTATAATCCTATGGAGTAAACCGTGTTTTCAAAAAAGTCCTGAGCGCTTTTTAAAATGCCACCGCTGGCGTCTTTTTCTGCAGCTCAGAGCGTTTTTTCGAGTTGAAAAAAGTTCAACTTTTCTGAAAAAAAACGCCCTACGTCAAGCGCCTTTTTGACAGCTGACCAATGACAAGCGAGTAGCGAGATCTGTCGTTTCCATAACAACAAGAAGAAAAATGGAGAAGGTGCCGCAAACCGTGCATCATCCAACCGGAGCTCCTGGACTAAATTGTTGTAAGCACCATATTGGTTTCTTCCTCGTATAATGTCGTGCACCCACAAACGTCGTTGTGAATCGACATTTTCTTTCCCGTTAACTTCAAAAGTCAACGCAAGAGCCAACTTTTTACTATTCCTTTACATTTCTGCAGTACACAGCGCTAGGCTACTGTTGCAGCTGTTGCTATGGCAACAAAAGACGCTCTCGGCTGCTATTTGTAACAGACGCTGCCAGCTTTGTTTTTCATTAAAAAAACGCTCTTGTCAACTTTTTCTAGTCAAAAAAGACGCCATGTGTGAACACGGCCTTATACTGTCTATTTACGCGTTGCGTTGCATCGTGCCGTGTAAACATTACCATGTCTGCATTTGTGATTTGAGAAACGACAAACAACAAGCGCTACTCTGCACTGCTCAAAACTTGCATCTGAATAGTCAGTGGCAAATTCTTAAAATAAGAAAACATACTTACAGGCTGTGAGTCAGAAGCGCCAGACTTTAATTACAAAGTTGGATTTGCCCCACTTTATAGAAACAGCTTTTTAGCATAGCTGGCAGGCTACTCCCAATAGTCCTTCGTAAAATGCGCTGTACACACTCTAATATTTGGGTTGAACTGTTCTGGAACAGTGTTGTAAATACAGCTTAACCACTGATTTCCATTTGTGTCCTCTTTTGGAAGCCCAAACAAAGTACTGTTTCATAATGAAACACAGCGTCTCCAGGACATGGCGGCAGTGGCAGCAAAAATACTACAGCGAGAATAATAGTTACACCTTCTTTCATTGCGTATACATTTGGCAGGTGTTTTGCAAATCTTCCCACACCGTGACGTAGACATGTGGGGGCGTGTTTGAATGAGCCGTTTTAGGGGGGCGTGGCAGAGTCTTAACTTTTATAAAGAATATCTCTTTGGTTTTGAGAATTTAGTCTTTGCAACTTCAGGGATCTTATCTATGCACAAACAGCTTGTAACACTCCAAAGAGAAAGGAAAACATGAAATCACATCATATGACCCCTTTAAATAAACAAGTGAAAAAATGACACATTAGCTCATGGCTGGAGTTCTGTTTTGTCCTTTTGTTTGTACACCTGCCAGTGAGAGGTTTTGTAGAGAACTCCCATACAGCATAGATCCCTCTCAGGAAAACCTCAGGCAGTTTTATGCTTTCAGCACACCAGTAAAGATTCCCATAAGCACCTGAGGGATCTTAGACTGGAATTTTCTTGTTTTCTTTGTGTCTCCTATTTTTTTCCTGCCCTCTGTTGTCCTCTCACTTCTGCCTCCCATCATACAGGCTGCCACAGGCTGTTTGAAGAGCAAGCCGGTGGGATGGACTGCAGTGAATACTTAGCTGGCGGAAATGAGACTTGAATGAGAAAGAAACTTGTTTGTAGCAGTCAAGTCTGTTTTTGTGCTCTTCAATTTACTAAGCAGAGGCAGAAAGCAATCAAAGAAGCAGTTTTTACCTGAGAATCTTTCTTGAATCTGGAAAAGTGACAGGTATCAGAAGCCTCCGGTGTTTTTATTATTATTAGTAGTATTATTTAGTAATTTATTTTTATTTTTACATTTTGTCAATATTTTGATGTCATATTCATTAATTATCATGAACCATATATTCAAATATTTAAAACTTTTATTTATTTATTTAGACATTTTTGTGAAAACTATCAATGACAGTCCTCAGTACCCTGATTGAATTATTTGTATAAATTATATACTCGTTTTTCTTTTTCTAAATGTATTATTAATGTGTTTGTAATATAGTACATTTAAATATTTAAAATATGTTAATTAAAATAGTTTAATTAACATCAAGGTTTGTCTTGTCTTCATTATCATGGTTCCTTTCAGCAATAACATTTTCATTAGTAATTTCCTAGATGTGATTAACATGGGAGGTCTCTCGTTTGGCTGTAACTTCTACAGCTGACCTTTGGTGTTCACTGTCACAACACATTTGCTGCGCTGTCTGAATGAAATGAATTAAAAATCAACTGCATTCATGCTTATGCTCAGTAATGTATATAGTCAGAGACAGATTGGCAGAGTTGGACTGTGAATTATAGAGAATCTTGTTACAATATTCATACAGGTCACTAGCAGTTTTCATGGTGAAATGTGTGATTGCACTCATTGAAGGCTGGTTTTGTATGAATGTAAGTTTGGTTGAGGACGAACATAAACCTTTTAACTCCCTGGACCTGATTGCAAAAAACCTTTCATACACGAATAATATATATTAGACTTGTGCCTAAACTTTGTTTCCTAACCGAGTCTGACAATTAGGCTTAGAATCATTCAGCCGATACAACAAACCATCTGTGACTCTTTTGGGCTATTTGCACTGCTGCTTTGATTGCTATGCGAAAAAGTATGCATGCTGCTTATATAAACTTGATTTGTAAATTATTACCAGAAGAAGTCAAATGGGTGTTGTATGCAGAAGTTGCTTGGTTACAATTTAAATCTAAATGTAAATGAGTTGTGAGATTCACATCTACAGTAGATTTTGCCAGTGAATTGAGTAGCAGCAAGAATCTGACAGAACTGACAACAATACTGAAGACTGTCTTGTTCTTTGAATGCTGATTATGGCGTTATCTTGATTTTAATTATTGGCAATTTGACTTGGTCTTGGATTGTTCCATTCTTCAAAGCTCATCTCAGAGTAGTTGTCATTGCAGCATGCTGTTGTGTAGGTTTTACATGTTTTATAACGGAACTGCTTTATACGCTTCCCGTTGAGCTAGGTCTATTAAAAAGCATTTAATATTGTAACAATTATTTTAAAATATATGATAATATTATATATAATAATAATATTAGACACAATCATTTTATTATAGCCTGGCAGTAACTGTACATCTCGACAGTATGGTCTTGGATGAAGAGAACTTAGAAAGCAAACTTAGAAAGATTGCTTCTTTAAATAGAGATTCATTTTATTGATCCAGAACTTTGTCAGCTCTTTCTTCTTTTGGCAACTTTAGTGGTGTTTCTTTGCTCTTACAGTGTTCTGAAATGTAGGCAATTAAGAAAAACAAACAAATCAAATAGAAACAAAACAGTTTTCTGTTATAATATATTTTAAAATGTAATTTATTCTGATGAAGCTGAATTTTCATCCACCATTACTAAAGCCTTCAGTGTCATCTTCATTCTTCATTCATCTTCATAGATCCGTTATTCTAATATGCTGATTTGCCGCTCAAAATATATTTCCTATTATAATCAGTGTTAAATTTTGATCTTTTTTTTTTTCGGGATTCTTTTATAAATAGAAAGTACAAATGAGCAGCTTTTGACACATAAATATAATCTTATATAATCCTCAATTCAAAATAAAATGCAGATGTTATAAGAGCAAAGAAGCTCCTATTTATATGATGTCTGAGAATATGTTGTCCCATCACCAAAAATACTTACATAGCTGATCATGGTTTGCGAGTATCAGTCAATATACAGTTTATGGCCTCATCAGTGAACACAGGAACCCACAATTATATCAAACAACTCATATTCTAACCAATTCCAAGAGCCAAATAAGCCAGAGATAAGAGATTATCATGATTATAAAATCTGGTATGCGCCATTTTATCTCATATACATATGTGACCCTGGACCACAAAACCAGTCTTAAGTCACTGGGGTATATTTGTAGCAATAGCCAAAAATACATTGTATGGGTCATAATGATCAAGTTTTCTTTTATTCCAAAAATCATAAGTTATTAAGTAAAGATCATGTTCCATGCATATATTTTGTAAATTTCCTATACTGGTCCAGGGTAACATATAACATATAACCAGGCAAATCCTGTTGGCACTTACTCCATAATTACTTGTGGACTGACTGAAATTCTGAATGCGTTTCATCAGTGTTGTGTGATTCCTTTCGTAACCTCCTTTCCCGTCAAAACCTCTTGACAGTCTAACTTACCTAGAATCAGGGATTCACCTCCCTCACTTACAGTATGTATGAAGCCAGCAGCTGGATCACAGCATCTGAAGAGCATCAGTATCAAGCAGTAGCCTTTGTTTCTACACAATACACCCAAATCTAAGCCTACACCGGTTCTTTTGCACTTAGATGAATGTTTTTAAAAGAGTGTTTGTATAAGCTTGTATGGACATGTTTTCAATCTCGTTTCAAGCTTTCATGATTCATTTCATTTGTCCTCTGAGTGAGTCATACGCGCTATGTATCATAAATGCTGAAAGTATATCTTAGATCAACAAATCCTACTTAAGCATGTACCATGGATGCTTTACAAAGCGGAATATCCAATTTGTGTAAACACATTCTGTCTGTTGAGACCTGATTTTAATCTCCAATATCTCCAGAAAGGTTCTGCTACCTATTTGCGAAAACCTCAAACATCAAAAAGTCACAGTCAATTAACATCTTTTAGAAGTAGGATGCTATCTACGGGATTTCATATTAATATATTTGAGACCAAGCAAAGCAACTTAAATGTCTCAGCAGCTCCCGGAGACCTGTCATGCCCCTGCTGGGAGCTGAAAGAAAAGGAGGGAAACAGAAATGGAAATACAGAGAAAGAGAGAGAGAGAGAGAGAGAGGGAGGGTCAAAAGGAGACACAAGGAGCTCTAAACAACAAATGGATAAAGAAAAGGAAGCATGTGGCAAGACAACACAACATTGCATGATTTGGATGTAGTCAGTGAGATAATGTAATATGACAAGCCGGTCAGCAATAAAACAATATGGCAAAACGATCTCATCGCGCTCCTGAAGAGCATCAGCATGTGTAAACTGACAAATTTTGCTTGTCTGACATGTTAAACTCCTTTGTGTTGTCCCTGTACAGGGCCCAGGTTTACTGGAGCTTGTCACAATTGTTATCTCCAGCCAGGCAGGAGGGTCTGGCTCTCACCCTGGGGGATGCTGGGATTCTGGGCTTCACTTTGAGAATGACAGTTGAAGCTGCTATTGTTTTAGCATGTGCTGGCTCATTGTTTTTCACTGCCATTATTCAGGTAGCAAGGATGGCTAGGGGGGTTGTGGTGGCCTTTGTGGTCTGTGTGACAGATAGCGTGTTTGGTCAATGGTAGCCGTGGTGCTCTGCTGAGAAGAGATTACGCTTTGAGGTTGGCTGCCCTGTTAGCATGCTAAAAGATGGGATCTGGACAGTGATCAGCTGGACAAAAACACCTGGAACCGGTTTATATTTTTTCATCAATGAATGTCAGCTTGCCTGAGGAAGAAAGAAACAGACAGTGAGAGGGAATGAGAATTGATTAGTAAACAGTAAAGGAAGTTGTCAGCAGTCAGGAATGAAGAAGCTGTTTTACTGCAACATGCTCACAAGGGACTGACACAATGCTGCGGTACCACACTGTAAAAAAAAAAAAAATGTTGGAATGAGTAAATAATACTGAAAAATCTAACCTAAAGTTGTACTTAATAGTTTATATTATAATTATCCTTTACTTACTTATTATATATTATATTACTATATAATATATAATATAATATAATATTAGTAGCAAATAAGAATTCTATCTCAAATCAAGTTTTATAATATCATTTTATAATAAAATTATCATCATATAATAATATAATTTAATAATATTTACATCTTTTTTTGTGTGCGTGTGTCAAAAATATTGTACTTTTTTGCTACTTTAATGATATTGTATCTTTTTATTTGTCTGTCTACTGTTGTTGTTTTTTTGTCATGTTGAGTTATTGTCTTGCAATATTTTTTACTCTGTCTTTCAATGTAACAAATTTTTACAAAATATATAATTGTAATTTTTACAAATATATAATATGTTTTGCCTTTTCCTGCTGGCAGCACATAATATTGAACATATAGTGAAACTATGTAAATCAGTAGGGCAGTCGTGGCCTAATGGATAGAGAGTTGGACTCCGAAGGTCGTGGGTTCAAGTCTCAGTTCCGGCAGAGATTGTAGGTGGGGGTGTGAATAACCAACACTCTCTCCACACTGTATTATGGTCTGGATTATTACTCTGTTTTAAGAATGTCTATTTGTCATTCCTTTTTGGTTTTTAATTTATATGTTGTATTATCTCTGTTTTATATGTTTATGGTTTGATTTTAATGTACAGCACTTTGATCAGTCTTGTGGCTGTTTTTAAATGTGCTTGATAAATAAATGAAATTGAATTTGAACCATACTTGGCCACACACCACTTCCATTCCCTAAATAAAGAGAATAATTCTCTTTTTAAGTCAACATAATTAAAAAAAATAACTCTTAGTTAATCTAAACAATTGTTAGAATTTTGGCAGTTATACAACTTTGTTTTAAATGTTATATTTATGAACTATACAAACCGTTTGTTTATTTAAGTATGATGTACACACATTTAGTTTGTTTATTTATTTTTTTTAAAATAGTTTTTGTCACAGCTATTTCTCAGTCTCTTGTCCATTTTACACAACTGGAATTCATTTTTCTGATTGCTTAAGCAATTCACCAGATTTCCAGAATGAGCGTGTTAGGCAAACACACTCTTATTGTGAACGTGTGTGCCTATGCACATGGATTCAGCTCCTGAAATCAGGTCAGACGACAAAGCAAACTCAATTCATGCTAGATAAACGTGTTTGCCCTTTCCTTTGAGTCCTGGATAGGAAAAAGGCTGCATTTGGTGTCTGCACTGAATAAGCCCCCGTGTAGTCAGATTTAATAGTACATGTTGTTTAATCTCATTTTCTCTTCTTGCACTAGTGAATCTGTCCTGGGAAGCAAACCAAATTACACCACAGTGCATCTGCAGATTATTTTGGTATTTACATGTCTTCTTTCTCTTTTCTCTTACTTCTCTTCTGTCTCTCTCTAAGCACTCTCCCATTGTACTGTAAGTGCAAATGGTCCTTAGTGGCAAGAAGAACCGGCGATTCATGGATGAACCAACGTCTGCCCCAGAAACCTGTGCGGAAGGTGCTTTTTTCCCCCGCTCTTGCTCAGATACATTTAATGTGTTTGGCCCTCTCTCTCTTTATTCCATTATTTTTCCGTCAGAAGAGAAACTAGGACAGTCTCTTCTATATGAATTCTGCTGTGGACCATTTGAGATAATGTAGTGACAGGGTGAGAGCAAATCAAGTATTTCTAATCTAATACGGGCATTGAAAATCTCATCCAGACACACCAAACAAATAAATAGTGATGTATGCAAGTTTCCTTCCTTGGGTTAAGGACATTCAAATGTATCACTCTATAGAGATTAAATAGGACGGTTTACCCAGGTGCCCCACATAATATACTATAATCTGCTGTCTGAGAGGATTACTTAGACTGGACTGGTGGCTGAACTGGGAGAAACGTGGAATCCCTATTTTGAGTGTACTAGGTCAAGGTATTGCTGAAGCTTCAGTTGTTCTGTATGCATTAATATCAGAAAACAGTTTACATATTAATTAAGTTTTGTTGAGGTTTTCTCACCCTCATGCCATCCAAGATGTAGATGAGTTTGTTTCTATATCGGAAAAAAGATTTTGAAAAATGAAGCATTACATCACTTGCTCACCAGTGGATCCTCTGCAGTGAATGGGTGCCGTCAGAATGAGAGTCCAAACAGCTGATTAAAACCACAATAATCCACAAAACTCCAGTTCATCAATTAACATCTTATAAAGTGAAAATCTGAGTGTTTGTAATAAACAAATTCATCAAGACGTTTTTAACTTCAAACCTTTGCCTCTGGCTAAAATACAAGTCTGATATCAATAATATTTCTTTCTCCAGTATAAAAAAAAATAATTGTTTCGTTTGAATCAGAAGGGAAATGTGCATTGTTTACAGTACAAGCACAAACAGTCCAAAGCAGTTCTAGGCAAATATGTCGGGGGATTTTGATGTGAGAGGACAATAGGGGATGGACTTTTTCACTGGAAGAAGCATTTAATTATGGGTATTTTGGTCATTAGTAACAGTTAAAACACCTTAATGATGGATATGTTTCTTTACAAAAACACAGCTTTTCACATCACAAGATGTTAATTGATGGATTAGACTCGTGTGGATTACTTGTGGATTATTGTGATGTTTTTATCTGCTGTTTGGACTCTCATTCTGACGGCACCCATTCACTGCAGAGGATCCAATGTTGTAATGCTAAATTCCTCCTAAATTCCTCCAAATCTGTTCTGCAAAATTTATCTACATCTTGGATGGCCTGAGGGTCAGTAAATGTTCAGAAATGTTTTTATTTTTGAATGAACTATTGTTAAATTAAATTTGAAGGTTGCTTGCAATAAATAATTCTATTAAGAGTTCATTTTCTATGAGACAGATGCCCTCCAATGCAATCCTTTACACACACACACACAAGAGTCCTCACTGTGGCAGGTCGATCAGTCAAGCTCTCAGATGTTTGGCTTCAGGGAGCCTTGCTTTTAAACCTCTTACCTCCAGACCTCTGGAGTCCAGCAGAAGCAATGTTCTCTGCTCCCCAGTCCACCTGGGTGCACCGTCACAGTCAGGACTGGAGTTTAGGATCAGATGGTATATATTAGAATGAATTGAAATGTGAAACTATGTGACTCAGTGTGATCGACATAGTTAAAGGGAAATTCATAAATTTTCAACTCAACTGAGGTGTTTGCAAAATTAGCAAGCATTTATTTTCTAATTGAAATGTGATATTTTCAAGACACTGTCAGACAGTAATTAAGAGCTTTGCTTGTAAAATATTTCCTGGTAGGTAACAAGACTTTTTGTTATACCTGTTATAAAAAGTATGATCATTTGCCTGTGAAGTTTTTTATTCAAAGCAAGTCAGCTTTAGGGTAACCAACTTCATGGGAACACTGGTACAACTTTCCAGCTAAATGTCATGACGTTTGTTATCTAAATGTCATGACAAGTCCAATTTCAAACCTTTTAAATATTGTTGAGAGAGACTGTGTTATTTTTATTTATGGGCTTTTGGAAAGGGGTGATTGACAGAAAATCTGCAAGAGATTGAGAAAGGGATTTCAGACCGGTGTTCATTTTCATAGTCATTGTTTTGTCTTTTGATGAAGATATCCTTCATAAATTTAGTCAATGTTCAATTTTATTCAGATAAAAATTAATTAACAAAGTGCATCAGTTTAGCAGTGTTAATTCACTTTTATTAAAAAACAAACAAAAAAACTGAACTTTTTGCTCTGTTAAATGTTATGGGCTTTTCACTCGTAAAGATGTTAGACAGGCACATTTTAACGTTGCGCTCTTATTTCTTTTTTCTTTTTTTCCAGTGTCATGTGCATAACGTTTTTAAATGAAAAAAATTAATGCATTCTGTGTGCTATATGTGATGCATTATAATTTGTTGTATATTATTTTTGTCTTATTTTTGTTAACTGTATGTTTTCATTTGTAAAGTAATCATCACAATGCGCAGCGTTACTCGTCTTCATTATCACTGACTAATTCAAAACAACATTTGTAGTGTTTTCATCAATAACTTCATTAATACTTATTCTTTATTCAGTGTGATTGGCTTAGTTAAAAAATTCTGAAATCATTTTACTCACCTTCTAATGAGAGGTTTCCAGTCTGCGTCTGTTTAAAAGCTTTTTCTGTGTTTTTGAACTTGTTTTAAGGATATTAGACTTGGCATTGCTGGAGGGTCTTGCTGCACATCTCTCAGGTGAAAGTGTGTCTTTAGAGAGTGTCATGTGGTGGGAGTGGTGAAAAGAAAGAGTGTGTAGAAGCCCTTATATGGACATGGTTTGGGTGGGTTTTATGCAAATCATGCAAAAAAACCTTGGGCTTGCTATTGCTTATATAGAACAATACAAATTCATTAATGTTAGAACGAGGATTTTTATTTATTGGGTTTTTAAAAATTCCTTTTAATTGAAAGTGTAGATTGACAAGAAATTGGAGATAGGGGGTGCATTGTAAAAAACAAATCCATAAAATGTACGGTAAAAAACCGGCAGCTATGGTTGCCGGTATTCAACCGTAAAAAATACGGTAACAACATTTTAGGTTTTACGGTTTTAACTTAAATTTACAGTTAAATACTGTAATTTCATTAACTGATATACTGTTAATATACCAAATCTGTTTTGTATCTTTGAAGTACACTGATAACCACCAAATGCAGGTGGTGATGAGAAAGTCACATGACGAACCAAAGCCCATCACAAGCAGATTTTAAATAATAACATATATAGAAGGTGCAGTGTCATTCACACAAGCACTAAATACCATCATGGTGAGACTCGTTAAACTGAAATATGCAATAAACATTAATTTAACAACATTAGATGTGACATACAACCCTAATAAACATAACTGATAAGAAAAAACTAAGAAGAAACATAGTTATTTAAATGAAAAAACATCAAATTCAAACAAAATTTGAAATGCAGTGCAGGCAATTCCGGGAATGTCAGTTTACGGTTTTTCCCTGTAAATTTGAAAGGAACTTACCGTTAACCATTTAACATGTTTTTACTGTAGCATTTTCACAGTTTTTTACCGTTAAAATCACGGTCATTTTTTAGAGTCATGAGGGACACCGGTTTAAGACCAGGGTTCATTTTTAGAGTTGTTTTTAAATCATTGTTTTTGTGTTTTGATGACAATATCCTTCAGAAATTTAGTGTTCAATTTTATTCTGAAATAAATACAAAATTATAAAATTGGGTTAAAATTAGTTATGTATGTTTAGCAGTGTTGATTCACGTTTGTTTAGAACTCTCTAGAATGTTCTAAAAATATGGTGTTCAAGTTGAAAGAGCCTAAACTTGTAAAACACTTTGAAAAAAATGTCTGCACCTCAAGCTTTTAAATGCACAAACTGTGTGAATGGCCCTTAATACATTTTTTAGTGTCTTGCATTATAATTTTTTTCTGATAAAAAATTAAATTGGGTTAAAATTAGTTAATTAGCAAAGTGCATCAGTTTAGCAGTGGATTAGCTTTTCTTCAAAACAATATTCTTTACAAACTTGTTAAGCCCTGTAAGCCCTGTTATTTAAAAAATAACACATTGTTCTGAAAACGTGGAGATCAAATTACAAGAACTTCAGCTTTTGCAACCCCCCCCCCCCCCCCAAAAAAAAACGTTTTAAACAAGACATCTTGCAATTTTAAATGCAAAAATGCATTCAATATATTTTAATATCTTGCACATCTCAAAGAGAATTTTTAGAGGAGTTTTATAAAGTTTTTAAAACGTTTTATAACGTTGTCGTCATAACGCACAGCATTCTCTCTGCACTTACATTACATAACCACCCACCGAGCTGAGTGTATGTTTGCGAATTTGTTTGCTTTTTTTTTTACATGTATATGGAGGCTTTGCTGACAGCTTTTTTTAATCTCTAGTATGAGATATTTGCATGTGAGAAAACCTGTTGGTTATGGTGGAAGGAAGATAAGGGGGAAATTTGCATTGTTGCTAATAATATCACTCTTTCTCTCTCTCTTGTATATGAACCCACTGATGCCTCTCTTTGCATTTTGACCAATTACAAAGCCTCAAGCGTCCCCTGTTCAAATAAGAAGCCTCTCTGTAGCACAAATCAGTGCATATCGCTGATGCCGAAAAAACACTAGGATCAGTGATGAGACCCATTAAATGGGGTGTCGCTTGGGTCTGCATGCTTCGCCTATTGTGAATTATTCAGTTGTGCGTGAAGAAGGGGTAGGGGGTCAGTGGGACTTGTGTATATAAAGTTTTTCTGCAGAGAGGAGGATGAGACTTGACCCTTAGGGCTCAGTCTTGGCTGCCTGGTAAAGGCTATTCCAGAATCAGCTCTGCTAACCTGACTCTGAACATTTAATCATTAGACGAACGACTGTAAAATTGAGTCCAGATCCGCATTTAAGAGGAGCTACATGAACAGTCAGCCCTGGTCTGATTCAGAGTCCAAATGCAATCCTCAATGCATGAGTGCTCTGCTCTCATGGCTGAGCATGAAACAAGTCCAAGGTTTTATACGGAAAATAAAGCACCATTAATAAAAAATTTGCAGGGCGCTGTGTTTGCACTGAGACTTGGAAAAACATGCAGATTAACTCAGCGACTGAAGAATATACATGCCGTGTTCTCAGATGACATGCTTGGGTGTCTTTATGAGGTGCACGTCTAATTGAAACAACATGATTTGTTATGCTAAGATGATGCAAAAATAAGGCTAATGGCAGAAAATGGTGCTCAATTGCTTTTCATCTCTATTCTAGGACAGCTTGTTTTCTTCTCTTACGTAAACCATTTGCCTGCTTCTTAGTTTTGCAATAATTTGGGCAGAGAGTCATTCTAACTGTTCACAGCAGACATGAGACTGTCTTGTGCTTTAAGGAATAGTCCACCTAAAAATTAAAAATGTCATCATTTACTCACCCTTGTCTTTTCAAATCTTTATGACTTTCTTCTGTGGAACACAAAACACACAATTTTGAACACTGTAAAGAATACTTTTTACAGAAAAGCACTAAAAATGCTACAGTGAAAACCTTTTAATTGGTTAACTGTAATTTGTCCTACCCTATACGGTGAACTAACATTACATTGAATTATATTTCATTTTTACTGTCAATTTTGTGATTTTCGTGGCAAGTAAAAACTGAATTACCATAAAATTACGGTTAAAATGGTAAAGTCTCCAGAAGTCTCCACATGACTCATTATTGTGTTATATTTGTATATTTGGTTAATGTTTATTGCATTATTGCAATGTTGTGCGTTACACTGATGGAGTTTGTGTCTTGAGTTTGGAGTCTTGTGCACTGTCTATATATGTGACCCTGGACCACAAAACCAGTCATAAGATTTCTACATCATCTGAAAGAATAAATAAGTTTTCTATTGATGTATGGTTTAGGACAGGAAAATATCTGGCTGAGATACAACTATTTGAAAATCTGGAATCTGAGGGTGCAAAAAAATCTAAATACTGAGAAAATCACCTTTAAATTTGTCTAAATTAAGTTCTTAGCTATGCATATTACTAATCAAAAATTAAGTTTTGATATATTTACTGTAGGAAATTCACTAAAAATCTTCTTGGAACATGATCTTTAATATCCTAATGATTTTTGGCATAAAAGAAAAATGGATAATTTTGACCCATGCAATGTATTTTTGGCTATTGCTAAAAATATGCCCCAGCAACTTAAAGGGTCACATATGAGTATTTGTTTTGGATTACGTTCTATTAACTGATTCATCATGTGGTTTCCAGTTGTACCACCTGCATTATTATGGTGGTTATTAGTATATATTATGGTACAAAGATTTTGGTGGTATATTAACATAATACAACGTAATAAAATATACAATTAAAATATATAATTCCCCTAGTGGATTTCTAATATTTTGGCAGGCTTTGGGTGAGCTTTAGAATAAAGCCTCAGGCCAGCCTCAACTGCATAGGGAGCAAAGCCATAATCACAGCATAAGGTAGCTTTTCAGTGGCTTTTCCAACCTCCATGTTTATTACAAGCCATTATTCCTCATCTTCTACAAACCTAGGCATCTTACATTTCCTCAGGGTGAATGATGCGGTGCCATAACTTGTGAATTTTTGTTTCTATAGCTGACTTCACCCACAAATTTTCCCCCACAGGGCTTAACATGTTTTTTTTTTTTTTTTTAAAGAAAGCAGGCTTAGAAAAGCTCTATATAGTGCCATATATATGACAGGAAGATATGGAACCCAGGGAAAAAAGGTTATGATCACTACCCTTGTTTCTCTTCTACTTTTCTTCTACAAAGCCCTTAATGATAGGTGTGCGTGCAGCAGGGAATCGGCGGGACATATGTGGGGGTGTGGGAAGGCATCATTTGACATTTTTCAAATGTACTTTTCCTGAAAGTGGGGGAAATGTGCCTCAAATATCCCTCGTCATTGTTGAGTAGTCTAATGATCCTGTCTGCTGGCAAAGTTGAAGAGGGCGGCCGGATTACCTTTCAACTATTTTGATTACGCTTTTTGTGTGTGTGTGTGTGTGTGTGTGTGTGTGTGGTGGGAGATGTTCCTGTGAGGCCCATTAGACTTACAGGCGGCCTGGGTGAGAGAAAAGAGAATTTCTTTCCTCTAGAGATCTGCGCTCATCACCTCACAGAAGAACTTCTAAAGGTAGGAGTTGAGCTTTTATGCTCTTCTAAGGTAGAGTTTCTTCCCCCTAAACTTCCTGGACCATTATATGGTCTATTTCAGTCATCTGTAACCCCAGTAGACCCAGTAATGATTGTTGGCTTTTATGATTATACTTGAGACATTTGAGTTGGATCTGAATGACCTTTCAAATCCCATAATTTCCATTCATATCATAAACCGGCTATTTTATCGCCCTGTTTTCCTTGCCCTCTAACCCTCGTGGAGCTCCATTTGGCCTCTGTGCATTCAGTCGATCTGTCCTAGCATGGATTTAGGGTGAAGCTCAGGTCCCCGCTGTTGTCACAAATGATATGTCAGAGGCACGACGAAGCCATTCGTAGGAGCCATGCTGGGTTTGTATAATTTAACACATAGCACTCAGCACTGGGCTGGTGCCAAAATGCGCAACTGCACATCTCATCTAATCATATTCTGCTCCACACAGCACCATGCAGTCTTTCATAATTGGCTCTTTGAAAAGGTGTTTTGTTAGGTACGATTAGTCATACCCCATAAGAGCAGACGCTCCTGTCCACAAGAGGCCTGACTGCATTTTAGTCACAATAATTTTTTTTGATAGTCTTGCACTATTTTATGACAATTTAGCACCCCCAAATATTGTATTAATGTAATGAAAGTCATTATTGTGAATAATGGAAGGTCCATAAATTGGTCATGGGAATTTGGGAGGAAAACAGAGGAAAATAGTTCACCCAAATGGCATTTCTTTCTTCAGTTAACCAAACAGTTGCTGGTAGCCATTGATATTTTCTCCCATACTATGAAAGTCAGTGGCTACCAGCAACTGTTTGGTTACCAATATTCTTCACAATATCTTCTATTGTGTTCAGAAGAAAGAAAGTCATAAAGGTTTGGAACAACATGAGGGTAATTAATTGATGACAAAATGTTTGTTTTTTGTTTTTTTGGGGTGAACTATCACTAACTGTTGTAAAAATATTACAGTAGAGGATGCAGTTGACAGTTTTGCTTTAGTAAACAAATACCATCTGTTTACCAGTAGATGCAAATCAGTTAAGGTGGCAGATTTAGTTGCATTTTATGTTATGATATCACTGGACCGGAGAGCGTTCTGATGAGACATAGAGAAATGAAGTGTGCATCTGTGAGCAGCTGTATGGGGTAGTGCTTTGTACAGAACACCGCCAGCCTGTGCCACTTATGAGCGAGTCTGCCACTGACTAGAGGGAAGAATAATACTGAATGTAACCACTGTTAAAGTTTTTGAACATTAAAGGACTGGTAAGTGTTGATACAAAGTGATATAACCACAGATAGCTCACTGCAGCCGTCTGGTTTTGGCAAAGTGATGAGAGATCACATAATCACAGATATTTAAGGGTGTTGACAGCATTGATCACAGATTTTAGTGGGGGGTTGTGATGAAATACATAATAGAGTCTAGCATCTCCTATGGCCCTACTTGTTTATTGCAATGTTATACACATGTTCATTTTCTAATATATCCTCCTGAGAACACCCCCCCCCCCCCCCCCCAAAAAAAAAAATTATATTTTTTTCGTGTCATTACATTGTTTAGAGTATAAGATTTTTTTTTTTTGAAAATGTATATTTTATTCATATTTTATTCTATGTCTTCTGTAGAAGATACTAGGACTAAGTTTTTCACAAAATAAAATGGCATGAATGGACATCAAAAAGGCAAAAACAATTGGATTTTTTAAAAATCACCAATACATTTTTAGGTTTCGGGATTTTTTTATTCTAAACTTTGTTTAAGGATGATTCTCAACTATGTTATAAAATATATAACAAAATGATGTGATATACCATTGTGTTTTATGCAATATGTGCGTAAAACTTTCCATAAACTGGTTTTCCCATTAAACACAGTGTATCTATACTGTATCTAATTTGCATATTAATGTGTTGCTGTTAGAACAGCATGTTGAAAAAAGAATTGTCATAATGGGAGTAAGAATTGGCCAGATTTTCATAATATCATCTAATATTTCATAACAAAATAGATATATAGTTTATTTTTCCTATTCAATTGTTATGCCTCCCAAAATGCATAATAAACATGCTTTTAGTCATAAAAGGGAAGTCGTGGCCTAATGGTTAGAGAGTCAGACTCGTAATCCAAAGGTTGTGGGTTCGAGCCTCGGGCCGGCAGGGATTGTAGGTGGGGGGAGTGAATGTCCAGCACTCTCTTCACACTCAGTACCACGACTGAGGTGCCCTTGAGTGCAAGGCACCGAACCCCCAACTGCTCCCCGGGTGCCGCAGCATAAATGGCTGCCCACTGCTCCGGGGGTGTGTGTGTGCACTTTGGATGGGTTAAATGCAGAGCACAAATTCCGAGTATGGGTCACTTGGCCATATGTCACCTCACTCACTCACTTATAACAGGAAGTCATATTTGAATTTGAAAACCCATAACATTCCTGAGATGTTGCTTTATGACAAACAATTTGAAAATTATTCAGATTGAAATGACAATTACAAAATATAATCATATTTCCATAAGGATGTAAAGATATTCACTAAATCAAATTTAGCCATCTTTAAAGACCTAGGAGAGGGTGTGGTCATGGTGAAACTACCAATCATTTAGTATCTCTATAAAGCCCTGAATGTGCTCTGTACAGGACTTAAAACTGTGACATGTGAGGTCTCAGAGAAATTCATTATGATGCCTATTTCTAATAATGTACTTAAAGACTCCTAGTCAAACTTCTGATATAATAACTCACTTTTGGCACGGCATTTCCACCGCATGCAGATTTATTATGAAACGATCTCTGTGACTTTTTCTGGATGGTGAGTGCTCCGTCGTCCACTAATTCAAAGTACACATCCAAAGTAATTAAACCGGAGCGTCAAGTCTTGAGAGATGCGTTACAGATAAACGTTGGCTGGCCACCACCCTTGCTCCCTGTGGCCGCGTGCCAGAGCGCAGCTGCATAGCAGACAGCCGGTGGGTCCTCGCGCGTTGTTTGGTATGCAGCTGGTTGCAGGCATACTCTCTCTCTCTCTCTCTCTCTCTCTCTCTATCTATCTGCACTTCAGTGTGAATGAGCACGATCCTCGTCCTGCCACAGGCTTGCGTTCTTGATGAATTCGTCATCAATGAAAGTGAAGGAAGACTAAACAGGAGATGGAAAACGCAAGAATGCCGGCAGGTCAGCGGAGACAGACGACTCCTTAATGGGTGAGTTAATCATAAATAACATATATTCCTTTTTTTACGCCAGAAAATACACACTTGTAGCTGCGTCTATTTATCTGATTCTTTTTAGATAGATATATCTCTTTCTTGTCATTGCGAAATAGTACGCATTTTTTGAACAACTGTTTTCCCCGAGCGTTTACGCGTGACTCATCTGTAAAAAGTGCATAAAAGTCAGAGTGAAGTGTTTACAGTTACTTATCTCTGGAAACGAGTGTGAGCTGGAAAAGTGAATGCGTTCCTAAACTATTAAAAATGAAGATTTAAGCCATTTCAAGTAATTACTCTATTTGGCTTCTCTTTGTTTGGCAATGATCCTGTTGTAAAAGACACTGCGTTGTAAATGCTATGAAATCTTATTATAATGACGGCAGTGCTGGTGATTTTGCTATTATGTAGGTGGAGATGAATCTCACAGATTCTATTGAAATGCGCTGTGATGTGTAACAGAACTTTAGTGTTTCCTTTGCGCATCGCTCCACATCCATTACGCATCTTATTAATCAAGTGAAATAAACACATTAAGTCAAGCATTTGCATGAAATAGACTCATGACCTTACCCAATTATTCGCAATTCACTGTCAATGTCACAAGAGAGTCAAATGAATACACTTCCAGTGGCATTTAGATGTGGTGTCTTTGCTCTAAGAAATCCAGGTTTATATGTCAGATTCAGTGATATGTAGAGACAGATTTATGAGCACGGGTCACGTTCATTGTAGTTGCAGACGTATATTTGCCTTGAGCTAATTAAAATTGATGATTAATTGATGATGTCAGTTTAATAAGTGAGACCACTCTGAGCCTAGCTATGAATTTATGACTGCTGGCTTCGTGTGGTGACATTTTGCGACGCGATGTGTCCAGATTCCTTTCAGTTTCCTCCCGCTGCTTGAGGAACGCGTAAAGGCGACTTGGAGATGCGCGCGCCCGCGAGAAAGAGTGAGGACGCGAATAGGTTAGAAAAGTGGACCCTATAATAAGATAAAATGACGCAATATGACTGACATCAGAGTTGCATGCGTATTTGTGCCACATTTAACGTTGTTCAAAAATTGCATTAAGTCTGCCTTTTGGGAACGATTGTGAACTAAACAGCATAGAAAGGTGTGTTTGTATTTGTGCTGAATCTAGCATAATTGTGCCATATTTGGCGTTGTGAGAATTAAAGTGAGTTCATCGGTATCCTATTTTTATAGAAAAGAGTGTTGTTTTTTTTATACTGTTTTTAACACATTGAATTAGTAATGCTGTAATCAAATCGAAGTGTAACCAATTTAATCAATGGATCCTTTTCACAGACTGTGATCACTCTTTTTTTACAATTTCAGTGCTTTTGATATTTGAATTATTGTTTTTTAAAATAATTATTTATAACAATATTGGCATTAAGTTACAAAAAGCACAACATTAAACATGTAATTTTGAAGTAGATAGACTGAAATTGTATTTTATTGAAAGACATACTCCAATAATCTTTCTATCTTTCTGTTTTCTGACTACCATAATCCATCTCTCTCTATTTTTTTCTCTTTTGTAAAGCCATTGGAAGTGCTTCTGTGGCTTTCTTTCTTTAACTTTTGGAACACAAAGGAAACAACAATCATATTTGCTTACATCTTCTGTTCGCCATTCCAGTATATACGTTTACCCATGAAGACTTCTGCTTAGAAATAATCTTTAGGGGATGTATGTGAATAATGTATATCCTTGGTGCGGTTTTATTTTGTTCATATATCTTGGTAATAGTGATTCCATATAATTTATAATACATCATAGCTGATCTAGAATCAGCTTTTATAATTTTCTTTTCTGATCTCATTAGGTTATGTAGGCTATTGAAGTGGACAACTGATCCACTGAGTCAACATCCTGGAGAGAAATTGGGCTTTGGTTTTGTGTGAAATGTTCTGATTCTCTGTGGGGTTACTCTCATAAATATGAATTGGCTGCCTGGTGAAGGCATTAGGGCTTTGTCGGTGTGGCCCTGGACCGTGTTTAGTCAGTGTTCTGTCAGATCTGATTGTACCCAGTGGGAATGGTTCACCAGCATGAATGAAACACAGTAGTCTGTCGTATTCAGGATGGGATTGTGGTTGCATTTTTGTTACTTTAGTTGGTTTTTGTTGCATTTGTTGGCACATCTGTGGGATGTGTGTTTTTACTAACAGCCAGCACACATAGATGGTGAGATAAAGAACATCAATAATCTTAAGCCGGTGACCTGACCTGCTCCAGTTAAAATTCATTTGTTGGTTTGACAAACACCATGCGCATTATAAGATCCTCCTCTTAATCATTTTGTGTTCTTTAATTGCTTTATGCAAAATGAAAGCTGTCCAAACAGGCACCGAACACACATGGATAAATACATGCGCGCAGTGCAGGGAAACCGTTGTGTGCGTTCACAGGGGAAAATTTCCTTTCCGCCTGTCTGCCCTTTTCTCTCTTTTCCTCTCTGTCAGTCTTTCGCATCCCCTCATCTCATCTGATCTTGTCTTGGTGTACTCTCGTGCCCATGTCCCTGGATTACAGCCCCGGAGACAAGCTGCAGAATCAGCCCACCTGTCACAGTGTTCCACCCTGGGGACTAAAGACATCCCAGGTTCAGTGCCACAGCATGGGGACTATCTCTGGCCCTTACCCCCAGAGTCTGTCTTTTTTTAGGTGTGGAAATACAAGAGATTGCCCGTATGCCACTTATCTTCCCTGGGCGGCATCGATGTTGGGATGAATCACAGGGGGCATTTTGATATTCAGAGAGTTCACATTTGCCACACTTGTGACTAAACATAACATTTACTGTTTAAATTTTTGGTGTCAGTGGGAATGCTTTTAAATAAATAAAATATGAAGAGTTTATTTGCAAAAACAGATGACTCAAATTATGTTTTTTTAAATTATGCTATCATGTTTTTATTGTGTTTTATTGTGTTAGTTAGCTGTGTTTTTTAGTTATTTTTTTTAATCTAATCAAAATAACCCAACTGCAGTTTGATTGAGATTAATTGGAATGCATAATGAAAAAACATGATTTTTGAACATTAAAAAAACCCCCGAGTTATCTGTTTTTGCAAATGAACTCTTCATATATTATTTAGCAAGGACATATTACACCGACCAAAATTATGAATGCAACACTTTTGTTTTTGCCCCCATTTTTCATGAGCTGAACTCAAAGATATAAGACTTTTTCTATGTACACAAAAGGCCTATTTCTCTCAAATATTGTTCACAAATCTGTCTAAATCTGTGTTAGTGAGCACTTCTCCTTTGCCGAAATAATCCATCCACCTCACAGGTGTGGCATATCAAGATGCTGATTAGACAGCATGACTATTGCACAGGTGTGCCTTAGGCCACTCTAAAATGTGCAGTTTTATTGTATTGGAGGGGGGGGGGGGGGGGGGGTCCGAAAACCAGTCAGTATCTGGTGTGACCACCATTTGCCTCACGCAGTGCAACACATTTCCTTCACATAGAGTTGATCAGGTTGTTGATTGTGGCCTGTGGAATGTTGGTCCATTTCAATGGATGTGCAAAGTTGCTGGATATTGGTAGGAACTGGAAAACGCTGGCGTATACGCAGATCCAGAGCATTCCAAACATGCTCAATGGGTGACATGTCCGGTGAGTATGCTTGCCATGCAAGAACTGGGATGTTTTCAGCTTCCAGGAATACCATAACCCCACCGCCACCATGGGCCACTCAATCCACAACGTTGACATCAGCAAACCGCTCACCCACACAACGCCATACACGCTGTCTGCCATCTGCCCTGTACAGTGAAAACCAGGATTCATCCGTGAAGAGAACACCTCTCCAAAGTGACAGACACCATCGAATGTGAACATTTGCCCACTCAAGTCGGTTACGATGACGAACTGCAGTCAGGTCGAGACCCCAATGAGGACGACGAGCATGCAGATGAGCTTCCCTGAGACGGTTTCTGACAGTTTGTGCAGAAATTCTTTGGTTATGCAAACCAATTTTTGCAGCAGCTGTCCAGGTGGCTGGTCTCAGACGATCTTGGAGGTGAAGATGCTGGATGTGGAGGTCTTGGGCTGGTGTGGTTATAAGTGGTCTGCGGTTGTGAGGCTGGTTGGATGTACTGCCAAATTCTCTGAAACGCCTTTGGAGATGGCTTATGGTAGAGAAATTAACATTCAATTCACGGGCAACAGCTCTGGTGGACATTCCTGCAGTTAGCATGCCAATTGCACGTTCCTTCAAAACTTGCGACATCTGTGGCATTGTGCAGTGGGATAAAACACATTTTAGAGTGGCCTTTTATTGTGGCCAGCCTAAGGCACACTGGTGCAATAATCATGCTGTCTAATCAGCATCTTGATATGCCACACCTGTGAGGTGGCTGGATTACCATCGGCAAAGGAGAAGTACTCACTAACACAGATTTAGACAGATTTGTGAACAATATTTGAGAGAAATAGGCCTTTTGTGTACATAGAAAAATTCTTAGAACTTTGAGTTCAGCTCATGAAAAATGGGGGCAAAAACAGAAGTGCTGCGTTTATAATTTTGGTCAGTGTAAATTCGTCAAAAGTGACTGTAAAGACTTATTTCTGTTCTACCTCTTTTTTCATTTTGTATAAATGCAGTTTTTTTATATACTGTATCAAAGAATCTTGAAAAAAGTTAGAAAAAAGCAGAACTGTTTTCAACTGTCATTATAAGAAATTATTCTTGAGCACCAAATCAGCATATTAGATTATTTCTGAAGGATTTTGCTGTATTTTTCATCAAATATATTTAAACAGTAGTTCTGAAGGTTTGAGTGCAGAGGCATAGGTTATGCTAATGTTAATAGGCTTTAATATCTTTAATATATCTAAAACTGAGGAAGTTGACAACTTTGTTCTCAGGAGAGTTTGGTAGATGTTATGTTTGTTATGTTGTTATGTTTGTGGTCAGTTCTCAGGATTACACTTCATGAGTTGCCAGACATTTGGACTCTTTTGTGACTGATCAGAATGAGGAAAATCTAGTACCGGTTTCTCTTCAGTTGTTCATGAGCGTATAATGTTTTTGGCCCTGCTAGTGCACCTCTCTCTTTCCTTTCACATGACTTGGCAGGTGAGGTGTTCTTTTAAAGTGGCTTGTCTGTGGAGACCCATGTTCATTCCAGCAGCCTGTTTCCAGTTGTTACACCCTTTAACTGTGCAAGTGGTGTAAGCAGTTTAGATCAAACTTCAGCAAGGATAGCAGAATACATTATTGCCCTGATATACTATAGCTTATACAGCAGTCAGTTTATTAGCAAACTGGAACTAGAAGGTTGCTTTAAAAGGCACAAAATACTATAGAAATATCCATCCATCCATCCATCTTCTTCCGCTTATCCGGGGCCGGGTCGCGGGGGCAGCAGTCTAAGCAGAGATGCCCGGACTTCCCTCTCCCTAGACATTTCCTCCAGCTCTTCCGGGGGGACACCGAGGCGTTCCCAGGCCAGCCGGGAGACATAGTCTCTCCAGCGTGTCCTAGGTCTTCCCCGGGGTCTCCTCCCAGTGGGACACGCCCGGAACACCTTCCCAGGAAGGCGTCCAGGAGGCATCCGGAACAGATGCCCGAGCCACCTCAGCTGACCCCTCTCAATGTGAAGGAGCAGCGGCTCTACTCTGAGCTCCTCCCGAGTGACCGAGCTTCTCACCCTATCTCTAAGGGATCGCCCAGCCACCCTGCGGAGAAATCTCATTTCAGCCGCCTGTATCCGGGATCTTGTCCTTTCGGTCATGACCCAAAGCTCATGACCATAGGTGAGAGTAGGAACGTAGATTGACCGGTAAATCGAGAGCTTCGCCTTGCGGCTCAGCTCTTTCTTCACCACGACAGACCGGTACATCGACCGCATTACTGCAGAAGATGCACCGATCCGTCTGTCAATCTCCCGTTCCATCCTTCCCTCACTCGTGAACAAAACCCCAAGATACTTAAACTCCTCCACTTGAGGCAGGAACTCTCCACCAACCTGAAGTGGGCAAACCACCCTTTTCCGACTGAGGACCATGGCCTCGGATTTGGAGGTGCTGATTCTCATCCCAGCCGCTTCACACTCGGCTGCAAACCGTCCCAGTGCCTGCTGAAGGTCCTGGCTTGATGAAGCCAACACGACAACGTCATCTGCAAAAAGCAGAGACGAAGCAGAGGCTGAGGGCTCAGAGGTGGACTCGTCCATCACCCAAGCTGAAGTCACCGAGGTAGTCAAGAAACTCCTCGGTGGCAGGGCACCGGGGGTGGATGAGATCCGCACTGAGTACCTCAAGTCTCTGGATGTTGTGGGGCTGTCTTGGCTGGCACGCCTCTGCAGCATCGCGTGGCAGTCGGGGACAGTGCCTCTGGGGTGGCAGACCGGGGTGGTGGTCCCTCTTTTTAAGAAGGGGGACCGGAGGGTGTGTTCCAACTACAGGGGGATCACACTTCTCAGCCTCCCTGGGAAAGTCTATGCCAGGGTACTCGAGAGGAGAATACGGCCGATAGTAGAACCTCGGATTCAGGAGGAACAGTGTGGTTTTCGTCCGGGCCTGTGGAACACTGGACCAGCTCTATACCCTCTACAGGGTGCTGGAGGGTTCATGGGAGTTTGCCCAACCAGTCCACATGTGTTTTGTGGATTTGGAGAAGGCATTCGACTTTGTCCCTCGCGGCGGCCTGTGGAGGGTGCTCCGGGAGTATGGGGTCCGGGGTCCTTTACTAAGGGCTGTCCGGTCCCTGTATGACCGAAGCAGGAGCTTGGTTCGCATTGCCGGCAGTAAGTCAGACTTGTTCCCGGTGCATGTTGGACTCCGGCAGGGCTGCCCTTTGTCGCCGGTTCTGTTCATAAGTTTTATGGACAGAATTTCTAGGCGCAGCCGGGGGCCGGAGGGTGTCAGGTTTGGTGACCACACGATTTCGTCTCTATAGAAATATACTATAGAAATGTGAATACTAGAAATGTTTTGATATTTTAACCCAAGGATTTTAAACTGGAGTCCCAGGATGCCCATGGGGTGTTACGGGGTCAGTAGAAAAAAAAATACTAAATACATTTTTAGGGTTGCCAAAATTGATTAGATATTTTTTTGTAGTATATGTGTAGCGTAAAATACATTTTTAACTTGTATATCAAATTTGATATTTCATTCTGCTTTTTAAAACAAATATATTATTTATTCTATTGGCTGCTCTAGTTTTTATGTCTAAATAATGGGGCTTAAATGTATTATAGTATGTAAACTGTATTATCTGAAAAACTGATTTGTGGCAATATTTTCTGTGAGAGGTATTATAATAATAATACATTTGTATTAATTTGAAAACGTTTCTCTTCAGATTCATCTAACATTATGCTAATAGTCGGTAGAAAAAAAGTTATGCTGTCAACTTAAAACAAAGCAATATTTGCTGGATCATGTTTTAATAATTTGCTTTAGCTTTTTCTAAAATGCCTGTATAAAAGCCAGTTATATAATTTTAGATATTACATAATGCTTAATTCTATCACTACTAACTCCCTTTATGTCGTTCCAGACCAGTATGAATTTTCTTCTGCAAACACAAATAAAGATGTTTATCTTAAAATAATTTCTCAAACTACATTTTGTTCCACAGAAGAAAGACAGTTTCAGAATATAGAAAAATGTTTACGAAATAAAGTGTTATGTGTATGTGGAAATATATAGTTGCCTCTATATTTTCAGAAGGGACCATAATATCTGGCCATTTTGACTCTAATATGACATATATAAATGGGCTTTCCTAGACTGTTGGGAGGTTGGTCGCAAGTATTTTATAGAAAGACAGACTGGTATGAAAATATGCAAATATGCAGACACATATGCCTGTGGTTCTGCGATTTGCTTGCACTGCACCTGGAGAACAGAGACACGCTGTCAGCTCACTTCAAGTATTGCTCACTTCAGTTCTGAAGTTTGTGAGAATTTAATAATATAAATAATGAAAATGATGTTGTCACGAACCGGATTTTTCAGGAAACAGATCATGCAGTGGTCACACCAGTAAATAAGCAAACTGTGTGTACAGAATGAGATAAGCACTCAAAGGAGTAATGACAATGTGTATGTGGAATAGACTCAACAGCATGATGGGATTTTGTTTTTAGTACAGTAGAATATCAGGTTGAGGCTGTTGAACATATTAAAGAACGTAATTCAGAATAGCGAGGCAAACACAATCCATGCAGAAGAGGTGACACTTTCCCTTGAAGACACAACGGCATAGTTACATGTCTTGTTGCAGAACCTGTTTTTCCAGCTACTAGGAATAATTTAGATTATACACAGGAATGTAAACCGTTTTTGTGGCTTTGTGTATTTGCAAGTTTATACCAGTCCTGAACTATATATTCCCCACACACTGCATCTGTATGCATGATAACATCTATTACAGCAAACGGTGAAACATATTTCAGTATATGAAAGTCCTAAATTAAATAGCATTTTGTTTTGCAGTGTTACTGCACTCAGGAATTAACTCTGAGCCTAGCAGTAGGCCACTGTACTTGAACTAATGTGCATTTACATTTTATGTAGTTGCAGACATTATGCATTATGCAAAGCAACCGAGCATTCAAGCTATACAAGGGGCCTCAACAGGGGGTCATCGACCCCTAGGATGTCTGTTGTGGCACTGCAGGGGTCTGCCAATTATTGTTTGATCTCAAGCAATTTTTTGTGAAAAAATAAAATGATGATATTATTATTAAAAACAAAAACAAAAAGACACAGATACAGGGATATTCCACCCAAATATTTAAAACTGTTATTATTTACTCACCCTGATGTCATCCCAAACCTGTATGCATTTCTTTCTTCTGAGGAACATCAAAGAAGATATTGTGTAGAACATTGGGAGTCACACAGTGTTGGAGCCCACTGACTTTCACCGTATGGACTGTAAAAAACCCTCAAACAAACAAACAAACAAAAAAACACTGAGACATTTCTCAAGCTATGTTCTTTTATGTTCCACAGAAGATTTAAAAAATATATATATATATTTTAATTGTTGGGTAAACTACAGTTTTAAGTTCACTACAACCAAATACAACGAAATCTAAATTTAAGAAGCCCACATAAAATGTAGCTAATAGTTTTATTATTTTAACCTGGGTTTAAAATGCTTAAAAACTATAAAAACAAAATTTTACACAATGGTATCCACCAATTGTGTAAAATCGGTATCTTGTGCTACAGAAACACTATTGTTTACTGCTTTGCAAATGAGTTTGAATGATAGGAATCTGCTTTATTAAAACTAACAAGTGTAATCACACGAGTAAAAAGGAGCAAAGTTGTTTGTGCATTTTGTTCTTGTTGCTGACAGGCTTTTTGGTGATTACAGACAAAGTCATATCAGTTGTTTATTTTAAGAAGAGTAAGACTAGATTACAGACACATGGCTATTTTGTATTTGTAATCTTTGAGTGGATAATTGGTAGTCTTTGTAGCTCAGCAGTACATTTAGAAGTGCTACAGATGGCCTTTTTTTACTTGATGTCTCTTTTGTTTAATTTCAAAATGTACATGACACGTTAAACTAAACAATAGCCTTGACTATGTTTTTTTGTTTTTTCTTTGTTCTAATGTTCTATTTTCATCATGTTCTAATTTTAAATCTGGACATTCTGTTTCCATAATACTTACTGGAAATACTTCAGCTGGTGTCAACAGCAATTCCTCATATGCATTCTGTCTGTCTCTTACTGTGAGGGTTGAAGTTCTGGCTGTGGAAAAACACACAGAGCTTCACATGTGGCTTTGGACCCTGCGTGTGTGTGATATGTGTGAGGCTTAAATTCTGAACACTGTGAGTTTTTTATAAATCACCTGGAACGCATATGAGCCGGGTCATAATGCAGCCTGCCGCAGTACTCACAGTGTCGCCATTTACAAACACACACACACACACAGAAGCTGGTAGGATTTTTTTTTATCTTTGAAATTAGCTGAAGGATTTAAAGAATGCAAAAGGTTTAGTGTAAATGAATTAATTGATATTTGTGTGCACGTGTATGTCATCATATAACACATCAGTACCCATCCATTGCAATTCTTTAAAGAAAAAAGATCAACGGCCCAGTTTTAGCCAGATGGGAGACCAGCTAAGACCAGTTTAGGCTGGTTTAATATGGCTTTTTTCAGCATGCTTATCGCTTTCTGTTGTCTAAAACTTGCTGTGTTCTCTTCCTTCCCCTCAAAATACATTGTCATGACAGACAAACGTCATATTACACACACGGCGAAGCCTCTGTGCTACAGCTGTACCTGTGGAGTGTACCGGTAGTCATAAAAATGCAAGTATATTTAATTTACGAAGCAGAAAATGCTTAATACCCATAAAGTTGTGAAGCATGGAGCAGGGCCAGGTAGAGTCATTACTTTTATTGTGCGTGGCTGCAGACATCAGTGGCGTCCAGAAACTTTGTAAAAGTTTCCGAAAACAAATTCCTCCAAAAAAGGGCTCTGAATTGACAGTGTTTCTCAGACAAGCTCCAGATATCATTAGAAAATACATTCAAACCTTTTAAAGACAATTTGAGTGGGGCTTACCATTGGAAAAATGGCTCTCACAATGCAAGGATGTTCAGAATGGTTGGCGGGGTGTTAGTATCTGGGTGTTTTGAGTTGTTGTCAGTGCATTGCTAAGGTTGCTTTGTATTTACCTACAGTTTTGACCTAAGTCAAAACAGCATCTCCTAAAGTGACTTGAATACAATGTAAGCATTAAAGCATCTGCCAAATCTATAAATGTAATAAATATTAATAAGTGTTTATTCGTCTGTTGGCAAGTGAAAATTGTAAATCTATGATGTAATGTGCTAAAATTTACAACCCGAATTCCGGAAATGTTGGGACATTTGTTTTTTTTTTTATAAAATGAAAACTAAAAGAATTTCAAATCACGAGCCGATATTTTATTCACAATAGAACATAGAGAACAATGTTTAAACTGAGAAATTTTTAAATTTTATGCACAAAATGAGCTCATTTAAAATTTGATGCCTGCTACAGGTCTCAAAATAGTTGGGATGGGGCATGTTTACCACGGTGTAGCATCTGCTCTTCTTTTCAAAACAGTTTGAAGATGTCTGGGCATCGAGGTTATGAGTTTCTGGAGGTTTGGTGTTGGAATGTGGTCCCACTCTTGCCTGAAATAGGTTTCCAGCTGCTGAAGAGTATGTGATCGTCTTTGACGTATTTTTCATTTAATGATGCACCAAATGTTCTCTATAGGTGAAAGATCTGGACTGCAGGGAGGCCATTTCAGCACCTGGACTCTTCTACTATGAAGCCATGCTGTTGTAATAGCTGCAGTATGTGGTTTTGCATTGTCCTGCTGAAATACACAAGGCCTTCCCTGAAACTGACATCATCTGGAGGGGAGCATATGTTGCTCTAAAACCTTTATATACCTCTCAGCATTTACAGTGTCTTCCAAAACATACCCATACCTTATGCACTTATGCACCCCATACCATCAGAGATGCTGGTTTTGAACTGAACACTGATAACACGCTGGAAGGTCTCCTTCCTCTTTAGCCTGGAGGACACGGCGTCGGTGATTTCCAACAAGAATGTCAAATTTGGACTCGTCTGACCATAGAACACTTTTCCACTTTGAAACAGTCCATTTTAAATGAGCCCTGGCCCACAGGACACGACAGTGCTTCTGGACCATGTTCACATATGGCTTCCTTTTTGCATGATAGAGCTTTAGTTGGCATCTGCAGATGGCACGGCGGATTCTGTTTACCAACAGTGGTTTCTGGAAGTATTCCTGGGCCCATTTAGTAATGTCAATGACAGAATCATGCAGATGAGTGATGCAGTGTCGTCTGAGGGCCCGAAGACTACAGGCATCCAACAAAGGTCTTCGGCCTTGTCCCTTACGCACAGAGATTTCTCCAGTTTCTCTGAATCTTTTGATGATGTTATGCACTGTAGATGATGAGATTTGCAAAGCCTTTGCAATTTGACATTGAGCAACATTGTTTTTAAAGTATTCCACAATCTTTTTACGCACTCTTTCACAGATTGGAAAACCTCTGCCCATCTTTACTTCTGAGAGACTCTGCCTCTCTAAAGCCCAGCTCACACTGTGCGATTTTGGTCATCTGAGACAAATTTTTGAAAATCCTAAAAATTTCCTATAGTCTTTGATCGCTGGTTTGACACGCTCACCGACAGCCTGTTGCGACAATGGCTGTTACGATCAAATTTCACCTCAGAAGAAATTCTGGCAGTGTCAGAAGATTTGGTGCACAGTCCTGTAGTGTGACTACCCCTACGATGAATGTCAAACTGTCTCGCTTTTTCAAGACAAGCTATGAGCAGAATTAATGCTAATTAATTATTCTATCAGCCATAAACTCCTGCTCTCCCGTCCTCGGCTCACGGAATGCATCTGATATGTTGCCTTTTCTATATAAACACTAGTTGCGCCACTGTTTTCATGTGGGTGTGTAGAGCTGCATACACTATTCATCTTAAATATGCCGGTATTGCTGCCGTTCATATACTTTTCATGAAAGCCAACATTTCGGTCCCGCATACAATGCAGTTCAAAGTCACTGGACGTGTATGGGTTGATAATGTAAAACTCTGGACAAGTTTTCTTGTGCTCACCCATTTTTAACTCGTCTTGACTGTCGTACAGTCTGACATTAATGACAACTGAGATCCCATAGTGTGACATGATCATCATGTTAGTACAGCCTGACAAGTACAATCCTAAAAGACTTTTAAAAAATCGCACAGTGTGAGCCCGGCTTAAGACATCCCTTTTATAGTTAATCATGTTACCGACCTGATGTCAATTAACTTAATTAGTTGCTAGATGTTCTCTCAGCTGAATCCTTTCAAAATTTCTTGCTTTTTCAGCCCTTTGTTGCCCCTGTGCCAACGTTTTTGAGACCTGTAGCAGGTAGTCTCGCGTAGCCAGACCTTCAGACTGACGGCTGAAGGTCTGGAATATATGGCCGTTTTCGGCCAAGGCCTGCCCATGAGGCTGTTTGACAGACATGTCAAAAACCAATAATAGTTCGTTTCATTTAGCGTCACGTTTAGGGGTGTGCAAATGTCGCCACAATAACAAACCGGTGTGTGAAAGATTATATGCTGCGAACATTAAATATTTCACATACTTTTGAAAATCCAGTATATAGTTGAGCCTGATAAGCGTTCGTCATCACATTTGTTCGTCATCGCATTTCGTCATCACCACGGAATCTTTGTTTCCCGGCGGACCCAATATAATCACGACACTTGCGTCTCCCAGAAATCCGGTTTAATTCAACCAGTCAGATGACGACTTCGACATTCCTGAAGTGTTTCCAGAAAAGTGTGCCATATGCATCAGACGTTTAGCCAGCGGTCCGTGGGCGTGGCGTCTGAGGCTGAGACTATATAGCAGGCATCAAATTTGAAATGAGCTTATTTAGTGGGTAAGTGTGTAAAATTTCTCAGTTTAAACATTTATGTTCTCTATGTTCTATTATAAATAAAATATTGGCTCTTGTGATTTGAAAGTCTTTTAATTTTAATTTTATTCAAATTTATAAAACATCCCAACATTTCCGGAATTCGGGTTGTAATACTTATTATGAGTGAAGTACTTCAAGTATGAGCAATGATAACGATGGCTGCCTTACTAACGACAACTGAAATAATATTGACCACACCAGATATATTTTGGAAATTTGGGGTCAGGTGTCAGCTTGGAGTTCATTGACTTCTGGGGTGTTTATGTGTTTTTGTGTGTTTTGTATGTGTGTGTGCACACTGTGTCAAATAGTAAAAGCACTGAAGTGGTTCTCTGTTCACACTGAGTCCCTTCCTGTGACACTGAGAAACCCTGTAGATCAGGGTGTCAGAAGGAGGCTTTAAAATATCTCTCAGACTATTACAGGAAGTGTGAGCCATTCAAACATCCATCCTCCCACACAAGGCCTTCAGTTCAGTTCAGTTCAGTCCAGTCATTCTCCCCTGCAGCTGTCCTCTTTTTTCCTCTTTTCTGATTTCACTCTTACATCCCCATACTATCTTTTTACAAATTTGACATGTTTTTACATAAATTTTACTGGTGAGTTTTTGTGCAAAACTAAAGAGCCATTTTAGATAATTTACAACAGTATACTATACAAGTTGACAAAAAGATCAACTTGTGTTTATTTTTGATAAATATTGTGATTGATTTAACAGTTGCAAAACTGCGGCTTGTATCATACATAAACTGTGCTTTGTTTTTATTTCACCTCCTACATTAACAAGTGAGCCACGTCGTGCTGCACCCCAAAAGCATCCCAGAACAATGCTGAACTCAGCAGAAAACATCAACACACCAAAAACATCTACACAATTTTTTAAAATGCTTTTATGAAGCAACATGAAATCATAGAGTGAATTACTCACCAACTGTTGAAAAATGTTTAACACATACTTTTCATTCAGTAATTTAACTGAGTAGATTTAATTGGACATAATCCAGACGATTTGCAGTTTTCAGCTGTGGTTCAAGGTTTGGGTACCATGTAGATGAATTATCATTTAGATGTAAATGTGATCCCCTCATGTAAATTCAATTTCACCATGATTGAGTTTGTAATTATTCTCAATGGCTAACTCCTATTAATAATTTTGTAATTTATGGCTGTTAAGGAAATAATCAATGTGAGAAAGAGAAATCACTTATTTATTTATTTTTTAGAGTTTGCTACTTCATTCGGAAGTACAGTACCCAGTATATGCAGCTTCTTTTATTTATGTTAAATTAATAGCTTTTTTGGTTTTTAGTTTTATCAAATTTAAGGTTATAAAAAGTCATTACTAACATTTTAAGAAGTCTTAAATTTGGAACAAAAAGCAGTATATAGCCTTATGTGAATACATTTCAAATGGCTATAGTCTATTTAAATAAATGTGAACAATGCACATTCAAACTCAAAATGATGTGCTTTTGTAAGTTTTACAAGCTCGTAGTTTCAGTGAATATCACACATTTATGCCAAGCAATTGCTTATGAATTACCGTTGAATAGTTTTGACAATATTTTCTTTATAGTGGTTGTATTGTAAGCGTTCAGTATACATTTCAAAATAAGAGTCCTAGAGTATTTTGGGGATGTTTATTATTAAAAATCCTGCTTAATGCATACATTATATTTTCCTGGTTATTTGTATTTTGGTCATGCAATAAACTTCATCTGCCATTTAATTCACATGAGGTGAACTCATGTGGCTTCTCTCTAGGCTCCCCGTCACAGAAACAAGACTAAGAACGTTATTTAACATATTCAATATATAGATTTTACTAGTCTTGGCACAATAATCTTCTATTGCCTTTTTTAATACTCATAATTGTCATGTCAGCAAAATCCACCCAATTTGTGTGTATTGATATACCCGTACATAAACCAATTTCAATTGCTCATAGGACAATTAAAAAAAACAACAAAAAAAAAACAAATCTCCTTTTGTGGTCTGAAAAAGAAAGCACGTATGGCATTAGAACAACACAAGGGTGAGTAAACGATGACATAATTTTCATTTTTTTGGTGAACAATCCCTTTAAGTTTTAAAATATAAAAAATTTGAGATTATGAGGGTTTGTTCTGTATGAACATGCTGTATTATTTTTTATTTGTGCAGGTTTTAAAAGGTTTTAAATTTGACTTTTAAGAACTCAGCTGTGTCAACCCTGATATCAGTGTTTAAGTCTCAGCCTTAAAGGTTTCTCTTTCTTGATAAATAAGCAGGCTTTACATGGCCACATCTTGTCTCTGTGTCTTCATGGGGAACTGACATTCTCTCCAGGGTGGCATCAATAGATCCAGCATGTTTAGTTACTTTCCTGCTGTGTGCCCTCTGTGACATCATGACTCACTGTTATGTGCCAGGCAGTGTGTGCTTTCACATCAGTTGGTGTGACTTTGAGATTTAACAGTGTGGAGAACACAAATGAATATTTGTCTTTGCATGTCTGGGGGGGGGGGGTTGTAGAGGACAGGAAGGCAGCTAGCCATCAAAGAAGGTATGAATAAAGAGGGTCAGTCTAAATCCAGATCCAGTCTCTGTCCCATGTTGAAAGGCCATTTATCAAGACTTGTTTACCTCTTTTTATACCTGTACATGTATTCAGATGTACCTAACTGCCCTCAGAATAATACTTGCTCTATTACGGAAATTCATTTGCAGTTTTGGATATTGATATTATGCAGTAGCATTGATATAAAAATTATGTCTGATACTAATAAGTTGATCATTATTTTATTGTTATGATCAGTAACTGATTTTTAATGTTTGGCTGATATTAAAACGCCAGTGTGGGCATCACAAAATTTATAATGCACAGATTAAAAATGAATATTCAGTTTGAAATCTACTAATAACTTCAGTTAAATACATACTGTATATCTCAAACTATTTAAGATAATTTTCCATTGATTTTTCATTGAAATAGGATTTTTATGAGGCTTGTTCCTAAATCAGTTTGCTTTTTTAGATACCTTTTTCATGTCAGCTACTTTACCTGTATTCGCTGAGGCTACTATTACTGTTTATCACAGTTCAGGGAACTGTATATTTGAGATCTCATGTCCTAAAATTTGTACCCAACTGAATCACTTTTGAATCGCTTCTTATTCAAATCCAACATGCATAAATTATATAAAAATAAATAAATAAAAAAAGACAAAGAAAACCTGAACCGAGACAGACCTGATAAAATTAGACCCCCGTCCGAATTGACCTGATGATAGTTATTTTAAACCCAACTAAACTTGAATGTAAAATCCAGCAACATCTGCACAGCCTGCAGCTTTGCATACCAGTGGAGAGCAGTGACTTTTCAACCGGAAGACAAATAAGAAACATGACAGGTATAGATTTAAAAGTATAGCCTTCTTCCTACTTTATAGATGATATTCATTCTCTGATCTTTCATACTGTTTACATTAGCTATGCTTTTAAGCCATGTTGCCAGATAATGTAACCTAACTCTGTGTACGTCAACATGTGTATGGGTGTATGTTCATTTGATTTTAATTAGTAGCATTAACTGCATTCAAATTGTTTTCTGTAATCAATATCTGGCAACAGTGCATAGTTTTTCTGCTTGTGCGAGCAATTCCAAGTAGATAAATTGCTAATACCTCAAATGAGAAGAAAATTTATATTTATGTTAATATTAATAAGCAAATCCCTGCACTCTCAAATGGCTTGGGTATTACATAGCATATTTTATGTGGAGCCCCTACCATTGCAGTGCACAACAGTATCCTGGAGAGTTTGTTCACTTACACACAGGCGCACAGACTGACAGAGAACGGAGAAGTAGGGGGATAAGAAATATTGTCATAGATTTATTTAAAATGCATTTATTTTAAATAGTTGCATGTTCTTACACGCTTGAATCAAATAATGCAAATCTGACATATATTAAAAAAAAATACCTTCTTGGGGCCATTAAGCACATTTATTAAAAGTTAACCAAGACCCAGACTAATCTCAGACCTGACCTGTGTCCAAGGCACTTGTCAAAGTTTTGGACCCAAACCCACGCTGGTCTCAGGACAGAATTTGGATATTTGGATCCAAGTGGACCCATGAAGACCTCTAGGTTGTGAAAGGATATAGTTTGTCTCACAGGCTGTTTGTGAATATGTATTTCATACAGTGGGAGTTTATGATAATGTGTGAGGAAAGCCTCACAAATCTTGGCCAGAATATATATATATATATATATATATATATATATATATATATATATATATACACACACACACACACACACACATTTACAATTGATCCAAACCATGAGGCTGCCCTCTATTCTTATAATCCTCTTTGCTTTGTGATCTTTTTATCTGGAGTCTTACGGATGACAGAGCAGAGTGAGGATGGAAGACCTCTGCACCACAGTCTCAGGGAGACTCTGAATCTTTGGGATTGCTATATAACAGCTTGGAAGAAAACAGTTTTACAGCATATTGTGCAACAAACAATGCGCTTCCAGAGAAATCTCCCTGTCATGCACAAATATGCATTTTCTGGCATGATGCCATTGGAGAAACAGGCACCTTGCTGGCTTAAGGAGCTTTCGCACCGGAGGAGCATTTTGAGAGTTCCTATAACTATCGCAGGATGTACCTGCTTTTTTGGAGTGTTCACACCACAGGAACTGGTAATGATTTTAGCCATAGGAATGCCTTTTGAGGAGACTAAATTAGCTCCTACTTTAGAGTAGGGTCTAACTCAGCATAATAGGAGCTTCCTGTGACGTAAGTGTATGTTGAATGACTGAAAGCATGTCATATGAAACACCGGCACCCGGCATTTTGAAACACACGGTTTACACTAGCTCTACGAACATGGAAAACAGTGATAAACGGACATTGCTGTAGACTGGCTTATGTTACTTAAGTGTTCCTACTGACAGTGCAAATGCAACCAGGAAAATGGCTTTAGGTTGGCACACATGTACACACATGAACACACACACACCTCGCTGACTCTGTGATGTCCCTTCTCCTCCTAATGTCAGTCAACAGTTGCACCTCGCCCAGCAGCCCCGCAGAGGGTTATGGGATGTAAAGTTCTCTGACAGTATGTCATTTGCTTGTCAGCTTGCAGACAAGCATTACTGAGCTTACTGTATATACCCGTAACTACAGAGATAAGAACTAAGAGGCAGAAAAAGTACGAGAAAACTACGGATTAATGGGATGCTTCAGATGGCATGTTCCTCTGCAGTAGGTTTTTGTGTCAGAGTCTGTGGGACAGAGGGTGTCATATAATACAGTAATATGGACCACAAGTTTATTTGTCAAGTTTGTACTTACAATTAAGTAATTAAGTATCAATTAAGTAAACATCTCAGCTGATCGGTCGTGTCCCAAAAATTGTCACACTTTTTTGGTGCAGGAAAAAAAACAATGTTTAAAATAAAATGAACAGATCATAACACTGAATCTAATATATGGGCAAATGTTTATTCAATAAACAAGTGCTGATGCTAATTGTTGATGTTGGATGCTCCTCTTATTTGAGAAACTCTGATAGCAATGGCATGCAAAGTGATAGGACATCATTTATGAATCATAACCCGCCAAACTTCCCTAGTAATTTGAAATGCATTATTGATTTTCATCTGTTAATTTCAAACCCTATACAACTCATGCATTGTAGATTCTGTAATTGCATATGAAGTATTGTCAGCTGAATGTAAACAGTAGTGTGATACATTGAGCAGATACGCTGTATATATGGCAAATGATCAATCTATAAAAAGTGATTTTGAAGCCAGTTATGCTCTTTGCCGAACTGATGAGATTGTCTGTTTCAGACAGTTATGGATGAGGTAAGGATGGCCTCTATGGTCGCAGTACGGTGTGTAGAAGATTGAATTTCTTTAATTGTCTCAGAAAGTCAATCCTCTGGGTCGTGTTTTCTCTTACTGTAGAGTCGGTGATTGCCTCCCACTTGAGGCACTGTGAAATTATGGGTCCTATCAACTTGAAGTTGTGTTAAAGTGAAGATGGTGTTAAAAGGTCATTGTAACGGCTCCAGTTCCGACACCGTTTGATGGATCGCCTGTAGGCAGCTTCTTTGCTGTTGCTCATGAGGCCAGTCAGCATTGTGTCTTTGAGGAACCTTATGGTGGTCTTATGATGTTCTTTTCCAGTGTTATGCAGCAAGGAATGTTCAGTATAAGTGGAACTCAATTTACAGCATTTGTGGCACAATGTTGATTGCCATAAAAGTTCATTTTGACTCATTCGTAAAAGCCAAAAATCAAGGTTATGGTAAGGCAATTTCAATGGAAGTACATTTTTGGAGGATTTAAAAGCAGAAATGTAAACCTTGTAATTTTGTGAAAGCACTTGCATGAAATCTTCTGTTAAATCCTGTGCATTATTTGAGCTGAAAAGCTGTTTACAGTCACTTTGGGATTCATGGGGTTTCATTATCATGGCACTTGTAACGTGGTGAACAAAATGTGAGACGTGCGGGTCCATGTGCAAGCTTTTATTAATAAACAGTCAATAAACAGGCAGCGTCAAACAACGGCAAACAGGTACGGGCAAGACAAGAGTAATCCGTGGGTCGACGATCGGCGAACAATATCCAATAGGGCAAGGCAGAGAGATAATCCAGGTACACGAGCAGTAGTCCAAGAGAGGTACAAACAGAGTCCAAAGGGCAAGGCAAAGGGTTAATCCAGGAAACACGGGCAGAAAACAGGAAACGAGACTATAAACAAAACAAACTAAACTTAGACTTACAAAACACAGAATGGCTCGGTAGGGCAGCTAACACTAGGAGAGTGTTATACGCAGGACCAGACTCATACCCCTTTTCCACCAAGGCAGTTCCAGTGCTGGTTCGGAGCCAGAGCCTAGTTTCAAACCGGTTCTTTGTTTTTCGACACCCAAAGCACCAGCTCCGAACCAGTAAAAGCGGTTCGTAAGTGGCAACAAAACATTGCTGGGCTAGAAGGAAGAACCGCTTGCGTCAGGAGCTGGGGGTGGGGTTACCGTGACCAACAAGGCGAACAGAAACTTGGACCGCCATATTTGAAATAGCAGCTAAACGCTAACACGTTTGATTCGCCGTGTTTGGATGCCGATGTAGGTTCGCAAAGCCATGAACATCAAAAGCAACGCAACGTCTGCCATTGCTGATAGTTTTGTTTAGGCCTGTCCGGGATAGATTGGCGCTGTGCGGACCGGTCGGTGCGAGGCATATCGGGGTGCTGCGGGAGCGACTGGAAAGCAGACGGCTCTTTATGCTTTTGGATCGCTCTCGCGGTGCTTTAGTGTGTTGTGTGCCGATCGATCAATCTGCGTGGCGCTGATGCAGCTCGAACAAGACTGTTGTGCCGCGCTAGTGAACCGAAACATGAAACGTATTCAGTGATGTAAGCCCTGGCTCTGTATTGGCTCTCTAGCCTGTGAAAAAGCAACCGGTTCTTAAAGCGCTCGCCAGTCGAACCAACTAAGAACCGGCTATAGCACTGGCTCTGAACTAGCACCTGGAACTGCTTTGGTGGAAAAGGGGTATCAGAGCTAGACATACACACAGAATGGCTCGGTAAGGCAGCTAACACTTGGAGAGTGTTATACGCAGAACCAGACTCAGAGCTAGACATACACACAAAAAGGTTAACAGAAAACGAAGGACATTACTCGGCAGAGAGGAAGAGGAAGTCCATGGTTTAAGTAGAGTGTGTGATTGTGTGATAGTTCTCAGGTGTGAGCGTGATTAGTGCAATCAGCTGTATATGTGTCATCAGTGCAATGGATGATGGGAATTGTAGTTCGTGGGTGAAGTGCAACAGTGGTGTGGTGTGAGAGTCAATATGATGGCGAGGCGACCTCTGGTGGCTATCGGTCGGAAGGCCACAGACCGGATTCGTGACAGCACTAAATTATGTTAATATGCATTATGTTTGTCTTGTGGTTCTAATTGTGAAATACCGAATATTTTCCCATTTACATTTTTTGTCATTATTTACTCTATATTATTTACTACCCTCATGTTGTTCTAAGTCTGTATGAAGGGCATTCTTCAGTGGAACTCAAAATATTTTTTTTGTGTGTTTTATGTTGTTCTTACAATACAGTCCATACAAATTATTATATATAAAATCTTTTTGTGTGTGCGTGTGTGTTTCCTGCATACAGGTTTGGAACGACATGATGTAAATAAACAGTCTTTTTTAGTCTTTAACTTTTACTAAACCTGGAAAATTTCTTTACAATTTAACTTTTTGTTATATAATCTGCATCCGTGCTTAGCTACATAGTGCTAAAATCCACAGAAAAAAAATCCTGAAATAGATTCCGTATGCACATTACAGTAGGTCCTGTAGATGGCCTTTAAGTGTATTGGGAATATCTTCTAGACTTGTTAATGGGTCCTTTGTGAACAAGTCCACTTAAAGTTTTCTCCACTACACTGAAGTCCATAGCCATAGCCATCTGTCTTCATGTGTTGGTGTTGAAATTTCTCTATTAAAACCTGTAGTCATCCTGTTTTCTCATTACTTTGCTTCAAGGTTTGACACAGTAGGGCGTATTGATTGCAGATGCGTGTTTGTGTGAATAGCGCACAGACATTGTTTCAGTAAATGTGAACAGAATGTGCCAGACATTGCAGACTCCCATTCAAGCGATCATTCGAGGAAAAAAAAACACCTTGACACTGGAAACATACTCCCACATCTTGCACATAGACTCCAGTGTGATTTCTCATCATGTGGCAGCAGTAAATCTTCTTTTTGGAATTCCATTTCTGGTGGTCCCTTCTCAGTGACCATCAAGCCACAAATATTTCTGTAATGTGACCAAAAGGGATTAGATCTGTCAAACTGATGAATGACCCACTGTTCAGATGTGTAATGAAATGTATCCTGGACATGATTTGGACTTGTTTTCCTGGATGCACGTTAAGAAAGGGCTAGTTCAGGTAGAGTGAATTTTTATTTATTTATTTTGTGGGAAAACACAAAAAAAATGGTTCTGTAATCATGTACTTATACCCTTGTCCCATGCTTTGTAAGAGAATGGATGGAGCACCATTATCATAGAGATTGTAAGAAGATTATACTTTATGTTCAGAAGACTTAAAATCTTGAATGTTTTTGGGCTAAAAACAGTGTGGTATTTTTAATGAAATCCCAGGTAAATAACATTAAAATGGATTAAATGTTATGCAGTAGGATTTTTGAAAATGGGAAAAGGAAGCAAAACTTTTGTGGGAGGAAAAAGAGTGTAATTACTGGAAAGTAAACCCCTGGAAAGTTTGAATATGACTTTCCCATAAACCAGGAATGATTTTACCAGTTGGTGTAACGAGATGGAAATGCAAATCCAAGATCCTTTGTGTTCTACCGCTTCTGGGCCAAACAATTCTTAATGTACAAAGCCTGACAAGAGAAAATTAGTATACAATGATGGATGGCTTGCATCGTAGACATTTGTTTTTCAGACTGATGAGTTTGTATATCTTGGATGATGCAAAAATCACGGATTGCAGGTGGATTAGACCCATCAAAAAACACAAAGAAGAAATATGAATAGAATGAAACATACTAATTAAAAAAGTGCATTTCCTTACTTTTGGGGTTTGTCATGGCCTGTTTTTCCGTTTCAATTGTTGTTCTTTTAAATTTCTGCTAGTAGGTAGTTTTCTGGCTTCAAAGAAGATCTTGTGACTGTGTAAGGCACCTGTCCGTTATCATTACTCTTGGAATTCATGACTTTTCTTTTTCTGAATTTGAAGCCTTCACCCAGATTTCTTCAAAGATAATCTTCAAAGCTGGATCAAGATTACTACAACTTCAAATGAATGTTTTACCAATTAACATTTAAAGGTTTCAAACTCACTACAAATCAGTAGCTAATCTCCAGTCTGTATGACACCACATTCCATGATATAAAATATGAATTGAAAATATATTTTATAACATAATATTACAGTCAATTACAGTAACTGAGAGAGATTTATCTAAACATTTTTACCTGATTTCGCTTCTCTGTTTGCAATCAGATCATTTTAAGCCACTGAACTGCGGTAAAGGTTTCAGTCCAATAATCCCCAAAGTGAATGTATTCAAACAATCAGTCCAAAACAGTTCTAAGGTAAAGAAAAATACAGTTTTGTAAGAATCACCCTTCATTCTTTTGGTTTACCTTGCTGTATATAGTACAGTAAATAAAAACAAAACTAACGTGTTAAAAAAGATAAATGGTATATACTTAAATGCATGATAGGTGTGCGATTGCTCATGATTAATCACACAAAAAGTGTGTGATTTAATCTGATTAAAAATTTTGGTAACACTTTATTTTAAGGTGTCCATTATACAGAGTAATTACCTAGTTAAGTACTTAGTAGTAGCCGTTGTACTTACATGAAATAAAATGTACTTACCATGTAACTAAGTTTTGAAACAGCCTGTAATTACAGTTTATAATTATGTAGATGTAATATGCAGCTACTGTTACACATATGAAACACGCCGAGTCTGTTACACAGCAACTTATGTAACCAAAAGATTGTTACAATGTATTGCAGGCATTATACAACGTAATTATAAATGTAAGTACACAGGCATAAGCTACTTAAGTATAGTCTTGATTCACTTAAGTGTACTTCATGTATATCTATACTGTACACCTTATCCAGCTGCACCTTAGTTGATTTAACCCACCAGTACACAGCTTAAATACATGTAATACCTTTCTAACTACATTACAATAAAATAATATAACACAGGCATAAGCTACTTAAAATAAAGTGTATCAAGATTGTACTTAAGTGTACTTCATGTGTATCTATACTGTACACCTTATCCAGCTGCACCTTAGTTTGATTTAACCCACCAGTACACACCGTAAATACATGTAATACCTTTCTAATTACATTAAAATTACAGAATATTACATGGGCATAATCTTCTTAAAATAAAGTGTATCAAGATTGTACTTAAGTGTACTTCATGTGTATCTATACTGTACACCTTATCCAGCTGCACCTTAGTTTGATTTAACCCACCAGTACACAGCTTAAATACATGTAATACCTTTCTAATTACATTAAAATTACAGAATATTACATGGGCATAATCTTCTTAAAATAAAGTGTATCAAGATTGTACTTAAGTGTACTAGTAGCTGTGTAACAGACTCGGCCTGTTACATATGTGTGACAGTAGCTGCCTATTACATCTACATAATTACAAACTGTGATTACAGGCTGTTCCATAACTTAGTTACATGATAAGTACATTTTGCTTCATGTAAGTACAACGGCTACTACTACTAATTAGGTAATTACTCTGTATTATAACACCTTAAAATAAAGTGTTACAAATTTTTTTTTATGTTTTTATGTAAACATACTTAAAGAAAGTATTCTCTTAAAACAAGACAAAAATACTGTATCAGAAAATGACTCTCACTTTGCACCAAGACGAAATCAAGTCGGTTTTATGGGGGAAAAACTGGCATCACTGTTACGAAATGTGAGACAATTTAAAATAGGATGAACAGAAAGAGTAATAAAGACAGCAGCTTGCGTGAAGGCGGCAGTGTGGTTGGAGAGGTCACTGAAGCGTAGAGCATCTCGGTCTATTTTTCTCCTCACTGGGATTGATTCACTAAAGAGGCTATAAATGGGATATAAATATTTAAAGAGGTGCAAATGGTTACTCCAAACAAAATGTTTAACTTAGGAAAGTCGCTGAGTAAATCCTTTCTTTCGTGTGTGTGCGCCAAATGTTCATTCAGTTTGACTAGTTCTGCGCTCTCTGTCTCTTCCAAATGCATCTCTTTGATGTGAACTGCTTAATTTGGGTGACAACGCAGAACTAAGAACTCGTCTCTAATCCAAGTAAGAAAGAAGAAGCCAGGGGCATAGGGGGAAATTAAATTAGCAGATCATTCATTTGGCCGACAATAACAATACGGATGGGTGAGATGTTGCATATCCCATATCTCTGCCTCTTTGTGCTTCTTTAGTTTATAGAGCGGTTTTTCATCTCCATCAACAGTAGCTGTTTTCTCGCTCAGTTGCTGAAAAGTTCCTGCTCACACTGCCAAATTTGATTTGTTCACATCCCTTTCATGGTGTCACACCTTATTCCCTTTAGCAGCGCTCCCACAGCAACCCAGAGATGCAGGTTAGTGCCAATGAAGTTTTGGATTAATACACACAACATTTTTTTATTTATTTTTTAGTCAGTCGGTTGTTTTCCAGAGAGGCAAATTTTGAGGCATCACATTCAGAGACACTAAAAAAACAAGCACATGCTGCCTGTCAGCTAAACCGGGTCTGTCACTCTGATGTGTCACAACCAACCTTAGCCCCTGACTGAGCCGCACCACGGTGTGGATTCAGACAGCCTATCACAAAAACTTTCATTCTCCGACTCTCTGTCTGTCACAGAAGAGATGGATGACATCAATGACAAATCACTGATCTGTGCCGACCCCGAGGAGCATTCTCCCTCTGTATGTGTGTGTGTGTGTGTGTGTGTGTGTGTGTGTGTTAAGTGCAAAATCAGATCTCTGGCCTTTTCAATCCCCAAGGACCAGAGGCATGTGTGTATGTACGTTAGTGTGAGAGACACCGCACTATTCTCAACAGTGTCACAGATGGAGAATTCAAGGATGTTCTGTCCTCTCCCAGTATCAAATGCCTTTCATTGTCCTGAGTATGAATAGATCAGTTCAGTGGAGAGTATAAAAGATGGGTAGATAGTAGCGATGTAACCTTATTATCAATATCGTGGTATTGCGATATGAAAATAGTCTTGATAATATCATTGTGGTCACATGACAATATGAAACAATTGGTCTTCCAGGCAAAAAGTGTAGTTTTTCAAAATATTTAAACTTCTTATTCTAACATAAAAGGTCTTTAAAGTTGTGTTTTGGGCCATTATACTTTAGCACAGTATCTGTCAAACGAACTAAAATTGAAAGCACAATATGGCTTAATAACTTTATCAAGTCTGTTTTTGCTGCGTGTTTCAAAGCGAAGTGTGCACTTCGTTCAGGCAATCAGTTCGTGATCCGGTGTTTTCCACACCTCAGAACAGCTCCTTTCACAGTAAATGAATGTAGTGAACTCATTTTCTGCACATGCTGTGAGTTTAGTATTTGGGAACGAATAAAAAGAACAAACAAAAATTAAACAAAAATAATGTACCTAAAAATATGCATTTTCATTTATTTTACTGTGCAACTGTTTTACAATATATGGCTATAACTGTCATAGGAATAACAATAATATAAAATTATTATTATTATAATTATATTCTAATTAGTTTGGCTTCCTAAAACACCAGTGTGAATGTAATTTAGACTGAAACAATATATTACAGCTAAAAAGAGGGTTGAGTCCCCTTTAAAGTTCAGGTTTAAGTCAATTCACTGACTTTTTTCTGACTTAAGTTTTCTTAGTTAAGAACATGGGTTGGAGCTCTCAAAGTGCATTAGATAGTATAATTTTAACTTTAAAATGTACAACATTTTCATTCTTTCTAAGGCTTCATTTGTCTTTTTTTATCGCAATATATATTGTAGATGGATAGATAGATAGATAGATAGATAGATAGATAGATAGATAGATAGATAGATAGATAGATAGATAGATAGATAGATAGATAGATAGATAGATAGATAGATAGATAGATAGATAGATAGATATTTAGCCCCTGAAATCACACTGCTATGCCCCACCGCCCACTCCATCAGCCAACTGATGCACAAAGTCATTCAGGAGTTATTTAAACCATCACACTCCAATGCCAAGAGTCACTCAACAGTCATTCAGAAACAACTCACACTAAATGAATCTGCTCTCTATTGCAAAGATTAATTCAGGAGTCAGCTAATTCAACATACTCAATGAATCTCCACACATGTGTAAAGAGTCATTACATTAAGATCACTTAGAATCACTTGCTTTGAAAAACAGGACATCAATGAATTCTCAATCAGTCAATGAATATTCTCTGTAATGACTCAGTAATCGTTTAATGAATCCATTCTAATGTTTTGTGAGAATACAAAAACCTTTTGTAGATCCCTTCACATTTATGTACTGCATATACATTCACAGACACATTTACAGCTGGATTTTTGCATTTTCTCAAAATGTGTGAATAGTGCTTGCCCATGTCTGTTGTGGGTGCTACCAAGAACGCCACGGTGAGGTAGCTAGGGTTTCTAGAAGGTTGCAATATGGTTCTAAGTTTTAAGTTACAAGAACCCTCAACAAAGACTGTAAGCTATTGCTTGAGACCCTTGTTTAATATAAGTCCTGGTTGGTTTTCAACCTGTTTTATATGATCCAGCTTAAATCAAGAGAAAGATTTAATGGAAATACTCCAGGTATTTGTTAATAGTCAGATTAGATTGCTCCCTCTGCAAATTCCCCAGAGTTGGCTGGCGAGTGATGCTTTTAAAGGGTATTGTCTACACCGTTTTAAATGTATTCTCCCTCTGTGGTTTGGTTGGAAGGATGGCCAGCAACACCAATAGAGAGACTGAAGCACTTGAAAGGGTAAAAGAGAAGAGCTGTTGATCTGTCTTTCAGCTGCTCTTTGTTTCGTGTGGTGTGTGTCTGTGTGCGGTTGTAAGCAGGAGGCTGAGCGCTTTCTCCTAGACGGCCATCGGGACAAGACCACAGGAACCAGATGAGTCCTTTGCACAAACTGACTTTGCTGCAGCCTAGATTTAAACTGCTGATTTTGTCTGGCCAGAGGAGAATGACACTATTTCGACACACTATTTGCCACACTTTACGCTTTAATTTAAGGGGTTGAACAAAAACATAACATAAACTGCTTAGGAATTACAACACAGTCGCCCGATTTTCAGGGGCTCAAATGTAATTGGACAAATAAATATAATCATAAATAAAATGTTAATTGAGAATCCTTTGCAGGCAATGACTGCCTTAAATCTAGAACTCATGGACTTCACCTTAGACTGGGTTTCCTCCTTTGTGATGCTTTGCCTTCACTGCAACTGACTTCAGTTGTTATTTTTATTTATTTAAATTTTTGGGGGGTCTTTCTGCCTTTTAGTTTTGTCTTTAACATGTGAAATGCATGCTAAATCGTGTTGAGATCAGGAGATTGACTTGCCATTGTAGAATATTCCACTTTTTTATCTTCAAAACTCCCAGGATACTTTTGCTGTATGTTTTAGTCATCGCCCATTTGTACTATGAAGCACCACCCAGTCAACTTTGTTGTATTTGACTGAATCTGGGCAGACATTATATCGCTATACACTTCAGAATTCATCTGGCTGCTTCTGTCCTCTGTCACGTCATCAATAAACACTAGTAACCCAGTGTCACTGGAAGCCATGCATGCTCATGTCATCACACTGCTCCACTATGTTTCACAGATAATGTTGTATGCTTTGGATCATGAGCCATTCCAAGCCTTTTCCATACTTTTTTCTTCCCGTCATTCTGGTACAGGTTGATCTTAATTTCAGCCATCCAAAGAATGCTTTTCCAGAAGCGCTTTTTTAGATGTTTTTCAGCAAAGTCTGGCCTTGTTTGCACCTTGTGGTGAACCCTCTGTATTTGCTCTGGTGAAGTCTTCTCTTGATTGTAGACTTTGACAGTGACACACCTACCTCCTGGAGAGTGTTCTTCTCTTGGCTGGATGTTGTGAAAGGGTTTTTCTTTACCATTGAGAAGGTCCTCCGATCATCCACCACTGTTGTCCTCCATGGATGTCCAGGTTTTTTATGTTGCTGAGTTGCATTCATTTTTCTCAGAATGTACAATCAACTGTTGATTTGGCCACTCTTAATTTTCCTGTATCTCTATGATGGATTTGTTTTGTTTTTGAAGCCTAACAATTGTCTGTTTCACATGCACGGAGAGCTCCTTTGACTGCACGATGTGGGTTCACAGCAACAGCGTCCCTTGAAAAAGGGGGGATACATATTAAAGAGCTGTAATTCCTTAGCCTTTCCTGCAATTTTGATGAGAATAACCTCAAATTAAAGCTCAGAGTGTGCTTTACGCCCATATTCAATATATAACTGTAACTTGAAAATGTTTTGGTCAGCTGCTAAAATAATAAAAATTGTGCCCGTGTCAAAATATATATGAACCTAACACACACACACACACACACACATATATACATGAATGTACATGCATGTATGTAGAAATTGTATATATAAACTGTATAGAATGTGTGTGAGGGGATAAAATTGGCAATAATGGCAATAATGACACAATACATTTTCATACAAAATGAAAATGTCTTCATTTTTTTAATTTCACCTAAAAGAATTTCTAAACATTCTATAATAGCGCATTGGAGTAGATTTAGAGGTTCAAAATATATATGTACAATAGTAAGATGTGACAAATGTATGCTAGAAATATAATCTAAAGGATTTGTTTATAAAATATAAATATTTTTATGTCTTTAAAGCTATTCATACATGAATAACTTTACATTTTAGATGCTGTCAAAACACCCATTTTTGACATTTCACTGTACATCTGAACTACATGTGAAGGTTATGTATGAATACTAATGAGATCCAGCTGCCCAGGTATGTTTTTGACAGGATTTTCCCAGAAATGGAGTGTGTGTTTGTGCACGTGTGTGCTCTGTGCACGCAGGTGTGAGATGATGGAATATGACCTAAAGTGCACATCCCACTGTGAAGGTGCTGTGTCTATTAATGGAATGGGTGTGTTTGGGTCAGTAGAAACTGTCCAAGATAAAATGTTTGTTCTGTTCCACCTATAATCTCTCGCCTTTCTATCGCTCTCTCTCTTTCTGTGTCCAAGAATAACCTCTTTAAAATTTTATCTTCATTTTCTCATGGAACACGCAGAACAACCGCATGATTTCGGAAAGGTCATCTCAAGCGCTGTCTGTGAAACAGGACCCTTTCTATGGAGTCCATTCCATTTAAATGCTTTGCTGATAAGCCCAGATGGCGGGTACAATAAACGCACTACACACATGCAAATTCTCGATGGCTTCTGGAGTGGAGCCACTAGAGAAGGTGGAGGAACATCAAATACATAATAATCTCTCGGTGAAGATTAATACACGTAAATGAAAACGAGGGATCCATCAGATGGGTTCACACACACCCAAACATCAGAAACACAGTGGGGAGTGAGTGCAGTTGATGCCGCAGGCTTGAATCAGTGAGAGGTTTGGGAGCCTTTTGGTGTGTCTTTAGTTCTATCTATCTGTTTCCTTCTTTATTTCTTTCGAAAGAATAATCTGTGTTGTATTTCTTTTGCAGTGGGTTCGATTCAACTGCAGGCTCCCAAACAAAACAGATGAATCACTCTTGCAGCCATCCATTTATTCTGCCTGCCCACAATTCCACTCGGTGATTAAACGATTCGCTTAAAGGTGTGGGGCAGATTCCACTATTAATGATTTTCTGTGGTTCCACGAGGAGATGAATGACTTGCATCCTTACCGGTCACGTTGTGCTCAGCGGTCTGCAGAATACAAGGAATTGTTTGCTCTTTTCCTTTCTGTCCCCCATGCTTCATCTTTTCCCTAAACCGTGTCAACATCACTATTCATTAACATGATAAGTGATATGCTAATCATTATCATATGATGTGGAATTGTCGATAAGTAGCCGTAGCTCTCCTCTGTCATTCCAGTGACATTGTGAAGCAGGTCGATGGTGGCTGAAGGAGGCGATTGCTTTTGTGACCTTCAGGACGTACAATTTTATTGTAAGAAAAATGATACTGGTCGATTGTGCATGGCATTTATGTGTAGATTCTGCATTGTTGAGGTGCAATTGATATCCATGTCATAGGATCTCATTGAAACGGACACAGTGTGTGAAGTAGATCAGGTCATGACTGAGGTATGATTTTTTTATAAACTCTAAACACTCAGATGAGACACTTTACTGTTATTTACAGGGATTAAATTTGTACACCATCTGCTCTGTGGTGTTGGTCACGCCATGATACATGCTTGCATAATGCAATTAATATTTACAGAGCATGTGAGTGTTTGTATGTGATATCAGCTCCACACTCATGATCCGCTGCAACATATGCCTTTGGTTGATAGCAGCAGCATTTGTACTCCATACTGTGAGATTAATTAAAGTTGTGCTGCGATCACGTTGAATTTAATGAGAATTGTTGTCTTCTGACAGAAGGAACGGCGAGGATTTCCTCTGCATATTCATCTTACTCATGCTGCTTTCTCTCCGTCTGGCCGCTTCTGTGGTGATTTGTCAGTATGTGGGAAAGGTTTTCAGAAACCGATTCTCAGTTCTTTTTAATGTTATTATAATTGACTTTTAACTCCATGAGGAGTCAGCAGATTCTACTGTAATGTATGTGGTATTTTATGGGATTAGATGAGCACGGTCTCTTTTTTTAGATGAAACTGGATGGACAAGAAATGATTGCTGGTTAAGTGAGTTGATAAGGTTCCTTGCTGAAGATCAGCCTCGACATTTGCTCGTTATCAGCTGCCAGTTGCTTTGGTTGCAGAATAACAATGCAGTGAAACAAAAATGAAATGTTCTAAAGAGCGAAGCAGTGTAAAAAAATTTTTTCCTTATATTGTTCTTGATAAACTTTTGTGTGATATACTTACTTTTATTCAGCAAGGGTTCATTAATTTGATCAATAATGACAGTAAAGATTTATATTTCAAATGAATGCTGTTCTTTTAAATCCTGGTCCTGGAGGGCCAATGTCCTTCAGCATTTATCCCCAACTTGTCCAAACATGGGAGATTTTAGTGATCCTGAAGACCTTGATTAGCTGATTCAGGTTTATTCAATTGGGAATGGAGCTAAAATTCTCAGGACAGTAGCCCTCCAGAAGCAGTATTGGACACCAATTTTAAACTTCCTAAAATGTATCAGGGTTTTCCACAAAGATACTTAGCAGCACAACTGTTTTCGAAATTGATAACAATAAGAAATGTTTACTGAGCACTTAAGTCTGGGTCAATGACTGCTGAAAATTCAGCTTTTCCATCAAAGACATTAACTGAATTTCTAAAATATATTAAAATGGAAAAGGTTTTTCAAAATTAATTGTAATTGTTTTTCACAGTGTTACTGTTTTTACTGCCAACGACCCTGAAATTTGATGATCTCTTTGCAGAGGATCCCCTTCCCACAATATAAGCATAACTATGTATTTTTGTGTATAAAGACCCACTTATTCTGTGTGAGGAAAAACATAATAAAGACCGCATCATATTTGCTAAATTAAATAACTGACTTTTACAACTGACTATGTTGCTGTACTGAAGGCAAAGCAAATACCGTTACTATTATCTGGACATAAATGTTGTATCTTTTTTTCTACTGCTATTAATGTTAAACCTGATGAAAAACATGATCTAATTCAATTCAAATGTACAATTTGAATTGCATTTTTCACGAGACACATCAGTCTGTAGCAGTTTTGCTGTTAACTTTGACAGCCCTAAGAAAAAATAAGGGAAAAAAACAACAATTTTCCAACCCCCTGATGGTTTCTGGCCTCCTTTTTTGAAACCTCCTCTTGAGGTTTTCAGATTCTGTGATTACCTGTAGATTCTTTTATGGTCCTCAGGCACTAATAACTGTCTACACCTTGAAACCTCTCAGAGAGAATTTTGAATGTGTTTTGTTGGACCCACACACACATAGGCCTACATACAGTACATACACACATATTCAAATAAGTCTCCTATGGACCTTCCCTTTACCTGCTAGGTTTGTACCCCCTTCGGCTCCTCAGTTATCAGCGAAGACAGCTAGCTGTCCTCTTTCATTAGTTGTTGTTTGAGTGTCAGTGTGAAGCTGCCCATGGACTGAGTAGGCGTTGGAGCTGTCTCCATTCTGAAGTGTTTGACAGAAGCTGAAAAAAAAATTGAAAAGCACACAAGAAGGTGACTATGTACCCAAAACTGAACCACAGATCTTTTTCTGATTTTATGATGTGTGGTTGATTTGTTTCTCCCATGCGAGTGTGTCAGACTGATTGGCTTGATTTCTGCATGAAAAACTCTAGGAGGTGCAGAAAGTTCCAGAAGGTCAGCGAAGGTGACTGGATGGCATAAGAGGTTGAGGTGTTAGGACTGACTCATAGGAGTTTCATCTCAATTACGTGTTTCCATGGGTCGTTATGGGTCAGCTTCGCTTTAGAGTATTTCAGTCAACTTTTATCAACACCTACACACACACACAGAACTAACAACTACAGGTATCTGGAGCTATTTTTCTTGTCACTTCTAGTCATGAGGGAAAAAAGGCTGATGTGTTCGCTGACCATACCAGGGAAAGCATTACCAATAAACTTTGACAGACATAAAATTCACCAAGTAATTGCTTTTTTGTCACCTCTGCCCAAAGACTAATCAAACTATATGGTCTTTCTTTCTTTTCATGTGCTGCTCACAGGGAATAATTTACCAAAGAGTTTGGCAGAATATTTTTTTATTCATAGATACCCTTAATGCTACTGTGTGTGGACAAAACATGCTTGAAGAAATTAATAAGCTCTGTGTTTCTGTGGTATTAAGTGTTCACTCAGGGGGAAAGGTGAGTGGGTTTATTTCTGAGCGTAATAACAGGTCAGTCATGACTAGAGTGACACTGGCCTCCAATTAAAAACTAAAATTTCAATAATTGTCATGGCATGTCAAGCAACGCCCCAAGGTCATGAAAGAAAACAGGCTGTGAAATTAACTCTGTTTTGACTTGTGTCTGTGCAATGGCACAATTTAAGAAAAACATTGCGAATAGATTTAATGTTTCTGAATAATTGCCGACTACTATTTCCAGTGGCAGGATCTTTGAAGGTTGAGCGCAAAGATATCCATTACTGAATCGAATATTGATTCATTGACTATGAGCTTAATGGAACTCAGGGGTAAACGAGCATGTTATCATTAATTCACGGTCCATTTGAGATGGCGCACTGAACCATACTGCTAATCTGAGTTGAAGATGTGTTCTCAGAAAATGACGGTCATCATTATTGTACCTTTCTGGTATTTCTTCCATTTATTGCTTCAGAAGGATCTTTATGTTGGTTTGTAATTTATGTTGGTGGAAATACATTAATAGACATTAAAAGCCAATCAAAGGTTTTCTGAAGGTCATCTGCAATAACTCTTTGAAACCATGATAATGCTATATGCTATAAGTAATAGACCATTTGACATTTTTCCCCCATGTTAATTAGGTTTAAATTTTTAAAAGCCATTACGAACCAAATAAGATTTGAATTCCAGGATTTGCATTTGTACCATCAAATGACTGCTTTTATTTATCTGCATCCATACTTGAACAGAATTTCACGATCTTTTTAAATATTAAACTTCCATTTTAAAATATGTAAATCTTTTCAAATCCTCTCCACATCAAAATGATTGGAAAACAACACAAGAAATAAATGCAAACCTAAAAACATTACGCTATTAAGTTGCTAATTAATGTTTTTGCAGTCTCTGTATTGATCATACGTCCAATTTGGGGTTCTCTGGTCTCCTCATTGTGCATGCTGTGTGTCTTCAGTCTGGTCCTCACAGCGCCTGCAATGTGGAGGCCAGGGGACTCAGACACAACAGATAAACAACAACAAACACTACAACGGTCTTAATGTAGCCTGGGGGAGATAATTAGGTTTAGGTAAACTCCTGCCCTCATTAATGTAGGACTTAACAGTTTTTTTCTTTTTTTAATTTGTACACAATCGAACCATTTTCATCTTTTATAAGATTGGTTTGTGTCAGTCAGCAACAGAGTTCACCTGGCAGCTTTAGATGGAAATTGGTTTGCAACTAATTATCATTGTACAAAGAAAGTGCTGTCTGTTTTTCAGACACCTATTTTCTTTTATTTCATTAAAATGGCTGAATGGAAGAACTTTTGTGTAATAATAAAACCTTTTTAAGTGACATCAAAGTCTCTTATCTGTTTAATCAAAGTCTGCGCTCAGTCTCAAAGCAAAACATTTTTTATTCATGATGCTTTGAACGGTTTACTAACATTTTTAATGAAAAAGATTTTTTTAAATAGCTGAAACTCAAACAACCTTATTACAGTGAAGCTGATTCCAAATTACAGTTCACAACCATTTTATTATTTACAATATCATACAGTACGTGAATTGATTTTTATAAATTGTACTTATTTAAATAACTTTGAATCAAAAGTTGCATGGTCATAATGAATCTGAATACTTTGGATGTTAAAACATGTTTTTACATTCCATAAACTATATCTAAAATAAAATGTTTAGTGCTTTAATTTATCTTGGTACAAGTGTCAAAAGCAACTTGTTTTATCATAAGCATGCTTGTTGTCTTGTTTTCTTGCTAGACACGGTTGCATTGTTTATTTTTGGGCAGGTTAAGTAGTAGTCTATTCAGTTATGTCATCATGGCATATAGTCATAACATTAGATACGTCCTCATATTTGTGGGACACACAGGATCATCAAGGATGTTGATCCAGGAACATGCTGTACTTGTTGAAATGACGTTCACCAAGATGCTCCTTTTCTCTAAAAAATTACTACTCAATACCTTTTAACTGCCACCATTTCTACTGTAAAAACCTGACTCAACCTCCATGCCTTCTAGATATAATAAAAGAAATAACCCCCCTTTCCTCCATGTTGGTAATTTTTGCAGGGCCCTCATCCTCTTTATTGAGGGTCACATTGCTTTTAAAGGTAATAGAGCTCAAGCCTCAGCCTTGATTGGAAGCGAGATGTTCCGGGCGGAATGATTAATTGAGGTAGTTTGTTTGAAGCACCAGTTCAAATATGTCCTTCCTCCAATATATCCCTTTATTTTCTCTCCCTCGAGAGGAAGTGCAAGAGGTCCAAAGTCACAAAGGTGTGAGGTGTAACTTTATTTGCTTTTAAATAGTTCTGTTCTCTTTGTTTCTGTGTGTGTATGAGAGTTTGTACATCAACACAGTGAAAGTGAACGTAAATCTACAGGCTAATATGTTTCTGTTGCTCTGTAAAAAACAATCATCAATGGTAAAAAAAACCTATAATTTCATGTCATTTTACAGTAAAATTATGTTAAAATACTGTACTTTTCTTTGTTCGTTTTTTTACGGGAAAATGAACAAATCATTTTATAATTAAATAGCTGTGTTGTCTTAGTTGTTTTATTTATAATTTACATTAGGATAAATTAATTATTCATCAAAATGAATTAAAACAGTGAAATGCAAATTCAGAATATGACGCAAACCTGCAATAATTAAATATGCTAAACAACACAAATGTATCTAATCCTATTTTATTAACCAATGTCTTTGCTGCTTACCTTTGATCCAGTTCAATCATACTAATAAGCAAAAATGACTTTAGATAAACTAACAATTGTGCTTCATTGTGTTTTTTTGCCGAAGAGTGTTGAACCTTCTCCTGCATTCTACTTTACAGACGTGAATTTACTTTTCCTTCAGCCTGAGGCTTATTCATTACACTTTTTGGTGTGAAAGGGCTTTTACATTTGCTATAATTAGAACTTCTTGTAAAAACAATCAAGCCCTGCTTATATTTAAAAAGTAACACAAAAGTAACGTAACGCATTACTTTCCATAAAAATTAGCTAAGTAACGTAATTAGTTACTTTTTTAGGGAATAACGCAATATTGTAATGCATTACTTTAGTAACTTTCCCCAACACTTTGTATGTCTCTCTCTCGCTCTCTCTCTTTCTCTCTCTTTCTCTCTCTCTCTGTTTGTGTGTGTGTGTGTGTGTGCATATAATGAAAGTCTGAATTCACCGTTCACTGTTTTTGATAAAAGCTTCTGCAATATGCATGCAAATGTATGTCATAGTTCTGAGGAATGTTCTGCAATTGAAAATACTGCAAAATAAGATAAATGTAATGCATATAAATTATATAAAAGCATATGCTATGTAAATGAAATGTAAGCACTAATATGGCCTTGAGGGCTGCAGTCTACCTTCAGTTTGCAGTGAGATTGACACTGTCAGATAAACGGCTCACAGCTGGGGTGACTCTGTTCTGACTCTCCCGGCTTGTTATCTAAATTTCACACCGTCAAGCACCATCTGCTGATCTTCACGCTGGCAGAGATTGGTACCCCCAGATCTGTGCCCTTGCATGGTTTGATTGTTACCCAAACTAGGATGACAGGTCGTACCTAGTCAGCAGGAAAGAGAATTTTCCTTCCAATTCATGCCGAGGACGACAAAGGTTACGATAACAATAAAGATAGTTTTAAAAATCATTCTGAATATAAAAGAGTACCGGAGTTTACACCACAACTATAACAATAATTATACAGGGAAACAATTTCATTGGAATCACTTTCACAGTATCCATTATGTTTTAGAGAGCTCAAACATTTCATTAATGTTTAATGTGACATACTAATAAACAGAAAGCATTGGTAATACTTTAATTATTGAAGATGAAGTAATTGTGTCAGTAGTACATGTGAATTACATGGAAACATATGACAAAATGGTTAAAAAATGCAATTGCTTGATATAGATATATATATATATATATATATATATATATGAAACCGAGGCGCCACTCTAAGAGTACCTTAAATTCCGACTACGCCACCGGGGTTTAACACCCACGGAAATAATTTAACACGGCAACACAAGTTCCTTGCCAAAAAAATGAACAAAGACGTGACTTTCAAGTTTAACCATTTTATTAATGAACATCATAAAATCTCCACTTAGATAAAATCAACTTTATTATATGCTTGTATTTCTTTCAAAAAAAAGGTCACACTTTAAGAGACCTCCGCTTTAGGCCCAATATTAAAATAGCCCACCGGTTCTTAGAATATCAGGATTACCAAGCCTGCAGAAAGAGGGAGAGGAAAATCACAGGGCCACGGACCCCTTGGCCTGAAGCACACACCACACGTGCCCGGATATACAAATCTACAATAAAAAAGGGTGTAGTGAATAGTGCAAATAATTCCACACTCTCAAATCAATACTCATGCAGTGCAGAAAATCTCACACCACGCAGTGAGAAGGCCCGGACGACCCCAAAGAGAAAGCACTCCCATGCAGGCTGGTTCCTGTAACACAGAGAACTAGGTTAAAACTTGAGATTACAAGGCACAAAACCCAGCGGTTGGCATGAAGTAAGCTCTGTCTGTTACAAAGAAATAAACGATTACAATTATACAAAAACCAAAAATATCAAAATAAACTAAAAAAAACAAAACAAATCATGAACAAAACAGCAGAGCCTAGACACCAGAGATCCGTACGCATAGAGCTCCACAAAGAACGATCTGCCAAATAGAAACAACCATAAATACAGATCTCTTTAACAAGTCCACATCAATATAAATACAAACATTGCGAATCAACCACTTGCTAAAGTAAATGCAACACAATATCTTAAATCACTAAAAAAATACACATGACAATTCACATCAATATTTCTGTAGTGACTAGAACTCTACCGCACACATACCTCGGCCGTAATCCAAGAATGGAATGTGACGTTAATAAAGTGGAATAAACCTGCTGCGTAGCACGGCTCGTTGCTCTAGGCTATATACAGAGTCCACAACCCTGCATTAACAGCTCACGGGCTCCCGCTCTCGTATCGAGGATTATCTCCCTCTGATTAACACAAAATAAACAAAGTAAGGCAGAACATCTTTACACGAGCTTCGTTACAGCAGAGCAAAAATCACGCTCATACCTTGCCACAGCATCCACAGTCACAACACCGGAAAGAGACAATGACGATCGCAACACCAGGAAGTTACGCAATCGACTACCATTTACGCTATTTATAGGGCTAAATAGAATACGCCCCGCCCAACACATTATTCACTCGGTCACATATATATAATAAAATATTGGGCACTTGTAAAACATCTGCTATAACATAATAACATTTTAGTAATATATAGGTTACTTGCAAAAAATAAAAATACACAATTCGTTTGTAATGTGCAAATGAGCTTATGCTAACCAGCTAAGCGACATTACGTTTGTTGAATAGGATGTGAATGTCGCTTTATGTAGACTTTAACCTTTGTCGAACTGAAATCCATTAATTCAGGAAAAAAACCTGTAGGAAAAATTCCAGTCAGGCTGAGCTACGCAGGGCATGTAAGTCTTAATAAGCAATTATCATCTGCTGTCATGTATGTGCAACACTGATCAAAGGATGCTGAGCAAGATGAATTATTCACATATTAAATATGTGATCCTTTCGGAATGGGGTGGAGTGTGGGGTATAGATTTGTCTCAGAGCCTAAAGAAGATAGATGTTTGTTAACAAGTATGTCAATTCCCAGGGCATTTGGGTGAACTATCCCTTTAAAGGAACACTCTACTTTTTTTGGAAATAGGCTCATTTTACAACTCCCCAAGAGTTAAACAGTTGAGTTTTACCGTTTTTGAGTCCATTCAGCCGATCTCCGGGTCTGGCGGTAGCACTTTTAGCTTAGTTTATCATAGATGATTGAATCAGATTAGACCATTAGCATCTCGCTCAAAAAGTTTCGATAATTTTCCTATTTAAAGCTTGACTCTTTTGTAGTTACATCGTGTACTAAGTCCGACGGAAAATGAAAAGTTGATAATATGCAATGATATTACGCAGCGCCTGAAAGTAGTCCCCAGCTATATCATAACTAGTTACCTAGGAAAGTGTGATGTGGAGCCATAAGAAATACAGACTGCATAAGTAGATAGTTACACCAAGAAAATATGTGAAGGCTATTGCTGAGGTAATTTAATGATATCGCCAGCCAATTAAGGGTGTTCCTCTGTTGCAGAGCCGGTTATGCAGAGGCGGCAGCACAGACATCTGCGACAGCCGGAAGAGAGGCTGAGGATAATTTTGGAAGTACTTGTATATGTATTCAAATGCAGTCGTTGTGTAACTATGTAAAACCACCTATTGACTAAGTCACATGTGAATTACGTATAAAATCATTTGACAAAATGGTTAAAACAAGTCAATGAAAAGCTGAACCAAATGGTGGTAATGAAGTGGTTAAATTAGTGTGTCGTTCATCCAGAAGAGTGTAATGTCAAGGCCTTCCTGTCAGACTAGAGTCACTAATGACTATGTTTATGAAAATCACTTCAATATTGAATCCTATTGTTGTAATACAGCGGTTATCTGCATCATTCTCCGTGGAAAAGGAGAGGGGAGAAGAAAGAGGTAGACAGAAAAAGAGAAAGACTGTAATTTTCTCTCTAGTCTTGGTTTGACAGGATCAATTCTTGTTTGTAATAATGGGTTCTGGGCGTGAGGCTGTCTGAAGACTCTCACTCAGAGTGCACACATTCGTATGACTCATAGTTTTACCTCCTGTTTGATACGAGCGACTCAAAATGCTAGTGTGCGTGTGTGGTGGTCCGAGTGTGTGTGTGGGTTGCTGTATCTATTGAAACTTTGGCTCAGGGCATTCAAAGAATCTTCCACTTCATGGTGAAGACAGTACATTTCATCCTATCGTGTCCTTAGAGGTAACACTTTGGATGTGACAACATAACATTAATTCACTGTCTCTCTCTCTCTCTCTCTCTCTCTGGTCTCTCTTTTTCTTTCTCTTCTTCCATGGGAGATGCAGTATATGGATGGATCTCATAAAGTCTGTCAAGAACACGTCTGGGCCATTTTATAAATCAAAAGCAAAAAAGTTCACCCCAAAACCTTTCATATAATTCCTATTATTATAATTGATTTTTTTTCTTTAAATATATAACATTATGTTAATGAGAAATAGGCTTTAGATGTTTTAATAGATATATGTAATATGTAAATGTAATATTTTAACATTTTCATGTACCCCCCCCCCCCCCCCCCCCAGTTCTCAATACAGCAATTTGTTTCTTTTTCTGTCTCTCTATTTTTTTTTAATTACTGTTATATTCAGTACTGATTGGATATGTAATATTTATAATTTGTACATTTGTATGTTGTTTCATGTATAAAACGTTATGATAATGTAAAGTAGGCTTTATTTATTGAATATAAATATCTTAAATATCTTGAATATAAATATTTAAATTTCTTTTGACCCCCTTCTTTTTTCATTTTCTTTTCATGACCTTCACCCATTTAAATACCTTTTCCCCCCCAAGTCAAAGAGACTACTCTATCCACCAGAGAGTCCTCTGTAAATGTTTATACAGTAAGGGACTTAGAGAGAGAGAGAGAGAGAGAGAGAGAGAGAGAGAGAGTAATGTGTATATAATAGACCAGAAGCGTGTCAAGGTTGGTCATGAATTAAACTGCGTGGTCAGTGTTGATTCTCCATTGAGAGTTCTTTCTTTGTCTTGGTCTTGGTTTAATCTTTGTCCAAGGAGCCATCATGAACGATGACAGATTTAGTCTATCATACCTGTTCAGCGGGCTGTATCAGGATCTTTACACCAGAGAGTCAGCAAGCTGCAGAAAGACTTCATTACCTGCACACAAAGAAATCCTTCACTCGCACTCCTCCACTCTCAATATGCTCTTTCTTTCGCACGATTCTCCAAGGTCTGGCCCTGCTCACATCAAATCAGCTCACACTCTTTCCTCCGTGTATTCTTTTTTCCCACACGCTCTCCAAGGACTTCACCTCACACAAGCAAAAGTTTATATAAACCCTCAACAGATTATATATACATCTGTAACCCTGGACCACAAAACCAGTCCTAAGTAGCACAGGTATATTTGTAGCAACAGGCAAAAATGCATTGTATGGGTCAAAATTATAAATTTTTCTTCCATGCCTAAAATCATTAGAATAGTAAGTAAAGATCATGTTCCATGAAGATATTTTGTATATTTCCTACCGTAAATATTTCAAAACTTAATTTTTGATTTGTTATATGCATTGCTAGGGACTTCATTTGGACAGCTTTAAAGGTGATTTCCTCAATATTTAGATTTTTTTTTTTGCACCCTAAGATTCCAGATTTCAAAATAGTTGTATCTCAGCCAAATATAGTCCAGATTTCATATGATGCATAAATCTCAGTTTTCGAAAAATTTACCCTTATGACTAGTTTTGTGATCATAAGGTCACATAACTTTTTTTTCTGAAAAGCCTGAAATGTCTGCATTTTGTTCAAGGAACACAGATTATGACTATATGTTATGTCAGACAAAATATTTATTCATGATCATTCTTTAATAGTTAATTAATAAATTTGAAGTACGTTTTATAGTTTTATATATAGTGTCTGTTAAATGCATAGGTGTAAATATTATTTTGTGTTCAGCATGAATAAAAAAAAAATACTTTTATTCAACAAGGATGGATTAAACCAATTATATGTGACAGTAAAGACTTTTATGTTTGATAGGGTGCAGTTACATTTAAAATAAATGCTGGTTTTTTTTTACTTTCTATTTATCAAAGAATGCTTAATGTATTGTAGTTTCCATAAAAAATATAGTAGTATAACTTTGTTATAATAACTGTGATAATAATAAGAAATGTTTTAGTGTACCAAGTTTTGACATCATGGAAATAAATTACATTTTTAAACTGAAAATAGTTCTTTCTGTAAGGTCTGTTTTGGGTTTTGTTTCATGTTCTTGTTTTCATGTCTTTTATTTTGAAGGTTAGTCTCAGTTCCTGTTTGTGTCATGCTTTCTTTGCCCTCATGTCTCCATGCTATTGGTTCCTCTGTTCAATGTGTCATGTTCTGATTGGTTGTCCTAAGTCATGTGTCTTGTCCTCATTGGTTTGCTCATGTCATGTGACCCTTACCGTTTACTATAAGTAGGCATGTCATTGCCTTTGTTTCTTTGTCGTGTGTTTGATGCTGTAACCTACTGTCGGTTAGTTTAGTCTGTTCATGCCATGCTAAGTCAGTCTCTGGTCAAGTCTGTTTCAAGTCTGTTCAAGTCGTCTGTTTGGATTATGTTTGGATTTTGGATTTCACCTTGTAAATCAACTGCACTTGGGTTCTTCATTACACTCGCCTTCAGTGGACTCATTACACTTTCAAATTGCAATAATATTTCAAAATTAATGAAATGCATTCTTGGTGCGCATAAGAGACTTCTATGTTTCAATTTAGTGGAAGTCTTTTTTCTTCCTTTGTTATATTGTACTCATGGATGGACATAATATAATCTAATAGCCTTTGTGACTGAATGGCACTAAATGACAAAAAACATTTTAAAAAAGTGTGATGACAGTTAAATAGACAAGTTGGACCTGAGAGTGAAAGAAAAGCAGCCAGCCCAGCATATATGGGAACTCCTTCAGCATGCCAAGTGGCACCTCATGAAGCTGCTGGAGAGAATGCCAAGAGTGAACAAAGCTCTTATCAGATAAAGTGGCAGCTACTTGACGAATGTAAGCTTTTTGGTCTTGTAAACCATAGATTTGTTTGTCTTATTCTGAAATAAAGAACATTTCGAAAAATATGAATGAGTTAGTTTGTCCAAACTTTTGTGTATGTATAACATATATCAAGTCAAGTTGAGCTTTATTGTCATTCCGCTACATGTGGGGACATACAGTGGAACAATGTCGTGCCTCGCAGGACCACAGTGCTACATAAATACAGGCATACAACAATGAAGTAAAAAAAAAACACTATAAACCTATACACAACTAACCTACTGACAGATTTTAACTATAAGTATACTATATATAAATAGTTACCCTATACAAACTAAAAAAGATAAAAAATACAAACTATACGAATGCGTAACATAAATATTTACCCTATATAAACTAAAAAAAATAAAAGATGAAAAAATACAAACCATGTGAATGCTTCACATAAATACTCTACATGTGCAAAGAGAAACATTTTGAGTCAAGCAGCTGGCTGGGGAACAGAGCAGGATGATTTGTAGTGCATGAGCATGTAGACATACATATATTGCAGAGTCTTTGTGGGATAGTGTACACGCAGCAGTGTGTGTAAAGTGTCTAGTGCACATAGAGCAGAGTGTGTTACTACAGGTGGTTTGTACAGGCCCACTCACCTGTGTGTAGCACACTTCTAATTGCACAAAAAAGTTCCATACAGTTTTTTCTTTGGTGTGGTAAGGTTTGGGGTGGGGGGTGGTCCATGTTTCAGGAGGTAGGGGTTTGCATGGGGTTTCAGAGGGGGGCGGGGTGGTTTGAGTTCAGGGCTCTCACAGCCTGGGGGAAAAAGTTATTGAGCAGTCTGGCGGAGCGGGCTCTGATGTTCTGGTACCGTCTTCCCGATGGTAGGAGCTAGAAGATACTGTGGGAGGGATGGGTGGAGTCCTTCACGATGCTGTTGCTTTTGCTGCAGCATCGTGTAAGGAAAATGTCCAGCATGGAGGAGAGAGGGGCACCGATGATCTTTGCTGCTGTGTTCACTGTCCGCTGGAGGGTCTTGCAGTCAGCAGCACTGCAGTTCCCGTACCAGACAGTGATGCAGCTGGTCAGCACACTCTCAATGGTGCCCCTGTAGAATGTGGTGAGGATGGGTGAAGGGAGACTTGCTCTTTTCAGCCGGCGGAGAAAGTGTAGGCGCTGTTGTGCCTTTTTGGAGAGTGACATGGTGTTGGTGGTCAAGGTGAGATCCTCTGTGATGTGCACCCCCAGGAATTTAGTGCTGCTGACTCTCTCCACTGTCGAGCTGTCGATGGTCAGTGGGGGGGTGGTCAACGGAGTTTCTCCTGAAGTCCATCACAACCTCTTTTGTCTTCTCCACATTGAGGGACAGATTGTTTGTGCCACACCATTCAGCCAGTTGTGCCACTTCCTCTCTGTAGTGCGTTTCATCGTTGTTGCTGATGAGACATACCACTGTTGTGTCATCAGCAAACTTGATGATGTGGTTGGAGCTGAACTTGGCAGTGCAGTCGTGGGTCAGCAGTGTGAAGAGCAGTGGGCTGAGCACACAGCCTTGTGGGGCACCTGTGCTCAGTGTAGTAGTGCTCGAGGTGTTGTGGCCGACACGGACTGACTGAGGTCTTCCGGTTAGCAAGTCCAGGATCCAATTACAAAGGGAATTGTTAAGGCCCAGCAGGTTTAGTTTATTTATGAGCTGTTGTGGGATTATTGTGTTGAATGCCGAGCTGAAGTCAATGAACAGCATTCTAACATAGCAGTCTTTATTTTCTAGGTGTGTAAGAGCCAGGTGGAGGGTGAAGGAAATTGCATCATCCGTAGAGCGGTTTGGACGGTATGCAAACTGGAGCGGCTCGAGTGTGTTGGGGAGGCTGGTTTTGATGTTGTGCATGACTAACCTCTCAAAGCACTTCATTATGATTGGAGTCAGTGCTATGGGACGGTAGTCATTTAGACAGGACACAGGTGATTTCTTTGGTACCGGTATGATTGTTGTGGATTTGAGACATGTGGGGATGACTGCCTGGCTCAGCGAGGTGTTGAAGATATCTGTTAGGACATCTGTCAGATGTGCAGCACAGTCTCTCAGAACATGGCCAGGTATGTTGTCAGGACCCGCAGCCTTGCGTGGGTTAATCCTAGATAGGGTCTTCCTTACGTCGGCTGGAGACAGACAGAGCGCCCGGTCGTTGGGAGGTGTGGGCAGTTTTTGTGCAGGTGTGTCATTCTGCATTTCAAACCGTGAATAAATGTGGTTGAGTGCATCGGGGAGGGATGTGTCATCATCACAGGCTCCGTGTGTCTCTGCTGTCTGTGAAGTGATTGTTGATTTTTTGAGCATATGACCGTTTTGCATTTTTAATGCCACAGGACAGATTGACTCTTGCTGTTTTAAGGGCTGCTTTATCTCCTGATCTGAATACTTAATCTCTGGTCTTTAGCAGCCCACGAACATCTGCTGTCATCCATGGCTTCTTGTTTGCACGTGTGGTGATGGTCTTGGTAACTGTCACATCATCAGTGCACTTTTTGATGTAAGCAGTTTCACAGAAACTTTCAGCAGAAACTTGAAGTTCCACAGTTTCAGTGTACTCATGTAGGTCTGTGTGGTTGTTATAGGTGGCTTCCTCTTTAAACATGTTCCAGTCTGTGTCCTGGAAGCAGTCCTGCAGTGCTGAGGTGGCATTGTCTGGCCATACTGTGATCTGCTTTTGAACCGGTTTGGCGAGTTTGAGAAGTGGTCTGTATGCTGGGATTAGCATAACATGTGGTCCGAGTACCCGAGGTGGGGGCGGGGTACAGCCTTGTAAGCGTTCTTTACTGTTGTGTAAACAAAGTCCAGTGTGTTGTTTCCCCTTGTTGCAAAGTTCACATGTTGGTAGAACTTTGGCAAAACTGTCTTTAAGTTTGCGTGGTTGATGTCACCGGCTATGATGAAAAAGTCGTCAGGGTTATTTGTTTGTTGTTCAATGATGGCGCTATACAGTTCACGAAGCGCTTCTTTAGCGTTTGCACACGGGGGAATGTAAACCGCGACAATAACAATGGCCGTGAACTCCCGCGACAGATAGAACGGTCGACACTTCACAAACATAAACTCCACCAGCGATGAACAGTGTTTTGATAATACCGCAGCATTGTTACAGCAGTCTTTGTTGATATACACACACAAGCCATCTCCACGGGTCTTACCAGACAGTGATGAATCTCTATCCGCTCGGTAGCTGGTTAGCCCCTTCTGCTAAATGGTGGAGTCCGGGATGTTTCGTTTAGCCATGTTTCGGTGAAAACAAACACACAACAATCCCTTGCCTCATGCTGTGTAGACCGACTGAATTGAATTAAGTCCAGTTTATTTTCCAGAGAGCGAACGTTTGAGAGCATGAGTGTTGGAAGAGCCGGTCTTGTGGGGTTAGCCCTTAGCCTAGCTCGTATACCTCCGCGCTTACTGCGCTTCCGTCCTCTCTCACACCGCTTGCGACGCTGCCTTCTGCGGGTAGCATCAGTAGGCGAGGCCGTGGTCTCGAGGTCCGGCTCCAGCAGTAAACAAAGGCCTCGTAGCTTCTCAGTAGAAGCTGGTGTTTGTACGCGTTGCCAATATCCAAAAGGCTTTGGCGATCATATATGTGTTTCCTTGTGAGTTAGCGGTAATTTTACACTATTTGGAGATGAACAGACGACATTAAAAGACATAAAAGCACCGTCTTTGGGACCCAGAGCAGCCGCTGCGTCTGACCGCACCGCCATCTTGGTTTTGTATATATTTTGTATATAGACAGACAGACCTTGAGAATGTGAGGATTTTGCATAACTATGTCGGTCTATCGATATCTGATCACAGATTCTATTGGCCACCTTCACGAACACCGCATTGAAATCCCTGAGGTCACTTATTGTTAAACGGGTTCCATTACAGCAGACTAATTTACAGCAATTACATGGCGGATTTTGAACGGAGATTGATTCTATGTGTGTGAGTCTGCGGGAAATGGAGAGAGGGAGAAAGAGAGAGAGGGATTTAAATGGAGACAGGGGAATAATGGAGAAAAGATTGTAATTGTTGCATCTGCCTGTCTTAACACACCTCAATTACAAAGCGTGACACACCTCTCTCCTCTGAGATTGTGTGTGTGTTTACACATCAGTCTCAGTGAAGGCTCCATCACTTTCACAGTGTATTGATCACACATCTGTAACTCTTTACACATTGATCACACATCTGTAACTCTTCACACGAAGCTTTAGGGACAAAACCCAGATTATCATTCTTCTTTTTTAATTAAAGTTTGTCATAGTTTTTCCCATGTCTCAGCAGGTCTGTTAAAGCAGATCGGTGAGTAGCTATGCAGATTTCATAGGAAATTTCAACATGTTATTTGCTGAAAATGAACCAAAAAATGCAATGAAAACAGAAATGTTGTCGAATATTGTTATAGTTGTTGAATTTCATGATAATAAGTTTAGTCATAAAATGTTTCTTAATTTTATCACAGTTAAAAACCGTTGTACTGCTTAATATTATGAAAACTGAGGAAATTCATATATAGTGTTTACATATTAATAAAAGTTTTGATTTTAATGCATCTTTGCTGAATGAAAGTATTCATTCATTCTGATTTTTTTTCTCTGATAAAGCCAAAGCTTTTGAACAGTAGTGCATATTTAATTGTATTTGTTTGCAATTTTTTTGGCCTTTATTTATAGGATAGTAGAGGGTAGACATGTCCAAATGCAAAATGGTCAATCCCAACCTGCCATTGTCAATGTATGTTGATGTAAAGCATTTCATGAAGTCTTTTGCATGTATGATTTTTTTTTTTCGCAGCTTGCAGTTTAAAATACTCGTTTGAGCATAAAATCTGACTCTAAAAGTGTTAAAACTACAAATGCATTTTCATGTGTTGTTGAATACCTCTGTTACTGAGAACAGATTACATTTTGGACCCCATTTACACAACACTGTTAACACGTTCTTTCGATAGTCCACTTTAGACATTCTACTAACAGTAAGTAACTTTGCAACTACATGTCAACTAGCAGTCATTACAGTATTAGTAGACTGTCTATATAATATCTTCTAACACTTTATTTTGAGGGGTCCACAATATACAACATACTGAGTATGAGAAACTTTGCAAGTATGTCAACTTATTCTACTAACCCTAAACCTACACTACTGAGAGTTAGTAGACATGTCATTGCAAATTAATGAGAATTATTTGACATGTAGCTGACATGTAGTTACAAAGTTACTTATAGTTAGTAGGATGTCTAAAGTGGACTATCGAAATAAAGTGTAACCCACTGTTTACTTGTGATTGGATCACCCAAGACGAATGGTAGATGTAAATAGGTATCTGTATCTTTCTTTACCACAACTAACTCTCTTACTACTTACCCTGCTTTTCACCCCACTACAGAGGAGAGCAGAAGTATTTAAAGATGGGCTGCATACACTACCCTCAGAGGGAGAGCGAGGGAGAGAAAGAGGGAACTGTCAAGGATCCCGGGCCTATTGAGGGCTCTGGGGTGTTTTATGCCTGAGGACGGCTGGTGCCAGTATTCCCTTTTCCTGGCATTCGTACGCAAACCACCAGTCTGAATAATTCATTGCAGGGACTCAGGGAGTGAACTGTTCTCTCTAGCACACAACAGCATTGTGTAACTGGACCTTAGTAAGTGTAAGCACCCGTTGGGGCCCTCTGTCATTACATGACCATGCCAACCGGAAGTCAATGCTGACTGCAGTGAGAACCGACAGATGTTTGCACTGCATTTGCTTGACAGAGCGAGTGCAGGTCAGTGTATTAGGCCTAAAAGAGTAACAGATAGACATACGGTACTATTTCTCATGAAAAATCAAGTGAGCTGTGTACCCAGAAAGCATGGTGTCACATTAGGGAAATTTTGTCTGCATTTTGCGGGGAAAAAGGTCCATTGTTTGTTGTCAAATGTGTAGCGATGTGTGACGCACAGCTCACACAGAAGTCACTTTTATACCAAGCAGCTGTCGGTTAAATTGAACCCGATTGGAAATCTGCTTGGGTAAATCTTTCACCCTTTCACAAATTCCTGATTGCTTGGGTTCTTGTTGAAATGACAGGATTTTGTCAGTGATATTTCACCGGAACAACATTAAATGTGACTGTAATATGATGAAGCTTTCTAAGATAACATGTTTTGGCCAAACTAAAGCAGCAGTGCATGTAGTCTTCATGGATAAGGCAATCCCAGAATGCATTACATTTAGAGTTCAGAGGGGAAAAAACTAATTTCACTCAGAAATTGCTAGTAAATTTAACAAATAAACTGTAAATAACTCACAGATGAAATATTCATGATAAAGTATTTTCTTGTAAAATATACTTCAGTAATCATTTTTTATTTCAGTGTAAATATATAGCATTCATCACTACAGAGTATCCAAAAACAGTTTAATCCATTTAAAGGGTTAGTTCACCCAAAAATGAAAATTATGTGATTATTAACTCACCTTCATGTCTTTCAAAACTCATAAGACCATTGTTCATTTTCAGAACACAAATTAAGATATTTTTGATGAAATCCGAGAGCTTTCTGACCCTGCATAGGCTGCAGTGTAACCAGCACATTCAAGGCCCAGAAATGTAAGGACATTGTTAAAATAGTCCATGTGAAATCAGTGGTTCAACTGTAATTTTATGAAGCAACGTGAATACTTTTTGTGTACAAAGAAAACAAAAATTTCCTCTCCTGGTTTTCGTCAAAAATATCTTAATTTATGTTCTGACGATGAACAAAGGTCTTACAGGTTTGGAACGACATGAGGATTTTTCACTATTTCAGGATTTTCATTTTTGGGTGAACTATCCTTTTAAGTACACAGTTTTACACAATGTTTTTATGTGCTATGTTTTTCTCACACTCATTAGGATGTTGTGGTTCCATTAAGATTAGGATGTTTCCTTAGACGGCAACTCACTAGGTTTTGGAAAAGAGTTATTATTATCAGATGAAAAGCATTGAAATCCGCATGACATTATTAAACAGAGCACAATACTGGTTCAAAATTAGTTATTTTCATCCCTGCAGGAATCGCAGGAGTAATCAAAATTATCTCCAAATTGCTCTTCATCACATGCTGTCTTCTTCAGATCCTCAAACAGACTGACCCTGTTGAAAGCAGATCTGTATGGTAGAACAGTAAGGAGCAACAGAGTTTAGCGATTAAACTGTCAGTCCAAAGGTTGGAGGTTCAGTCCCAGGCTGCTGTGTGGAGGGATTATGCTGAGAACTGCTATTCAACTGCTGTTAGAGTTCTTTCAGTGCTGTTCTGCTAATGATTTGTTCTTGAGAACATGCATATGACTTTAACCAACCACCTACCAATGGAGAGGGAATTGAAAGCATTTAGCAGCCACTCATATTTTCGTTTAATAAACATAAAACCGTATTTTATATTATATATATGCACAATTAAGATACGTTTCTCCTAGTGCCAAAATAATTATCAAGCTGTTTTTCCAGGCATATTTGCGTCAAACAGTGCAGACAACTGTCGCCTGCCGCACCATATTCAAAGCAATCTCTTTAAATCCCCACCTGTAACAAGTATTGTTTCATTTTGTTTGTAATATTTTTGTTGGCTCAGTGCCAGAAAGTATTTCTGGCGACTGAACCAAACGTCAGATAATATATTTTCATCTGTTGGAAAAGTTTTGATGATACAATCTTTGGTAACACTTTATTTTACGGTTACACCTATTAGTTGCTTATTATTAGGACGCATATTACTAGAATATTAGCCATGTATTAGTGCTAACTAAGCACATATTAATGCCTTATTCTACTTGACCTTATTCTACATCCCTAATCCTACCCAATACCTAAATTCAACTACCTTACTAACTATTAATAAGCAGCAAATTAAGAATTTATTGAGGGAAAAGTTTAGTTAATAAGTGTTAGCTATTCTAAAGTGTTACCAAATCTTTTATTGCAATCCCAGAATGTACTGCATAGGGCTCAGTGTGGGGGGAAACTCATCCGAAATGGCAGATAAGTCTAGAGCAATGCAGATTTGTAATATAGTAACTATATTTACATTTGTTTACTCACCAAAGTAAATGCACCAAAGGTTTGCTTTTGGTTAGCAAAAGTGTTCATTTTGGATCTTGCGAATATAAATTAAAGGATGAGATGTCATGAGGGAAACACTTTTTGCTACCTTTGACATCATTAGTCTTCACATACATTTATTATCATAATAAAAATGCCAAAGGCAAAGTATGGTGGTCATGAGACCAAGTAAACCAAATGAAAGTAGAGCAACATTTTTATAGTCAGTTGCTTAGGAAACTACGACACAAAATTACAGTAAGGTTACAGTAACATCCCGCCTCCAGTCATTTACCTCAATTACATATGCAGATGAACAAGCAAATAAACAGTCTAAATACATGTTTGTTTTTCCTATTGATGATAAGAGGTTTGTTATTATTAGCCTAATTAGCCATCCAAGAAGAATTCAGCTCTGAAAAAATTTCATTAGACTCAGCATTAAAGGTAATGTGTGCAATTTTAATGTTTAACTATTTATCTTTTCACAGTTTAATATTCATAGCCAAGTAAGCCATTCGTAAATCATTGCTCTGTTTATCCAAACACCCAACCTGCCTAGCTTAGTAACATTAGCTCAACCAATAGCATGACTTTAGGGTGGGACTCTCTCTTTCTTAACCAATGGAAAATATGAGGAATGTTCAGATAACTTGTTTGAAAATATTTTTACAATTTTGTATTGCTGGTAGTGCAGAAAAAACACTGCAGAATATTCAGATCACCTCAGAAATCTTTCGCATCGTCTCTCTGGACACTGACAGTAAAGAAACAGGGGTATTACATGATTTAGTCTGCACAGGCTTGTCTTTAACCAGCTGTGAGGGGGAAAAAAAAAATTGTAAATGATTTATATCTTCCGAGGTGTCGTTGGTTAAAATGACATCAATTATACATTGGCATGAACCTGCTGATACTTTCATATTTAAGTGGTGGAGTATGTCCTTAACCAAGGTGGGTTTTTTTTTTGTCTGTAGCTTACTGGCTGAAAGGATGTGATAGCACAGATCGATATCGGGTCCTATCTCACACAGCTGGGCCCCCGGCTGCTGATTTTCTTTACTGTGCACTCTGTGATTGCTGAAGCCTTGCTGTCTATTTGATTTTTTTCTTTTTCATTTGTGTTTGCGATTTGTGTGATAGAGTGTGATATTTGTAAATATGACTGACTCTGATGGTGTATATGCTTTGGTATTGAGCGACGGTGTGGGTTTAGTTAATGTGAATGTGTGTGTCTGTAGGCTTTTGTAAGTTCTGTAGGAAAATAGTATTGAGCTAGAGTTGAGTCTCAGACACCTGGTAATTACAGCAGCGTGCTGTGACTATCGAGATACTGTAGCTGTGAAGGACATGAAACCACACACATATGAACAAACACACTAATGCACAAGGACACATGTTCTTAAAGGCATACCAACATGTACATGCATCTCAGTAATATATTTTTGGCATTCCATCGATTCTGTTGGTTTTATAGTGCTATTTTCTGTCCCATATCACTAAATATAATCCTCAGAAGGTTGTTTTTTTTTTTTTATTTTTTTTTTTAAGTTTTTACAGTCAATACTTTGCCATTTTTAAGCCCTTTTTCTTGAAGGTATCATTGGTGGTGCCCACATTGTAAAGAAATCTGGAGCCATACACATTCACATATGATCTGAGGCTGATTGCAAAGTTTAGGATTGCAGATGATGAAGTGGTGCAGTGGTGCTCTTCACCTTGAGAGATTGAGGAAGAGGAGAACAAAAGAAAGGAAACTGAGATATTTGTCTGGCTCAAGAGATTGTCCTTAAATAGACAGAGTCATGGAAGACGTGAAGAGGAGGAGAGCAGAAAGTGTTTGATTACACATGAAAGACACAGAAGAGTTCATCCTTGAATCCTTGTAATATATTCTGATCCCGATACTGATTTTGTCATCCCGTTTTATCATGCTCTAGATGAAAATTTTAAGTTTGACCACTTTGAGAAGCCGCATGATTTGATGTAGGGTTGAGCAATGTATATATATATTAGGGCTGTTAATGCATGTGATTAATCTAAAACTTTTAACGTGTTAAGATTTTTTTAACGCAAAGTAATCGTTTGATCAGGTTTGACCCCAACTTCTTGCCATTTAGGACAGATAGGGTGGACAGTATGCACATTGGGATGCAGGGATTGTGTGATTATGAGGCGATGGGATAGGCGAAAGTGAAGTGAACGCGGAGAGAGCGAGTGTGTCCGAGAGAGCGAGAGAAAGAGAGAGAGAGAGAGAGAGAGAGAGAGAGATACACATACCATTACAACGCCCTAAAACACAAAGAGCTGAGCATAAGTAAGAGTCCCCTGTGCCAGCTGGTGCTGAGACTGACTGTGCTCACACACACAGAGATCAGCCAGCCTCAGGACACACACACACTCACACACATTCGGCCCACACACATTATAAACACAGAAAAAGACAAGTACATCACCCACTGGACAAACACCATTAAAAACCAGCACAAACTGGAATGTTATTCAGCCCTAAATCGAGAATACACTGTTGCGATCTACATGTGAGACTCAGGAAAACACTTACGATGTACAGACTCAGTGAACAGTCTGGCCGTAGAGACGGGCCGGCGCAGACAGACCTGGCTCTCTCATGAGGACAGACTCTGCTTGCACTGCATCCTGGGAGTGACGGAGACGGAGCTGCACTTCCTCACAGAATGCACAAAATATACAGATATCAGAGACCACTACTACCCCAAAATTAATAAAATATTCCCCCAATTTAACACCTGTAATCCAAGCCAAAAACTCTTTCTTGGCGAAGAAGATAAATGTTCTAATATAGCTGCAAGATTTGTAGCATCTAGTCATCTCCTGAGGGACAGCCAGAGAGAAACAAACAGCCAATAAACACACACTCACTCACAGCCCAAACACACACCCATTAGACCTACACACATGTATATAATGTATACAATGTTCAAATTTCTAAGTTCAGTTGTTACATGATGTCTGTAGTATAATCTTTTATTTATTATTATAACTCTTTATTTATTTTATTAATATTATTTTATTGACACTATTATTATTATTATTATTTTTTTTGCTATATCTAGCCATGTGTTTATATAATATTGCCTTTTTATTTAGTTATTACTATTATTTTATTTAGTTATTACATTATTACTATTATTTTCTCTAGGCTTTACTAAATGTTCAGATATTCTAAATCATTTTCTATGTTGTTTTAATGCTTTGGCAATACAAAATGTATGTTTTTGTCATGCCAATAAAGCTTTCTGAATTGAGTTGAATTGAATTGAGAGAGAGAGCTGTATACTCATATGTGATAAGGGTACGGCAAACCAGTGTTGCCAGGGTCGCAGTTTTCCACACAATTGGGTTATTTTGAAAATACAATCGTGGGAAAAATTACAGAGCCGTGGGTTGCGATTTTTTTGGACTACTTTTATAATGTACCGCGGCCACCCAAAGTGTACACATGTGATCGCAAAAGGAAGTTATTACAAACACTCGATGGTGGTTTAAAGGGAGTTCTGACTAAAAGTGCACTATTAATCTCATAAATTGTCTCATGTAGCATGATGCTAATATTAGCTCTAATGCACCTGCAGAACAGGTCCAATTCTTCTTCATAATGCATTTTGTCATAATACTTCATGTAAGGTCGCAAGAAAATGTTTTGTTGTATTTATTTAGAAACACTTTTGATAATAGTTGGGTAAATGTATACTGGGATTGAAGCGATGTGGCTTGGTAAATGTTTTATTGCCAGAATAAAGGCTGCTAATGGCTGAAAAAAAATAAGGATTATGTCTCATACCTAGTGGAGGTGTGAAATATTCTGTTTCCTTAAACTACGGTAGTTTGGCATGCATTTCTTTAGTTCAACAGATTTACAGGTAAATCCTAGTATTTTAAATTTGTGATTAATCATGATTAATCACAGTCCATGACTGTGATTAACGCGATTATAAATTTTAATCGATTGACAGCACTAATATATATATATATATATATATATATATATATATATATATATATATATATATATATATATATATATATATATATATATATATATATATATATATATATATATATATATATATTTTTTTTTTTTTTTTTTTTTTTTTTTTTTATTATTATTTAATAGTACATTGCAGGGAAACATCTATACATAAATAAATGGACATATAGATATTTATTGAACATACTTTTTTCATCTATTTTTTTAATTTAACAAAATACTGTTTTAAACTAGTATATTGTCTGCTCCTAATGTCAAGTGTCATTCATGTCAAAAGCACAAAAGGTGCAAGATAAGATACATGGCAAATTTATTCTTTTAAAAATAAAGTTTTGTTTTATTTATGGTTCCACACAGGACCATCCATGGAACCTTTCCAATGCACAAGGTTCTTTAGATTTTTAAACTGTTCCTCATACTCAAAAAAAATCTTTTAAAGGAGTATTTCACTGATTCTTTGGGGACCCAAAAATGTTTCTTTTATGGCATTGCTTTTAGAACAATCTTTTAAAAGCGTGTATGTTGAGGAGTTTCTTCAAATCTGTAAGTGACACTAATAGACTAAACCATGACTATTTCAACAAGTGACTGTTTAAAGGTATTTTGTTTCTTTCTCTTGTGTGCATTTCTATTCTTGTGGAGTTGGGATTTTTCCTTTTTGACCATGTTCCTGTGTTTGCTCTTGCTGGTATCTATGAATTGCAAATTTACATTTCAAAGAGCAATTTTACCCCAGGGGAAAAAGACCCTGTTGTATTCTCTCCCATTTCATTCAGTAGCTCACCACTCTAAATTTGATACTGACAGCTCAGAAATCTTTTGGAGCTGAATGAATGAATGGAAATTTCTGTGAAAGTAAGGGTGATGGACAGAGGATTTCAGCACCTCTCTGCACGTGTCTCTCTGGGGGCTCTGCTTCCCAGCATTCCTCTGGAAATTACACCTGTCAACCTACAGACACCACAAGTCCAACCTGACTCACAAGTGCAATATAATAGTGAGACATGGATAGATGGGTGGATGGATGAATGACAGGAAGGTTTAAGATTAAGAGAGTGCAGGATGGAAAGATGTCCCGAAGGATGAAAGGAAGAGTTTGGTGACAAAGAAAGAGATAAATAGATGTGAGAGAGAGAGAGAAACAAGACAAAGGTTTTGCAGACACACATAGTGGGGGAGAGTAATGGAACTACAAATCAAATCACTTAGAACAACAAACCACTTAGAAGGAAAGAGATGCTCCTGTCTGCATTAACACTCCAGAGGGGCCAGGAAATGGATGTGTCCAACAAAGACAACAGAAAATTGAAGACAAATCACTTTACTAAAAGCACAAAGTCAGGCATTAGTGAAGGAGGTAGTTTGGATACACTTTTCTGTTTGAGTAATTTAGAGTTTTGGCACTAACTTATGAACTAGTTAACATTTAGGCTATAAAGAAGTTAACATTTCACTCATTTTACAAAATCTGATGTGTTTACAAGGTATGGGGGTCAGTACAACTATTTTAGATAAACCCACTCTTCTTTGGCATGTAAAAACAAAATGAACTGGTCACTTTACATGTCTAAGGATTCATGTCAAATACATGTCAAATCTGAAAGTGGACTACTTGATGCTGATTATAGTATGAAAAGTAGCATGAAAGTAGTTTGCACCTGACTAGAACATCAAACTGCTTTTTTTCCCTCAAGAATTAAGAAAATTCTGTTATAAGTATGTAGAGGAGCAAAGAGAGTCACGGGTTTTCTATGACAGCATTGAGAGACATTTAAAACATGAGGGAAAGATAAAATACTAGAGAAATAATTGAAAATCAGACAGAGTATGTCAGAAGTCTGAAATCATTCATTAGGGACTTCAGTAGGAGTTCAGTAGAAGGGTTCATTTGGACCAATCGGGCTAATTAAGAAAGCTCTTGTTAGTCTTCACTGGCAGCTGCACTTCTGCAGGCTATACACGCTGACCTTAGCACTGCACTAGTAATGATGCATGAACATACTGTACACACACACATATTTGTATGTTAACATGATGTGCACACACAAATTCATTCATGTTGCAGATAATCATTCTTGTACATTAAGATAACTTACACAGTCAATCTACACAGCACTTTATCATGCATGCAAAATCACAAAGGCAGTCAGGGTACGAAGAAATAGATATTTGAATAATTGAATGGTTTTTACACCTGTGACATAAATATATATTTATTTGAAAGACATACTTGAAAAGATGATATTAAATAATTAACAGCCAGCATTTTTATTCAGATAAAAAAAACACAGGGTTTAAAGGGAGTCCGCTTAAAAATGAAAATTCTGTCATCATTTTATTCACCTTCATGCTGTTCTAAAATGTTTAATTCTTTAAAAAAAAAAAACAGTTTTGGTTCCCGTTGAATTTTTTGGTTATCAACATACCTCAAGATATCCTTTTCAGAAGAAAAAAATGCATACATGTTTGGAACAACATGAAAATGAGTAAATTGTTTTATTTTTATATATGTGTGTTTGTGTGTGTGTGTGTGTGTGTGTGTGTGTGCGCGCTTGCGAGAGAGAGAGAAAACAAGAGGGCAATGCATGCGAAGTCACATCTGTGATTCACAGCAGGCTACACTCACTCGCAATCACCGTCTCGTAGTAGATTAACAGAGGACTCCTCTTGAAACACACACACTTAACGGAGGGCTCAGCTTGAGATAAGAACACCACAGGTCACTGCGTTCATTCCTTCACCGGTGCTCAACTGAACCCAGAAACTCCAGCGAACAGAACACATGCAGGGTGATGGGGGATCTGGACCCGGGTCACACACAGTCATAAAAACAGCTGCTTTTAGACTCTGCTGCAGTATGACACTTTACTGCAGACCAGGGGTTCCCAAACTTTTTTGTCAGCCGAACCCCATAGATGCTAAATGTTTACCCTCTGATGAAGTCAATATTTTACAACACTTGCATATATTCATGGTTCTCTGATGGTTAAAGGTCAAGTGATATCTAGATAAACATATCATTGTCCATTATTTATGTATTCAATTCTTCACTTTCAAATATTCAAACCCTCAAGGTTTTAACATTTCAAATCAAGCTTTAATTTTGTAAAAGACTGCACTTATTTTAATTAAATCAGAGCCTTTGATTTGATAATTGCACTGAGCTACAGTATATTGTGGTTTCTATTTGATTTTTGATTAATTGTGCTATTCCAATTTTTTATTTAAATTTTACTTTTGATTTAATTCATTAATAGCTTTTCATCAACCCATGAACCCCTGCAGTTTCTTCACAAAATCCCCATTTGGGAAACCCTGCTGTCTGACCTACAAGATTGATGCTCCTGTCACACACATTAAGGATTTAATAAGATTTCATGAGTTCACATCCATCTAATCCTTAAAAATTCATAGAAATAAAGAGATTTAGCTTGTAAGGAGGGCATGAGCGTTAAGCCCCCACCTGAACTATTTAATGGATTAATGTTAGTTAATATCAGGTAGAGATATTAAAATGACGGATGGGGCTGAGGTGGTGCAGGAATGCTTGAAGAATTGTCACAAGAGTGACAGGACACTTACTGTTCAACCCAATGAATACTAAGGGTTTGCTTAACTGAAATTTTGTTTCAGATGCACTCCTGCAGCTCAAGCAGTAGAGCACAGGAACACTTTGTTTTTAAATCATTCTTGCTTAGCTTTGGATTTGTGCTCGGGGTCGTTGTCTTGCTGGAAAACATGTTCTCCTAAATTGCTGGTGTCTTAGACTCCAGGAGGTTTTCCTCCAGGATTTCCCTGCTGTTCAGCAGCGTTGATTTCACAAGCCTTCCAGGTCTGCTGCAGGGATCCTCCTCACAGCATGAAGCTGCCTCCACCATGATTCACAGTAGGGACGGCGTGTTTCTGTTCTGATGCGCAGTGTTTGGCTTGATACCATGCTTACAACAAACAGAACATTTGCACCAAAAAAATTTTTTTATCAAAAAACAGAAATTAGGGTTATATTTAGTCAGAAACTGAAAACTAATTTAGGGTAATTCAGTTTGTGTAACCAAGTAATTTCACTCTGTATTCTGTTCAGGGTGTTGTGTTCTCAGGTGATAATTCAAACCAGTCTTTGTTTTCAGCAACGAGCCTCTGTTACTTTTGCATCCCTTTTGTCACGGTGAATGGCAGTATAGCTTTGTAGCTTATTCACGTTTTGAGCATGAAATAGATACTGGCAGAGACTTTCTCTTACCACTCTTTTATTAATCTATGACTTGTGAAGCACCTGGACAAGAGTCATTGTACTTTATGCACGGTTTCTCCAAACTCAGCCACTGTAACCATTACGCCTATGGGATGTCCCCAATTTTCACAAAAACAAACGTGTGTGTGTGTGTGTGTGTGTGTGGTGTTCTGGTGTTCTCGCATTCACTAGATACATTCACTAGATACTTTCTATCTCATACTATCTTGTGTTCGTCAATTCTAGTGTGCCATTCTCTCTCTATCTATTTATTTATCTCTCTGTTTGTATGTGTGTGTGCTGTAGGGAAAATCGATGTAGTCTGAGAGAAAGGTCAAATCGGTCTCTGCAGTTAATTAGTTACTTCAAACACCCGCTACAAACCTACCAACATCTCTGTCTCACACACATTCTCTTGTTTTATGTATATAAGATGATTCTCTCTTTATGGCTCATTATTGGGGATGTCAACTTCAGCAGAGGAGAGCAAGGCGCACTCTCATGCTCAACATGTATTTTTACCATATGCGCCATTTCAGATTGAAGTGAACCATCTGTGACGACTGACCAGATTGTAAAAAAAAACAAATGCTGCATAGGCAAAATGTGCGCCTCGAGCTATACAGTGTATGTACATAAAAACGATAGCAACAGCCAATGTTAAATTTCACACAGCTCTCCTGTTTGGATGTAAGACACTACCATAATGGACAAAGTTTTTCCCATATGGATTTAATACAGAATCCAAATCCAGCCCAGAATGATTTCTTATTAGAGGGGAAGGTTGGCAGCTCTACTCATTATAAGAATTTCCATGTTCATCTGTGATCTAGTCTTCCTACATTACGTCTTGATCCTCTCTCTCTCTTTCTGCCGTATGTCCATCCTGTTACACAGTATTTCATCATTTAGTTATATTTCTCCTATACAAATGCCATATCGCCCGTGTGTCCACAGTAAATTACAGGTGTTTAAGGATATTCTTTCGATTCTCCCAGGAGTGATTAAACTGGTTCAGTGAATCAAAGGATACTGGCCTGTGTCTTCTAAGAGCTAGATAATGAGAAGACCTAATCTATCATTAAACATCTGCTGTAGGAGAGATTTGAGAAACCCTCTGACCACTCACACTATTGCTTTTCAATTAAACTGGACTTTCTGTAGACTTCCATTGTTTTATATTGAGCTGATGAAAATTCTGGTCCCTGACCTATATGCCTAAATCTTTTTGTACTTTTAGATGTTCATTAAGCTGTTTTTTTATGTTTATTAAGCCTTTTTATTAAAATGTATCAAGTTTATTAAGCACCCCAAGTGAGAACCCTTTGCTGCTCAATGCAATGCAATCATTTCTGGTTTTACTATTTTTTTTATTACAAAATAGGTCCCCACAATATAGGTAAAAGTTATTTTTTCATTTTTTTATTATTATTTTAGTAATTTTTATTATAATCTTAATTATTAGGAAAAATTCAATAACCATTTTATCCTTGAGCACATCCCCATGTTGAGGTTTGGTCACTTTTAGCTGTAGTCTCCAAAGGATAGCTTTGAAAGAAATAGTCTTTCTCGTGGACAGAAACACAATTCTCTTTACTCTCTCACATGTATCCGTGTCAAGAGCCTCTCTCCTGCAGAGCTGGATGTGTGTTAACAGGCCATGTTTCCTCCACCTGTTACATCAGAGCTGGGATTTTAATCAACTCACTGTATTCACATGCTCCATAAAAACATCTGTGACCCAGCCAGCTTTAAGATGATTGCATTTCTAGAAACCCTCAGAGCTTCAGATGTGTTTGGGTTTCAGGTTAGAGAAGATTTGATTTTAAATGTAATGTCAGTTTATAGGATGTTATGGGCTAAAGCTACTTTAAGTTATTTCTGTACTCTAAATAGCATTGCAGAAGAAATGGCTGGTTGCAAACCAATTTATATTTAAGTTGTCCAAAGCATCTGACATAGTAATGCACATATACACTCATACATCATTTCCTGGGAATCGAACACATGAACTTGGCATTGCTACAGTAGCTACAAATTTTCAGTTTAGCCGATCTGCGTACATATATGGAATTGACACTTTATATGGAAATGCATATGAACCTGTTAACCTTATATCTCTTGAATACAACTCAGTAACTTTGCATCTCCCAAATACATACATGTTTGTTCCTTATCCCTTGGTAAGTGTAATTCCAGGTTATTCTGATTCATAACTTCACACTGTTCATTCTGCTTCATAATTAATCCTGAATAGTAAATGCAGGGTTAACATTCTAATTTGCATAGATTGGACAAAGGCATATATTATCAATTTGTTAATCTGTAGAAATTAATGTACAATTACTGCATTTTTAGCTGTGTCCTTCAGTTTCTGTGACTGTAAAACACTAATATTTAATAAGGTAAGCATTAGGACAGTTCATGACTACTCAGGACTGTAGCAGTTTAGCACCGCATTGTTTCACTCTATATAAATTTATCACCACAATAAGAGGTTAACAGGCTAAAAACCAGCTTTTATATTTTATGTTAATAAGACTTTATCAACCCAGGGTTAAATATGAAAAGCTCTAGAGACCACTTTGATTTCTCAGGGTAACATTTTCAGTTGTATCTTATAACATAATACCTTAAAATGTCAGGTGGTAGGGACATTTTTTTGATTGATTCTCCAAAATCAAACCGAATATAATGTGCGCTAGTCCTAATAAAGATGGCATGCAGTCATGATGTGATCGGTTTTTCTCATAGATTTGCAGATGTTGGCATCCTGTTCTTCTTGCTGTCTTCAGCCACCCATTATATACATTCAGCAAAGCCTTAGGCGTGTGTGCTCCAACCTGTATGTGTTCATGTTTTCTGTGATTATTACTATGCATGAGGGGTTGGACTGCAAGTCATATTTATTCAAAAGCAAAGTCATTTTTCCCAATGTTGACCATGTGATAGTGAAAAGGTGAGAGTTGTTTTCCTGTGCATGAGCTGTGGAGGGAGATGAGTGAATGACGAAAAATACAGTGAAGAAAGAGAAAGAGAGAGGCTGAGGCATTCCCTGCTAAACTGTCTTCTTTAGACAGGCATGAAATCAGAAGAAGAGTATTATTCACACTGTTCTTTTCTGTAATTCTGTAAATGAATATAATTTTATTCTCTCTCTGAACCCCTCTCGGTTAGTTGTTGCTTTTAAATTCCTAAAATCGGGGCTCGTTCTCTCTGCAGACAAAAACTTAAAGCCAGTTTAATTGCCTTAAAACAAAACAGCTACTCTTGTCAACCGCTTCACATAGTCATTCTAATTTACATATAGCTATTCGAACGCTGTTGTTCCCCAAAGGCTTGTTAAAGCGTCCTGAAAGATAAATGATCACAGCCTTTCAAAGAGGGAACTCCTTTTAATTTTTACAAATCATTTATGGCCTTTAATAGCTCGCATTTCAAAAGGAATGCTCATCTCCCTCCACAGCTCATGCACAGGATCAGAAATGGGCTGACAAAGCAATTGGCTCCTGGGCGTTTAACAAGAGGGCAAAGGTGGCACTAACTTTCCCGTTTTCCCTTAATTGCTGGTCTTTCATTATGTCCCCTTGACACTCGCTTTGCATCTAATTAAAATATTCAATGAATATTCATGGTAGGGTGGGGTTGCTTCATTGTTTGGGTGAGCGTCAATGAGCAGCGTCTGAGCGAGCGTTCCTCTTTCCCATAGCGGCCAGCTCTGACTGACAGCTGACTGTGGATAAGCTCCTGACAGTTCACCATGCGGTCCTGCCCACTGAAGGAGCTCTCAGGTGAAAGCTGTTAAACTGCAGGAACAGATGGTCCTTTCTGCATTAATTCCAATCACTAGAGCAGAATATTGATCACAGAATGAAATACTGTAGGATGAATCGATGTAGGGACAGTTCTTGGGACTTACTAATTACCTGAAGAATAAGGGAACTGAATCAGTGTAAAAATCCAAATGGGTAAGTGAATTAATAAGGTCATAATTGAGTGAGTGAGTGAGTGAGTGAGTGAGTGAGTGAGTGAGTGAGTGAGTGAGTGAGTGAGTGAGTGAGTGAGTGAGTGAGTGAATGATAGAATGCATAAGTTAATTAATAATATATTTTCCCAAAACTGTTAGTAGATTTATAGTTCTTAAAAAATGTCTTAAATAATTAATTAATTATTAAAATACATTTATAAATGCATTAATGCATAATTAATTCAGTGAGTGATTAAATTATTTAGACTTATTATCCTATTAATTTGTTGTTTCATTTTTTCCTTTGTAAAGTGACCTTGAGATTCTCAAAGGTGCTATATAAAATAAATTATTTTATGATGTATTAGTAGTAGTAGTAGCATTTTTGTTTTTAAATTAAGGAAAAAAGTAAATGGAGGAGCGAGTCAGAAAATACCTCTGAAATGCATGGATGAATGTCAGAAAAAGTAAATAGTGAGTGAAGAATGAATGAACAATTTATACATTAATTGAATTATTAAATAGTATTTGTTACATATATAACTATTACAATAAATTCATTTATTCAGTCATTTCTTTATGAATTAATTAGTGCTGTCAAACGATTAATCGTGATTAATGGCATCCAAAATAAAAGTTTTTGTTTACAAAATGTATGTGTGTACTGTGTATATTTATGTATATATAAATACACACACATACAGTATATATGTTGGAAATGTTTACATGTATTTATATTACAGATAAATATATTTAATATATAAACATAACATATTTTTCTTAAATATATACATGTATGTGTGTGTGTGTGTTTATATAGACATAATAAATATACACAGTACACACACTTATATTATGTAAACAATCACTTTAATTTTGGATGTGATTAATCGCTATTAATCGTTTGACAGCACTAGAATTAATGTATACATAATTCAGCGAGTGATTACATTAAGAGAGTAAGCATGTAAACGGAGAAGCAAGTCAGAAAATGAATTAATGTTAAAACGTATGAATGAATAAATAAAAGAATGCATGAATTAATTGTTTATTAATTAAATAAAGGATAAAGGAATTAATATTCGGTAAATCATTGTACATATAACACATATTTTATATTATTTTAATTATTATAAATTATACATCTATTATTGTATAATTAAATCTGTGAGTGAAGGAGCAAGTGAGGAAATGACTGACGTGGATTAATAAGAGAATGCATGAATGAACTGATATTTAAATGACAGTGATTCAGTCACTGAATGATTAAATGAGTGAAAAGGATAAATAAGTCAGTGAGTGAGTCAGTGAATGAGAGAGCATTAAACTCAAGTAATGTGCGAGAAAACAACTGACTGAGTGGATTAATGACAGTAGAAATGAATCAGCAGTTTGCTGAGTGAGTCAGTGAATTAATGAGTCAGAGACTGAGCAAGAGCATGCTTGAATTAATTAATATGCAAATGAATGAGGGAGCAAGTAAATGAGTAAGCATGTAAATGAGGGAGTGATGAATAAGTGAATGGATGGTTGAATGTCTGACTGAAGAAATGAACGAGTATTTTACTGAGTGAGTGATGCTTTTGCGCGGTTTATGACTGTCGTGACAATGTGACCAAATGACAGACATCACAAGTGAAATTATGCGAGTGCTGCATGTTGAATAATGATGAGCAAGAAGAATGAAAAGGCTGTTGCACAAAGCTATCTTAATGTTCTTCATTCTTCCACCCTCTTTTCATCCTAATGGCAGTACATTCAGTATTCCCTTGACAGTGTTCATGGAAACTATGAAGTGAGAATAACTCCAGGAGCTTCCTGAGAGCAAACACTCTAAAGAAAATGCCCAGAGGGTGGTTCAAAGAGGTGAATAGGATGACAGAACGACACAAACCCCGTAAACAGTCTCAGGGACAAACCGTTACAGAGAGCTTTTCAAAATGAGCACTTGCCACTCTTGCTTACTTTCTTGTTTGTTTAGAGGGCAAAAAGACAATACCCGAAAGAAAGAAAGAAAGAAAGACTTTCGCCCTCCCTCAGTATTTCGTTTCCACAAAGTCAAAATCCATACGATACCTTGACACATAGGTGGATGTGTGACTGTGTAACCGAGAGCAGGATTAGGGCTTAATCTCAGCTGTGAAGGGCCGCAGTTGTGGAAAATGGTGTTTAATTCAGTGACATTTGGCTCGTCTGTATATTCAGTTGAAGAATTAGCAGCATTTTCCATTTCAGCTAAGCTCCAAGCATGCAAGGTTTTCTATAGAGCTGAATGGTCGGTGCAAAGTCAAAAGCAGCAACCACAGGTACAGAAACGGCCTTGGTTATGGGTTAGAAATGAGGCAGAGCACACAAAATGTGTCAAAGGCTTCGTGATGATAAATTATTACGTCCTTTCAAGTGGCTAGTTTAGTGAAAGAACTCAAAAGAGAGCACTACAGCAGCCCACTTTTAGTGCCGTTTCTTATCCATTTGTTTGTTTGCTCAATTGTTTGTTTATTTATTTATTTATTTGCTGAGTCTGTGTGTGGGCAATGAAAGCCATTGGATTTGTGTCAGCAAGTAAAGTTTCCGAACAAATAAACAAATTCTAATTACCATAGTCTCTCACAACATTCCTCAGCAAACACACACTCACACGTTTGTGACATAATTATGGTTTTAGGCATCCTGAATTTAAAAAAAGAAAAGTACCAGGGATTTGTCTCATGATTCATGGGCGTTGTGATGCCATGGTAATCAGAACAGACTGTGAACGTCCTCCAAAAGTCTGTTCCTCATTTTTAAGATGAAGACGTGGCCTGAGTGCAGAAATAACCATTTATTTTAACTTGCAGTATGCATGTGTGCGCGGAAGTGTTATGTCAGGGCAATAATTTGAAATATTTTTTTCTTTTTTGTTAATTAATTATTTCTTTCTTTATTTCAAACATTTCTTTCTTGCATTTAATCTCTTCTGCTTTCGATTCTTTAACATGTATTATAAATTAATTGGTCACACTTTATTTTAAGGTCCAATTCGAGCCTTTAACAACCCAGTAACTGTATGACTTTTGCCTCAATAATCTCCTAATTTGCTGCTTATTAATAGTTAGTAAGGTATTTGTTAAATTTAGTTATTGGGTAGGATTAGGGATGTAGAATATGGTCATGCAGAATATGTGCTCTATAAATTCTAATAAACAGCCAGTATGTTAATAATAGGCATGCTAATAAGCAACTAGTTACTTGTGAGATTTGGTGACTATACTGAAATGTTACCAATTCAGATATTCAGGGGGGCATTGGATGCCCTACAACAAGGGCTCTTTGCTAATGAGAATTCATGCTCTCTGTTCTTCTGCTGGCCTTATCAGAGGCTTCAGTAACGGGCTTAATTGTAGGAGCATCACCGGGGATTGACTGCAAGGACAGCATGAAAGATGCTCAGTCAAGACAACCTTTGTTTTACTGCAGGACATGTTAATGGCTGGGCTGGAGAATGTAGTTTGATGGTTCTATCATTCTTTCTAACGTTCTATCATTCAATCCATTCGTTCGTTCTTTCTTTCTGTCATTCTATCTATCATTCTCTCATTCCACCAGTTCTTTTGTTCTGTCTGTCATTCTATCTATCATTCTATCCATTCTTTCTTTCGATCTTTCTGTTGTTCTATCTATCATTCCACTATTTTTTTGTTTTGTCATTCTATCTATCTATCTATCTATCTATCTATCTATCTATCTATCTATCTATCTATCTATCTATCTATCTATCTATCTATCTATCTATCTATCTATCTATCTATCTATCTATCTATCTATCTATCTATCTATCTATCTATTGTCCATTGTAATAGATAGAGATGTATCCCCTCCCCCCAGCTGACTTCTTTTGCTTTATCTCAAGAGTGTCTTTGATCAATGTTTGATAAAGCAGAATAGGCTGCCCACAACATGCTGCAAGGTAGTGCTTCTGAATGCAGTCAGCCCCAAGATGTGCATTTAAAGGCCAGCTCTGCCCAGATCATCATCATTCCCCCACATGACTCTGTATGTTTGTTCTAGTGAACACTTCTGGATGAATCAATGGGTCAATCAGGACGACAGAAGGCATTCTGAGGTTTCTTACATCCCTGAAGACCACTGATCCATCAATCTATGTGGCGTTAACATTAACCCAGGCCACTTCTCTGATTAAACCTTGTTGTAGAGGCCAGTGTAGTGCTCAGGGTGATGGTGTCTCGCTGATTGCCCTTGAATATCCAAGCAGCTCAAGTGTCATTGAATCAGCGTTACGGAAAAGAGAACGAGGGATAGACAAACACATGGTTTCATCAGTGAGCAGTGGGGTCACCGGGAGGAAGTGAAGAAATTGAAGTGGTCATTAATTGGACTAGAAGAATTTGTTATTTATCTTTGATAGTGCGTTATAATTGTGAATAACTAAGAACAGATTACAGATCACGCAGAGCAAAATACTTCAGCATCACAGTGATTTTTCATCTGAATGTTACTATAGCAAACGAGCGGCAATTATCATGAGTGTTTATTCAGTGAGGAAAGAAAGACTGATGCAGCGGGTCGGGAAGGGTATGTAATATAAAGACTAGCTCAGATATGATTATAGGATGAAGAGGTGCTAATGAAACTCTTAGAGGAACAGTCAGCCACAAGGTGTAAAAGATGCTTTCAAACGGCGTGTGTTTGTAAGTGTGTTCGGATACAAAAAAAAAAAAAAAACAGGTGTTATATAAACAGGCAGGCTCATACATTGAGTAAAATCATGAAAAAGGTTATAAAAAAAAGAAATGAAAAAAAAGCAAGCATCATTCCCACAGAAGAAGCAAGAGGTGTTGCTCTGTTTGATGGAAAAAGAGAAGAGAAGAGAAAAGGAAAGGGAGGGGAAGATACTTAGAGAGAGAAAGAGAGCAAAGGGGGTGAAATTGCAGCCGATGGTGCTCAGTCAAGGGCATAGAGCACCTCAACAGGCTCTTCACCAACTGCTCATGAAATGTGCCACAAAGACAGAGATTGACAATTGAAAAGCTTGAAAGAAATATGGAAATCAATAGACTGTCTCCCTGGATGCCAATATAGCCCTCCCACTCCCCAAGGCCTGCAAAAATTAAAAAGAAAAAAAATGTAATATTGCAAGTAGATAGAAAATAATAAAAGCTGAACTGAAATTCTACTGAATGCAAAGAGATATTTGTATATTTGTTTATGCTGTATCTGTTTGGTTTTCAAAAAAACAAAACAAATTAACCTTATAATGAACTATTATACAGTCCCTGTTGTCACTGATTTTTTTTTCGTTTACATTTTCCGCTAAGCATTATTGTCTTCAGAATGGAAAGAATAGCTAGAATAGGTTTTAGAATCTTTCACTCTCTCTCTCTTCAAAACACTTTTTAGAACCGATACACAAAAAGCTTCATTTTTTGCATCAACACTGACAACACTGATAGTTTCGTCCAAGAGAACTCTAAATTTTGCCACCTCACACTGAAATAGCTGACCATGAGTTATTAATTGCTGATATCAGAGATCCAGCCTAACCTCATGCATACATTTACAGAAGGCTTATTTTACTTTTTTTTTATTGGTAAATAAAGATCATTTGTAGATGGGCAGGTGTGCTGCTCAGAGGCATGCCAATGGCTATTGTTACTTTGCCACAAAAGAAATAGAAAAATGCAGCCTTTCGAATGGAATGCAAAAAAGGACAAAGAAGAAATCCCAGAATGCCATGCGTCGACCTGTTCTTTGGAATTTGGTGCCTGAACCCTACTTTTTCTTCCTTATATTAGATGCATTTTGCTGTAGGCACAAGCACACATGAGCTGTTAACCCTCGAATGGCATATGAAAGAAAACTTCTATCAACCGCACCAATTCTGGTAAACAATCACAGGTGCGTTTTAAAAAGGTTTTGTTGCCGTTGTTGTCACTTTTTTCTCAGATAAAACCTGTCCACATATTCACTCATCCAGGAAATCATCTAATGAATGAGATTGGTGTTCCTATCACACCTTAAGACTTTCTGAAAGCTTCGTCTCACAAAAGTTTCAGAGTGACTTATGCTAATCCAAGCAAGTAAAGCAACGTTTCAAGGTTCTTAGTTTGTATGTGTGTGTGTCTGTGTGTATATGTGTGTATTCTCCTCATTATTAGCTCTTTATGAAACAGTATCGATTAGTTATTGATTGCTGCCTGTTAAATGCACATTAGCAGTCTGGCTCGCATCTGATTCAAAGAAAAACAGGTGGATGAGCAAAAAGCCATGTCAAATGGTCCTGTAACCAGCTTACAGCGAGTCTAAACCCTTGTCACAGAGGATCTGTTCCAGAATATCCAATGTGCAGGAAAAACATGCTGCGTGCTAGTTTTTGAATTAGATTTTTGTATTGTAAAATTACAACTAAATCACAGAAAATCACAGGCTTTCTCATTTTTTAGATTCCATAATTGCCAGAATATTGCAGGAACAGGAATCTTATGCCTGATTTAGTGACTCTTGTAACAGCCCTCCCATATTAGTTGAGTTATTATCTGAATGACTTCCCCAGCGATGTGAAGAGACATATATAAACAGATTTCAAATCATTAGTCTGGGTTATTTTACAAAAGCAGATTGTAGAGACAGGTAATGGTCATGTACCGCAAGCTGCAGATGAATCACTGCATAACTGTAGAGAAACATATAGCCTAATGTATATGTGTATAAAAAGACAAAATATTTGTTGTTGTGTTAAGGATGTTTAGTGATTTTCTTTCAAAAGCTTGCCCTAAGTATTTCACCCTGCTAACTTCAAAATAAAGTGAAAAGAATAGGCCAAGGGCGTCAGTTTGCAGAGCAGTTCGTGTTTAGCTGTTGATTGTTTGGTTTAGTTTTATTTTATTTTCAAGTGCTGTTCATAACGTGGCATTAATCCAGAAACAGCTTCCTTTCCATAGAAACAAGTTTTCGTTTCTTATGTCACATTTTTTTCCCTACCAGGATAAATTGAGACTGGAATTTATTTTCTGTTCCATTAAAATGCTGAACTGATCGGCACTGAGCAAATGCCTTTTCAAGCCTGCTGGTTACTTTCTTAATCTATACCACTATTCAGCCCTACGGACAAAAATGATAGTCTCAGTTATGAAAAGCAGTGCTGAGTTAAACAGAACAATAAATTAGGAGATGCGAGAGTCTTCTCTGTGGGATAACAATTGAGGTCCATTTCGCAACCACATGCCGAGAAGAAATCTGGATATGCATATGTTTAGCGCTTGCTCATTGTGTTATTGGGGTCCTCGGGGATCCGTGTAAGTCTGTTTGTTTATTTGTGCCAGACCCCTCACACACGTGGCTACTCTCGTTCGCCTGATTTTACATTTAATTTATATCACCAAACAAAGCGACTGGGGCCGTAATATTAGTTTTTTAATTCCACAGACACAGACACACAGTTTCCTTCACTCAGTGGTGCTGTCAGAGTCACTCAGTCTAATCTTAGTTTCGCAATGCCTTGCTCTATTCTTCATTTGTCTCTGTTGATCTCGGTCGACAGCACCAGGACTAATTAACTACTCAGCATTCATTTCTTATCCTTATTTCACACATACCCACACACATACACACCACTCAGATTTAGCTTAGGAGAATATTTAACCTTCCTGTCAGGAAGCAAAAGGGTTTTTAAAATTTTTGTAGTGGGTGGAAATTTTAGTTCCCTCGGGCAGGTTTGTCTGCCCACGATTCCCATCATGCAAAAATAATTCTGCATTTCATTTTCCAATTCAAATATGAAACGAGACAACCAGTTCTAAGAACACTTTCATGTAGGTCTGTGTCAGAAACGAGGCAGAATCATATTTTGGACCCATTTCCTATTGTCTTTTTGTCTCTTTTTTTACCCCCATCCTATTCAAAAAAGAAAACATGAATGTTTATTTGAATCTCGGAATGCTTTGGGAATCTCGGAATGCTTTGGAAACATTTCCCCACAATGAAAGCATTCCAAATGATCCCAAATTCTAATCCAGTGCTGATCGTTACCAGATTAAAGATTTGAATTGCTGGAAGGTATTTGAGCATTGTCCTTGTTTCGTGTAGTCGTTCCATTTTAAGCCAGTTTATCCCAATTCACAGTTACTTGATTGGCTTCTGCTGAGGAGGCTAATTACCCATTGTTGGAATGCAGAATCTCACTTAGTTTGTGAGTGCACTCTGATCCACTTCATTAATGGATGATGAAGAGGTGTCTGAAGGGAAAAGAGAGCGTTTGAGAGAGACCAATAGAGAAAGAATGAGAGTTGGAGAGATTCTCATCAGGTGATCCACAATCTGCTTTGTTAACTCAGAGTTCATCTTTCAGTGTTCTTTTCATTAACACTGTGAGGTTTTGGCTTGTTTTTGCCGTTCTCCAACGTATACTTTTACCCCATAGTATTTGAACACCTCGGGGTTGGTGAGGGTTTTAAAGAAGTCTCTTATGCTCACATAGGATGCATGTATTTGATACAGTAAAAACTGTTTTTATTATAAAAACGATTTTATTATATTTTAAAATTATAATGTTATGATGATTTTTTTGGCAAAGCTGACTTTTCAGAAATCGTTCTAATATGCTGTTTGGGGTTAATACTTTTGATGAATAGAAGCAGGTTCAAAAGAGCAATTTAATGCATCCTTGCTTTATACCAATTTAATGCATCCCTGCTGAATAAAAATCTGACCCCAGACTTTTGAATTGTTGTGTGAATATTTCTATGTAAGTGTGTGGTGTCAAAATACTACACAGTGTAGTAAAAAAACTGTTTTTCAGACTATTTCAGAGCCCCTTAATGCTGATATTGTTTCTTACCCCATGGTGTTAATTTTTTGTGCCCACTATCATGTTTCCCAAAGGAGCTGTTCTATTCTTTATAATGGGATGTGAAATGTCATATTAAAATTGAGGGCTGACTGTAAATTCAAGGAGCATTGCAATTTTGCTCTCTATTTAGAAGCAGGGAAACATTTTCTCACATTTTCTATCTATAGGGGACAGTCTCTGCAGTTTAGAGAGTAATGGCTTTGTTTCACTTTGATTTACTGATTCATACTTTGGTTCTTCTTTTCACCGTATACTTTCAATAAATTGCAATTGGTATTTTCATTTAATGAAAATAAAGCTGATAATCTTAACTTATAAAGATGTATGTTGAAATAATCATCGTATTGATCTGGTAGTCATGATAAATGACAATCATTGGAGGAGTGGAGAAAGTTCTAGACTTACCTACAGTTATTGCCGAGATTCATCTTGTACAGTAGTTTGTTTTCATCTTTCTTCTAATCAAAGCATACATGGTTAGTTGTGGACCACAGAGCACTGTGGGTACTTGTTATTCCCACGCACATAACATGCCATCAGTCTACACCTACTATAACGTACAGCCTAACCGATGGGGTGAAAACTGCAATTACCGAAGCTTGTTAGACATTGTTCGGTTCAAGCGCAAAGTGACTGGCTGTATGAAGTGACAATTACCCACTTGTCCATCACGATAATAATGACATTACATCACATTACCTTTGACAGGTGTCTTGTGTTATTAATACCAGCTAATTTAATGACGAGTAACCTCAGATTTGGTGAATTATTGCTCTTGGTAGGGTATTGCAGCAGGTTCGCGGAGACCCGGATTGTAGCATATCATTTTAACTTGTGAACTCAATTACCCTCTATTACCACAGGGAGAAGGGCACCATTGGATATTTCCGTAACTGATCATTTGTGCTTCCTCCAATATTATGATGGAGATATTCTCACTATGACAGCTGAGTCAATTCAACAGTGCTGTCATTCATTCTTTAGACATGGTACTGTAAGAATTGATCACAACCTTCAATTCTGTGACTTTGATTCCTGTTATTATTTTATCTAAGTAACTCTGTGTTATTCTGTCAGAGTTCTTTTATAGTGCCTTTTATCTATGAGTTAATATTTTTTGGTGTTCATTGCTCTATTGTGTCTCTCTCATTGTGTTTTACAGATACAGTTTCCATGAATAAGAACCAGAGCTAGAAACTTGCAACAGGAAATGCTATGGATATCCTCAGCGCTGTAGATTTCTCCTTCACATAGCATTTTGAGTGGATCACTTCAACGTTTTTGAACTTCCAAACTCTTCCTCCCATAAGTGTCTGTCAGCGGCCATGAGTGGAAGGAGCTCAGATTGATACAGGGTGACAGGAAAAGATATCAGATGATGGGGGCACCAGGCGGGCCAGTTCTGGGCGGGTTTGGCTCTACGACATCCTCCCTAGACCTCGTTGGCTGGATGGTCTGGCCTGGGAATACCACCGTGAGCCTGAACCAGAGCCTCTTCGCGACTGACTACAGCTTCAATCTCTCCTCCTCATCTTCATCCTCTCCTCATGGGGTCGAAAAGGAGTCGATGAAGGAGAAGAACTGGCCAGCACTGCTGATTCTTGTGATTATCTTTCTGACGATAGGAGGAAATATTTTGGTTATTTTGGCCGTGTCGCTGGAGAAGAAGCTGCAAAATGCAACAAACTTCTTCCTGCGATCACTTGCAGTGGCAGACATGCTGGTCGGCATCTTGGTCATGCCTATCTCGCTCATTAACATCCTGTATGGTGAGTTTAAATTTTGATGCCATAGACCCCAAATATAACCTTCCTTAAATATAAAAATATATATTTTCATAAAGACCCATTTATAGTGTGGAAAATAATAATAGTTGTGAATATATCCAAAACATTTTGAAATATTTAAATGTTTTATTTTTCTATGTTTAATATCATTAATTTCCAATATTATATTATTTTTATTTATTTATTAAATTTTTTGCACTATTTTACTTTGGAACACTCCACTTTTTTTGCAAATCATTTTACAACTCCCCTAGAGTTAAACAGATGAGTTTTACAGTTTTTGAATCCATTCAGCCGATCTCCGGGTCTGGCGGTAGCACGTTTAGCTTAGCTTAGCATAGATCATTGAATCAGATTAGACCATTAGCATTTGGTCATCTTTAAATAGGAAAAATATCAAAACTCTTTAGTCATTTTTGAGCAAGATGCTAATGGTATACATTTTATAGTATAAAAATGCAAATGGGATGCAAACTTTAAAATAATGCATATAGCATCACGAGAAGCCACACTTCCCGTAATATAACTTCAGTGGCATTTCCCTTTAAGACCCAGGGGCTTTTTCACTGGTGCGAGGCAGTCCTTCGCCTCCAAATAACATGGCTCATTATACAAATGAGACCATAGAATATACCCTGGTTAAATAACACATTTAATTGGGCTCTTTCCACCAAAACTCAAGAGATGATAACTTCCATTTTTTTAAAAAAAGTTAGGGTTTAGGTTGATTTATTTGGGAGACTGTACATGAGTATAATTATGTATGGTACAGAGCACTGACAAAGTTAGAAAGGAAAGAGCCAGAGGTGGCAAGATTTAATAGCTTTATAACACTGTATAGCGTGAAATCTCCCTTCATGGAGCGAGAGAAAGAGAGAGGCAGGCGGTGGGGGGGCTCATTGAGCGAGACAGAAGCTTGTTTGGCATTTCTTTGCTCAGAAGCCCACAGAAATATCGCCTGTGGCAGAATTCAGATCGTTTTCCAGTCCAGCTGCCTCTGCACAACTGAGCTGTCTGCTTTAGAGTATTTCTGGCTCTTGCTATCCATACAGGGGGCCACACTGCCCATCTCTCCTCAGCCATGGGGGAGCTCTTTCAGAATGCATCGCCTCGCCAATCTCTGGACATGAGTGGGTTAGCTGAACTCTCTCAAACTCCCTTCATATTGATTATGGAAGATATCCTGCCTTTAAATGATCTTAGTTGCTTGTCAGCTGTAAGTGCACATGATGAGCTTGCATTTGTCAGTTTGAGAGGAAAGGACGTTATTGATCACAAAGAGATATTGATCAGTACATCAGCCTGCAGACCCTCAGAGCAAATAGAGCATCGGAAAAGAGGCATTTTAGTGGCGAGAGAGAACAAAAATGGTCATGGATGCATGCATGTAGATTGATTTATTTATATTTTGCATTATGTTGTACCTTTTATTTGATTATTCTTTGTAGTTTTTATATTTCTATAGTTTATAGTCTTTATAGTTTTGACGTTTTAGTTTTTAGTTTTTGGGTTTGTTATTTTAGTATTTCACCCTATAACATGGAATTTAAAAAAATTAATTAAAAAAGGTAATTGGTTCTTTTACTCAATACTATTTCCTAACAATTCTGAATTTGTATCTTACAATTCAGATGTATTTATTCACAGTATAAGCTGATGTTAACTCACAATTTGCAGGGTATAAAACTCACAAAAAAATGTCTGAAATGTGAGATGAGAAGTCACAATTACCTGTTTTATTTTTTATTTCCTGACAAAACAGAAAAACTGAATTGCGGTGTCATCTAAGAATTAAGAGAAAAAAGTTGAGATGTAAACTTAGAATTGAAATGTAAACTCAGATGTAAATTTGTGTCTTGCAATTCAGACTTTTTTCTCATATTTACAAGAAACTATATTACTCAATGATATTACGCAGCACCTGAAAGTAGTCCCCAACTAGGTAACTAGTTCTGATATAGCTGGGGACTACTTTCAGGCGCTGTGCAATATCATTGCGCCTGCTGCACCCATGGTACGGCAGCAAATGTCCTTGATTATTACGCCAGAATGAGAGTATAGTTCCTAGACATATCGTCCTAGAAAATCGCAACTTTTCATTTTCCATCAGTCTTAGTTCACGATGTAACTACAGAAGAGTCAAGTTTTAAATAGGAAAATTATCGAAACTCTTTAGTCATTTTTGAGCGAGATGCTAATGGTCTAATCTGATTCAACGATCTATGCTAAACTAAGCTAAAAGTGCTACCTCCAGACCCGGAGATCAGCTGAATGGATTAAAAAAGGGTAAAACTCAACTGTTTAACTCTTGGGGAGTTGTAAAATGAGCCTATTTTCAAAAAAGAAATAGAATTTAATTTAAATTTGTTCCTTTAAATTCTGTGGTGGAAACAGGCTTCCACATAAACTAAATGAAGCTGAAAAATTACTAGCTAAAATAAGTTTTTTTTAACTATTACTAATGTTTTAATTTATTTATAATATTTTAAAGTTTACAATTTTTTTAATTCAGTTCATATTTACTTTTATTTCAAGTAATAAAATATTTTATGGTTTTAGTTTAAAAGTGGAAAAGTTTTTTTCTAAAAACTGACCTGACTATTATGCATGCCAGGTCAGTAGTTGGTGATATCACTTTGTAAAGAAACATGCATTGTGTATCCTGTGCACACACATTCTTCTACAGAGGGATGGATATAAACTCAAGATGGCAAAAGCATGCATGCACATGACAATACTGTTTTCACAGGTTCTTATTTTTGTAGTTTACACTGTCAGGGATCTGCAAGAAATGGGACCCAGATGCAAATGAGCGGACAATGGTAGTTTATTGACGAGACGTTGACTAGAAACAGCAGGGGGAGTGAGAAGTGAATCAGTCCAAACGGAGGGGCAGGGCAGACAACACAATACAGGCAGGAGGGATGACCACTGAGCCGGTCCAAGGTGGCAGCGGACTCAAGCACAGGGCAGCAGCTCCAGAGGAAGGCAGGAAGACAGGGACCCCGTAGCTTGAAGTGAATCTCAGAAGTCGCACCAGTCTAGCCGCCAGGTAGTGACTCACAGAACCAGAGACCTGACTCGTGAGAGTGGAGAGCTGCTTCCAGGTGGTAGGGGTCAGAGGCCAGGGAATCTGGGTAAAGGACAGGACAGGGCAAAACACAATAACAAACAAGACAGACAAAAGAAAATCTAATCAAGAGAAAACACTAGAAGAATACACAGTCAAAAAACAAGAACTAGACAGAACTAGAGAAAACAAAGGAAGCGAGGATATAAAATAACAAGACAAGAGATCAAAAATCACTCGAGCTAGATCAAAGGATATCTTTAGGACCAAGAAACTGGTAGACACCAAAACAAACCAGCAAGGACACAAGGGAAAGGAACGCAATATAAAGCAGCAGAGCACACGAGGATCAGGTGAACACAATCAAGCAAACGAGAACTAGACAAGGAATAAACAAGGGGGCGTGACCATGGGAAACGGGGAGGTTGGACAAGAGGAGCACTTGGCAAAGACAAACAGAGACAGAGCCATGTGCTCAGACACAAAACAAACAAAGAAACATTGAACAGGGACAAGACAGACAAGACTGTCAGGGTAGGATCCTGACATACACAAAGATGATAACATTGGTATCATTAAAAAAAACTTGCATTTTGAAACCTATTTTAAAATTTTCTAGTCTGCCAAAATGCTGTTGTTACATTTGACAGGCCAGAAAATGTTTCCTTTTAGTTGAAAACTGTATAAACACTCCCTTAGTTAAAGACAATAATCTTACTCTGGCATGCACATAAACACAGTCAACACTGAAGTGTGTTTATAAAAACTCAAGCATGCATTCAAATACATGCAACCTCTCATATACAGAACTGAGACAAAATAATACCAACCGTTGGTGTCGTACCCATACGTTTCTTGAGTTTTGGGTGTCACCCACTACCCTCCCCCCACACGCACACACATAAGCACACAGATTGAACAGATAAAGATGGAGTGGAGGGATACAGCGGCATGTTGTCATAAACAGTGAGCCTGTGATGGCCATTACCAGCAAGCTGTCAGAGCAAAATATCATCAACTGTTCGAATGTGTGAACGTGTGCTCTCCACACCCACATACGAATGCTTTCACGCTCATAAATTCAGACATGCCTACACACACACACACACACACACACTCAGACACAGAGACATAAAAATTGTTTTCCACTGCATTGGATGCGACAATGATGGATTTCACACTCCTCATTTCATTTACGGTGTCTAATAGCGTGTGTGATTGTGTGTGTTTGGTGGGGGAGTGTACCATGTATGTGTGATTGAGCTGGCATGTGACTTTCATAAGATATAGAAGTCTGACCTTGATTCAGTTGTTTAATATGTGTTAAGTTCCAGTGCATCATCTCAAAAACGGTGAAAAAGAGGGTAAGATATGGGTTTTATAATGGAGTGATGTGGCTTGCTCACATGTATTAATGTCTGGAGGAAGCATAGAAACCATATCGCTGAGGATCAGCCAAAGACGAACAAGGAAAGTGCGAGACAGTGCAGTAGGAATGAAATCAGAGAGAGGCATTAGAGTGATTACCTCTGGGAACATACAGTGGCAGGATATGTTTAAGATGAGCTATATACTGATACTCAGCAGCTCAGATGGTGCTGAACTGATAGACATCTCACAAACCAATTCTGTGTTGCGTCAAAAGAGCGGTTCTAGGCCTCTTAAGCTTAAGTTTCTATTTTTGCTACTACGCTGCTACTCTATTTTCCCCTAGTCCGTTTTCTAATTTCACTTGTTATTTATTATATGTATTCATTATTTTTTTATTTTTATCTTTGCTTTTTATCCATGAATTCATACATTTATCCCCAATTTTATTTATTTTTTATAACTGTTATTTCATATATATGCTTCATCAAATATAGCTGCTCATTGTTATTGCTTTGGATGTTACAATATGGCATATTAGACACCTACATTTTTGCATTTGACAGACACGTTTATCCATAGCAACTTAAAGTGCGTTCAAGCTACATATTTTTGCGCGCATGCATGTTCAATTGAAATCAAACTATTAATCTTGGTGTTGCTAGCCCCATAGTCTAGCGGCTGAGGTACAGGAGCAATATTACTTATTACACTTATTTGAGAATCCACATTTATCATTGAGTGAAAGTGTGTGTGTAAAAGCCAAGAGGTTAGTTGTTCATCATGGATGTCTGAAAATTGCTGAAAGAGCCTAAGGAGTTCATTGCCTTTCAGTTATATCAGTGATGTACAGAAAGCAACAGAGGATTTTTCATGTCTCTATAGTGTTCCAACACTCCATTACTGTCTGCACTGAGAGAGAACTTAATCAACTATACAAGTAAATCAGGGCTGAGTTATCAGTTGTTCCAATTAATCAAAGCAAGATGCAAAGGGCCGTAGGCAGCTGGACCAATCAAGGGATGAAAGACAAGTGTGTGTGTTTTCTATAATCAACATGCAGATGAAGTTGCATGTTGACATGTGAGGAAATGTTGCCCCCCATGCCATGTTAATTATGTTTCAACCCCACAGTTCTTGGTCCGCCTCATAAAACCACACCAATGCCAAGGTCATGGGTCTAAATAAGTTATTAAAGAGGACTTTTTTAAGTGTACACTTATAATGGTTCCAAAAGGAGGTTTTCGCAGCAATGCCATAGAAACACATTTACGGGTTCCCCAAAGAACCTTTAAGTAACCAGTTTTTAAAATAATAATTTTTCTTAGTGAAAAATATTTCAATAATCTAAAAAAACCTTTTGCTCTACAAAGAACCCTTTGAAAGGAAAGATTTTAAAGATTCCATGGATTTTAAAGGTGATTTATGGAACCCTCAATGCCAATGAAGAACCTTTCTTTTAGCATAGGGTGACAGCATGAGACTTAATATAGCTAATATATATATATATATATATATATATATATATATATATATAAACAGTATTTATAATTTAATTTATTATTTATTTATTTTCAATTTTAATTTATTATTTTTTTATTCATTCAAATAAATAATTCAAATCATTTTTATTTATTTTTTTAATTGATTACCATTTGTATCCATAGTTTTACTACAAATTCCATTGTTAAGCTTTGGTTTGTGTATCAAAACCATGGCTAATTTGTGGTTACCATGGTACAATACATGGTACAATAGTAGCCATGGTTTTTGAATTTATACATTATAACATAATTGTTACTTTTCGGTTGTGTTGTTGTCTGCCCTAGCTCCCTCTAAACACATTATAAAATGATGTGAATATTTGTCTGCTGAATTACTACTGTAACTTTACAATAGATAATAATGATGTCCTTTATCATACAGTGTTTTGAGTGATGAGTAATGGGCTGCTACTGTTAACAGCTGCTAGGAGTTTAAGTCTTAACTATTTAAACAAAGACAAAACTTATTTACAGATGATACTGACCTGCACTTGATGTCTTGAACAGGTCAGTAGTTTGCCTCTCTGGTCCACCTAGGCACTTCCACTCCATTCTCGAGTCTCTCGCATTGATTGCATCATTTGGTGTGCACAAGCTGAAGCATAGCGTTGCGAGTCACGACTAACCGATTCACGATTTATTAGAGATTTATTATTGGATGTCAAATTAATTACAATTAAGTAATAATTACAATTAAGTAATAATAAAGGAAAAGGGGAAAAAAACAGGGCAGCCAGGCCACCGGGAATTCTCCTGGTTCACTCATACCAGGTGCTATGACTACTTTTAGTTACTCCACAACACTGGCTGTCTTTCATTCTGCCTGCAGGAATTAAACCTTCATTTGAGGCGTTGAATCTGACCTAATTCCTTCACTTCCTGCTCTCTCACCCCTTATTTAACCCTGTAATCTCTAACCTCGCAGATCTCCTGCTGTCATTTTTTCTCATTTAGGAAAGGTGTAATTGCATGTGCCGTGGGCTAGTTCCATGGACAGCAGAACATGAATGGGACCACCACAGAGATATGGACAAATAAACGAGGAGAGGAACACCCCTCGCTCACCATCTGTGTCAGAACACTTGCTGGTCCCATACTGGCAGAGAACTCTGTTATCATTCATTTCGCTAACTTGGCAACTTGACATTGCCCTCATCTCCAGTCCAGGTGTTCTGAGCTCCACAATGCTGTCTGGATTTGGACCAGTCTCATTCAGCCCATGATTGGAATGCCTGCACTTGCCCTGGGCTTCAATAAAACGTTAAATTGACAGTGACTCACACCTCTTGTGGCGCTAATGTCATCCGAACCATCAGACATGCCCCTCAAGACCTGTAGACCTTTCTGTAAAAGTATCTGACCCTGCATTAGAGCGTGTCCTCTCTGAGGGACGTTTTCATTTTGCCACTTCTGTCACTTAAAAACCTATCAATTGAAGCTTGAAATCTTGTGTTACAGGTATTATTACTTGTTCCCAACTCTTGTTTAGTTTAAGGTTTGTGGAATATGAATATTGGCCTTCAGAAACTCTTATATCTTTTTTAGAGCTAAAGCAAACATCACTATTACTGTATGGCATGATAAGTTGCGCAGACATGAATGCCACCTCAAAATATAAGGTTTGGGATCTTTTATGGGATCTTTTCATGTGGGCCAGTTAGTATTCATCTAATTTAGTATCCATACAATCTAATCCACCACTTCGAAACACTCTAGAAAATACCCTGGCAACAACAATCTTGCACTCTTAAAAATAATCATTCTTTATTGGCATCTATGGTTCCATAAAGAACCTTTAACATCCATGGAACCTTTCCACTGAGCCAAAGGTTTGTTATAATGGAGAAAGTTTCTTCAGATTATTACATTGTTTTTTTAAGAACTGATGACTGGTTTGAAGGTTTTTTGGGGAACCCAATATGGTTCTTCCATGTTGTGGCAACCCACCACATCCTAACATCTTGGTGGAGACCATCCTAACATCTTTTGCACACCAAACCACTCGGAAAAAAACAGGTGTTAGTATGCATTAAAGACACCTTTTATTAAAACATTGCTTTAGACAAATATTGTGGTGAACTGGTGTTATACATCATACATTTTGCTATTTCAAGGATTTTAGCATGACTGGAGCACTGCATTGACAAATCAGAAGCCAAGACCAGAACTATCTGTTTTATAATTCTGGTATTATCTCTAAGACCCAGTGTGACTTTGTATCTCTCGTTGTCATCCATGAGCCTACATAACTCTAAATTACTTACTTTTTACATAACCTGACTGTTTCTTAATGTTGGTTATTTTAAGCCTGCTGACATAACAGCCTTTTTTAGCTCTTGGTCTGAAGACAGTCGTCTGGACTTTTATAATGTGATCTGAAAGACCACTTTGCCTTCTGTTTCTCTTATATATGCTTTCTTTCTCTTTCTTACTTTTTCAGCATCAGTCTTCATGTGTATGACCATCTCATAAAGGGTGTTTACAAAGCAATCTCTCTCTGTCTTCCAGATTATGCCTGGCCATTGCCTAGTGCTCTTTGTCCTATTTGGATATATCTGGATGTGCTTTTCTCCACTGCTTCCATCATGCACCTGTGTGCCATTTCCCTCGACCGCTACGTGGCCATACGCAATCCAATCGAGCACAGTCGGTTCAACTCCCGCACCAAGGCCATGCTGAAGATCGCTGCAGTTTGGACTATTTCAATAGGTCAGAGAAACATTGATATGATGAAATTGAATAAAATGCATTATTTCTTACAACAACATGTTAAAAAAATGTCTTGAACTGTGTATCAAACCCAAATAACCAGTAGAGGACAGTGGAGGTCTTTAGATTGAACAGTTGTACAATTTGTACTTACTAAAGTCAATGTTAGTCCACTGCAATCCTGTTGAATCTATCACTGGAATGTGTTTGTATCTCATAGGACCCCTCAGAATGGCAGATTGTATTGTGAGGTTTTCTCAAGGCTCCAGCTGGGTCTAAGAGGCCCCTCAGATCAGCAACAATGAAAATGATTTGAAGTGACATCGTATAAACTAGTGCCAGTATTAGTGATTGTGGTGATTTTCTCCATCACCCAGAGCGGCGCCTCGAAATTCAGAGAAGCTTGGATTAATTGAATGTTTGTGATTGGTCTGGTAATCAGATACTTCTAGTGAAGCTCACCACCTACTGTTCAATAAAGTAAACCACATTCTGTCATTGTGTAAGGAATGCTAAAGGATTGGCATTCTACTGCATTAGCGCAATCTAGAGTCCGACTTGTGACATATAATGTAGAGTGACCGTGGCTGATCTGTTACTACAACAGAGTGTTAAAAACTTAAAGGATTAGTTCACTTTTAAAAAAACTTTTGCTGATAATTTACTCACCCCCATGTCATCCAAGATGTCCATGTCTTTCTTTCTTCAGTCGAAAAGAAATTAAGGTTTTTGATGAAAACATTTCTCCATGTAATGGACTTCATTGGGACCCAAACGGTTCAAGGTCCAAATGACCGTTTCAGTGCAGCTTCAAAGGGCTTTAAACGATACCAGACGATGAATAAGGGTCTTATCTAGCGAAACGATCTGTCATTTCAAAAATAAATAAAAAAGTTTAAGTTTTATAAGCACAAATGCTCGCCTTGCTCTGTTCTGTGATGCGCGTGAACTAATCCTTTAAGTATAGTTGTGGTTAAGTATAGAAAGACCCTCTAGCTTTCACTCTCCATCTCTGCCTCTCACTAAACTTTCTAGAAAAGATAAACTCTTCTCACCCTGCTTTTTACTAATGCAAGCCTACACACTCTCTCGGACATGGTGTCTCACTTACTCTCACCCACACAGGCTTTCCTTTCCTTTTTATTGTTGAATGTGCTTTTATTTTTCTATTTTCAGTGTTCATTTACATTTTAGTAACTTTATGTGCTTTTGTCTTTTTTTTCATAATAATGGAACAACACTATTCTATCTATCCCCCAATTATGTCTCCTGGTCATCGCTTTTCTCCACAGAGGCTTCATGTCTCATTTGCTAATATTAGTTATACTTAGTAACGTCAGTGCAGATGACAAAGGGTTCACACATCTAATCTTTCTCCCATTTGAACGTGAGCCCAATGATTATTTGATTCTTATCTGGATCCAAAACAGCATTAAGTCTCTATCTGCCTTGACACTCTCATTCATCTGCTCTAATTAAATAAAAGATCCTCTCTCTCAACCATCAGGAATACTGATCTAGCTGGGTAAGAGAGAAGATTTGTCTTGAGGATAGATCTCTGAGCACGATTCGCTGAAGCCGTTGGTCTTTTGTCTCCGGCATCTTGTGTTCCAGTTGTCTTTCTCATTTGCTAGTCTGACTGTTTCTTTGATGTTTGTTTGTTTGTTTATATATATATATATATATATATATATATATATATATATATATATATATATATATATTTGTTTGATATTCTCTTACTTCTTTCTGCCACAGGTATCTCAATGCCTATCCCAGTGATCGGACTCCATAACAGAGAAAAGGTCTTGAAAAACGGCAACTGTGCTCTGAATGAGGAACACTTCATACTGGTTGGCTCTTTTGTTGCCTTCTTCATTCCTCTGGTTATCATGGTGGTCACGTATTGTCTGACCGTCCAAGCGCTTCAGCGTCAGGCCACAGTCTTCCTCTATGAGGGCAAAGCCTCTTCTCAACAGCCTTTGCAACCTCCAGCTCCACCTACTTCCCAGTTGGCCCCGCCACCGGTATCCCGTCGCAGCAGTCTGAACAGTCTACGGATCAGCAACAGCGATGGAAACATGCTCGGACTGACCGTGCCCCCAGACACCATCTCAATAATCCCAAGTTCAGAAGCCCCATCTCAAATGAATTCGCCCGCTGGACGGGACCCAGCCGGAACCCATGGGCGGCGAGGCATGATGCAGGCCATCAAGAACGAGCGGCGAGCATCTAAAGTGTTGGGTGTAGTGTTCTTCCTCTTCCTCGTCATGTGGTGTCCCTTTTTCATCACTAACGTTCTGTATGTCATCTGCCATAAAGCCTGTAACGAGCCTGTGCTAACAGAACTGCTCAATGTTTTCGTTTGGGTGGGCTACATCTCATCAGGGGTCAATCCTTTAGTGTACACCTTGTTTAACAAGACCTACCGAAGGGCATTTTCAAGTTACATGCACTGCCAGTATAGACAGGTGTGTCTTAAACCCATCGCTATAAACGCTCCTTGTGCGTCCCAGGCGGTAGTCACACCCATCCTGATCTACGAAAAAGTTTCCATTGACCGGAACAGTAACTGCCGCAATGGGGACGGCAATGGAATCCGAAATCTGGAGCCCCACGACACTGACCCCGGACTGGAGCTGAAACCAGGAATATCAGAGCTGTCAATGAGCAGCGGTCACAGCCACACAGAACACACCAGCAGTGTCTGAAAACTAGCTTTTAGTGTGATGTGGAAAACAGGGCCGAGCTACACGTGATGTTTAGGAGCTGTCGGCTGTCCACGCAACCTCAGCTGTAACACAGCATAGAATGTATGCTGAGTTAGCTACAGAAACAATAATCTGACCGAGGTCAGAAAAGGGAGAGGGAATGTAATGTGTGTGAGTGTGTGTGTTTGTGTTAACAGGTTCAGATTTTGAATGCCATTAAGTCCTGCATGAGCACCCAGTCTCTTACTAAAGCAGCACACGAGACTGCAGTTCACGCAAATATTCGACAGATAGAGTCATAGCATCCTCTTGTGGTCAGTTAAATAATTACAAAACAATGTGAAGCCAAAAAATAGTTACTGTCATCCAAGCTAGTTGCATTACAGTATGGATGAAGCTATGCTGTCTAAATACACTTGCAAGTCAGATCATTGTTTGTGTAACTTGTAAACATCTCCAATATGATATGAAGAATCCTTTGAGTTGCAGTAATCCAGAAACATTGTTAGAGGTTGTATCTTATTTGCTGGAGGAAATTACTGCAGAACAACAGTTTTGGAGTGAAGGTCATATTTAACATAAAACTTTTGCTAAGACATAGCAAACGTGGTCTGAGTTTTGGACTAGTCCAAACTGCTTCTAAAGATTTTTTTTTCAACAGGTATTGAAGGAATTAACCTCTAGCTCTGGGGAACATGCTCTCCTGTGAATGTAAGGTTGGGAATCAGGTGATCATGACAGAGTGAGAGAAGAAGCAAAATTGCACAACAGACAAGAGTACTAAAACCATTTACTTTATATGGACAGACTGTCCATGGCAACAAATGTTGGTCTGTAAGACCAAAAATGTTCATTTGAGGATGTCTAGGAACCTATGATGTATAAAGCTGTAAATTCTTGCTGTTTTCTGTGTAGACTCTAGAATTTTTCCTGTATGACCCTCCCTTGTTCAAACTCCCATTTTTATACTATAGCCTGTGAATGTTTTACCAAATCCCTTTTTTGTTAAAAAAACAAACAAACCGTCATCCTCACAATGGTATCATTTTGTGAAGCTGCTATTTATTTAATAAAAGACGTTTATCATTCTGCAGTACGCCTCACTGTGTTTGTAAAGTTTTACAAAGTGAAGCGCATCCTGAAGAGTTTAGGTACATCTACCTGCAATGCTATCCAATTGCTTCCAGGACCATGGACAGCGCAAAATTTGTCAGTGTGGGGGAAATCTTGACATTGTATTTTTTTACTTTTCTTCATTAAAACATTTTTTCAGACAAAACAATTTCTTAATGCCAGCTGTTTAAACACAATCATTTAAAACGGTTCTGTGGAAATTACATCTATTTTGCCATCTGTTCAGGTATTTTACCTCAGACTTGAAATAAATTAACTATTTTAATTAACTATTAAACTATTTTAAGTACTATGAGATAGCATGAAATGAATATGCCAGCTAATAATATCATTTTAATATATCATCCATTAAAAACCCCAAAAAAGTAGCCCTACTAATAATTAATTAAAATAAAAAAAGGTGCTGTAAACTGCAGATAATAAAACAGACCACATGATGACTTAAAGTTAATTTTAAAAACTTTACTTGGAGCAGATGTGTTCATTTATGAATTTATATATAAATATTAAGTGTAACATGTTTACTTGTAAAAACATTTAACATTTTTTAATAGAAAATGTATAGGCCTATGTATTGTCATGTAGAATAAAAATATATGTATGTATATGGTGAGGTTCCTTTAACTAAGTAATATATTTTTACTCAAGAATTTTACATTTAAAATTTTACATTTTTAAAAAGTACATAGCAGTGCATTTTTTTATGTGTTTTGTGTAGATCTACCACCATCAACGATGCTGCCATCTACTGATGAAATACAAATGTACAGAATAGGAAGCAAATCATGCATAATATGAGCTCTAATTTTCAAAACTTTAATTTTGACGATCTATTCCTAGCATCTGCGCAGTAGGGAAATTTCTGTTTAGAAAAGCTCATACATTTGTCTTTACTTCAAGTTTGTGTGTGTACATGTGCTGTAACATTGGCATACTTCCTGAAACTACGCAATACAACCTTACTGGACCGTCTTCACTGACTTTTTCGTGGAGATTTCAGAGGTAAAGTGCTGATTATTTTTTTTCCCCTTTTTTGCTACAGTCTGTGCTTATTTTGGTGGGTGGTGGTCAAGGCTTCGGTCTGCGCATGCGCATAGGCCAGCGCTTCTCGCGCTCAAGCAGAAGACTCGACGCTGTCAAAGAAACGCGCAGGCTGGGCGCATCGTTCCGAGATTTACCTGCCTCGCGCACCGTTATCCACATCACTCGTTGCAGAAAATAGCAGTTAAGCGATGCATGCGATGTAACAATACAGAGGGAGAGCAAAATACGGACCGAAATTAGAGAGACGTTGCGCCAGCGCTTGATACATACAGGTAAACGGACTTTTAATCGGTTTTGCATCTCTCGTGCGCTTGGACAAAGCTGAGCTGCTAACGCTAACGTCGCGCGCAAGAGCTGTGTTTTGATCACATGAAAAGGCTGTGGTGTGGTGTGGTGTGTTGTGTGTGTTTTGGCTGTGACCTGGATTAGTATTGTACCGTGAAAATACGGGGTGTGCGTTATTTCATTTGTTGTACAAACAAATAATATGTCGAGTCAGTTGAGGCTGGTAACTTTATTTGGAACTGCGACATAATACATCTATGTTTACATAATTTATCATTCGTCGATTTAGTATGCCTAAAGGGCTTGTTGTCTCCAGAATTCCATGATGTGGATATTTTTTGCGGTAAGTCACCAAAACATATAATGATAAACATAACCATAATTGGACATAATGGTTTTTTTTGAAAGTCGGTCCACCTTTTTAAATATTTATTCTCTCAGTTTTGAGATTTCTCAATCCCAATTACCCGCCATTGAGTAATTGTAAATGTTGGACCCTGTGCTCTGAGCTATTTAACAACATTTGTATTAAATGTATGTCAAGTGCATTTCATATGAACCTCAATGATTGGTTGGCATCACTTCTACATAAATATATCAACTTATTTACATTTAATACTGTTATATAGGTTTAAAACTGTTACATACAGGCCAATAGGCTACATCTCCAGGGCCCAAAACAATGCCTCAGACACCAGAGGGATAATGTCAAGCTTATCAAGATAGCCAGAGTAAATGATTTGTGTCCAGCGTGCTAACCAACTTTGATATGATGCTGTCAGCGTTTTGATGCTCCTGACCACAAGCCGGAATGGATCTTTTTACTTGAACTTTATCATTGATGTCAGTTCAGATATAATGAATGAACATGTTCATGTTTAAGTTTTTAACATAGAGTCCACTTCAAGTTTCTTGTATCTTTCAGAAAGTCACATTGTCCTAAAAATAAAACCACTAAACTTAATTTCTGAAAGCCTTTTTCATTTTCTAAATGCCTACTTATCTTTTAATTGATATACATTTTGTTCAAAGCAAATGACAGATACTTTTATCCCTCCTTTATACCTAAAGGAGTTTTTTTGTTGTTATTGTTATTTATATGTGACCCTGGACCACAAAACCACTCAGAAGTGTCAATTTTTCTAAATTGAGATTTCTACATCATCTGAAAGCTGAATAAATATAAGCTTTCCATTGATGGTTTGTTAGGATAGGAAAATATCTGGCTGAGATACAACTATTTGAAAATCTGGAATCTGAGGTTGCAAAAAAATCAAAATACTGAGAAAATCACCTTTAAATTTGTCTAAAAGTGCTTAGCAATGCATATTACTGATCAAAAATTAAGTTTTGATATATTTACAGTTCGAAATTTACAAAATATCTTCATGGAACATGATCTTTACTTAATATCCTAATGATTTTTGGCATAAAAGAATAATGGATAATTCTGACCTATATAATGTATTTTTGGCTATTGCTACAAATATACCCCAGCGACTTAAGACTGGTTTTGTGCTCCAGGGACACATATGTGCTTGCAACTTGTAAAATGACCTTTGTTCTGTAGAAAGGTGATATATTAAAGTTCTTATAAAATTTTAAAATAATAATTAGGTGGAAGATTAGTATAGTAGTAATAAAGACTATTCAAAAGAGTCCGAATCAAGTCTCAGGTCAGTTGGTTACTATCTTTGTGATAAATGTTGAGAAATTGAGTGGTGTTATGTAGTGACATTCTTGCACAGGTCTGAGAGTAAATGATGACAGAAGTTTCATTTTTGGGTGACAAATGCCCCCAATTTGTTTTAGAATTTACTGTGTGAAGTTCTGTTGTTGATCATGTTGTTTACTAGTTAACCCAAAGGTGTGTTGAATGTGGAGGTTCCACTCGGGCTGTGCAATTAATCGAATTCGATTATCATGCACATCTGGTCAGAGATGCTGGTTTCTTGATTAGTAGTAAATCGCCATCACCTGCTTTCAGATGGAGCGGCATGTACTACACAGAGCTATACTGTGCGTCCCAATGTGCATACTATCCACCCTATCTGCCCTACATAGTATTGAAAATTACTAATATCACAGAATTTAGGATGGATAGTATGCACATTGGGACGCAGGCATAGTTCACTGACAAGCTAAGCAATATCGCATTCATAATCGAAGGCGATTCGTCTGCACTCTTCACTACAATGAGTTTTCCAGAGCTGTATCAGTGTTTGTGTTTTTGGAGATGGGCCCCTTACTGCCTTGACCTGTGTTAGCTGCTTAAGCAACACTTGGGCAATAGCAGTACACCCATAGTTTTTTCTCCTGAAGGTCACGTGAATACAGTATGGAGTCTCAGTAGAGGTCAGAAATTTCCACTTTTGCCAACATTGTGTTTTTATCACCTGAAAGTCAGTTTAGCATATTATCTGTTGTCATACAGCTGGCCACCTCTCCCCTCTGTTATGTTTGTGTGCAAATGAAAATCAATGGCTGTGTAAAAGTGCTGTTTGCTGCTATTTTGCCTTTGCCTTTTGTTACCCGCCACCAAAGAAAAAGAAAATGCAAGCATGGCCTGTCTATTGAGCCCTTCGAAAAGGCCTATCCAGGACACAGTACATGTCAGGATATGAGACAGCTGGACCAAACCAGTGCCTCTCATTTTCTCTTATTCATTAATTTCAGTTGTCAACAGCTATGGGTAGGTGCTTCTTTGAGTCATTCAGTTCTGGTTCTATGAACAAACTCAAAAATACACACCTAAATACACAGCCTGTTTTACCAGCATGCTTACTCAGCAGTATCAGGCAGCAGTAGGGCATGATCGATGATGTGTTGTTACAGTTACTTTACATGGGTGTCACGGTGGTCATCATCGATATTGTGAATCAATCCACTGCTGTACCATGTCATCAGTCTCAGCCCAGTGTCTCAGGATGGTGCCAGAGATCTTATGAGTTCATATGAAATCCATTTAACAAGTTCTCTGTTAGAGTTTATGATCAAAAGCAAGATTCCAGAACAGTACAGAAGTGATACTTCTACACAAATGCTCTGCAAACTGTCAGACAGGCCTCAATCCTACAACCATGTTCATGGAATATCATTTTTAAATTTTTAAAAATAAAGCTAAATAGAAACCTAACAAAAACTAAATGACAAAAGCACATAACAAAACTACTAAAATAAAATTTAATACTAGGAAGGGTGTCGGTTAACATCAGCTCTGTTTTTCTGTGATCTCTGGCATTGTGATCAAATTGGGTCTGGATTTTCGATTACTTGTCCAACATCGAAATCATTTTGACAACAGCCAGTATGTTTAAAATATTTACTGTCAGCATACTAAAACATCTCGTTTGTAACAAATTTGCTGTCTTCAACAATACCTTTCAGGACAGATATTGTCTAATTTCATGTTGCCTGCTGTGAGCAGTGTTTTTATGCATCTGATTCCATAGGTCTTTCTATATCTGTTTTTGTGAAGACTAAGACTTGTATACACGTTTTGTGCAATGACCTTGATCCAATCTAATTAGATGCCTGGGACCTAGTCATTTAGAAAACCCACTAACTAGATGATTTAGTTTTGCTCATCCATCTTTCCAACAGATCTTTTCTTCCATATTTGTGATGTATATCTGAGTAAAACAGATTGTCCAAAAAAAAACTGTAGGGCCAGACTTGCTTCTATCTATTTGTTGATTGGACTAAATGATTGGAGAAGTCTGACATGCATGATGCATCACCAGAGAAAAGTCTGTTGTTTCACCTGAAAACGGAGTTATAATATTGTAATAAAAAATTGCAAGCTCAAAAAAAGTAAAAACTGAAAAATGCACGAATGAACTGTTTACTTCAAGATCAATAATATACATGTAGAAAATAGATTTTGAAATATAGAAAACAAATATTTATTAATTTAATTTTTTTTTTTTTACCAAATTCAAATAATCATTAATTTAGGCTAGTCTTATCTGGGCTGAAGGGTTCATCCATCTCCATTCAGCCCACAGCCATATTTCACTCTCCAGTTAATCCACCGCTGTCTCTCCAAACACCCCAGTTGCTTTCTCCTGTTAGCCTGCCCCATTTACACAGATGAAGGACCCATCCACATCCTAAAAAAATGAATGGAACTCCAGATACAAAGCAGGTCTCAGATCAGAGCAGACCCCAACACGCTCGCTCCAGGGAGTGACCCCCTTTGCTCCGAGCCTTATCCAGCCAGGGGTTTGTGCACTGGGGCACAGGGACTCCAGGTCACATGGTCGCCTGTCTGATTTGTCCCGACTGTGCTGAATGCAGCACATTTAATTGTGTGTGACGGAGTGAGAAGAATTCATGGGAGAGAGCGACAGAAAGAGTGTTGATAAGCCTCAAGCCCATCCCAGTTTAACAACTATACTCATTTAATGCTAAAGTTTGGGCTTTTCTTAAACCAGAGGGACCCATATCTAACAAATTTTATCATGTTACATTAAAGCTGTATCATTCATGACAAAATAAATATTCTTTTTGGTTTGCAGAAGGCATATCTGATGCATTCAAAATTGGATCCGCGGGAGCTGGTTCACATGATGAGGGCAGAATTTTGATTAATTGGCAAAGAGGGTTTTTTTGTCTGTTTGAAGCAGGATTAACTAAAAATAAAAATTAAATAAAAACATGTTTTTTAATTGAAATAAAGCTGAAAAAATATAAATATTAGAAGAAAAGGTGGTTACACTTTACTTGAAGGGGTGTGCATAAGACTGACATGACACCTTCATAATCATGACATGACACATGTCACGAATATGAAGGAGGTTTATGCATGTTTATGACACCTGTCATTAAGTGTCATTCGCTCAGTTAATGCAAAGATGACATTGAGATATCTTTGTTATGGGGTAGGGGTAGGTTAGGGTTAGGTCAAACAATGCCATCTTTGCATTAAAAATGACATAACTGAGCGAATGACACTTAATGACAGGTGTCATAAACATGCATAAACCTCCTTCATATTCGTGACACGTGTCATGTCATGATTATGAAGGTGTCATGTCAGTCTTATGCACACCCCTTCAAGTAAAGCGTTACCAAAAAGGTTAAACCAAATGAAAGCTGCTTAGTAACACTACGATTACTAACTGGAAATAAATAAAAACTAAAACTCAAATAAAAATAAAAATAAATTAAACCTAAATAATAATAAAAAAACAAAATAGCAAAAGTACATACAAATTACTTAAACTAAAATTAAAATGAAAACTGAAAATATTAAAAAAATAATAGGCTAAATAAATGAAATACTAAAACTATAATAATAATACTGTATAAATAATGCTGCAATAACACTGGTCTGGAGTCACTGACCTTAAGAGGGTTAATGTACGGTTTGCTCTGTCTAGCTGTTTGTCTTAACTGTCTTGTCTATCGAAGTGTTTGGCTTCTGCTCTGCTTTCTTTTTTGATCAAGCAACAATCAGGGGGCATGAAAGGAAACCATGGCAACACTTCCTCTCAGTCTGCACTAATGACACTCTTGTTCTGTATTCTGAACAGCTTTAATATGTGGCATAAGCGACGAGAATCATAATTCTTTCTTATAGTTTGTTGGCTTTGGACGGGGGTTGATCAACACGACTCTCAGAGAGCCCAAACATTAATCCTGACTTTAAAGAGGTGAAGGGGAGCCAGCAGAAGGGGGGCAGAGAGAGGGGTCTGGGGCTCTGGAATCTGAGCAGCACAAACGTCTCATCATCAGATCAACCTGCAACTGCAGCTCTGCTATTTGTGCTTCTCTTGATGTGACATTTAAATCATAATTTCCTCCTGAAAACTGTTGGGAAGAAAAAGGAGGCAGACTTTTATTTGAAAGAAAGTAGTTTTATTCAGCAAGCATGTATTGAGTTAATCAAAAGTGACAGTGAAGACATTTGTTACAAACACATTCTGTTTTAAATAAATGCAGTTTTGAACTTGTGAACTTTCTATAAAAAAACAAAACAGAAAAATGGCAGTTTCCACAAAAATTGTAAGCAGCACAAATGTTAACATTGATAATAATAATAAGAAATGTTTCTTGAGCACCAAATCATCATATTAGAATGATTTCTAATGATCACGCGACACAAGTCTGGAGATTCAGATTTACCACCACAGGAATAAATTACATTTTAAAATATATTACAATGGAAAGTATTTATTTTAGATATTAATATTTCACAATGTTACTTAGGGCTGAGTATCGATTCAGATGTCCCGATTCGATTCTCAATTTTTTTATTATTATTATTACATTCAGTGAGTATAGTTTTAATACAAAAGCTATTGATATGTCTAAAAAATGAACTGTAAACAACATCAGCTTACAATTGGTGAATTCATAAAAATAAATGAAGAGCCACAGACTTGTATTTTAAGCCTATTCTTTTTTTGTATATGGTCCTGTTTTTTCAAACAATAATAGGGCCTTATAAAATGGTTTTCTTAATTTTTCTGGTAATCATATGAAGGCATAAAACATTAATTTATTTATCCTAAAAAAATGAAAGTTAAGCCCTTTTTATTTTTGGCAAACAAAATTCTGCACAACAGAGGTTTACTGTTAAAATGAAAAAGAAAACAAATGTGATTATTCCTTAAGAAATATAGTTTTATTCATATTTATTAGTAGTAGTAGTAGTAGTGGTAGTATTGTTGTTACAAAACAAAACAGTGCGTCTGTGCCATCTGCCATTCATTCATTGCAGAAATCATGGCGCCTTAGGCGTGAAGTCAAATGCTTCCACAGATTTGTAGCATTACTATAACATTACATAGATATCAATATATCGATACTATAACACGATATTGAATTGACGTCATTTAAAAAACTAATAGTCAAAAAATCGATTGTTTTGCCCAGCCCTAATGTTACTGCCTTCCTTTTTGACCAAATAAATGCAACCTTCTTGTAACTTGTGTAGACTTTTATCTACTGGATTGATTGAATTAGATCAAAACCTATTCAGAGAATTAACTTGTTCATGGCTAATGATATGGTGTGTGATATTTTGCAAGCAGACCGCAGGCACTTGGTTCACAGTGGGAGACGAGTGTTTGATAGCATTCCATTGACTTTTAAACACATGCCTGTAGAGAGGGAGAGCTGGGCCTTTAATTATATTATAAATGCCATCTGTTTCACACAGAGCAGATGCTTTTGCACACATACAATGATAATAAATGACACTGACTCGCATTAAAAATAACTCTTAAACCTACACATCTACAAAAGTGGGTAGTTCTGACATGTAATGTCATGCGGACAGAAACTACACACTCACTGACTCCTGCTGCTGTACTATGACTGCTCCTAATCAGATGCGAGTGGATAAATATTTAGCATTGGTTAATGAGGTGAACCACGCTTAGCACTCTTGATATTCACATCACTTATTACATATGATTGCTTTACATCCCCCACACACATTACAGAACTTCATGAATTCACTCTGCTGCTCTCCCTGGGGTCCCTGACCTCCTCCTACTGAGAGATTGGGAAATTCAGACATGTTCAGGTAGTCATTAAATAACTAATTTCTGTGCGGATGCCATTGTATATCAGGGGGAGGGGTTCATGAGAGTGAGTATGGCCCTGCTGCATTCTTGACATCTTGTTGAGATATATAGTGGGGGATTCTCTCTGCACCATTTTTCACTTCTCTCTCATTCTCTCGCTCTCTCTAAATCCTTTCTCAGAAGCGTTTCAGTGTTGTTTCCATGGCAACAACACCAAGGCCCCTCCTGGCAAGGTGGCACACTTTTGGCTCTTTCTGTCTGTCTGTCTCTCTCTCTCTCTCTCTCTCTCTCTCTCTCTCTCCCTCTCTCTCTCTCTCTCTTTCATTCACTCATTTTCTCTGTGTGCTTCCCATCTAATTTTTTCAACAGTTTGTGTCTAAGAATTCAAGTTGTTTCATTTTTATATGATTTATTTTTTTATGTCTATTTTTTATGTCTTTATTAATATTTCTTATTTCTGTTGTTTTTTGTTGATTTAGTACGTCAAGTTAAACTAAATGAAAAATTATTCTTTGGCAAATTCCGGAAATAAAGAAGTTTTCTTTTTGTTTGTTTTTTTATTCATACATTTTATCTCTAAATTGCATGAAAAGGGCCAAAAAAAATTGAGTAGGTAATTTTATTAAGTATGAGAATTTTCGGTAACACTTTAGCATAGAGACCAACTGTCACTATTAAATAGTTGCTTATTAGCATGCCTATTAATAACATATTGGCTGTTTATTAGTGCTTATAAAGCACATATTCTGCATGATCACATTATACATCCCTAAACTTAACAACTACCTCACTAACTATTAATTAATGTTAGTATCAGTATCTGAGTCTCAAATTATAGAGATCTGCCTGCCTAAACAGCATATTTCAGAATCATAGAGGTGTCCTGAGTCAGCAGCAAACAAAACTGTCTAGGTAGGTATAGCATTCCAAGCTCTACTGGCAGGGCAGGCCTCTAGCAATGCCAAGGTCATGAGTTTAATTCACAGGGACATGCTGATCAAATGCATATCATGAATTCTCTGAAAGTCAGAGTCACTTTGGAAAAAAGTGTCTGTCGAATGCATGAATGTAAATGTGGGCAGGCAGTTCACAGGGTTTTGAGAGGGTCTGATGTGTCCTTTCATTCCCCCAAAAAACACAGACAGATATTCTGTCTCTCTCGATCTCTCTCTACCCATTAACCCATCCTTTTATTACTTACACTTCACACAGTCCAGCCAAACGCTCGAGGGAGTGAGGATTACAGCCCTGCATTTCAACAGTCTCTCTCAGCTCTCCTGCTTTATTCATGAGCAGACAGAGATTCAGAGAAGACATTGAAAAAGAGTGTGAATGTTTTAGTGCAAAGTGATCTGTTATTGAACTGCTGTGTAATTGTTATGAGGGTGTGTGCGCCAGCACTTGATGAAAAGCAGGAAGAATATTCCATCATATTGACATTTTAAAAACATTGACATATTATAATACCTTCCGTTATTGACATAAAATATACAGTATCTGGTCTATTGCATTTTATTCCCACAGTAAAAGATTCCCACACAGTAAAAAATGCTGGTATAATTAGAAGTGAAGAATTGGGGACAAAATGTGTCCGTGTGAAAAAACTACAAGATACAAGAGATTTCAAGTATATTCACATGATATTGTTCATTAAATTGGACAGGCTGCAGTGTCTGCTTCACAGTGTGAGAGCAGAATTAAATGAAAAAACACATGAAAAAATGTTTAATATGTTTGATTTGACATTTGACCTTTTTTTGATTACTTGATGAATAGAGCATTAAAAAGAACAGCATTTATTTTAAATAGAAATCTTTTGTAACAAAGTATTTCTCTTTACAAAAAATAAAAATAAAATACTGCCCCCAAACTTATGAATAGTCATATAGTTTAATAGGTTTGTTAACCATTACAATCTGGTTTTCCAATCACTTTCAGACCGAAATAATAACTAGACACACAAAGAAAGCAGGTGAACACACACACGTCTGCTGTCCCACCGGGCTATAACAGTGCTTTTTTCATGTCTCATTAGCAGCATACTTGTCCGCTTTAGTTGCCAGGCGATGTTGTCTGTGTGCCCAGGTCACTGAACCATTGCTCCTGCATCAGTGTGGGTGATGCCAGTGTCTGTCTTTATTAGCGTTTGTCTGTGGTCATTGGTTGTCTGTAAACAGGAACAAACCACAATAGGTCCTTTTACTGAAACTGGCCCACTTATGTCAGACGTCTGTATTAAATGCAGGCAAATGATTAATCAGCACAAAATGCTTAAGGCATGCTGGCTCAACCAAAAAGACAAAGTAACCATATTACCTTGTGAGATTTGATTTTATAGAACTGATTTCAAAAAACACTTTTTACCTTCACATTGGCTTTCATTTGTACACTCAGTAAACAGACTAAAAACAGAGCTCAACAGTGAGGATGTCCCAGGGCTGTGTGGCAGAGTTTTGGGTCAGTTGATTATGCGGTCACTTGCCTTGTTGGACCAGTGCTGCTTTGACACCAAATCGGATGTGCTAAACTTATACAAACTTAAACATTTGGGTTTATGTGACATATTGAACATTGTTATCTAAATGACTAACACGATTTAGCAATGTATGCCACTGTGTGTGTGTAAGCTTTCCTTCAAAGCTTTCATTGAGTTATAATTTTATAGTATATTATAGTTACTAATTTTCAGCAACTAATTTTAAGTGAAAAAGACAGTTTGTGTTGTAAGTGAATCAAGGAAATTATCATATACATTTTAAAAGATGAAATCTAAATAAAACCTCTGAACTTAAAAAAACATTTAAAAATGTGTAAAAATATATTTTCCTCTTAAATGTCGTATTTTTATATTGGCTGTAATATAGTTTTATTGCTATTTTAATAGTTTTTCTATTTTAACAATTAAAAAAAACAAATGTATAGTTAAATTTAAATTTCAAGTCAGTTCAGGAAATTCTAATATACTTTTACAAACGACGACACATTTTAAAAACTTAACACTATGTGTGTGTATGTATATTCTCAGTTTAAATTAAAGTTTATTTTAGAGATCTGGAAATATACCTCCTCATTTGTTGTTTATTTGAGTTCATTAGGTGGTTGATTTGTCTTAATGGGTCTCCCTATTTCTCTCTCTTTCGGCAGTACTCAGTCATGCCGCTGGTGAAGAGGAGTATCGAGCCCAAGCACCTGTGTCGAGGAGCTCTGCCCGATGGAGTGCCCAGCGAACTGGAGTGTGTCACCAATAGCACCCTGGCAGCCATCATCAAACAACTGGGCAGCCTGAGTGAGTGACACCCTGCTTTTCTAGTTGTAGTGAATCGCTTGTTCTTTATATAATCTTTTATATGTTGCCTGTTGAAATGAGTCCCAATCAGAAGGCACCATTCTGGTCCACCAGCTTGACCAAGATTTGGTGATGAATAGCATCACTGTGCTAGTCCACTAGCTCGACCAACACCCAACCTAGCATGGAAATTCAATAGATTTTTTTCAGCACGCCGTTCGTCTCGCCATCTGTCTTGCAGGTCGTCACGCAGAGGACATCTTTGGAGAGCTGTTTAATGAAGCCAACAGTTTCTACATGCGTATGAATAACCTGCAAGAGAGAGTGGACCTGCTGGCTATCAAAGTCACCCAGCTGGACTCCACGGTGGAAGAGGGTAACATCACGCGTTAAGCTTAATCTCTGCATCATCTCCAGATCTTATCAAGCTTTCAGCTGTAGCAGCTAGCAGCTGGAGAGAGAGCACGTTTGCCTTCGAGTGCTGTCCTCTATAATGGTCTTCTTTTAGCCTGTAGTTAGAGGGATGACCCAGCTTTCTCTGCCATGAAAGAGAGAGACATCAAACTGTATCACTTTACTCCTCTCTCTACTCCTCTCATCTCTTTCTTTTGTTCTTCTCTCTGCGGAATAGAAAAATCCAGTGTCTGGTGGCACCGTCTCTTGTCTCAATAAATGAAGCAGATAGCAGAGCACAGCACAACTCTGATGTCATTCTATGTGTTTGATGGACATAAGAGAAGAGATTTTTATCTGTAAACACCCTGTCCGTATGCAAAATCAAGATTAGGGCCACGTTACATGTTCTAACGATGTCCTCGTCTATTTATAACATTCCGCCCAGCTGTGATCGATAACCGGAGAGCCGATAAAGAGGGTTTAATATGTTCCAGCTCCCCTGTGACCCCTCACTTACAGAGAAGACACATCGACGTTTCTTTTAAAGTCTGAGCGTTCCATTATCACCTGATTCACAGTGAGCAATGACCTCTCAACCACACCCGTGCTGAGAGCAAAACCTGCTGGGAATGCTGAGCGTGTGGTTTCTGGGCCGTATGTGTGTGTTTATAGCTCTTTAATGTGTGTGTCTGTCTGACCTGGTGGTGATCTGGGGTTTTTGTGTGCCTCATGTAGAATGCAGGGTTGGTAAGGAGATGGGGAGTGGGAGGAGGAGAAGAATGTCTGAATATCGAGACATCTCACAGAGAGGAAGAGACAGAATATTGTGTGTGTGTGTTACCAGAGAGGGTGATAGGGTTTGCTGGCATTCATGGTTGTGTCTGATCCAAAAATGTCACCCCATCCCCCTCTTAACGTCCGTTCTAATTATTAATTTATAACCAGCCATCCACACTTAAAACTGAGGTTATTTTGCACTCAAACAGACTGCGCACAAGGACAGAAGAGGTATTTAGAGATACAAACAAAATGAGAAAAAAAAAGAGGAAGAAAACTGAAATTAATAAAATGAGGCATGTAGTCAATGTGTGATTTGTAGAGCTGTATATTAGGGAGCAGTGCCTCATTGGATTTTAATATGTCTTAGAGCCAAGGTTATTATAGTTAGCTAAAACTAACAAAAATCTAACTTTTTTTCAGCTAGTTGCTAAGACAACATTTCTTATTGTCATTAACGGTATAATAAAATAACTCAAATTAAAATAAGTAAAAACTATATATACATATTTTTTTAAAAATGAAAAAAATGACAAAACAATTACTAAAATGTTAACTTAAAACTTAAAATCTAAAACTTAATTCAAAATATTAACACGATTTATAATAGTATCTTAATGATAATAAAATAACACTGCTCAGTCTTTCGGATCAATAACATTTTGATTACATGTGAATCTGACTGGAATCGCTTATTAATAAAAAAAAGACAACCATTTTAATAGTCAAGACGGAGATTGGGTATAATATTATATGGGTGAGCTACGTCATAGCTGTTTTAGACAGATTGTTTGTTGGTATTTGAACAAATAGGCAAGGGAAAGGCTTTTCTCTTCCATTACAACAGCACTGCATTGTGGCTCATAGTACATATTTTGAAAAGCAGAACCACCTTGTTTTATAAGTTGTCCCAGGTTTGACCTCATATACCCCATTCCTGCCATCAGATCAGCCAGTATGCTCAGTCTTGAATTATTAATGTTCAATAAAGCAGTACAGTGGCCCCTGAGGCACAGCCAGTGCTTTAATATTGTGAGTGTTATCCTGTGGCATACATAATTAGAGGGCGATTGAGGCAGTCCATCATTCTTTACATCAAAACAAGCCCTGCCCCCTCAGTAACAGACTACACTAATGTAGCAGAACCTAATAAATAATTTGGCATTTGTCCACAGTGTCATAGATCATTGCTTGACTGATGTTACGGAATATCCAAACAGCTCTTTTCCACTTTTGTGCTACTTTCTATCAGAGGCGGACTGTTAATATTTACTGTCTTTTTAGTCATAGTTTTGTCCTTTTGATGGAATTTGTGTGTGTTTTAAATTTTATTGTATATTAGATTTAAATATTAATTATTATATATTTGTAAGTTTGTGTGTATATAAAAAAACCTGTCACACACCAAGTGTAACAAGCCAATTGTAAAACAGTTGATGTTTATGTGTGGGTTGAGATTAATCACTTTTTCAGCATCTCATACTTGTTTTTGATTTGTGCAAGCAAAAAAATCTAAAGTCACTGCCAAACAGCTCAGTCTACTGAAAAAAACAACAAAAAACATGGGATTGTGAGGCAGGAGCTCCACGTGCTTTAGGGCAGGCAAAGCAGTGATGTTGCTTTTAAATGCGCAGCTGATCTATCATATGTTTGTGCCATTCCTGATTAGGGTGAGAAGCAGAGCATGTGAATAAGAGAATGACCATCTGCTGTCTCATGGACAGCTTCATCCGTTCTTTAATAAACACATTAGAGACTTAAGCAGGGATTTCGCACAGCTTTACTTTAAAGCCCTTTAACACTTTATGATGATCAAGGGACAGTTTATCTTAGTCAAACCACACCTTTAATCACCATATAGTAAACACTGAACCGATCTCAGATCAGTGTTACTGGGTAGTGTCCGTAATGGCTGTTACCTTCATACAAGTGTATTTTGTCTTGTTTCATTAATTCATTGTTCTCTAAATTTTAATTTCTATGCCTATTTTCTTCTTTGCTAAATATATTGTACTAAAACATGTCAAATTTACAAATTTTTGCAATCTCAATCATGAAATGAATGCATGAATCTGAACTCTTCCTCTATCCCCCATCTTCAGTGTCTCTGCAAGATATCAACATGAGGAAGGCCTTCAAGAGCTCCACCATTCAGGACCAACAAGTGGTTTCCAGAAACTCCATCCCTAATCCTGTGCTGGAGCTCTACCACCGTGGAGACAAACCTCCCCCTCTCAATATTCTCAGCCCTTACAGGTGAGATCATCATCACTTCACTCTGTGTGCATTATTAACTCATGTCAAATAACATTCTGCCATTTCTTATTGTGTCATAGCAACAGTAGCAACGTTGCATCTTATACTTTTCTTCTGTAGCATAACATTAGCTCAGCAAGTTTTAAAATAGTTTAACTTTTCCAGCAACAAACTCATTTTATGATGTAGTGCAGAGGTGCACAAACATTTTACAATGAAGGGCCAAAAATCAAACTTCATTGAAGCCTGTGGACTGAAAGTAAATGTTGCATTATATGCAACTTTATTATATTAAAATTAGTGCCGGGCAATGATTAATCGTGATTAATCACATCCAAAAAAAGTTTTTGTATATATAATATATATATGTGTGTGTGTGTGTGTACGATGTATATTTGTTATGTATATATAAAGGCATATACTTGAAAATATTTACATGTATTTACATATATAGATTTATATTCATATAATTTATATATATATATATATATATATATATATAAGCACAACATATTGTTCTTAAATATATACATGCATGTGTGTGTATTTATATAAACACAATAAATATACAAAGTACACGCACGTTATGTACACAAAATGTTTTATTTTGGATGTGATTAATTGTGATTAATTGCCCAGAACTAATTAAAATGTCCAATTAAAAAAATGAAGATATGTTTCAATTGCATGTTTTATTTCCTATTTCCGCCTTCTCTGGTGTAGTGTGACAAAATGAGACATCACTTGCTGCATATCAAGTGTACTCTAGAATATTCTCACTCTCAAGTATGCCTGAAAGCCCTATTAATTTTAGCAAGTTGGTTTGTTTGTTTGGAGAGTTACAGCTAGGGATGCACGATATGAAAATTTTTAGCCGATACCGATAACCGATAATTAAGTCCTTCTCATGGCCGATACCGATAAGTTCATATTTTTTTTATTATAATTTTCATATAATCTGCAGTTTGTGCACCCAGGAGAATACAAAATCTTAAAATTCACTGATTAAACTGATATTTTAGCTCTGGCCTAACTATAGCAAACATCAGTCCTGACTCTTCAAATGTTTTTTATTTTTTGTGTAAGGCACCACAATACTTTGTAACAGAAATGGTTTAACAGAATTATGACAGAACTATGGTTTATCTGCAATTAAGAACTCCTTAACAACAAATTTATATTCAAATATTTCATGCATAAAGAAATGCATCTACTCAACGTTTTTAGTGCACGAGGATGAGAAAGTTATATAGTCTTTAAGCAGTGTTGGGAGTAAGGCGTTACAAAAGTAATGCATTACAGTAACGTATTACTTTTTGCTGTAACGCAGTAGTGTAAGGCATTACTAATCAATTTTCAGTAATATGTTACACGGTACATGTTCAGTAAGGCTTGCATTACAACACACTTTTAGCCCCCAATTATTATTACTTTTTTTTAATTTAATTTAAAAAAGGGCTCCTACTTTTTTATGTCCCTATAGGCCCAGGCTTCAGGCCAATAATCACGTCATAGTTCAGACGCGGGCCGGGCCTCGGGGCTGTTTTAGGCTTCTCCTTATCTTTATATTTTAGACATCCATCAATTATTGATGAAAAAAATTGCCGCGCTGGTGGAAACAATACGAGTCTGTGCTGCCGAAATTTTCAGTGTTTAGTGTCCCGCAGCAGCAGCGAGCCGTCAGCACAGCTGAAGAGTTCTGCTTCAAATACACACAATAAAGAAAAAGCCCCAGCAAAAGTAATTACCATGAATGTGTCCGGGGGAAATAGTAAGGATTCGCCTTCTCCTCGTTAGACGTGTCTTTAGAGAGAAGTGAATCTTCACGGATAACGATTGTATTAAATAGTTTTTGTTTTCGTTTTTATTTATTTCGTTAAGTAGCAATTTAAAGCTTTCTTTAGATATATTTATCATGTCTGTGAGGCATGTATTTCGGTTCATTTTTGTGAATGAACGACAGTCGTGCATCACAGATCAGATTTCATTTATCACCTGAGGAGAGTGAGGTGAAAAAGACAAGATGATGGCAGAAGAGTTTCAAAACGGAATGTAAAAGCGCCTGTTTTAAAAATATTTTTGGATTTTGAAAAGCCTGTTGACCTGCCATTTATCTAAGGTGATATTGGAAGGTCTATTTATTTATTTATTTTTTAAACATTCGTTTCTCATTTAGCCTATTTGGTTCCACAGTATTTGCTGATTTTTATTTTATTTAAACTGTGATATTTTTCCAATTATTTTACATCAAGGTGTATGCAGTCCGTGCCTCAAAACTTTCCATCTCACTAATAAACGTTCTATGTTTTAGAATTATTTGTTCCTCAGTCTTGACTGATTTTCAGTTTTGTATAGGCCTACCATGCATATTTAAAATTTTGTAAGTTATCTGTTATTTTATATTAGGCATATAGCATGGTAGCATGTTCTATGTTGTATTTTGTTGTTGCTTGAATTGAATTCAAGCAATTGATGCCGAATTGCCGTTAATTTAAAAGTGAAAATAAAATACGCACGGTGCTTTTACAAGCTATTTAAGCAAAGGAAAGTGAAAAAACTCAAGCGAACTAAAAACAAACAACTGCTTGATGCCGACTTGCCACTAATTTAAAAGTGAAAATAAAACGCACACAGAGCTTACCAGCTATTTAAAACCGAAGGAAAGCGAGGAAAAGAGAGAAGACTCAAACGACGTCCACCCCCCATCAACCGAGGTGATACCGGTAAGGTGTTGACACACGTCGATTAATCAGTGGGAAAATTTCCTCACTGTCACAACCCTACTTGATGCCTTTTTTCCTCCTTTCGGAATCCTTGCTGAACACGCGTTGGAAATAGCAATGGCATTATCCTCCACTGCCACCGAGAAAAACTTCCAGAGCGGTGAAGACATGTTCGCAAATGATGACGTAATGAGCACAACACATGCTGAGAGTCACTGCAGTTTAAAGCTGCAATCACTTGCACTATGAAAGAAGATGAATTTCAGATAAATCAGACTGATTGATTGATTTACCAGCAAGCATACTTTATCGGATCTAGTTATCGGATTTAATTTATCGGAGCAATAAAAATGACGTCATTTTCTCTCATATCGGTCGATAATTTATCGGTCCGATAAATATCGTGCATCCCTAGTTACAGCTCTACACTGAGCAAATGCTATTGTAGCAACCATCATCTATCTCTTTCTATTTCTTTCTTTCTATAGAGATGATAAGAAGGATGCACTGAAGTTCTACACAGACCCCTCTTACTTCTTTAACCTCTGGAGGGAGAAAATGCTGCAAGCCACAGAGGACAAGAGAAAAGAAAAGAGGAGACAGAAGGTGTGTGTCTGCTACATAAATATGTTTTTGTGTGCACTTTATGGTCCTGTTTCACACTGTGTGTTCTTTCCACAATCACATACTGCTTTAAGGATGTCAAAAATGCTGGAACTTCGGTACCAAGTTGATACCAAAATAAGTGTTGTTGTACACGGTACAGTACATGGTTAAGATTCACGATAACTTATCAACAATGCTAAGCACATCAGACAACCTCCCTTTGCTTCCATAGCACTACTGGGCCCCCTGTAAAAACAGTTTCTCAGATGGATTTCCTCTCTTCAAACCAGAAGCTTATGTGTTTATATGCAAAGAAGAGAGCAGAAGGAAACCCCTCAGTGGATGTGTCTTTATGTGTGCATGAATGAGAGCTCTAACTCGCCCAGACTTTGCCCCTTCTCTCCAGACCAGCGGCACAGGCCAGACTCACTCAGACCAGACTAAGTCCCACTCCAGGCAGGCCCATCTCAGAAGCCCCCTCCTATCCTCCGTAAGAGACCTGCATTTCTGTCAGTCCTTCTATTCATCCGTCAGTCCCTCACTTTGCTGACTCCAGTTTTTACTTTCACTTTCTTTCCCTACAGTCTCTTCACTAGCTTTTCTACTGTGTGTGTGTGTGTGTGTGTGTGTGTGTTTAATGCATTCCCTGAATTATGTAGAAAACTTTCTTCACAGCACTTTTCAGTGAAAGATGTGGACACTACAGTCTGTGTGTGTGCGACTTTGCTCTTTTAGCTTGACAGTCTAAACCTCTTTCACCAAATGTGATTTGTGATGAAACCCTGGGCTTTTTGGAACACTAGCCTTTCATTCTCTCTCTCCCTCTCTCTCTCTCTCTCTCTCTCTCTCTCTCAGGAGCAGCAGAAGCAGGTGGAGGACCCCAGTCGTGAGGTGAAAAAGGTTCGTAAGGCTCGGAATCGTAGGCAGGAGTGGAACGTAATGGCGTATGATAAGGAGTTCCGCCCAGAAGCCTGCTTCACGCCTTCTCCGTACCACGGCATGTCCTCTGAGGGCTCACTTTCCCCAGACAACAGGTTGGTGGTCACTTTTGCTTTGACTTTTTTCAGTGGCAATAAAAGTGGTCTGCAGTTTAGCGTAGCTCACTACTGCCATCTGTTGAGACTTAAGCTGCCAACACTTGGAGAGTCACATCAGAGCATTCTAAAGCGTTACATCATTATACTGTTCTATTTATTTATTTGTTAGTTTTTATAATAATTTTTATTAGGTTAAACAATTAGATGATCGGGATAGGTGATATATTGAATAATTATTTTACATTGTCTATATTGTAATGACTTTAATGTGCTATTTTATTTGGTTAATAATTTTCCAAATGGAAAAGATATGGTTGTTCTTTGTTGCACATTAAAGCAAATAAAGTAGCAGTTCTTAAAATTGTATTTAAACATATAAGTTTAAAAATTGGTTAGAAAGTTTGAGTTGTTCAGTGAATCAGTTTAAACTGTCTTTTTTAATAAATCGGCTGTGATTCATTGATTTGTTTTCATCCCTGCGTGAACATGTTTCATGCTGTATATTAAAACGTTTTAGATATAAGATTTTAGATGTATGTTGAAAATATGTACTGTAGTTGAATGGTACTGTTCATTGTTTTTTTGTTTTGGTTTGTAGAAATGAAAGGAAAAATGTTTACATTGTTTACATATTAGAATGAACATATAATGTTTACTTATTAGAATGATTTCTGAAGGATCACGTGACTCTGAAGACTGGAGTAATGGCTGCTGAACATTTAAATTGTATTTATATTTCCCTATATTGCTTTTTTACTGTATATTTTATCAAATAAATGCAGTCTTGGAGCTGAATGGATTTTCACACACAAAAATCATAAAAATTATCGCTTTTTAAACTACTGTCTTTTAACATTTATTCTGGTGCAGTGGCTTGCCCTGAAGACTTTAGAAGTCCACTGAGGGGCTAATTTTGACAATCAACAGTGAAAATGTTTATCTGTTGTAATAAACAATATGCCACACAGGCGCTTTCAATAAAGCTTTGAAACTTTGAAATCCATAATATTCTTTTAAAACTCAAGCATGCAAAAAGATATTTGCATTTAATGTTTCTCTCTTCATTTCCTTTAACTCTCTTTCATCTATCGGTCTTTCTCTGTGTCTTTTCCATCATCAGGTCTGTTGCCTCAGACATGGGTGAGCACTCTTACCCAGGCAGCCCCAGTCACCCGGCTCAGCAGATGGCCGTGACCAGCTCCTACTCCGCTGCCGATGGCAAAGAGCACCTCATGGCCCCCTCTCATGTCCAGACCCAGTCCCTGGACCGTGGTTACCGGCCGGTCGCTTCCTCCTCCGCTCCACCTGGGAGACAGACCATTGGCAGGGTTCAGACCTCCCATGGACAAGCAGTCACAGACCCCGCTCTCAATGGACCACGTCCCCTGCAGGCTAAAGACTACAGGTCTGTTATTCTACAGCTTCTCTTAATTCAGTAAATCTCTGTAATATAAAGGGTGTTAAGCAGCGTTTTCTAATCCTCTAAATTATTTACATGAAATACCCACTAAAAAATTAAAATAAAAGTTCTAACCATTCAGTAAATATAATGAATGATAAATTGAATGACTGAAGGATTTTGTATTTAAGGTTAGAGTTTAATATACTTTTTGTTTTATTCAGTTTGCATTTGCATTAGGGGTGGGCGATATGGGAAAAATATCATATCACGATTTTTTATAGAAATATCACGATTCACGATTTTTATCCCGATTCTTTGTTAGTTTTACTATTTTGGTTTTACAAGTTGTCTGAGCATTACAGCCAAACTAGAAAGACAAAGATGCATGGCAGATATTTAGGCCAAAGTGGGTGAAGATAAAAAATCTTTGTCATTATTTTATTTTTCTTATTAAAAAATAAGAACAAAGATACACATTACAAATACACATAATATACAAATAAAACAAACAGTGCTTTATTTCCAGGTACAATAGGTGTATTTAGCAGAGCATTCAATGAAATTGAATGAACAAATATAAAAATAAAACACTAGATAGACTGATTCCTAAAGCAACTGTATTAAAGTTTTTCAGTCAAGAATAGTGAGTGATTTTTCTCTTTGTGTTTTGTTGTTTTGTTAACGTTAAATGAATAGTTCCCCCACAAATTAATATTCTGTCATCTGTCTGTCAATTCTGTCATAATGTTGTATTTTTATATCATCATTTACTCAAAAGTTGTTTTAAACCGGAATGAGTTTCTTTCTTCTGCTGAACATTTATAAATGCCATTTTGAAGAAGGTGGAAAACCAAACAGTTGCTGGTCCTCAGTGACTTCCATAGGATTTTTCTTTCCTACTATCAAAGTCAATGTAGACCAGCAACTGTTTGGTTTTCCACTGAGTAAATAATGACAGAAATTCAATTTTAGGGTGAACTATCCCTTTAATGACAGTCGACAGCATGTTTAGTGTCCTGTCCCTTTAAGAGCTGCACGCATCTAATATACAGTACAGGCACGCATCCGTTTCTCTCTTAACTATTTACTTTCATTTTAGAGATAACCAACTCAGTCTGTATGTAAACCTTGTGTGTTTTGACAGTATTAGCGCAAAATATAACTTAGTTGAGTAATCAGGCGCTGTTAGACAGGCGTTTTAGTGCGCGTGCTTCAGGTGTATGCACTCAGAACAAGCGCACGTCAGACCAGCGCGCGAATTAAACATTTAACCAGCAAGGCTTGTATGCAAATAATGTACTTTTGCGATCGCGAATAAGTGCAGTGTCCTGTCAGAGTAACTCTACTGCTGTATGTCGTGTTGTACAGTACATAGAGACGGCGGCGCCAGAACTGTATTTGACAATGTGTGCTGTAGCGCGATACTACGATATTTCTTCAAAAGCAGATCGTGGAGACATTTTTATCGTCCACGATCAAAAATCGTCATATCGCACACCCCTAATTTGCATATAATTTACTCTGTCTCATGAACCTCCCTGCAGTTCCATCATGACCCCCTAGGGGTTGCAAATTTTGCTCCATTTTTAGGTGTGAGGACCCTCTTGGAATTGCTCTGTTTATCATTCATGTATTTCTTCAGTCTAAATATCCAACAAAACATATATGATCATGTGTAAAATTTAAGTAGCATCATATCTATGGCCAAACACTCACAAGACAATAGTCTCAGATTCACAGTTTCTAGTTTTGGTAAAGTTATGAGATTTTACACAATGAATCACAGACTAGTTGTGTCAACTACAAATTCATTTTTATCAGTCTGTAGCTATAACGTTTTATACCACTAGCTATCTGTTAACACAAACTCAACTCACATAATTTTAGTATTATTTGTATACTATAATAGTGTCCTAGATTTTTCTTCATTTTAATTTTGGTTTAAATTTTAATAATTTTGCTACAGCTTTTGTCATTTTTATTAGATTTTTTGCTCTGTGTCATTTTAATTTTTTATTTATATTGATTTGTTTTAGCTATTTCAGTTTTTTAATCAAATTTATTTTATTAATTCAGCTTTATTTCAATTAACAATAACAGTTTTAATAGTTTGCTTTAGTTAACAATAAGTCTTTGAGAGTTGTTTGTTTGTTTGGCATGACACTCAAATTTAAAACATAAAAGTCCATTGAGTTTCCATCTTGCAGTGAGCTCTAGGCTTATAGCTCATCTCCTGAGTGCATTTAATGTGTTTGATTAATTTATTTTCTCTGTTTGTATCTCAGTGGTCAGCAGTCTCAGCATCGAGAGTATTTCGTACCTCCTGCTCCTCCTCCACCTCCTCCTCTCATTCCCTCTGCCCAGACTGCCTTTGACAGTCCCACTGGCCCCTCCTCTGCCCCGGCCAGTGCCATGCCATCTCTTTCCCAGAGTTACAACCCTTCTCCTCCGACCCCTGCCCTCCCTGTTTCCTACACCCCATCCCCAACCCACCCTCCTCCCGCAGCCCCCCCTCCACCTCCACCTGGGCCACCCACACACCCCCACCCGCACCCTCACTCACACACCATGCCCGCTGCTCCTGCGGAAGCACCGGTTGTCCCCAGGAAGGGTCAGGTACCTCTCATCCCAATGAGCGATGCACGCAGCGACCTGCTGGCAGCCATCAGACGAGGTCAGAGGTCACACATAAAGTGGGGTTTGAGTGTTATGGTGTGAAATGGTGACAACATCGTACTTTTGTTGTTGTTTTTTTGCCTTATGATAACGAGAATTGGCAGCATTCTATGTCACAGTTTAAAAACCTTTATATTAATTCTATAATATATTATAATATAACAATCAAAAGTTTGGTGTCCTTTTGTTTTGTTTGTTTCTTTAAGAAAAGATAAACTTTTATTCAGCAAGGATGCATTAAATTGATCAAAAGTGACAGTAAGACATTTATAATGTTACAAAATATTTATATTTCAAATAAAGGCTGTTCTTTCTATTTTATCAAAGAATATTGGAAAAAATGTGTCACAATTCCATAAAAATATTAAACGCCACAACTGTTCAACATTCATCATAACAAATGTTTCTTTAGCATATGAGACTGATTTCTGAAGGATCATGTGACACTGTAGACTGAAATAGCTGCTGAAAATGCAGGGTTTCATGACATTCCATAATATTACTATTTTTGATCAAATAAATACAGCGTTGGTGAATGTAAGAGATTTCTTTAAAAAATCTTACCACATTAATTTATTATTATTATTATTATTTTGGTGTGAAATATGGCCTGAGCCATATTTCTTATCAGTTCTTGAGAGGTTGTGTAAGATTTATCCTTTTAATAATATATGAATTAATGTTCACGCAACTTTGTATCTCTGGTTCTCACTTTTCTGGGGGGTTTTTTGTCATAGGGATCCAGCTGCGTAAGGTGCAAGAACAGCGGGAGCAGGAAGCGAAGAAGGAGCCAGTTGGAAACGACGTGGCCACTATATTATCCCGTCGCATCGCCGTGGAGTACAGCGAATCTGACGAAGACTCTGAGCTGGATGAAAACGAGTGGTCAGACTGAGACAGAAAACAACAATAGAAGAATAAAAAAACCTGAAGTAAGCGTTAGAGCGTAGGTTTCAGAGAACAGAATTATCACAATAATGTAGCATGCCGATGTCTGTCTGCACTAATATAACACGGCTCCTGTGTTTTAAAAAAAGGGCTGCGTAACTACAAAGTCTCAAAGAGACAGAACCAGAAACTTTTGAATTTTAGATTGTACATCTTAAATTGAAGCCTTGACAGTGAATTTAATGAGAGTTTTGATCCCATAGAGCAATGTCCGTTAGAAATCGGCTCCTCTACACAGCGGGCTTGAGTCCACTGCCTGATTCTCTGAATGTGGTGGTCCTACCATCTGTCCACTCTCCTGCACTCTTTCTCTCTCACTAACCTTAGAATATGACCTCATAATTATTAGAACAGCCAGCTGGATGATCATGCAATGTTAATTTTAGTCCTACTCGCCCAGGACTACAACTTAAAGGACAGTGAAAATAGCCGTAATGTATTTAAGGCTAAAATACTAAGCATTTGCGTAAAACTTTTCATGTTCAAGCCCAAAGAACCGGCTGCGTTTTGACCTCTTGAATGCATGTTGACCAAGTAACAAGCAGATAGCAAACCAGTTGAACGTTGCAAATAACATTGCAAGTCTAAAAAGCAATATTCTTGAGCAATTTGCTCCGATAGAGCACAAATACACAGTAGATGTTTAGTTAGGTTTTCATTTGTTGATTAAAATTTATAAAAATTATTAATGTTTGCGTTCCAAATATCCCAACTAATGGAATAGCATGGACAGACAATCTGATTCGAAAAACTGTATCAAGAGTGTGAAAGATATATTCAAATTCTGTTGGGAATATAACATATTTTCTGTATCTAAAAAATGCAGGCTCGGTGGTGATGCTTTACATACATTATTGGTGATGCTATTTTCCCAGATATAACTCATTTAAATAATTTAACCCATTTTGATGGATTATGATTTTTCATTTGCTTTCTTGGCTCCAAGTAAAAAGACTTGTTACTATACTGGTGCATTCTGAATACACAAATTGTGAGTGCTGCTAATTGTCTACAAAACACAACAGAACTGGTCTCTTATTCATCTATAGCCTCATTAAACACAATACTTTAATGTTTTGAGGTACAAGTGGTGCTGTGTTAGTAATTATGGATTGTATCTTTAATTGTGTCAGAATCAGTTTCTTTGTTGTTGTTTTTCTTCCTGGTCCCTTCAGGGATAGGGAAACAAATCCTAGTTTTCTGTGTCTTTTAAAATGGATACAATGCGTGGCCATCTCACTATAACTACAGTAGATGTCACTGCACTGTTACCAAGGCAACAAGCACAGCATAATTAAGCAGGCAACAATGAAGACAGCTGTGCTCTCACCTGTTTGACCTGGTAATGTGTACCCATAAACATTAACATTGTGCTCTGTAAGAACAGCTGGTTTGCATTTTTGGTTTTAAGTTTGGTTTGTAATCCTCTTGCCCTCTGAGACATTTGAAATGCTATATATGCTAATTTGTACAGAATAAGAGCACTTCAGTATTTCAGCTTTTATTTTTCTATTTATTTGCTTAAATGTGTCACTCACTGCACAAATAGGGAGGCTTCCACTTTAACCTCTCCTAACTTAACAGCTATGATGAGCTGTGTGTTTAGCCTGTGTTTTGTATGTAAAGAATGAAGTCCTTTGTGTTTTAAACAATGTGATGTATAGAACTTTGTTAAAATGGCAGAACTTTGATTTATATAGTTAAGAACAGTATGAAAATTAATGTATCAAAGAAAAGAAAAGAAAAACAATTTAATGTAGGCAAGTGCTGCATGCATGTATACTGCCATTAAAGTGCTTCTTAAAACATTCCTCAGTGTGGCTTGTGGCAACATTTGATATTTATATTTTGGATCAGTTTTTAAATTGGATCAGTCGAATCAATAATGTCTAAAGGATTTTTGTGATTTAATGATTTGTTGCTTTGTTTACCTAATTATAACATTTTCAGGCTTTCTGTGATCAAAGGAACCCTCTTGTAATTATGGAAAGCCTGGACATTTAAAAAAACAAAACTAAAAAAAAACTGTGGTTTCCAGGAATTAATTAAAAAAAATGTAATTAGGAAATTTCTGATTTCTAATAATGTGTATATTTTTCTAGTTATGCACTGATCTAAAATATGCAATCTGTTTCCACCATACATTGCATTCAAATCACAGGGTATTTATTTATTTATTATTTACATCTGTGCACTTATAAGAATAATTTACAACAATTTATTCATGGTTTGGTGCACATACTGTAATAGAAATCTACTCCAGAAATGTCTTTGAAGTTTAATTTTAAAATCATTTTGAGGTAAACACAATCGACTAGCAAAGCTGTGGAAATTTATTGGCTAAAGTGTGTGGGAAACATGTTTTAATACAGCAAGCATCAAGTACCTTTTCTTGTATTACATAACCATTACCTTCACTTTAATCTCATTGCCTATCCATCCCTTCCTTAAACTTTGCCTCCATTGAATTCTGGATTGTATCCTTTGGTTTAGCCCTATCATTTTACACATGCTAGATCACATTACTTCAGAGGCAGGCAGTGCTTGAGAAGCCTTCTTTGTTGCTATATGATCCTCAGCATTTACTGTACCTTCTCCCTCACTTTCCCTCATTTCAGTTTTCTACTGTTAAGCTTTCTCATCTCTCCTAAATTGGCAGGGAACTGAGGGTGACCGGGGTCTTGTTCACCTGATCTTAACTTTGAGGAAGGTCAGACGTGCTTCCGTCACAGTCGTGACTTACAGCAGGAATGATCAGCTGTGTGACTCTGTGACGCATCTCCCTCCTGTTTCCCTGCCCTCATTGTCTCCTTCAGTTTTTTGTAGAGCTGCCAAATTGGGTTTTTAAAGAGTCTGTTTGCAGGAAAGTTTTAAATCTCCACAGGGATGCAGGAAATGGTTTATAGGTCTTTCTTGTTTAAGTTTGTTTGTGTGTATGTCTAATGGACAAGGAGACATTAAGAAGGAGCAAAGGGAGACTCACTATGATTCAGGAAGGATTACGGAAACAGTAACAGATGAGCTTGTAGTCATGCGCCAGATGCACAGTTTGCAAGAGTGTTGTTAATCTGGTTTGTTTGGTGGCTCCTTCTAAAGTCTTGCTGTCTTTATTGTCTTGGTTACAGTTCTTTGAAAGTGTAATAATAACAGTGTATAAGAAGAGGTTATTTAGTGTGATGTGTTCTATATGTTTGTGTCCTGGAGCAGTTCTGGTGGTGGCTGTCTCAGTAGTGCTGTAGTGTGACTCAGTGCTGTTGAGGCGGTGATGCTGTCACTTCTCACTTTCTGTCAGCATGCGTGGGCGCGCGCGCCCGGTGACTCATCCCTGCTTTTCACCGTGTGCGTGTTCGTGAGCGAATGAGTGGGCAGGTTATGTGGGTAAACCTTACTGTCCTGCCTCTACTCGCATTCATTAGTTGTGATTCATCCAAATTACCAGCAGGATGCGCAATTTCTCACTTATTAGAAGAGTGGGTGAATTCATTCTTTTTGGTACATCAATTTCAGTGTTTTCCTTCTGTCTAATAACCAGGTGAACTCCATTAACCACTGTCCACCAACCTTTTATTTATCTCTCTTGTGTGCGTGTATCTGTTTGAGACAACATTGGCAAGAGTTAACATTGTTGCTGAGGTAAGTATTGAGTGTTTACCTTAGGACGGGTTTGTTTAGTGTTTTATCATGTTTAACCCTTTAACTATCAATGGACATCACTTTTCTTTGGTGATTTTTAGCGGTTTTTGTCGTTTAGTGCCACTCAGTTCGCAATAAATGATTATTTGATGCTGCCAATCATTCAATCACACTGATGCATTTTTTCTTTTCATGGTGAATCATGACGACCATGTGACACAGGGCAGAAAAATTATTGTAATGGGTAGCCTATATCTACGAGCTACATTTAATAAGTTAATGACTTTTTTAAAGTGAAACTAAGATATGAGGTTTGAAAGGCAAGTCATATGGACACTATAACTAATATTAATTGTTAATTATGTTACAGTATTAGTAGTACTAGTAGTAGTAGTTCTAGTAGTCAGAGCTTATGTAATCAGATTCCAAAAATTAAGTACTTGTAATTAGATTTAAATACTTTTACATGATTACATATTATTTATACAATAGCTATACATTTTTCATTGTTTAAATTTTCCTTTATAAAATAGCCTACCGCTTACACTTCTTCCAGTTTTGTGGACATTCACACAGAGGTCAGTCATTAGTCAGGTGGCTACACAGCATTTGACCACTGGATTTACAAAAATCATTTCATCATTTCAACATTGCATCAACTACTGACGAACACACTAGTTCTTATTTGAATTATCACTCTGTAGGTTATTTAACCATGTGTTTCTATGGAAGGTGTTTGTCTCAAATTCACAAACTCACAAATTCACAATCGTTTTTGTCATCTAATCCTCTTTCAAATAATATAATTATTTGAAGTACCCCTGAGATTTTAAAATAAATATTTTAATAATTAAATATCACATTTGCTTGTTCATGGTTGTCTGACGTTGGTTATGGCCACATGACATGCAGGTAAACAAATAATATATACACTACCCTCCAAAAGTTTGGAAACGCTCTAGAAAAGTGGGATTTTGGACAATATTGGCATGAATCCTTTTTAATTTGTGATCATTTTGCACTAATAAGGGACACCACAAACTACAAAAACATTTTATTTTATAAACAGTTAATACATAGAAAAAACTTACATTTCGATTCATCAAAATATCCACCATTAGCAGCTATTACAGCTCTGCATAATCTGGGCATCCGAGCTGTCAGTTTATTCAAACATTGACTTGATATATTACTCCAAGCCTCCTGAAGGATTGCCAAAGATGATTCACACTGGTTGGACACTTCTTACGGACATCACGGTCCAGTTCCTCCCATAGTAGCTCAATTGGGTTGAGGTCAGGTGATTGGGGAGGCCATTTGACAGACATGATGCCAGCTGACTGTTGCCTCTCCAAATAGGATTTGCTTGGAAGTGTGCTTGGGGTCATTGATAAGGATTTATGCTGATATCGTCCAAAACCACACCTTGCCAGGGGTGTTTCCAAACTTTTTGAGGGCAGTGTGTAGGCTATATATATAAGCTTTTCAGTTCCTTCACAAACCCTTTCGGAAACAGTGATGTAATAATAAAGTTTAATTCACTTCATGTTGTTAATAGCAATGAATGGAAAACATTTTCTTACTCTTTGTATTTTTATCAATGTGGTACAAGATGATCCTATTTAAATCAATGTGATAAAAGCAATCTAAAAGTAGTCTGACTATATTACTTAAAATGTACAATGTAACAGATTACGTTACTAACTACAATTTTTGTCATGTAATTTGGAATAAGTAATGATTACAATTTGTAAGTAATCTACCCAGCTTTGCTAGTAGTAGTAGGCCTAGTATTTGTCTATCATATATACAGTTTTACTTGTTACAGTTATTCTTATTATAATCTTTTTATCTTAATATAATGAACTTTTGTCTGCTTCCAACAAATTCAATGTCAATGCTGAATTCCAGGTATTAACATGTAGGCTAATAATTAATTTGAAGTTTTCTTGAAGTATCTTACAGCAAATCAATATATATAATTATGTGGATATTGTTGTTAGAAATTATCAATAGGTCCTAACCGTAAAGAAACTAAATTGCATTGATGATAATTGATTGCTTCTTTTAGAGAATGGGTTATAATGTCACAAAGATCAGTGAGGTAGGCTACACATTAGGCTAATTCAATGTAAAGATCGGTTACACTTTATTTAAGGTGTTCTTGTTACAGTGTGATTATACATTTAAGTACTGAGTAATATTAATTAATTATATGTACTTATAGTTAGGGTTTGGCTTATTGTTACTTGCATGTAATTATGCATAATTGAATGTTATTACAATAGTAACGTGTAACAAGGACACCTTAAAATAAACTGTCACCAAAAGATCAATAAAAGTATTCTTTATTGAAAATAGGCTTTAATAAAACTGTTTTTGTTGTTCAACGTAAGCGACTAACACATATTTAGTATAGCCTATGTAGCCATCACTTAAATCGAAAAAAGCAAATAGTTTGATAGAGATTCGAAAATCTTAAAGTGTTTTTGAGTCCCACCATTAATCGATTATGATTTTATAGAAATGAACATAACTTAAGTAGTAACTACATTCTGCTAAAACAATAATAGGCTACATTTTCTACAGCAGGCGCTTCGATCACCCCTTCAAAAAGGTGCGAATTAACCATCACCTCACAGCATGGGCTCTGCAAGGTCTCTGGCGTTCAGATCCCACACTCACCGTGATCCTGACAGCGCGCGTTACGTAAAACGGAACGGCTCAATAATTCATACCCAAGCCTTTTAAAGCTGAGCCGCCTTCAAACGATGACCTGTACCGTTTGAGTCTGTCCTTCCCCCTCACACACACACACACACACACACACGCACACGCCAGATAAAGACACCAAACAACCATAGACCGTGATTGAGTTTGCTGAATTTTATTTGACAATGTATTCTCCTCGTGTTGTTGTTGTTTTTCTTCTCACTCACTCTCTTTTTGTTTCAGTATGGTCATATTTACAGTAATAAAAAATAAATCATTTTTAGGAAGGATTACATTCCACACTTACATTGCAACGTGTAGCATGTTCCTTTCATAAAGTGCATCGTACTTGTCAGATTTCAGTTCACAATACAAAGAGAAACAAACAAAGCAAGAAAATGATCAACAACGATTACATCACAGTGTCAGAGCACCCATCCACATCTCTGACCGCTTGCTAATAAGGGCCACGTAATTGTGCTGACAGTTTACCTACACAAAAACATTCCTTTAGCTCTATAGATGATTGCAAAGGTGATTGTAGATCATAGTGAGACTTCATCAGTAACGCACAGAGATTTGGATTTCAGAGAATGGGCAACATTTGGGTGCAGTGGTTACATAACCCCAGAAGCTCTTCTAAAGGCTTGTCTCTCTCCCCTCCCTTATTTGAGGAAGGCGCCTTCTCACTCTAGCTGTAGCTGTAGCTGTTGATGGGAAACACAGACTCCTGCTTAATGGTCCAGAAAACGGATTTCAAGTACCCTAGATAAATGTAACATTTCATGCTCTTCAAGGTTATTTTTAGCAGGGCCAGATTTAGTGGTAATAGAGCTTCCACGCGGTTAGGTGCCGTCATTCAGACGACCTCTCTCCATTTAGGTACGCCAGCACTGACGTCACGACAGAAGACTAGGCTGGTCTCACGCTAGATTTTTCTTCTTTGTAACTCTCAAAAAGAAGCCTCCGTCGCCTGCACTGTAGCTCCAGAGGAATGCAGTCATCTTATATTTTGTCCACTACTGACTGAAGAGATGTGTAATTCTAGATGGCTGGCTGCCTGGCGTACTTCAATTCTGTGATGATATCTATGGTGTTAGTAATTAGATAGGTCACTTTTGAGCATGAGGCTGGGGGTGGACCATCTGTCTGTAGTCTGGCACACAAAAGGGCTGTCCCAGTCCAACAGAACGCTAAAAAGAGGACTGCATTGCTCTGCTGGTAGCCGTAGTGGGCTCCATTGTCCAAGAGAGAGGGTGGCATCCAGCCGGTCCCTTGGCATAGAACATGCGCTCCACCTGGTTCTCTGGGTCTGTTTTTGAGCTTTAACTTTTAGACCCAACTATTCAAACTAGCCGCTACTAAACAAATTATATCCTATCTGTGTTCAGTAGTCAAGCTGCGTAGATGTCGACTATCTGGACACCAAGCTGTGCTTCGACTGCTGCAAATTTGAAGGTGAAACGGTACTGTCAACACAGTCAGGTGATGTTGCAAATCATAATCCTTGTTTTTACTGATCTGATAAATGCATGAAATTAATAAGACACTAGTAAGTGAAATTATGGCACTTTCTGCCTTGCCAACACTTTTTTTGATCATTTGTTGTTGTTGTTGTTTAAGTTTTTTTGTTTTGTTTTTGTTTTTGCTTTTTCTAGGAAACCATCAATAAGAATACAGGTACAGAACACACACACATATACACGCACACACACACACACCAAAACAACATCATAAAACTCATGCCCTGATATGTATAAAAATAGACGTTTCCATACAGCATTGCATAAGAAAAATAACCGCTGCACCCCTGAACGAACTGAATCTATGGCATCCCATTCAGTACACTGTAGTGAAGATACATTACATAACAGTAGAGATTTGCTGAAAAACACTGATATTTGCCAAGTATTGTGTATTATGTGGGGTTGGTTATTTTTTATAAGTGGGCACAGTGTGACAGGTCACTGAACCCCACTCCTGACATAAGTGAGTGGTATATAAACAAATGGTTCTCTCACTTTCACTCACGCAACCACAAACAATTAGGCGTATAACACAATCGTGCAAAAAAAAAAAAAAAAAAAGACTGGAGAATTGTTCCACAGTGTCCAGACTGTGAAATAACTCCAGGTAAAAGTCCATCAGGTTTCGTACAGGTCACTAAGAGTATTGAGGTTAGTCAGAGGGCACCTGGATAGGCTCTCAAGGCCAACTTTGAATACTTGTACTACAATGTGAAAGCACATCTTAGAAAACAGTACAATTGATTTAAAGAGTTGAAACACCCTGGTCTCACTAACCTATTCTCAGTCTGTTTTTTAATCATGTTCAAGTCAGGAAGTAAAATTAGCTCTGTTAATGGCCTCATTGTGATTGTAGCTCTATCAATGAACGGTACACGTTAATTCATTATTGCAGAAGAGAAAAGGTAAGGCCTAAATTAGGATATTTTGCCACAAATGAGGGGTTGTCAAAGAAGAGCTGTGACATTCATACCCCCCTCAAAAACACAAGGCTTTGTTACGGTCATATTTCAAGCTCAACAAATATCTATACATATAAAATATTACGAGAACTAATCCTTTAACTTTTAGTGATGATTCTTTTGCGCCATTTGGAAAGGCATAGTGTTTCTCGGTTTTGTCCTTTGAGTTTCTTCTCTGTGCGTGTGTGTTTTTGTTTTTGTTTTTTCAGTTGTCGCATAGTATAAATCCAATTCGGCAGATTTAATGTGTTTTTAAATCTTGCATGCTATTTCAAGGTCCTTTTGGCTGAATCTTAACTCGAGTCCCTTCTGTTCCATTTTGGCATAGTTATCTGATCTTTTTAATAAGCCTTCGTGCAGATCTATTTACACACAAGCCTGCCCCTAACATTGATCCCTGATCTGGTGGACTAATTGTACATTCTACACACTCAATTATATCTGATAATCACCGGGATCATTTTTCTGTAAACCCAGAAGTACTTGTCTTATTTAAGCGTTCAGGTCTCAGTTGGCCTTACGCAAAATTGACTTGAACGATGTTGCCTGATGTCGAATTTAAAGCGTTGTGGCATTTCTGAATGCAAAAAACACCTCATTTTGCATTCAGACCTTCATTAACCCTACCATTTCGCACCAACACCAAGACGTGTGCTCAGTGGATTCCAGAGACCAAAAATGTGCGAAAATATGATTTTCCTTACAACTTCGTGGCAGAAGATATTTCAATGTCATTAGGGACGTTAGACAATAAACCAGTTCAGCATGTCTAAACAAATTGGCTTTTCCGAGGGATTATATATATTTATGAAATTCCACTGCCAGTGATGTGTAGCAACAAATAATCACGTTAAAATGAAAAGAGGTCTTTTTTTCCTTGCACCATAATTTCAGTTTCTAAAAAAAAAAGTAATTTGATAAAATTGGCTGTAAAGTGACATATGCCAGAAGCTCTATAATTTTCGCTCACGGGACTGTGTTTTCTCTCTGTTATTCATACATTTTTAAGTGAACACAGATTTAAGTGTTACAGGCAGGGAATAGGGAATAGCTTCATTGTACCTGCCGCTGTCCGTGGTGCTAAAAGAATTCCTTATAGCATGAACGTACACAAAAGCTGTCTACAGTTTACAGCTTTCTATACACGTGTCAGGTCAGATTTGTAATCATTTTTGCTGTTAATGGTGGGTTTTTTTTGTTTTTTTTTAGATAAACAGTATATCTATTTGTGTCACTGGGTTTGAACTACGCATTTTAGAATATCCAGATTATTCTGATCATGTTCAGTTTGAATGGTCTCACGTCTGGTATAATTTGAAATTGAGGTCTACTATGCATTAAAGACATCTAATTATACTTTGCAGGTTGACCTCTTGGATCGCAACACCTACTGCACAACCAGCAACATTTGACTGGGATCCCATCAAGGGAGGACATCATATCATTAACACTGACACAGTACAGACTAATTATGTGAGTCCAACCTATACATCACTCGATGTCCTTGGCCGCAGGGAGAAGTTGGACGGCACGCATCCGCAGCAGGCTAGCCACAGGGATTTCTGGATGTCCGGATTTCTGTAAGCGTATATGATTGGGTTTATGACCGAGTTGCATGTCGCCGGCAGCACTGTTGCGTACGTGTAGATCATTGGGTAGCTGGAGTCTGCCACAATCGAATACATGGCGAAGGGCATCCAACATGCGGCAAAGGTACAGAGGATGACAGAGAGCGTGGATACACCTTTTGTGGTGGAAATGGCCATGAACTGGTGCTGGACAGCGATTTGCTGTGCATGGCGGAAGGCAATCTTACAGATCTGTAGGTAAAGCTGCATCATGAGGGCAAACACCAGCAAGAACGTCACAGCAAGCACCACGGCATTGTTCTTGGTGACCGGCCGGCAGATACTGCAGCTGGCCTCGTCTCGGAGGCAGTTCCAGCCGAGCACTGGAAGTAGGCCCAGGGTGATGCACACCAGCCAAATGAGAACCACCATGACATAGGTGAATGTCACCGTGCGTTCCGTGTGGTAGGTCAGAGCGTTGTAGAGGGACAAGTAGCGATCCACAGTGATGGCCAGGATGTTGAGCACAGATGCGGAGAAGGCGGCGATCAGCAAGCCGACGGAGATCAGAGTCACAAACTCCGTGTTCAGCATATAGATGAAGACGAAGTTGAGAATGAGGCCGAGTCCCGCGAGCAGGTCCGCGAACGCGAGGCTCCCTATCAGAATGAACATGGGGGCTCTCAAGGTGGGCGTGTAGAACAGGATGGCGATCACGATTGCATTCTCGCAGGAGATGAGCGTGCCCGTCACGCACAGCGCAATGTCCCACGGGCTAACGGGAAGCGGCCTCAGCTCTGCAGTTCGCACCGGTGATGAGTTCCGCACATCCAGGAGATTCCACGTGCCCGCCGTGGAGAGGGAAGAGGTGTTTTGAAGTTGGTTGTTCATTGCTGCTGCAAGAGAGTGAATCATAGCTGATGGTGGGGGGAGGGGGAGGGAGGGGGTGAAAGAGAGAGAGAGGGGTGCGGTAGTGAAGATAAGAGAGAATGTGTATGTCAGTGGAAAGGCAGTGGGAATAGCATATCTGTCAAAAGAAGTAAGCCTGAAGCCCCCGAACATGATGAAACAGTATCTTATTAATAGGCAGTCAAGAATTAAATTATTAGGCTAAGTAGGATATGTGTTTACAAATTTTGTCATTAGCTAGAATGTTCAGATTTCATCATTACAGCTGGCAAAGTGTTGATTTGTAGTTAATTGGAAACGGAATAGTCCTCCAGCACTTAATAATCACGTTTGGAAGCAGCGAAGCAATGTAGTAAATTGTATCCAGACGAGCTGTAAATGTACAATATTTCGCTTACTTTGCTGCTGCATGTGCATTTCTTCGCAAAAAGGCTATTAATCAAGCAGCCGTCCCGACAAAACGCACGCACTTCACTTTGTTTCTATTTTTAGTAATTGTCTAAAAATAAGACGCGCCACCTCAGTGCACGGGTCTCTTATGAAGGCATCGTGTATATGCTTCCAGAATCCACAATGATGCGCTTTCGCCTGACGCCATAGACGCAGACACATTTTAACTCATTCATTCATAAATTTCAACCTCACAGACCTGGCTATATATAAACTGACCAAGAAAAGACTGCAAAGGACTCAGAGAGGTCAACCCTCCAGCTATTCAATCAAATTTACTACTGCCCGTTAAAAAACAATCATCGCAATTTAATGACACTTTTAACTAAGGCATTTTCTCACAAAAGAAAGAACAAGTGCGCATCAGCAGACGGTACCTCAGTGCCATGAAGCTGCAATGCCTTTTTCTCCCCCGAGCTTGCGCGCAGTCCGTGCCTGTCATACGAGAGGAGATGCAGGACCCAGAAAGAGACGGAGAAGAACTAAATTGCCCTTTGTCTCACGCAGTTGAGTAAAACCGTCATCTTTGGCGGGTTAAGTCCTGTGGAAAGGCAAGGTGTTCGTCGGTTAGCATGGCTAATATTGTTGGTAGGACGAAAGCGCTGCCTCGCTTGATATTCCCCCCATTGGACCTCACCGATGATTCTCCCCTCTGACGTCAAGAGTCCTCACAACAGTCATGATCGAGTCTGTGAATCAGAGATGCTGTGGACGGAATATTAATAATAAAACACGTTCAGACAACACGAATCCAACTATAAGAGACACGCGCGTCTCACTCTGTCGTTCCCCCGGTACCGGACCCAAGGTCGCCGTCAGCTGCTGCCGTTTTGCGCAAAACAGCACGATTCCTTGTTCTTTTTTCTCCAAGATTACCGACCACGCCAAACTGTCCTGCTCGCGCATAGCCAGAGCACCGTTGTCACTTGTTTTATGTATCCAAATAAATATGTATCCAAATAAATCTACTTTGCGCGTCTCTATTGTTACATCTCGCGTCTCCCTCTCATGACTTTCATGTGTCTTTTACGTGATATTATGCAACACATTTGCACCCGAAATCCTAGAAAGAAAAAAAAATGAATCTTGATAATTATATAATAACTCAAAGCAAATGTTTAACGTACCCGTTATTTTTGTTTTTAAGACGGGTTGGTGAAAGGTGTGACTGTGTTTCATTCAAGAGCTGGGCGAGTGTTCAGTGGCGCGTGTGTCTCTCACTATGAGGACGCTGTCAAATACTCCAACAGCATATGTCTTTACAAGGCTGTTTATTTATAGAAAGTCACATTTCCTTGAAGTGTGCATCTGCTGGAAAATAAAGGCAGATGATCATGAAATTTGTAACAGTAAATGGCACACAGGTTTTACTTGCTGTAACACTTGGGGCTATTCTGATATCTCTCACAAAAACCTGTGCACAATGTGCAAAACAAAAACTGGACAAGGAACTGTACAGGTTCAAACGAGCAATACACTGAAATTGGGTTTTGTTTGTGTGCTGAAAATAGAGACACACAGAGAGAGGAGGGAGGGCACTGAACTGTTTAAAGGAATGCTGTTGTTTTTTTTCATTGCATTTTCCCTGACAGACAATCTTATGAATAAGTAGCCGTGATCAGAATTACAATAAGTCTCAATGTTGGTTGAGCATTGGCCCTGCAATGGCTATTCATTGATGGGGGCTCCCACCAATCGCCTTCACTCTCACTCCCCATTCATCTTCTTCGCACAGCATTGTGGGTAAGCTATTACATCATCACTCTCTCATACCTTTCTGACAAGTATGCATGCACTGTTACAACAATAATCTACAACACGTTCCTGCATTATCACATCCATGTGTCTGCACATTTAAGTCTTTGATGCACAGTGTCAATTAGAAATGCAGTTGCACAACAATCAAGTGAGTCACTGCACACTCACTCTGTTGTGAGCTAAACATACACGGACCTATTTATTAAAATCCACTTATTTAAATGAACTTACTACCCCAGTTGTGTCCTAGTACCATTCTCTTTCTGTTAGGCCATCTAAATGAACAAGTGCATGTCAATCTGGTGCTTAAGTTGTCCTGAGATACTGTATTGATGCTTAAATAAATGCATTGCAATTCCTCCATTCAGCTGAGAAGACTATTACTGAACTCACGTCGACCGCGCAAAAACCTGCTGACGCTTCCCAAACACTGGAACTCACTCGTCAGCAGATGCTGTAGCATTGTGTGTGTGAGTATGTGTGTGCATGTGACTGCCTCATCAAATGTATTTATCCGCTGTGAGCATGCCAGTGTGCTTCTATTCACTGTCTGTTTGACAGCAGCAGCTTAAACGCTCTCAGTATGAGGTTTTTATTTACTGTGATTTTCTCAGTCGCAGACCTCTCAATTTAAAACTGTTTTCAGTCTCCAGCGAGAGCAGCTCTTTAATGCAGCACTCTGCTTCTTTCAGGCTTCTTACTGCTGCCTGTCTTAATGACACTGCTGTGTGTCTTTTGAGTGGGTGGAGCAAACTACACCACCATGAAGTAAAAAAAAAGAAAAATGGAACAATTGTTGAGGTTTACACATTTTAAAGGCAAATGTGCAGTACTCATGGTCTAGGATTTAATGCTCAAAATTAGTGTAAGTGAGAATCATTTTAGCATAGTCAGAGGCTCTTGTGCCAGCTGAATTTGAGTGAAGTGCTATAATAATTGCAGCCTATTATGACCTTTAGTAGTCTCTAACAAATCTGTAAAGATTCACCCAGGTGAAGTAGTGTAGATCGTGACAAATTAAGAAAATGCAAAAATAGAATATTTTTGCAAACACCAATACTGAATGGAACTAACTTTCAATATTGAAATGAACAAATATTTCTAAAAATTAAAGAAATAAAATATTTGTTCAATTGTATTGATTTTATAGTGAAATAAGAACAGGATATATACAGCAAGTGGAGTTTAAAAAAAATTAAAGTAATGTTACCTTAAAATATATCAAGCTAATGTAATTGTTTTAATGTAGTGAGTGATTTTCAGATTTAGGCTGTTTGGTATTTGCTGTTTCTGTTTTACTGTTACACTGTGCTAAACAATGGCACTATCATTTTCATCAGATTATAATAATCAGCATTATAGTTTGGAGCATGTGATGCAAAACTACTAATGGCTGATTAGTGGAAAGTTCAATTATATAAGAATTGACTGTGAAATGTCATAATTTAGCTTAGTTGCTACAAAATGCTGCAATTTAGAGGTTTGTAATGGTGTATTGAACGAATAATAGTGGTTAATTGTAGTGCATATTGATTTATGGATTGAGTTATGGAGTAAGCCTGGGTGAAATTTGTCTAAAACGTCACATGCAAGAAAGGTAGAAAGCAAGCTGGAGAGCTGTTTCCACTGAAGCTTTTCACCAGCTATCATCTTCAGAAGGTGACAGTCTGCTAGATAGAGGCTCTACCTTCTTTTCCTCTTAATTTCTCCTTTTTTGTATCCCTTTAACTTAAATTTTTCCTCCATCTCCATGTGTCAAACTATAATCGTTTCCTGTTTCAGAGAAAAGTGAGAGTGCGGCAGACAGACCGAGAGCAAGGATGTGGATTTAATTTAATTTCACATTATGAGAAAAACCTTCAACCTCAAGGGTGATTTACATGCTTGACCTGAAACAAGTTTTTGAAGTTACGATAAAACAGAAGTAGTGACAGGTCTTTTTTTCTGTACTGTGACGTGACTTGGTTCTGTGGATTGCCTTGGATTTTGAGATATGGAGGCAGATGAACACAAGCCTGTAGGATGGGTTTTAGGCAGACTAAATGATTGGAGAAGTAATGCATATGTCGTCAAGAGAAGTGTGTGTGTGAGAGAGAGAGAGAGAGAGAGAGAGAGAGAGAGAGAGAGTGATGCCTACATTAATATCTGCCTTAAGCTGGAGCTGGTGATACCAAGGATCTAACTGGGTCAGTTTTTTTCCATCTAATAATGGCCGTATTATACCTATAGGCACAGCTCGCTGTTTATCGCTCTACTTTTTTCTTTTTCTGTCTGATCTCTCTCTCGCTATTGTCAAGATCTCTTCTTCACTCGATGGGGGATTAACTTGCGCCTAGTGGGGGTCTGGCTGGCTTGCGTGAGCAGCAGGTGCCCATGTGTGAAGAGTAATCCCAAAGGGGGTCAGAGACAAGTGTTAGCATCCACTCAGGAAAGACTTTTCTGTAGCTTTCACCCACAGCCCCTCTGACTGATGAGAACATGTCATTTCATATTAGCACTAAGAGGGAGACGTTTGTGTATTTATGGAATGTGTGAAGACGAGAGAGGAAAGCAGGAGCTGTGTGAATATACCAGGTCAGATGAGGCAAAGGCCAGCCAGAAAGAAGATAGTAGGGCTTAGTAGGGATAGTATAGAGTAGCCATTTTAAAACTCCCTCTTTTTTTCTTGGGGAACATATATATTTGGATTTTACAAAATGATCATAATCAGTCATCATGATGTTGTCTTATGTTTGTTGCAATGAAATGGGGAAGGTTTCACCTTACAGTATTTACAGTAACATATTTTGAAGTGGTCGACTGATGGTGAGAGGGATTTAAAAATATATTTTTTTATTTATTAATACCCAAATATATTTTTTTTTAATCCAGATACATTTTTTACCATAAAAGTAATAGAAATGTTTTAAAACTTTGCATTATGCATTGACAAGGCTGTCTTCATATTTTGGAACTGATTCTAGACAAATTAACTTCTGTTAATCAATCATTTGGTTTGCTTTGAGTAGAACATTTCAGCAACATTCTGATGTGAATTTTGTTCTTCTATTTCTCTCTTTAAAACACAAATCATTTTCTATTTTTTACCTAAATAATTACTTAAAACAGAAGTTACTCAAAACAGAAACTTTGCATTATCCATTGACGGGATTGTCTATACATATTTGAAGCTGATTTTGGCAGAATGACATCTGTTACTCCATCATTCTGTTTGCTTGGAGTAAAACATTTTAGGAACATTCTGCTGTGAATTTTGTTGTTCCCCCATTTGGAAGTCTGATTGTCTGATTAGTCTGATAGGTTTTCTATTTTGTGCTGCTATTAATTCTCTAAAACCGCTCCAGCTACTACCACTGGTAGTCTTTATCCTACAATTACTAAAGAAATGGCAAAGCTGATCTCTAGTCAATGCAAAAGGACAATGGCTGTTGTTTACTCTGTTGAGGAGTCCACAGAGATTGTTCTAAATGATTCACTGATCTTTAGATAATATTCCTCAACTGTTGAACCAATTAGCGGTTTCTGCTTGCACACTTCCCCTGTGCGCTGCTGTTAAAATTATAATCCTGTTCCAGTTATGCTCTTTTGCATGATTAGTATTCTGTTCCTTTGAGACAAAAATCCACACATTTTAAATATTTATTTACACCCACCTTGTAAAGACTATACAAAATAAAAAGGACAAGAACAGTAGCGATGCATATTTAACAGGGAATCTGCATGATACAAACGTGTCTGCGTCAATAATTGCAGGCTATGTGTGTAATCACATTTGAATCAAGGATGCACACAGTCAGACAAGCACATACAAACAAACCTGCTTCATTCACTGAACATCAAAGACAGGCTCCCAGCATTCCATCATCTGGTTTAAATGAGAATGACGTACATTGCAGTGAATAGGAGTGGATTAAATCTATCTATCTATCTATCTATCTATCTATCTATCTATCTATCTATCTATCTATCTATCTATCTATCTATCTATCTATCTATCTATCTATCTATCTATCTCTCTATCTCTCTATCTCTCTATCTCTCTATCTCTCTGTCTGTCTGTCTGTCTATATATCTATCATCTGTCTGTCTTTCTATCTGACTGTCTGTCTATCTATATATCTATCATCTGTCTGTCTATCTATCTGTCTTGTTCTAAAATTGGGGGGAAAATTATTTGATCCCCTGCTGATTTTGTACATTTGCCAAATGACAAAGAAATGATCCGTCTATCATTTTAATGGTTTATTTTAACAGTGAGAGACAGAATAACAACAAAAAATCCCCAAAAGCGCATTTCAAAAATTGATTTACACTTTAATGAGTCAAATATGTATTTGACCCCTTCGCAAAACATGACTTAGTATTTGGTGGCAAACCCCTTGTTGACAATCACAGATGTCAGACGTTTCTTGTAGTTGGCCACCAGGTTTGCACACATCCCAGGAGGATGTGTGCAAACCTGTGTGACCTTGGCCGTGTGTTTTGGGTCATTGTCATGCTGGAATACACATCAACGACCCATTTTCAATGCTCTGGCTGGCTTCAAAGCCCTGGCCCTGACGGTATGGCCCCGTCCATCGTCCCTTTGATGCGGTGCAGTTGTCCTATCCCCTTAGCAGAAAAACATCCCGAAAGCATAATGTTTCCACCTCCATGTTTGATGGTGGGGATGGTGTTCTTGGGGTCATAGACAGCATTCCTCCGCCTCCAAACACGGCGAGTTCAGTTGATGCCAAAGAGCTGGATTTTGGTCTCATCTGACCATAACACTTTCACCCAGTTCTCCTCTGAATCATTGGCAAACTTCAGACGGGCCTGTACATGTGCTTTCTTGAGCAGGGGGACCTTGCAGGTGCTGCAGGATTTCAGTCCTTCATGGCGTAGTGTGTTACCAATTGTTTTCTTGGTGACTATGGTCCCAGCTGCCTTGAGATCATTGACAAGATCCTCCCGTGTAGTTCTGGGCTGATTCCTCACCGTTCTCATGATCATTGAAACTCCATGAGGTGAGATCTTGCATGCCCCAGACCGAGGGAGGTTGACTGTTATTTTGTGTTTCTTCCATTTGCAAATAATCACACCAGCTGTTGTCACCTTCTCACCAAGCTGCTTGGCGATAGTCTTGTAGCCTCGTGTAGGTCTACAATCTTGTCCCTGACATCCTTGGACAGCTCTTTGGTCTTGGACATGGTGGAGAGTTTGGAATCTGATTGATTGATTGCTTTTGTGGACAGTTTGTCTTTTATACAGGTAACAAAACTGAGATTAGGAGCAGTCCCTTTGAGAGAGTGCTCCTAATCTCAGCTCCTTACCTGTTGAAAAGACACCTGCAGAAATATTGCTGATTGATAGGGGCTCAAATACTTATTTGACTCATTAAAATGCAAATCAATTTATAACTTTTTTTAAATGCGTTTTTTGTTGTTGTTCTGTCTCTCACTGATCAAAAAAAATCTACCGTTAAAATTATAGACCGATCGTTTCATTGTCCGTGGGCATACGTACAAAATCAGCAGGGGATCAAACAATTTCTTCCCCACTGTATCTGTCTGTCTGGTCGTTCTTTATATCATTCTATTTACAGTTCTATCGTTCCATCCATCCATCTGTTTCTCAGCTCACTGAGGCAAACTTCATCTCACTGGACGCGTTCTCATGGCAACCGATAAACTGAGGAATGATTCTTTTGCATGAACCATCTGATGATTGCAAGCAACCAAGAGGACAAAGCTACTTCAGATTTTTTTGTATTTTTATTATCTTATCTTTTTTCATTATCTTAAATGAAAAAAAAACAAATCTAAGAGTGAAAGTTATTAGAAAGTGTACATAATTTAATCCCTCTGCATGTGAAACACCAAGCCTGCTTGCCCGCGGCAGGTGGGCAGTATTGCTCTGCAGTGGTTTAAATGCGCGTGGATACGCGACGGATGACGTACCTCGAGGGGCACGAAAGCTCCCCGGTGATCACGAAAGTGTTTCTCCGCGAGCTCCGGGTTCTGAGGCTTTCTGAAACATCGAGCCTTATACATCTCTTTGATCTCATAGCAGTTCTTGTGTGTTCACTGGACGAGTGCATACAACAACAGCTCGTTTTTAGATGTGGGGCAAACGAATTAAATACGTTGGGTTTGGTGTTGTAATGCTTCGAAGCAGAATATAATTATTCAGTGGCCTTGATGATTATTTAATTGGGATCCGTAGCATCAGACAGACAGTGTGATTTAATATGTACCGCTGGGTGGCAGCAGAAAGCTACATCCAAAATAATGACTCTGCCGATAGTCTGTGGGCTGGGGGTGTCCCTTATTACTCATAAACTACTTTACACATCTATTAAGAAATAGACAATTTGACTTATAATTGAAGCATCTTTAGGTTAATTGGGAATAAGAAGCTAATCATAAATTAAATTATTATTGATATTTACCTTTTAAGGAGAGAAGTCAAATACGAAATGTAGACCTTGCAGTTTTACTGTCACCCATTTTATAGGCAACCTCTTTCCTCTTAAATTCTACCTTTCGTAGAGCTGATTTCCTATGGAAGGAGGGCAGGGCTCTTTATATATATATATATATATATATATATATATATATATATATATATATATATATATATATATATATATATATATATATATATATCAACTACAGTATAACATATCTTGGTAAACAAAATATTAACAAGAAGTTAATTACTTTTTAGTTACTGGATACATATAGTCTACTGGTATTATCCAGCTGATCAGTGGAAGATTGTTTGATATTGGTGCATATAGTAAATGAGTAGTGAGATTTAAGGAAACAGACATTGCTACTAGGTAGTGTTACTCTATTTATTTTCATACCTGAGTTTTAATAAATAAATAAAAAAGTCCATAGTTTGAATATAGGGGCTTCAGCAGGTGAATGTAAATGGACTCAGGCCGGCAGTAGAGTAGGCTATAGAGCTCTGGTGTGTATTAAACATGAAAGCACTTCAATTTGTTGCAATTTCATATCATTCTAATGACAGAAAATTAGCATCAATCTAAAGTATTGTGGATGTGCAATGCTCAGGAGCTAATAGAGCTCATTATTTTGAATGCAGATGCAAAACAAGAATTACAGTACAAAAGGAACATAAAATGAACGCTATAGTTAATTTTAATGACTGTGTATAAAATCATAGCTGCAAGAGAAGTCAGCAGAGATGACAGCAGTTTAGAGAGAGTTCACTGGCCTCCTGATTATAATCAAATATCACGAGAGTAACAATGACTTAAGCTGGTCACGTATCAGTGTGAAATACATTCTGTATTAGTCTGAGCCGTTTATATCATTCATTCATTCAGGTTGAAAGCACAGGCTATTTAATTTTGGAACAAGATGAGAAAATAGGCAGAGAGATACAAGAGTTCAGTGATCAGCTACACTAGGATTTAGATGAGTTATGATGCTGATAATGGTTTTGGTTGGTAAAGAGTCAAGCTTGTGCTTAGATTGAGGACTGTTAGCTACAAGGCATAAGTTGTAGTCTATATTTCCATTTGATGTAACTAGTCTCTTCTATTTTGCACTTCCTGCTACACCAAATAAATGGCGTTTAGTGTACTGAAGTGTGCTGTCGCTAGCTAGTTAACTTTAGCATTACTTTGAGATATCCAGCTGTTTTAGTGCTCCTGAAGTCAATTAGGTTTCCACTGCAGTGTAAAGAAAACTCACTGTGAACCAATATCCAGTTGATTTAAGGAATTAAATGTCTTTACTATCATAGAAAAAGGTATGTCAAGATTATTGATATGACACTAGACCTTTTGTCAGTGGTGCTGTGACTATTTAACTCATTATTACTCAAGTGACCTCCTCAATGGTCAGAACATTGTCAAGCAGCCCAACATGTAGCAACAAGTCACATATCTCCTCAGCGAAGATTTCCTTTCCTACTTTCCTAAACCCTGGAGTCAGAAGCGAAGCATTATATATCTGCATAGAGAACTGAAGTAAAACGATAATAAGTGATGGATTAATCTCTCAAACATTTCTTAGATATCTGTTGTCGAGCCATCCAGATGTGCTGACACACAGACTCTCACCCCTCCCATTCGATTCAAATCTTATCCGATGCTATGCGTACGCGCGCGACAGGAGCAGATTTGACAGTATTTCACCGCGCTGCGCGAGAGCCCACCGAGAGCAACAAGAAGAACACGCAAACGAGGGTCAACGGGAACCGACAACGCACCACAGAGGTAAAATACCACATTCACGTCCACCTTTCATTCAGTCGGAACCAGCGCGGCAGACGGAATCATGCGCGAGAGGTACAGTTGAGTCTATTTGTCAATTCAGAAAGTGATGGCCGAACGCCGCGAGCGTTCAATGAATCAAACCGTTAACGATTTTATTAAAATGTCGAAGCCGGAGGACGCCGCTATAGTGATCTCGCTAAATTTTGTACGTAGAGCATTAATGCTGCCTACAACACGGCTGTTTTTGGTTTGAAAGACACGAGAACACAGCTGGTGTGTTACTGAGTCAGAGACATCCGTGTCAATATAATCTCCTCAAATCTATTGGTTTAAATATTAGTAATGACATTATTCACTCTAACATCTCTTTATTGCTCTGCAAAGCGACTGTCTCGTTTTCACACGTAGACAGCCGTCGCGCGACATTATAACAGGTAGTTATTTCATGTTTACAGGAGACGTGTGTGTGTGTGCCATAAACTGAAGTCCGATGCAGAAAGGTAATGTTTCGGGGCAAGGGGCGATTTAATTACATTAACGGCGAGAAAGGTGATAACGGATGATTGTGAGCGCAACGAATGCGCAGCTGTGAACGCGCAACAGTCAGCGAGTTCATACATCTCTCAAAGCCCCCTGACAGCGACCGTCTGTGGATTTTGTCAGATCGGTTTGTATCGATTCTGAGCGCTAATGGGCTTCACCGTCTGCATAAGGGTCAATGGCGTGTCGCTCATTATTTTGTCTGGATCTATTGTTATGCAAAAAGCAATTCATAAAAAGGCCCTGGATGCATTTTGTATGATTAGCCTAATGTTTTCACTTTATGAATTAAAATGCATTTGGATATGTGATTCTGTGAGGTTTACGGTAAAATGTCTGATGATGCTGATGGTAACTCTCTCTCTCTCTCTCTCTCTCTCTCTCTCTCTCTCTATATATGTATATATAGGAATAAGGGATGAATTATATATATACCGTATATAAAAAACAATAAGTAGTAAAAACATAATGTTTCGTTATTATTTCTTTAAAAAATGTGAAATTTTGTTTTAAAATGTAACTGAAATATTTGGAAAACTTTTGTCAGTTTGTCAAATCAATTTGCATGTTGTCATGTGACAGAAAAGAACAATTCAAGGTATTCAAGGTTTAAATATTTTAGTACTTTTTCTTGTTTGTTACACCACTTTTTGCATGAAACCAACATAAACACAAAGATCACAAGATCTTGTTTTTATTTTTTTATTTTTTTTTAGAAGATTCTTCTTTTCATCACCTCAGATATCCTTTTTTCAATGACCCTTAATGCTGTTGTGCAACAGACAAAATAGCCCCCTGTTGTTGTTAACCTTCTTTTGGTTTGTGCTGTGGTTTCTTTTGTTCGCTTCAACGCTCAGCACAATCAAAATAGAGGAAGTGAATTTGCTATGAACGCTATAGTTCATAGAGCTTTAAAATGAAAGAAGAAGTCATCTCTTTGGGAATCAGTACCGTTAGCTGCCGTTCTCTTTTTCAGAGCTGACTTGACACAAAGGAGGAGACGAGTGCTGTGAAAATTGTGTCCCTTGCACAGTCATGGCCTCGAAGCTCAATCCAAATGTCCTTTATGTCCGGGAGCCCCGGGAGTCCCTGACCTCTCCGGACCCTCAAGCCGAGGCGGGTGATGAATCATCGGATAGTGACGGGGAGCCTGAGGAGACCTCGCACAAACTCATCCGAAAAGTGTCCACTTCTGGTCAGATTCGAGCCAAGGTAGGATTTCACGAAAAAAATACAACATTTTATGTGATGTTGTTCACTTTCTTTAAGCACTCCAATCATGTTTAGTACATATTTATTTATTTATTTTCTGTAAGAAAAGTTGCTGAAGTCACACTTTGATACCCCAAAAGATGAACACACAAGACACATTGTATAGTCGTAGCTGCAGTGCATATTGATCCGGGACAGTCACTGATGGCTCAGGATCAGTCAATACTTGGCATGCTATGACTAGTACAGTGTATGCACAATATCAATGTCAGTTTGGACTAATGTTTATTCCTGAAAGGGCAAAAGGATATGAGACAGTCATTAATAAGCTTATTATGCTACTCAAGACAGCATGTAGTCTACAGAGTGGATGCACATGTTTTTTGTTAATCAAAAGTCCAAATGCTGTTGATTAATTGAGCTCATTTTTTTTAAGCTGAATGATTGTTTTTCCTGACAAAGAGGGGAATTTGGTGTACAGGTCAGTCTGTTCATGAACATACTGAGGGCTACCCTGATTCTTGACCCCTCACACGTCCCTGTTTATTGTGTCAGCTTTGTGTTGTATTTTGATAAGATGAGAACAGAAGAATTGTTAGAATTGTTCAATTACCTATATAAATTAGTATATCCATAGCTATCCATGTGGGAAGATTTTGGAAGCTTGTTTCTACCATGGGATAAAAAAATAAAGAAGGTAATTGTGACTTTTCCTTTACAATATATCTCACATTTTAGAATTTAGAATCACGAGATTTAAACAGAATTCTGAATTCTTTATATTCTGAAGTATATATCTCATAATTTTTCTTGTTTCCACCACAGGATAAAAATAAAAAAAGTTCCTTTTATCTTGCAATTGTGAAAAGTCAGAATTGCGAGATATAAACTCAGAATTGCAAGAAAAAAAATCTGAATTGTGCAAATGAACTTTTCTGTTTTTATCCAGTGACAAGGCCCTTTCGCACTGCAGGAACTTTTTCATAGTACCCGAACTAATTGTGGAACTACCCACTTTTTGGCGTGTTCGCACCACGGGAACTAGGAATTGTTTTAGTTCCTGTAACTCCGTTTGGAGAAACTAAATTAGCTCCTACTTCAGAGTAGGGTCTAAAACAGTTCCATAGGAACTATCGCAACGTAAGTGTACGCTGATTGGCTAAACACGTACGAAAACACCTTCACCCACCATGATTTAAAACGCCGTGTAAACACATACTGTGTAAACATTTCATGTCCATTATTGTGAAACCCGCGAGACACAACAAAAACCCAGCTCCGATCACAGCGTCCTCCATCCTCCCGTAGTTAACGTCGTTTTTCTTTGTTTTTCGTTGTTGAACGCCATGCACAAATGACATCACTGTCGACCGGCTTACGTCACTTCCTAGTACCCACTGTCGGTGCGAATGCAACCCTTTAAATGGTACTGGGAAATAGTTCGCGCAAAATCGTCCCAGTACTTTAGTACTGTACTTTTAGTTCTGGAACTGAAGCAGTGCGAAAGGGGCTATAGAAAGCTTCTACACAAGAATGAGTCTTGAAGAGAGACCCTGCAGGCAAAAAGTGTAGCAGAATTTAGTGCCTCAGCTGTGCTTCCCACCTCAACAATTCATTATTCATGTATCAGATGACCGTTCTCCTTTGACCCATGTGAGATCCTGAGTGTTAAAAGTGACTGCAACAGTGAGGCCACCTGTTGTATAGCCTAAGCGTTGAGTGTCATTATAACAGAACAATGTAAGCTTATGGATCTCCCTTTCTTCTACAGTTAGGCTTAGCAGTCACTTAGTAACTAGCTATTTGTTCTCTGACACTGTTTGGCCTTGGCCCATTGAACAACTTTTTTACATTTAACACTTTAATGCTGCTCACAGAGTGCAAAGGTTTATTGCACTGCCATCATAACAAATCATATCAGCTTTGTTGGATCATTTCTAGAAGTTTCCTTTAAAACAGATCTCAGATCAGACCTTGAACGCCATGCTTGAGTGTTTCACCTTTGCCTCCTCCCTGTTAAACAGCTGAAAACTGACCTCAAAACTTAGTGAAACTTAGTGAAAGCAGATCTCAAATAAGCAATGGCATTGTGTACACGAACATTTAGATCATAGTTGTAATAAGATGAACCTGATCCCAGATCAGCACATCATGTCAGTCATATTTATCTTAACAGTGCGGTTGATGAAATTAGCAGAATATTAGTCAGTATCAGCAAGCCAATGAAGCCGAACTATTTAAATCAGGCAATTACAGAGATGTCAATTAAGTTAACATTTTTCATTTAGTCAATTAATGTCTAAGACTTTAAGTTCTTTGATAATTTTATTATTACAACCTGGAACATTTGAAAATATTTTGATGTACACTACTATTCAAATGTTTGGGATCGGTAATGTAACCAGTTGTGCTGATTAATAATTTTTTGGAAACCTTGATTCTTTTTCAGGATTTTTGAGAAAGGAAAAAAAAAAATGAAATATAAAAATGGTTGTGTAATTTTCAGACTTAAAAGCAATGCTTTAATATCACAAACAGCACTTGAGAGAAATCTATGGAAAATGTTATCTTTGATTTTCATTTTTCTGCATACACATAAAACTTGACAGGAAATAAGGGTGTTTTTACAAACACTGGACCTAAAGTTTTACATTATCTGGACCTAAGGATTTGTAAGCAGCATGTAATGGTCTGAATCATTGTACAGTGTCACAAGCTAGCCTTGTGTTGCCAGATTTCTGCGGCATGAACTATGATCCACAATGCAGCTTAATCTGACCAAAACAATAGAAAGAGACCGTCTGATCAACCACAGTTGGTTTTTGATTTATGTGCCATTTAGGGGTATATTTACACGCAATAGATTATACTACAATAATTAAGTATCCTCTGTGATGCATGTGTTGTAACCGCACTACTCAAAAATGCACCTTTGTGTACTTGCATCCTGAGGTCATGTTAAGCCAGTCAATCAGACAGGAAATAGTGATTTTAGTCAGCGCTTACTATTTTTGTGTGCAGCATCAGGCAGTCAATAAACGGTCAGCGGACTGTCCGTTGGAGGGTCATCAGATGTTGAGGGCGGCTAATTGATATTCAGTACAGTATGTGCCTGATGAAAATGAATTGTGTGTTTGTGTGTGTGCTTATATTGGTGTCAGCAAACACTGCATGCTTCTTCCTCTTGCTCATTAGTGATTTCCCCTTCATTAGCATACTTGTTAAACCCTGCTAAGCATTTTGAAGTGTGACATGTCATTTCAGCCTGACTGAGTTCATTTGTTACCTGTTGTTGCTGTGTACACGCTGACATTTAAATATGTAGAATCACAGTTAACAATGTGTGGTGAGTTTTGTAAATGTCTTAGACAGTTACCCCGTGTGAGTGTTTTGATGATCACCTTTAAATAGAAAAGTAAGCATTGATTGAAATTTATTTTATGAACTATATAAACATGTATTTTAATGTACTACAGTATGTTTGACACGCTGGATGTTAAAAATATATAAGATGATGTTTAGGCTAAAATCAGTATTTTTTTATTTAGCTAGGGCACATTAAATTAATCAAAAGCTAAGTAAACGCATTTACCTTTTTAAATAATCTCTGTAATCAAATGTAATCTCTTTCTTTTGAAATTTCTGTTCATCAAAGAATCCAGAAAATACGAAGACCTGTTTTCAACACTGATAACAATAAGAAATATTTCTTGAGCTCCAAATCGACATATTAGAATCATTACTGAAGGATCATGTGACTGAAAATTACAAATCTTTTTTAAAATTACATTTTACAATATAACTGCTTTTACTCTATTTTTGATCAAATAATCACAGCCTTGGTGATTTCTTTCAAAAAAATTACTGAATCTTACAGACCCCTCTTAAGATATCGCTGGAATCACTTCCAGAATTTTTTAACGTTTTTTTTTTTTCCAGCTGATGAACGATGAAAACACTGACAGCCAATCAGAATCCATCCTACTATAATGTGCTCGAGAATTTAAAGCGGCAGACGCACGTGCGCTTAGAATAAACAGACGATATCGTTCGCTGGTGTGGACGCTAATATCGCTATCTTTATAGTTATCTTTATCCTTATCGTGCTTGGTGTGAACGGGGCTTTAGTGTATAGGAGGAGACTTGAGAAATAAGTGTGTGCAGGGCTCAAAAAACAACATTTTGCGAATTCTGCTCGATTGTGCTGATGTAAGTGTGTCACCAAGGTTACATTACCTAGCCTGGGTAACATTGATGATTTGTATAGGGCAAAAAAAATAAAATAATTCTTGTTGTTGAATTTGTGTAGAGAGAAAAATGAGACCGAATGAGTAAACAGAGGAGGACGTATGCAGGGGTCTTATATATGTGTTTGTGAAGTAGGAAAAAGAAGAGAGTAACAGTGATGCGTGTACGTATATCCTGTAACAGGTTTCCTCTGAGCCGTCTCGTTTATCAGTGCACACTGTCAGTACTCTCCGTGTGTTAGATGGCCCTGTTCTCCTTCTTCCTCTCCAAGGGGTAAAGAATTACATAAGACTCTATCTCTCTCTCTGCCCTTATTGTAAGTGCCCTCATTCATTTTGTGTGCAGAAACTGGAGGCAGGCAAGGAGGAAAAGTATGTGTGTTAGCTGAGAGACAGTGTGTGTCCATTCAGTCCATTTGCTGTGAGGCAGAATGACACAAGACAAATTTTAAGGGGAATTTAAGTTTAAGGGGAGAATCGGGGCAGAATTCCTTGAAAACTATTTAACCATTTCTGGTAGCGGACCAAACAAGGCTGAGACCCCACCAGACCAATGTCTGGCATTATTAGTCATTGGCCAAGCAAAACAACCTTCTAGTAAAAAAAAAAAATAGAAAGCATAGTTAAGAGTTAAAAAAGAGAAGTGAAGTGTGCACTCACTGCGAAGGAGGGTGTGACCCTGAGGAAATGTATAAATATAACTTGTTTTTTTTAAAGGTTGATGTTGTTTATGGCGATGTCATTTGCCATAGTAATCTCCATATCTGTTTTTACACTGTGTCTTTATTGGCAAAGTGTCAATTTACAGTATAGTTGATATTGTATTTTTAATTGTTCATCCTCATTTCCTCTATTTATATTTGGATTTGGATTAGATTTACGTTTGGCAGTGTCTAATACTTATTTGTGTTAATCTTTTAAAACACTAGTAATTAAATAACACTGTTAATTGTAAACTTCAGCATTTCAAAATGTTATTTTTTGATGCACAACTGATTTTAATGTTAAGTCGTTAAATTCTAATTTATAGACAAAATAGTACAGAATTTTAATATTAGTGCACCCCTAGTCACATCAGTATGTTCTTACAGTTTTTAGTGGTTCTGCATTAGAAAACTTTGCCCAAGAACACTGTAGCAATTCGAGGCAGTTGTTCTCTGTCTTTTAAGAAGACTAGAAAATGCAGACCATGTGGATGTTGATGTTGAAGGGCACTGTGAATGTTTTGAACATTCATGTGGATGATACTGAAGACCAACTGTATTCGGTGGGAGGAAAAGGTCAAGGGTTACGGTGTGTGAGTGCAAAACCCCTGTAGAATTACATGAGGTAGTCTCATGTCTAGGAATGACCCGGTGTTATTTCCCTTTGTTGTGTTTCCCAGAAGGTGACCTTATGTGGTGACCCACAGTCAGTTTAGAGAGTAACTCACAGTCAGTTTAGTCTCAGCCCATCACTAATGGCTGTTTAATGGTTTGGGTAACATGAGATTTCATAGTTAATTTTGGACGGCCAAGGTTGCCTGTTTTCTGGTATCACCTGCTAAACTACGTCAAATATGTCCAAGACTGAAATAATACAGCTGTGACTGAATTCTCAGACCGCTGAACTTTCAAGAAACTTTCTAACCATCGTCTTTGCTCCACTTATTTTGTCTAAACTGGGTTTTTAGCTTTAAGATATATAGACAGGATGTCATAATCTCATTAGAACAATTACAGAACCTTGTTTTCTAATTAACATCACATTATGTTTATGGGCTGTCCGATAAGTTGATTGTCTTTAATAAGTTAAAAGTAATTAGAAGCAAAGACAGCCTGTATGTCTGTCTCTCATCTCATTCACTAAACCCCTTTTGTATTGTTCTGTCCCAGTGGATTCTGTGGGTCTCTATAGAGAAAGACAGTCTTAAATACATTATTGCAAAGGACAAAGAGAGAGCAGGATGCAGGCAGACAGAGGGAACTAGAATAACAGAGTAACAGAAGGGAGACTTTAATGCATATAAATATTTTTTCATGAACTCATTTTTAAATCTGCCCCCAAAAATCTGTCATTTATTTACTCATGCTCATGTTGTTGAAATCTGCATGCTATTTTTTGGCTTGTTCCTCACATAAAACTGTCAGAAGCTTCAGAAGTCTTAGAGTAAATCATATGGACTGTGTTGTTTCCCCAGCCACTGTGAACTGGCAAAGCTGTGTAACAGTCCTTTACAAATGTGTTCAGCAGAAATAATAACAGCATATGGATTTGGAATGCCATGAGAATGAGTACATAATGAGTATAAATTAACTGAGTGAACAAATTTTCATTTTTGGATGAACTGAACCCTAATTCCCAAGCCCTTGAAGCTTCTGATCATTTATCATTTGTTTTACTGTTTGGGTTCACCTTGCAGTACCTGTCTCATCTCTCTTTCTTATTCTTGCTTGTTTTTCTTTCTTTTCTCATCCCTTTGTTTTTCTCTCCCTCTCTCTTTCTAGGTTAAACTTGAAAACCTAATTAGAAAAGCATCGTCCATCATTGCCTTGACAGTCCATTAAGGCAATGGAGCGGCGAGAGGGAGAAGAGAAGGGAGAGAGAGATAGTGAGACAGTGAGAGAGAGAGAAAAGAGAGGCTGACAGAGGCCTGAAGGATCTCTGGTTTGTCCAGAAGGTTCAGAGGGGACAGAAAGACTGCAGAGCATTTAAATAACAGGAATAGCTGTCAGAACGTGTCTGTGTGTGAGAGAGAGGGCGAGATGTTTGTGTATGTGTGAAACAGAGGAGCTGTATACTAATATAAAGCTTTATAACTAAAAAAAACAAGAGCACCAGGAATAAGAGATTAAAATCGTAAGGAATTTAATGATTGCAGTCTGATTTCTTAACGGTTCTATTAAAGATTATTTTAGTACTTTTGAGAGAAAAAAAGAATTCCGATAAAATGCAACTGCGTTGCTAAATGATGACATAATTATTGTGAAATGTTTACATAACCTTTTTATTCCTTTTCATGTCTAAAATTTATTTTTCAAAGAATAATTGCAGTCCCAAAATTGTACACCGTTATATATTAAATAATGGTACTTAAACCAAAATGTAATGTTTCATTCATTCATTCTCCCAAGAGTGCTTAATTTTGGGAATCTGATGGGTTTTTTACGCTGCATGTTTTTGATTCACTAAAAGAACAGTTCTTTGTTCAGTTGACATTTATTTGTTCATGAACTAGTTGGACTATACTGCTCACTCTATGTGTTTTTGATTCAGCCGGCTCACAAGAGTCATTCTCTCTGGAAATCTGACTACACTGGTCACGGTGTATGTTATTGATTCACTGAAAAGAACCAGCTCATATGAGTCATTTGATTCATTTGTGAATCATTATACAATGGTCACATTAGCTGTGTCTCATTTCGAGGGCTGCAACTTCCAGAGGTTTTTCTTTCTTTCTCTTTCTTACCAGCATTCTCTTATAGTAAGCGTAAGCAAAGTAGCATAGGTTAAGACACACAACATGCTTTATTCCCTAGCATTTTTTTTTCTCATCTTCCTTTCATGTTGTTTTCATTCTGCTGGGCCCATAAGTGATCCACACACGTACACATCCTCTGGAGAAAGGTCTGCCATAATGAGCTCTGTCTTTCTCACATTATGAGGGCACATGTATGAGAGAGACAGGTGGCAGAGAGAGCAGAGGACAAGTGAACGAGAGGCACAGATGCAGCAGGTACCTTTTAGTTCTGTTCCAATCATCACAGCTGCCCAGGGGTTCACAGCACATGCTGTTTACTGAGCTTCTGTGTTACACACTAACCAGGTACGATAAACTGACAAGTGATGAATCAAATATCTCCAGTCTACCTCTTTGTGATTTGTCAGTTGTTTGGTTTCGATTTCTGTCGTGTCTCACCCAGAGTGAAATTCTCACTGGTTCAAACACACGTAGCTGTATATAAAATGTGAAGTATGTTTTGACTGACTGTCAGTTTGTCACTTTATCTAGCCTTTATTTTTTGCTTTAAACTTCACTGGACACAAGTAAAATTAATTAGCCCAGTCATAAAGTTTAATGTGTGTCTGTGAAAAAGAGGAAGAATGAGCTGCTGGGTTGTTAGTTTGATTGATAGTAGAGTGTTTATGTCAGTTTCCATCTCTCTTCTTTGCTAATGAAGACAGATGACACATGTCATAACACAGCATCAGTCATGATGAGCACACGGACACAAGCGTAGCAGCAATAGCATCTACAGTCAGGACAAAATGGAAGCCATCAGGCCTTGTTGACGCCCACTCACGTTATCTCATCTATTCTTTTCATCGTTTCAATGAAGAAAACCGAAGCAGGAAGGAAGTCTACTTCTGTGTTTCCTCTTTTGACACTCTTTGCCTTTCAGGGCATGTTTTTGCCGCTAAAAATAGCAGCGCTACACACTCCACAAAACAGGAAGCGTCCAGGGGTTTACTTCAGTCAGGGCAGTGAAGCTCAACTTAGTGTAGATAGAGTTTAGTCAGATGTTTTTTGTTTGTTTGTTTGTTTGTTTGTTTTTTAGTTTTTTTTGGTGATCAGTCACCTTTTTTAACAACATTGAATGCATTTTTACTTTTCTTTCTTTCTTTCTCCCCTTAGATCCATTGATCACAGATGGTTTTCCCAGTATGAGTAATGCTCTTGCAGGGAGACTGGTCCTAGGTCAGATATGACTGTAGCTCAATCATTATTGCCAAATGTTATTAATATGTTTACAGCATTGGTTCTACACAGTATACATTAGAGGTGCACAGTTTACTTGCTGTATTCAACAGTAGTATTACAGTGCCCATACCTAAAAAAAAAAAAAACCAGCAGCGCCATAGTATTTACAATTTATTTAGTATTCAGTAATTAGTTGTAATAGTATATAACAGCATATACTGTAGTACAAACAGTAGTATGGTGATTCTTGGTAATACATTTTCGCATGCAGTATATGAGAGTGTGATAGTACAGAATTAAACAATGCAGGAATTCAAAAATTAACTCCTTTTAATTGTATTGGTGTATTGTTGACAACATTAAAAAAAACACACACAGCCAAGTTAATTTACAGACAACTTTACTGTAAACAAAGTATACCTTTCATTTTCTGTGAAAATTGAATTGCAGTGTGTGAAAGTGAAGAAATTAAAAGATACGTTCAGAACTATATTATTTTTGTATAAAAACGAAATAAAAATGGTGATCCACACAATTATAGAGGTTCACAAAAGGTATAAAGCTGACATGATAATATGATACTTTTGCTGATATAGTACCACACTAGTATAGATAAACAGTTTCAGATTGTCCTGTTCTTGTAAACATCTGGTTATATATATTTTTTTTTAAAAAGACATCAGAGATCAAAGATCTGCACTGTTGCTCTGAAAAATAGGCACAGAGGGTCTGAAACGGTGATGACCTTAAACTAGGCGTCAGAACTGTTGGTTTTGTGGGCATGGGCAGTGACAGAGTAATATGCCTCTGATGGTGACAATCTACACATTCATGCAGGTCAAAAGCTGAGAGAGAGAGAGGGCACAACAGGGAAGAATGAGTCATTCTTTTTTTACACCGTCACTCTTGTCCACTTAAGGAGTTTTAGAGGAGAGAGGGACAGACCTCTTCTCTAATCAAAGGCCATTGTTCTGTGCCCGGCTCTTATCAAATCTGTAGCAGTCCACTATAAAAGCTCTCAGCTGCGATCACATGCATCAGCACTGCACCAAACAACACTGCAGTGTAAACAGAGGAAAAACACAAGCCTTGCTCACGCACACATGAACCTGTGTGAAAGCCTAAATTCACACTGAACGCACACATTTGAGCACAGATGCATGCAAGCTTGATGTGTGATCCGGAGGATCTGGATTCAGAAAAAGCACATCAGTTTCTTGATTGATGTTTAGAGTAGTCTGGTTGAACACATGCAGCAATGCCAACTGGTTTAGCAATGTTAGCTCACCCATTACTACAGCAGTGACATGTTGTTAAAATAGAGCTCTTTGGGTTGTGAGTTGGAGATCAGTGTTTCTATATCTGGGCCATTGTCATCAGTACATCAAGGAAGTGGTTTTTGGTTTCATTTGTAAAGAAGTTTCATATTGTTCTTCTTTCTCGTTTTCTCTCTCTTCCAGTAAGCATTACTAGCAGGTCAGTCATTTTTATGCTGGTGCAGGTCTATTTGTGGCTGTGGTCAGGTCTGCAGGAAGATGGTTGTAGTGTGCTTGTTATTTCCTGTGACGTTCCAACAGAATCAAGTCCAAAAGTGATCATACTGAGAGATGCATAGAAAGATAGAAAGAAAGATTTGGCTAGATGAGAGAACAGACTGAAAGCAAGCGGGGTGCCATGACATTGCGGTCAGATTTCCCAGAATGCCACTGTTGACGGGAGGTGTGAAGTAGCAGAGGGTTTGCTCATCATGTCTAATGCATAGAGTGAATGCGATTAAATGACATGCTTAAAACTTAACGCAGATGTTTGGTAATAGGCACACATTAAGCTCAAGTGCCTTACTTTAGCGTTTGTCCTACTTTACCTGTATTCACCTTGAAGGTGAAACTGATGCTCTCTTCCAGGTCATGGTTACAGCATGAACTAGAAGAAATGATGGAAAAGGAAAGACGAGGAAGAAATGAGAAAAAGACGATAAATGTGACCGAAATAAATGTGACCTATAAATGTGACCAAAAAATAGAACATGCGGTGACCCAGATTTTAAAGGTGACATATCATGAAAATCTGACTTGTTCCGCGTTTAAATGCTATAATCGGGTTCCTGGTTCATCTACCAACCCAGAAAATGTGAAAAAGAACAACTATTCATTTTAATTTTTATTTTTCTCTGCAAGCTTGTGAAAAAACGAGCCGCTCAGATTTTGCTTCTCCGTGTCGTACTGTAGAAAGGGCATGTTATTATAATATTACCACCCCTTAATCTGCACGTTTCCACACTGTAAAAAGTTTGCTGTAAATTTTACGGTAACTTACTGGCAGCTGGATGCCAGTAAGTTACTGTAAAAACGGTTACAGTATTATTACTGTAAATGCATTTACAGTATAATAATGGCTTTACTGTATTTTCAATTACAGTATTATTACCGTATTTTCATTTATAGTATTATTACCATATTTTCATTTATAGTATTAGTACTGTATTTTCAGTGCTGTAGTGTTTTTCATGTAATTTAAAAAACATTTACCTGTAAAAAACAATCAAATTGTGGTACAGCACTGTAATCCATGATTTTTACCACCCCAACCCCATAAAAATCACAATAGCTCATGAGCATTAGTTCTGATAATATTATTTTTAATTGTTGAACATTTTCTTTTTAAAAGTACAAATTACAAGTCTTGATCTCTAGGATGAACTAGCTGAAAAAAGGGCTTCACCACAGTCCCCTGGGCACTTTGTATCATGGCAAAACATACACATACTGAAAAGCAAAAACAAGTAGGGCCTAAGTACACTAACAGTCAAAAGTTTTTGAACGGTTAGATCTTTGATGTTTTTAAAGAATTCTCTTCTGCTCACCAAACCTGCATTTATTTGATCCAAAATACAGCAAAAGCAGTAATAGTGTGAAATATTTTTACTATTTAAAATAACAGCTTTCTATTTTGAATATATTAAAGGTAATTTATTCCTGTGATCAAAACAAAATTTTCAGCATCATTACTCCATTCTTCAGTGTCACATGATCCTTCAGAAATTATTCTAATGTGCTGATAAACATTTATTATTATTATCATCATAAATATTTAAAACAGTTGAGTTTCTTTGATGAATAGAAAGATCTAAAGATCAACATTTATCTGAAATAAAAAGATTTTATAACATTATACACTATAATATTCTATTCATCAAGGAAACCTGAAAAAATTTGTCTCAATATAATAATAATAATAATAATAATAGACTTTTTTTGAGCAGCAAATCAGAATATTAGAATGATTTCTAAAGGATCAGGTGACACTGAAGACTGGAGTAATTAAAAAATTCAACTGATGACAGGAATAAATTACATTTTTAAAATATATTCGAATAGAAAACATTTATTTTAAATAGTAAAAATATTTCAAAATTGTACTGTGCTTGCTGTACTTTGGATCAAATAAATGCAGGCTTGGTGAGCAGAAGAGGCTTCTTTAAAAACATTAAAAATCTTGCGGTTCAAAAACTTTTGACTGGTAGTGTTAATAAAATGAAATAATACAGTAAAAATTAGTTTGTGGTGTTGTGTTAAATTTCAGTAATTTTGACAGTCAAAGTTGACAAGCTCTCCGATGGGATTCAGGCAGATCCTTTTTCTTTGCAGAAAAGGATCCAGAATTCCAGCTGATCTGTGACTTTCAATGCATTTGGTGCCACAAAGATTTACTGTCTGAATGAACCTGCAAGCACACAAAAAAAAAAAAGCATTATTTTTCAAAGCAGTGTTTACAGAATTTGCCTCAACTGTCAAACTTGGTGCTGTATGCACTTTGATGTTAATAAAAAACGTTATATACTACATCTGAACGCACCTACAAAGGAAGGTACATAATTAGTTGATAATCCATCACATTCAAATTATTAAAGCTCCATTTTAGAGGAAACTGCTAGAATGCTGAATTAATGGGTTTGATTCCAGGGGCGGTTCTAGGGTGAGTGGACATTAATTTATGTATCAGAATAGATGGGATACAAGTCAAATAGAACAGGCTATGCTGAAAAGTTACACTGGCTTAATTTGTTTTTTTTAAAGCAACAAGTATAATTAATTATAATTTGCACTTACAAATTGCTTAAATAATATTAGGAAATTAATTTTTTAAATATAAACACAAACAAAATTAACACAAAAATATATAATGATAGAAAAAAAAATTGAATGATACTTTTAAAAATGAGACTAAAACCAGTATCAGTAGGTCTCAGCAAGCCACTGTCTTAATGACTGAGCCATTGAGTCTTTTATTCAATCAAGTCATTAAAAACTGCCGATTCATTCAGGAATGAAGAAACTATTTTTATGAATGGATCAGTGAATCTGTGCTTATAATACCATGATTAAAAATTTATATTTGTTGCTATAGAGTAACAGTAATCTAATTTTGTCAGATGGGGTTATCGGTATTATGAATTTATAGGCTACAGTAAATTAAAGATACCTGAAGCAGCTGCATTTTGTTGTTTAAGTGCTGGTTTAATACATTTACATTTGCATTCATGCATTTAGTAGACGCTTTTATCCAAAGCGACTTACATTGCATTCAAGTTACAGTTTCTACATTTTTATCAGCTCTTGCTTTCCCTAGGAATCGAACCCATGATCTTGGCATTGCTAGCGCCATGCTCTACTATTTGAGCTACAGGAAAGAAATAGAAATAATAAGTATAAGAAGTAATAGAGTAATAGAAGTATAAGAAGTACACATTAGAGCAGGTTACTGCTGATATGAAACAAGGTCTCAGGACTCTCAGCTTTTAAACGGAGTCATTTTTAAAGAAATTCAAACAATAAATACCTTTTTGTGGCTCTTCAATGTGTCGTGACTGCTAGATCACTGTATCAAACACGTGAACCGATCATCTTTTCATATTTACTTAATGCACAAAATGAACATGAATAAACATCAGAAAGTGTTTAATTTCAACCGCGGAACACACCATTTTAAGTGCACCGAAGTTAATCTACTCTCCTGTCTGATTTGGGGTTAAGGCTAGAAGAGATACAGCTGCGGCTACTGGGCATGAGCATTTACATATTTTCAGAGCCGACAATATAACGTGAAACCTATAAAAATGGTTTTAAAAAGTACACAGCACCATAGTTTCATCACTTTAGAGTGTCGCAGTGACCGTCTTTTTGCAGTAAAGGACCTGTCATAGTTTAATGAGTGGAAGATGACATGAAGCGACGGGAGGTTAGCTGCATTGAAAACAGATGAGCGCACATGTGCATGTACAGCTCCCATTCAGGGCAAAGTTCACAGGATTTTGTCCACAGAATGATAAGAGCACACGTTTTAACGTAGTATTTTATTATTTAACACTCAGTATTTAATTTAAGCGCTGCAAGCCATGCATACAGCGCCGGACATGACAGATTTTCTTGGTATGCAAAACAGTACTTTTAAATACCTCAGCCAGTGTTGCCAGATCGGGTTGACGATTTCCAGCCCAAAAGCTCACCAAAACCCGCCCACTTCAACAAAAACCAGCCCAAAATTTTAACTGCCAAAATAATGTGATAGAATTTTATCTTATGTTTTAATTTTACGTCAATAAAGGTTGATAAGGACCATTTTTATCTCCTTAAAATAAAATAATGACAAAAAATAAAGATGGGTTAAATCAATTTGGATCAAAACAGGGCAAATGCGTTAAAGGGAGACAGAAAATTAAAATGTCCAAAAATCTTTTCAAAGTGGCAATCAAGAAATTAACCGATGACTTTAACCCTCGGAAAAACACATGGATTATTTTCAATGTCCACAGTAAGAATAATCTATTTTTTTTAGCAAAAAGTGCACAATAAAGTGATCAGAACGCAATAAATTAGCTGGCATTTACTCTCGTTCATGCACACACCCATGACAGCCAAAAATGTGTTATTCATTGATACATACTGTATGATAATCTGACAGCAAAAATAAATAATAATAATAATAACAATCAACAACAATAATGAAAGTGAAAGTGACGTGACATACGGCCAAGTATGGTGACCCATACTTAGAATTCATGCTCTGCATTTAACCCATCCAACGTGCACACACACAGCAGTGAACACACACACACACCGTGAACACACACCCGGAGCAGTGGGCAGCCATTTATGCTGCGGCGCCCGGGGAGCAGTTGGGGGTTCGGTGCCTTGCTCAAGGGCACCTCAGTCGTGGTATTGAGGGTGGAGAGAGCGCTGGACATTCACTCCCCCCACCTACAATTCCTGCCGGCCCGAGACTCGAACCTGCAACCTTTGGATTACGAGTCCGACTCTCTAACCATTAGGCCACGACTTCCCCATAATAATGCGCTTACCTTTGTCTTGTGCTTCAACTACAGCACGCATTTCACGAAGTACACATTTTAGAACATAATGCAGAACTTTGCAGTCAAAACTGTTCACGTCCAGCAGCTGTCAATGCATACCAGAGTAGAGTCTGGACGGTTTAAAAGATGTTCTGAAGCAGAACAGCATCGTATAGTCCCATATTCAGTTTTGATTTTTATTAAATCATTCAACTGTTCTCTTATTTCAGTTACAATTACATTTAGAAGTCTTCTATTCATTCATATTTAAGTCACTCTTAGACTCTTTATCGTGTATATTTAGGCCACTTTGCCATCGCAATCACTTAAATAAAATGAATGAATATAGCTGCACATTTAAATATTGCCCTTTATAGCACCAAAACCCCGTCACTCAAGATTCATCACATCTCACCAACATAAAAGATGGTAAAATGATTGACAAGTCTCTGTTAAACTGAACCAATTAGGGTTGCGTTAGGCTATGGAAAAATGAGTTGATGACTGCGCTACACATTATTTTACTGTGATACTTTGAGTTTGAACATATTAAAATAATATGATTAAAGATAAAAATGAAGAAAAAAGCAGCTTGGGCAGGTTTTAATTTTTTAAAAGCAGCCCAAATTTTGTCAACCTGCCCAATGCGTTATTCTCCAGTCCAAGCTGATCAAAACAAGCCCAATTAGGCGGCAACCCGCCCAATCTGGCAACACTGACCTCAGTTTATTGCCGTTACCATGGCAGCCAACAACAGCACAGCTTAACCCTCCGCACATATTTATATTTAGTTTTATTGAAAAAGTTTAAATTCAGTCGATCTTTTTCACCCCGTTTTAACATGTATTTCTATGAAGACTGGCCGTAGCTGTCGGCAAGATGGCGGATAGCAGCGGCGGCACATAATATAGGCATTGTGATTGGTCAGATCGCATGTCAATTCTGGTGTGTTTTCATGACAAAACGTGGTTTAGGGACCGAATCCAGTCGTTGGGTGACAGAGTTGTTGTCAGCTCGTTGTAGTGTGTAACCCCTGGTTGCAGATCGTTTACAGAGTCACGTAGTGTGAACGCCACAACGACTAAAAGACAGACAATCACGTCGTGTAGTGTGAACTTGGCTTTAGCTGTCCAACCAGCTTCATCATAAAGACCACGCTAGTTGACCTTTCCAGTTTTAATCATCTATTGATGGACCATTTTCAGCATCTTTACAAATTTATCAGTGTCAAACCAGCAAAAAATATCCTAAATTTCCTGCAGGGGAGAGATGTTGTAGCCCAGGCTCAAATCTGTATCATCTGCAGTAGCACCAGCGCTCAGTGTGTCAAGAGCACTTCTTCCCAGAAGAATTCAAATCTGTCTTATCTGTTAGCAGGAGGAAACGCATTATTTGGATTATTAAAGAATATTTTCTGTTTTTCTGATGTCACACACTCATGAAGCGCCATCTGTGAGGTTAAGCTGTGTTTGTGATCATTAGTTTAAATGTTGACAGTGCAGCTAAGTTGATGCTCTTGTCTTTAGGGCAGCCTGCAATGGGAATGTTGCCAGGATGAAACTAATCCCATCTCAACGTCTAATCTTATTAGAACAGGATACACATACTCACTCTCTCCCTCTGTGGAACCTGCTGTCAGGTTTGATGCCAGTGAGTCGGAGTCTAGAATGATGTCTCATATTTCACTTTTAATCACAGAGCCATTTTCTACAAGTCCCTCCATCCTGTTTGTTTCACGTTATTCCACATGTAGCACTTGAGAGATTGTCTCTCATCCATATTTCACTCTCTTCAGGCTGTGTTTCGTGCCTGTAACCGTAGATGGTCTGTAGCGATCAGTTCCTTGAAGTGTCTCCGTTGTGAATGGAGCAACGTGTCTCATTGTTTAGAGGGCTGGACTGAAGCTGAACAAAGCAGGATGGTGTTGCTTTCTGTTCTCAGGGTCAAATTTGTGTGCACATGGGGTTCTTTAAAACAGGAATTAGTTTTTAAGTATTGGTTAGATTGAGTTTTATTCAGAACTGTGCTATATAAGTATAGTGAAAAAAGCATTTTGCTGAGTGCTGTTATGATTATATCTTGGAGAACTTGTTCAGTTTCTCTATTTCTCATATACATACACACCCACGCACCCACACACCAAACACCTACATAGACTGGACAAAGTATCTTAAAGGTTGAACTCTCTCTCTCACTCACTCACACACACACACACACACACACACACACACACACACACACACACACACATAATGCTATGAAGACATCACCTAATAATATTTGTAAAAAATTTCAAAAAATACTAGAGCTTTGCCCTGCAATGTATGTGTTTGCTTGTGTATAATGTTGTATGGTGAATGCCAAGGCCTTTTTAGAGCTGAGGAGGAAGGATTGTGGAAAAAGAGGTTTCAGGTTACCGAAACTAAAAAGGAGTGCAGCAGAAAGAATGAGAAAGGTAGAAAGAAACTCTCAGAGAGAAAGAAAGCACAGGGTTAAGGTTAGGGTCGGGCTATGAAGGTTCAAGGCTAAACGCTTATGGTCGTGCATGTGTAGTTTTTTTTTAAAAAGCCCGCAGCTCTGAGGTCTGTTCTTAGTAAGGTTAGAGCACATCCTGTCTGTGAACACTTGAGCAGCATGTATCAGTTACCTGACACACTATAACACGCAGCTCTTCAGAAGAGTCAGGACTTAATCAAACCTTTGTGCTTCAGTTACACCCCGATCAGAAAACAAATTCTTCTATTCAAAATTTGTGGCAGGTCCTGAGCACTCTTCATTTCTCCAGTGTTTAATCGTAAAAGTCCTCTTGAAAATGTATTAGTTCAGATTTGCAGTTACAGCCCTAGAGAGGAGAGCAGAATATACGCATTCAAGTATTTCACATTGCAACACATTTAACTTATGTCAGGTTTAACTGCATTGCACTTTTCAAATACATACTGTCTCGAAAAAGCTTTACAGAAAATTGTCTCTTGTTGAAAGATATTTCGAAAACATTTCAAGTTTTTGTCCATACAGTGAAAGACAGTGTGCTTTTGTTATTTTGCTTCCTTCAAAAAAGAAAGTCTTAAATAATGACAGAATATTTATGCTTTTGGTAAACTATTCCTTTAATTTCTGGAAATATTTCAAATATTAAAAAAACACCCTTCAATGGAAAGCCATTTTATTCAAAGTTCTATTTAAAGATAACTTATTGTATTGAGATGTACATCTGATAAAAATAGATTATCGAAAAAGAAAAAAAAAGTATAGTGGGAACCTCTATCCATCGGTTACTGATTGGATGGAGGCAGAACTAAATGTTTGTTATACATCACCAGATAGATGTCTGTATGTCATTTGACATTTCGATATAAAATTACAAGATTTAAATAAATAAAATAAACACAAGCATTTTATTTTTTACAATAAAATCATTAGGATTCAAAACTATTTTCATAATTGCCAACTAGCTTCATTGATTAATCAAGCGTACACCAAAAAACAAAACAAAAAAAAACTTATTTGCAATGATGGGAAAGGAAAATACAAAGGAAATTGCACTGCCTCAGGTCCAAGAAAGTTCTCAGGTCAAGAAAATGGAAGAAGGTCTTATTACCTGCTGATCATGTACAGACTGAATGAGCACGTCTAGCCATTGAAACAGGACAGCCATAAAAATTCCTAAACATTAAGGGGGAAAGGATAGAACGGGGCATTGTGACACTCAAAAATGAAGCACTCTTATTCTGAAATGGGAAAAAGATGTCTGTTTCAAGATTTATTTGAAGAATGATGACTGACTCTTGGCACCGTACCATATCCAACTGAATTGTGTGCCGTGTGGTCCATTTTCTCAACTTCTTTAGGCTTAAAAGGGTATTTCACCCAAAAATTTAAATTCTGTAATTTATTTATTTATATTTTTTATTTTATTATTTTATTTTTAAATGTCTGTTTTTTGTTTGTCTGTTTGTTTGTATTTTTTTTGTATCCAAGTCAATGGGGACCAGTGTTTTTAGGATCCCAGCATTCTTCAAAATATCTCCTTTTCTTCATGTTCCACGGAGGAAATAAAATCCATACAAGTTTGAAAAAACATAACTGAATAAATGATGACATAACTTTTTATTTTTGAGTGAACTGTTCCTTGAACTTTATTTTAAGCACAATATACAGAAGTATTGTTTTAGCTATACTGTTACCCTTTACTGTCATTCCAAAAAAGCTTTGTTGGTTCATACTCTGTGGTGAAGGGGGGGGGCTTCCTCGTGTTTTGCCATCTTAAGATATTGTCAGCAACAAGAGTTTACATTAAGGAGGCATGTGTGGTTGCCCTTGTGCACGCATACGAACACACACACACACACACACACACACACACTCAGGCAAACACACACTGAGTGCAGGTGCAGATGATATAATACTGGGGAGGGATTCTGTGTCACCCTGAGATGAAAGCATTGAAGCACCCTCTCCACCCACACACACACCTCCTCAATCAAGTGTGTGTGAGGGTTTGGGAAGGAAGCAGCATGCCTGAGTACAGAAACAGAGACCAAAAAAGAAATAGATGAAGGAAAAGAAGACACCGCTGCACATATGTGTATCTGTATACAGGCATGTGTGAAAAAACATAAGCACAATGTATCTTTTTTGTCCTGCACTACAAACCACATCCGTGCTTCCTCTGCTCAAAACATCACAGACTTTAACCTTTTTATTTACCAGAAAAAGGAAAGTTTCGTCATCATTTGCTCATCCATTTTGCAAACTTGTATGACTTAACTTTCTTCTCTAGATCATAACAAAGATATTTTTAAGAATGTTTCAATCAGAAAAAAAGTAATATAGATTTGGAACGACAAGAGGTTGACAGAATTTTCATTTTTGGGTAAAGTTTACATCTACATTTAGTGTAAGAGCCCTTTTCTCTCTAAACAAAACTTCAAATCATTAAAAGAAAAAACAGCACATTTATTCTCTCCCCTGATGGAAGTATTATGGAAGCCTGTTTTCACCTCACCAATAAATAAATAGACAATTGCACCTATATATTGCATTTGCAACTTTATTGAATTGAATTTCTCATAATTGTAGCTTTACTGTAAAACTCTAAATTGTGACTTTATGTTCGTGTCTCATAATTTTGACTTTATTTAAAACAATTATCCCTTTTTTACTCTGAAACTGAAAAAGGCTTCCTTAAAGTTAAAGTCTTGTTGAAAACACATTTTGCAATAACTAAACCCCCATTGCCTTCTAGAATGACCCAGCACAGTTATTTTTGACCTATTTCACTTCTTTTGCAACTCTCAGAAACTTGCCTAAGAGTGCGATGTGAGAGCTGGGTATTGCAGTGAGCGCACCGGAGGCCTGTTGCAGTGTACAGATTTCACCACAGCTCTCTGCTGGGCTGAACATGGCTTTTTGGGAGCTGTCTTTGGTACTTCCCTCTCATTCCGATACTGATCAGTTCTCACTGTGGAGTTTAGTGGAATAAATTTAGACCAGTTACATTTATTCTCAGTCTGGCCCCCGTCTGTGGCCTCTATCTCTGTTGCAGCAACATTGTGACACCGATGGTTGAAATTCTGTGTGTTTGTGTGAAATTGGTGAAGAAATAATATTGAGAAATGACTGTGTGGCAGAGAAAGTGTTTTCCTCTTAAATTTACTCTAGCAGCCTTTCTCTCTCTTTCTTTCTCTTCATCATTCGCTCTATCTCTTGTTCTCTCTTCACGTTGTTTATCACCTGCTGTTGGATATTGGAAAGATGTCACTGGTAAATAGACAGAGTGCCCTTTATCCAGCCCCTTCCCACTTTCTCTCTCTGTACTGTTTTAACTTGTCTCCCACAGGGTTTCTAATCGTGTCAAGCTGTGTGTGTTGCACAGTGCCCTCGGGGACTAGAGTGTGTGTTCCTGTGGTTAGATTATTTTCTCCTCTCAGTCTTTACCACTTGTCCACGATTGCTTGACGAAACAAGGAACAATGGTAAATCTTCTTCTAACACTTGTTGGAGCTTTAGCAGAAGATTCAGGCCAGGCCCCAGCCCCACACACCTGCTGTTAGCGTAACCACTGCTCTTACGATCTATCTTTTTCTATATTTATCTGCAGATTTTAGCCGACTTTCTCTGTAGTGTCCTCTCTGGGATGAATTTAGCATTGTAGCTTTAAGCATACACTTTTAAAAATAAAGGTTTCAAAAAGAAAGGGTTTGCAGCAAAACCATATAACGGGTGTCAAACTCAGTTCCTGGAGGACCGCAGCCCTGCAGAGTTTAGTTCCAACTCTGCTCCAACATGCAAACCATGTAGTTCCTCTTCAGGAACTCAAGCTGCGTCAGGAGACTCTTTGGGGAATGCCTACAGCATAATCGGCTCTGAATACCAATGAAATCTGTCCAATACATGGGAGGGACGTCACGGGCGAGGTGACGTAATGACCAGCTGGTATAAAAGCACGTGCGGTGCAACCGGCGTCAGCTTTCTGTCATTCAGCTAAGCGCTCTGTGTCTTGTAGGTCCTATTTATTGTTGTCTGTCCGTTTTACGAGTCATGTCAAAAAGGCTTTGTAAAACCAAGCATGGGAGAAGTGAGGCACAATACAGGCTGTGTGTTGGGAGCGAGGCACTGACTGTCTGCACTGCGAGGGTTTTCCTCTGCGTGTGCTTCGCTCCCGAAAGGCCCTCTTCTCTGGAGAGGGTTCTTTCATTGGCGTTCCCCGCGGCGCGGGTCCCGCTTCCGCTGAGGCGGAGCAGAGACGGTGCTCGTGGGGTTCGCAACAGGATCTAGCAGAGGGATCGGAGACGAGCGAGTCTCTATCTCCATCCTCACCTGCTGAATCCCGCGACCGCTACCCGAGTTCGGAAGCACGCCTGGCGGTTACTTCCCCTCGGGCAGCGGCCGCGGCGCTTCTCTTGTCTTCCTCTGAGGAGGTTGATGTAGGAGGCGCCGAACATGTTGCACCCCCTCTTTCACCCCAGTATGAGGAGCTTGTGGAGGTGATCACTTGTGCTGTAGCCAAGTTGAGAATCGACTGGCCGGCCGAGTGTTCGGTGGAACTGCGGAGAGGCAAACTGAATGAGCGTTTCCTGCGGTTTCAGACCTCACCTCCACATCGGAGCCTGTCGTTTTTCCCCGACCTCCACACTGAGGTGTCGAGGTCGTGGGGAGAACCCTTTTCGGCCCGCCTCTTCGCCCCCTTTGTGCCATTGGGCGGTCTATGGCAGCCCTGGTGGCGGCGGAGAGGCACCTGTGGTTGACCCTGTCAGATATTAAAGATTGCGGTCGCCTTCTGGCCTGTTTGGTGACGCTGTTGACTCGGTTGTCAGCAGGCACCGGGAGGCAGGCGGCGGCGTTCCAGCGGTTTCTCCCTCGCCGCTCTCCAGCTCTCGGGGCTGCTGGGTGAGACCAGCCCCTGCCGCGTGCTGGTTCCTCACATAGGGAGGTGCAAAAGGAGAGCGTGGCCACCCGTGCACCTCCCCGTAAGCAGGATGGAAAGAAGGGTGCTCGGCCGAAGACCTCTCAGCCTAAGCAGGATCTGCGGACCATGCTTCAGGCGAGGAGGTCTTCGGCCAAGAAGCCCTGATGGTGGTGGACCAGGGCTTATGAGGGTATCCCCCGCTGGGGTAGAGCGACGATCGCTGCAGCACACAGCGGTCGTCGCCCCCCCAGCGCCCTCAGGAGATCGTTCTGCCAACCCTGCCACCTACGGTGCTTCAGGGCGCAGCTGTCTCCAGCGAGCACACATCTCAGTCTCTTCCGCCCGGTACCGTAGCGGAGCTGAGATGCTCGCCACCCCTTCGGGGGTCTCTAGAGCAGCTGGTTCGGTCATTCCCTGCTGGTGCGCCGCTTCAGGGCACCGAACTAGCCGCTCTGATTACACCAGAGGCCAGTCTCGAGAGACTGGTTCGCTTAGTAGACCATTTCGCAGCGTGGAAACTACTGCCAAATGTGTCTCGATGGGTCCTGCGCATTGTAGAAAGAGGCTACAGAATCCAGTTCGGTTCTTGTCCGCCTCAGTTCAACGGGGTGATTTCCACGTTAGTGGGCCCCGAGCAGGCTCTGGTAATGGAACAGGAGGTACATACTCTCTTAAGGAAGGAGGCCATCGAGGTGGTTCCTCGTCACGAGAAAGAGTCCGGGTTCTACAGCTGGTACTTCATAGTTCCAAAGAAGGATGCAGGGTTGCGTCCCATTTTAGATCTGAGGCGTCTGAACTGCTCAGTCAGCAGACTGAAGTTCAAGATGCTCACGCTCAGGCAGGTCGCGTGTCAAATCAGGTCCGAGGACTGGTTTGTCGCGATCGATCTAAAAGACCGTACAGACGTGGCCGAGGCTTCGTCTGTACGCCTTTCCCCCGATCGCTCTGCTCCCCGGAGTTCTGGAGAGAGTGCGCCGGGACGGACTCTGGCTGCTATTAGTAGCCCGTTCTGGCCGGGCCGAGTATGGTCTTTTGTTTTAGTCTTAAAAAGTCAAAGGTGTATAGATACAAGAAAAACAGACAATACCCTTTCTTGTAAAACGTGACACCAAGATCGCGAATTTGAAAGTGAAAGCGAAAAAAGGAATTCTTGATCACAAAATTTAAATCACAATATTATAGGCTCCTGATGAAAAAGATCGGGTTGAATGTTGAACACTTTTGTTACCATATAACTATAATATAAATTATGATAAAAGTACATCAGCATGCATTGATTAATCAAATATTGTAACAAAAAAAATTAAAAATTGTGACCAAATTAAGTGCTTGTGCGACAAACTGAGAAAGTCGGAAAAGTGCGACCAGTGGGAAGAATGAGATCAGACTGATCTGGACCTAGAGCGTTTATCCAGCTTCTCTCCATAAGTTCTACAAAGACATTTACACCTGCCATATCCTTCTCTATCCTGGGCTTCTGTAAATCTTGATTACTGAAACACTCTGTAGATTCATTCCCTGTCAGGTTCCTGAGTTGCCTCAGATATTGACTTCTGTTTTCTGAAGTGAGATAGTATCTGGTGACTGCTCCAGTTTTTAGGCTGAAACCCTTGGTTCCACCGGCAGTCTGGGTGTCCTTGTTTACAGTGTCCTCAGTTGTCTGTCTACAGGAATCTTTCCAAAGGGATTGTTCCTGCCCAGCTGGACAGAAAAAACATCCTCTATAAAGAGTGCATGAACAAGAGGATGATACACCTCTAGGCGAGACATTTGAGCATAGTAGTATGCCAGATATCTGGCATAGTTTAGCTTATCATAAGCAAAACACCATGGAATGGTTGCTCTAATTGCTGCAAGATGCATCATCCGCTTTCCCTCTCTTGATGCTCGAATAAGACTAAGCAAAATCTCAACCATGTCCACATAAGGCGCAGACAGGGGACCATTGTTTTCTCTAAGGAAGCTGAGGAACTCATTGAATTCATGCATTGACATGAATTTTGCTTGAGGGTTCCCTCAAATGTTTTCTGAGATGTCTTCACACAGGTTTTTGACTGCTTGCAAGTGAATAAGATCTTCCGGATGATTCTGTTCTAACCATGGATGAAAACCTTTCCATGGTAGTCTCAGGAAAGCCTCATAGAGCCGCTTGTGGAGCCTTACTGCTTGATTATACCTCTGACCATCAATAACCCCTGAGATTGAGCCATCAGTTACCACTCCTGCCTCTACACAAAGGTCTCTTAGACCAGCATCTGCAAACCTTTTTCCAATTGTTGCCGTGGATGTACAGGTGGTATGGAAGACCCCCATTCTAAGGATGATGTTCTTGAAAGCTCCTGGTGTTTCCAGGTAATTTCTGCAGCTTTGGCATATAATGCCTGCTCAAAAACAGCAACAATGTTGTTGAGCTGCAGAGACTTCATGATGCTTATCGACTGGTGAAGTACCTCATGTACTGTTGATAACTGTGTAGCAGGAGCATTGATTGTGGGAAAATAGCCTATACTATCTTCTTGTACACTTGTATCATTGTGGGTGAGGATACTTGCTACATTTGTCACAAAATATACATTTGGCCTCATACACCCTTGATGCCGGTGGACCTTGTCTAGTGGATTTTCTTAAGTCTTCTGTGAGAGATCTTTTTTAGCAGAACTTTCTTTTGCAAGGATGCTGTCAAGCAGTTTCTTCATAGTGAAGATTCTACGACATTTCCTGTGATACAATACTGATGGTATGCTACCTTCAGGTAGGTCTTTAGTAAGATCAAGGATGGGACTGTTGCCTCTTATTTTAGCTGCTCTAGTGTGTTCCATGAATCTATATTCGTAGGTGCCACAAGGTTAGAGTCATCATCCGAACAATGTATTAAACACTCTGGCTGTGTAACACTTGCACTTTGTTCTGCCATACCTCTCTATTCTGTGATGTACATTGCTCTGAAAATAACAGAAATACCGGTGTATCAAGAACAAGGAAAATTTAAACGTGGTGCTAAAAATAGCATCAGGACTAGCCGTTTCCAGTGATGCTATGTGCTAGTCTGTGCAACAAAGTATTGTGAAGTAATCTGGTTTTGAAATCACATGAAATTTCAGCCATCTTGCACTACTTCTATAGTACCACTAGTACCTTGCTTGTAGAACAAAGATGGTCGGAGTAATCTTGATTTGAAAATGCATCAAATTTAACAAAGTTGCAATCATCAGTCATTTCTTCAGTCATTTTCACACAGCTGAGTCATATATGAATAAGTCGCGAAGCCTTTTCAGATGATGCTAGTGACTTATCTGTACAACAAAGTATGGAGGAGTAATCTGGTTTTTAATCTAGCATCAGTCGTTGTTGTTTCATAATATACTATTTCATATACAGTTCATACATATTCTTTCAAATTGCTATGTCATGGATTGTCCCACCATCATGGTTCTCATATCACCAGATTACAGACAGTCTTGTCTATCCATATCTGAAAAGATATCCCCCCTAACATCAATATCTTTTGAGATAGATATACAAATATAACTATTTAATAGATGCAAAAAATAGTTTTCTTTAATGTGAAGGCTAATATAAAATGTATACAACAAATAACATGTCAAATTATGGCAGATCTGGATAGTCCTGACTGTCCTGAAAAAATCAACATATAGCATGTGTTATCGACGCATAAAATCGTCATTTTATGACGCTTTGGATAAAAGCGTCTGCTAAATGACTAAAAGTAAAGAGTGTAAAGACCATCAACTCTACGGTGCGACTCCACCGGGCTAGGACACCGGCAAAGGATATAAGTATCGCTTTTTATTTTTATTTAATTTATTTTTTTCCTTTATATGTTTACTATTGAAATGTTGTTGTTGTATGCATTTGTCAATTTTATTTAATTTCTGTATTTTCTTAAATGGGTGTGTATAGAGTATTTACAGAGTGTTAACTTTTAGTTTTAGTTACTTTTTCATATTTGTAAGTCGCTTTGGATAAAAGCGTCTGCTAAATGACGTGAAGTAAAAGTAAGCATGTATGGCTACCTCTTACAATAGACTTCATACAAGCCTGCTGTTCAGATACTGTTGGACAATAATGGCCAAAATAATGATTGTCCCAAAAGATTAGTAAAGCTACTCATTTGAAATGATTACCATGTTTCAAAGTACTTATATGGACTCTACAAACAAACTGGCACCAAAGAGATTTTGCCACCTTAGGTGGTACCAAATTCTGGCTTGGCCCATGGACTATAATCTAAAGTACCATTTTCCATTATAAAGAACCTTCTGTGCAGTGGAAAGGTTCCATGGATGTTAAAGATTCTTCATAGAAATATGACTATCATAGATTTCATAGAACTAGAACTATGCCAATAAAGAACCTTCATTTTTAAGAGTGTAGGAAATTTCATACCTCAAACACCAAAACATACACAAACGTTTCTTGTTTTTCATTGATTTATATTATTTTATATTGAGGTAATGATATTCTCTATCCCATATCCTCCACTATGGCTCACAATGCTTGACTAGTTAACTAATCGTCCAGAGTGACTCGTTAATTAGTATAAATGTTTTCGTTCTTTGCTTAAGTTTAGCTTTTTTTAAATCCTTTCCCTTATTACCATATGAATTTGCCAGCTGCATCACATCTTGTGCTGTTTTTGAAAGTCCCACAATGAGCGTTGTGTTTTTAGATGTATTTTTTCCATGTATTTTTTCCATCATAGAAACCGTTTTTCATTTTTGCATTTTTATTACGACATTATTTAGTTTGTTTATAAGGTGTTTCCCTTCTGGATATTGACTGGTCCCTACAGTATGATTTCAAGTTTTACTATCACTATAAGGATATTTGGTCTTGGGTCAAAACTTGACCCACACGCATCGTTACGCATGAAGACACTTGTGTTATCCCACATATATGCCACTTCAGTCATTATGTTTTTGTGTGTGCGACTGCAATGCGGTGGTTACACAACAGCAGGGCCTGAGGGGGCGGCCAGAGAGAGCACACTACACACCAGTGCTCTTCACACTGACCCTAACAAACTGCGGAGGAGAATACACACACACACACACACGGTTTTGCTTCCTCTCACTCACTATAGCTCCAAGCAATGTCTATTTTTATTCACTTTCTAGAAATGTGTTCACATTGAGCATGCCCTCTCTTAGAAAATCAGCATCATGTAGAGATCTTCTTGGAATATTTTGATCATCAGTGACTTCAGTTTTTACTTTTTCTATCTATTTTTTAATTTATTTTGTTTTATTTATCTTTGTGAAACAAGAGGGATGAAGTAAACACACATTTTCTGAAGATAATGTGTGGTGTTTGCCCATGCAGAAGTCGCCTCCACAATGCTAGGGTGTTGTGGGTGTTTGCCAGGGCCTTGCTGTGTTGTTGCTGAGATATTCTGAGTGGTTTTTGGTCCATTAATATGGAGTTCTTTATTTATTTATTTTTATTGTATACCAGGCAAAATTCATGAGTCTTAATTGTTTAGAAAAAACATACCTCTCCTCCACACAGTTTGAAGTATCATTCAGGTCTGTATGCTACAAAGACACTGAAACCTAATATATACAATCATACCTTAAATAAATAGGGGTTAGGGATTTTATCAAATACCTAAATGTATACTACCATTCAAAAATCTGGGGTATTTACATTACTTATTTTCACTGTTGAAACTAAAGTAGTGCTGGTGCTTCATAGTTTTGTGTAAGCTGTGATTGATTTTTTTATCCTTTCTAAATAAAACTAATCATTTCTTTTTTTTTTTTGTTTACTTCTTTTTTTATATATATATATACATACATTAAAGCAAATTACAAACAAGGAACTAAACTAAACATTCCTGGACAGCAGCAGTGGCTCAAAGAAGAAGAGAAATAATAATACGAATAAGTAAGAAGAATAGAAAGAAGACACATACAACATTGTCAAATAATACAACAGGGAATAAATCAAGGTTCCTTACTGATCAGTTCATTTTCAATATATCCAGATACATAGTAACAGGTGTCCACCTTTGTATAAAATTGTCCAGTTGGGCAGTCATATATTCCATTCTATATATAGATTCAAGTTTTTCTATCCACTGGGCCATTGTTGGAGTGTGTGGCTTCATCCAATTAATTATGGTTTTTCTTGCACTTAATAAGAGTATGTGTAATATATATCTCTAGTTTTTACTACATACATCCTGGGGTATCCCTTCAAGCGAGAAAAACAGGGGAGTAAAAGATAAGTCTAATCTATATGCAGAATTTTCATAATCTCAACCTTTACCCCTTGCCAAAATGTAAATTTTTCGAACATTCCCAAAATATATGTGTGTGATCTCCAACCTTCCCACACCCCCTCCAACATTTCTCTGCTTCTGAACTGTTAACAAATGTTGATATCACCAATGGTGTTCTAAAAAAACAAATTGTTTTCCAGTCAAACTCTTTCCAATTATAACTATTGATGCCCTTATGACATTCTGTACATATGACTATTCATTTCTTAGAAAGAAAAAATGTCTTACCAACTCCAAACTTTTAAATGGCAGTGTAATTATGAACAGTAATATTAGTGATGTTATAGCATGCATCACTAATAATCAAATAATTCAAATAATGCTTAGGTTAAAAAGACACAAATGAAGAGGTGTTCGTATGTACTGCTGTTTTGTCTCTGGCATGGCGTCGTATAATTGAAATTTGACTTGTAAATCTGGCCATTTTGCATGTCATGGTGAACGTGTGTTGGCCGAGAAACAATTCAGCCCTTGACATATATCATGTGTACTCATCTGGGCTATTTTTAGTCACAAACTGTATGTTTTGAATATGATTTGAATGGTGTGGCTATTTTCAATGGGATCCATATTGTCTTTTAAAAACACATGAGAGGCAAAGAAGAGGGGAGAAAATGGGACTTCGGTCGATTATTTGAGAGATGAAGTGAAAACATCTCTGCCCGCAACAGCATGATCATATGCAAAGGAAGACACACTGAGAGATAGTTGGCAGCGGTATTGTTTTCTTCCTCGATTCCCTATTTAGATTGTGTTGAGTGTTTGCGGGAGGGAGAGATTGTGAGAGAGGTGTGGATGCAACCTCTAGTACCATCAAGAAGGCCAAAGGAATTTCCCTCTTTCTTTCTATCTCTCTCTCTCACACACAGTGGCCGTAGGCTATGCAAATTAGGGCCTTGCTCTGCTAAATAAAGCACACTCAAGAAAACAAGAAGGTATAAAATTAAGACAAAGATGTGAGAAGGGAGGATGGGTAAAGAAATGAAATGATTTGCACAGACCTGAAATAGACAAAAGATGGAGTGACAGTAGAGAGGACAGGGAGAGTGGGAGGACGGTGAGGTGAGTGTCGGGTTGTGTGTTGAGTGTTATTGAGGGCTGTGTATAGGGCTCATTTGCATGGTGGATGGAGCAAGAGAAGGGAGAGACTTTCACGCCCCCATTGAAGGACTACCACACTTGGACACACATACTCATGGTAACACTCTCACACAGTCTGACACACAAATCACACACACATATGCACTGTGAGTTTTCAGTTTAGTGTTTTACTGGCGTGACCAAAAAAACCTGCACTTTAGTACTACCAAAGTGTTTTAGCATGTTTGCGTACGCTCAAAAGTTGTGCTAATAAAGTGAAATAAGAAGAGTAAACAAATGTCAAATATAGTAAATATTAATAAAGCAAAAATTAAAGCAGTTATCCAACAGACATTCTCTTCTACACCCATGTAAACCCACACACACTTAATCACAAACTCACACACAGATGGAGTTCTTTCTTCAAGAGCCTCTGAATGCTCTCCAGCACATATGTACTGTAATCTGTACACAGAAACACACAGATTTGTCTCTCTGTTGAATCTCTTGTACTAACACAGTTTCTTATTAATATCTATTAGCAACAGCGTGACTGTTTGACATGAGACTATATACAAATATTTATGTTTATGCAAATGAGCTGTTTGAGTATGCAACATTTAACGCTTACAGTGTGCTGTCATAGGCTGTTTACCACGTAAAATACTGTTTCTGCATTCTCATTGAAATGACAGAGGAACTCCCTGCTGCAGATCTGCTTTTTTTCAAAGCAAATTATATTATATATTAACAATTTCAGAGAAAAGTTGAGAATTTCAGAATCTTTTGTTTCTTCCCCTTTTGCTTGAACGACAGCAGCACTTGAGCTCCACAAGTTTAGAAGCAAGAACATTTGATCATCTGTAAAAGAGTCACGTGATTAATGTCACTTTTTTGTTTAGTGAGCTAGAGATATTGCAGAATATGATTATTTTGTTTATTTTTAGTAACATTTTGTTGTTTTTAATTTCGTCAAAATCCTAAAGCCCCACTGTGTCATTAAATGCTTTAGATTCAGGACATGTGAAATACAGGTGAGATAATATTGTGAAATAGTATTACATTTTAAAATAACTGTTTTCTGTTTTAATATATTTTAACGTGTCATTTATTTATATGATGGCAAAGCTGAAATTTCAGTTTGATCCTTCAGAAAGCATTCTGATGTGGTTCTTGCCTTTTATTCAGGATTCTTTGATGAACACAGTTCAAAAGAACAGCATTTATATAAAACAGAAAACCTGTGAAACGTTATAAATGGCATTACTGTCACTTTTGATCATATTTAATGCATCCTTGCTGAATAAAAGAAGTAAAAACAAATCTTACTGACCCCAAACATTTGAACAACAATGCATGTATTTATGCATGTTTCAATGCTTCGAAACATGGTTCTTTATTCTTTAAGCACAGCAAGGTCGCCATGGTGAGGTGCTTGTCCTCCTTAATATGGGCTGCTTTAGGGCATTGAGGGATCCACCCACATATCCGTTCCTGTTATGTAGAGACAGTGATAGAGATGGTAAGACATCACATGGAGAAAGGTGAATTACATGAATTACAGTACTCTGGTATATACCATGGTGCAGAATGATTGCTATATACATGTACTTTGCAATGGATCATGTTCAAAATTCATGATAATACCACTGTAATTTTGGGTACTTTTTTGTGAGTGGAGAAAGCAAGAGAAAGTCATAGAAGGAGAAATGATGATGTGGCTGAAGTAGCGGAGGAGTAGGTTGTTTTCCAGTGCCCACACACACATACTAACTGGACGTCACTAGCTGTGTGTTATTGCTGGAAGCAGCTGATTGGAGTGGTTTACTGTAATTGAACTGGAACAGGTTATATGATCCTGTCTTATCCTGTGGAAGATGATATCGACACACATCCTACTTCTGAGACCAGAGAGATGGAAGATCCGCTCTGACGTAAGGCTGGGTAAATAGGTAGTTTGAATGGCAATGCACGCATTCATCACACACACTCATATGGTGGTGTTATTGGGTTTCAAGAGAAAGAGAAGGACAGAGAGAGTAAGTCATAATTAGCTTGCTGATCAATGGATCCGTTAACGAGCCGCTGGGACTGTCTGCTTGTCACACTGGGCAACATGGTTTCCTAGGGAGAGAGAAAGAGAGATCACAGGGTGCTGTGGAATCTCACTATCTTGACACACACCATTTGTATGCATGTGTGTTTTATAGTTTTCCAATGCCAAGATTTTGGTAGCGGTGCTACCAAAATCCACCAAAGCAAATTTGGTTATGGGCCAGATATACTGGCACCACTTCAGCTGCTTAAACCCGTTGGCTAAAAATTTAAATATACTACCATTCAGAAGTTTGGGGTCAGTAAGTTTTTTTTTTTTTTTTTAAGAAATTAATCCTTTTATTCAGTGGACACATTAAATTGATCAAACTTGACAGTAAAGACATTGGAACAGATGTAAATAAATAAATAAAGAGTAGATGAACTTTATTTTAAATGAAGATCCAGACCGCGTCAGTAAGAACTTGGTCCTTTGTTCACTTCATTTTACCATGGATTTGTTTACAAACAAGGCACAATTCGACCCAAACCAGTGGGTGTTTACTTCCCAGTCTACAATCCGACACACCTATTCAAACAGAGTGAGGGGGGTTAAAATAGGAGAGAAATTAGCTTATTACTTCTGAATGTTTTTATGTAAAAATCTTTATAACATCATAAGGGGACCTCAGAGAACAATACAAAATTATAAAAAAGGCAGTAAAATAGTAAGGCAGTAAAATAAAATATTACCAACCTGTTAGCTAGATACAGTAATTAGCATATAGTAGTCCACATCAGTAGGATGCAAAGACGGTCATCTTAAGTGTAGTTGTTGTCTATAACAAGCTCAATGAGCTGTGTAAAGATGCTGAATTAAATTACTTTGGATCTTAATATATTGTATGTTTTCAAAACTAAAGTCAATGAAGATGCAGAGCTGATCTGAGACAGGTCCTCAGATGCACAGCCAAGCACTGACTCACCATTATGGTGGAAAACGTATGTGTGTGTGTGAGAGAGAGAGAGAGAGAGAAAGAGAGAGAGAGAGATCAGGTGATGTGATCAGCCGACATTACAGCCTCATGAGGAACCCAGTCATTATAATCCTTACTCATAATGTGAACTGATGTTAAGAGGATGTTATTTGAATGTTTGGAAACTTTCTGTTCTCTTCATTTATCTTGCTAGATTCATCTGCATAGAGATCATACTCTGTGATTGATTAATTCAGCAGAAAATATGTTGCTGCCTGAGGAAGTCGAGCGCTGCCAGTAAAGAGAAGAACAGCTGACGAGACACACACAGAGCACACTCATACGCTGAAATATAATAACATTCCCTTGAACACAGTCAGGAGAGGAGGCGACACAAGTGTACAGCTGCGACGTGCACACACAGAACAGGTGCTGGGTCAGGTGTGTGTGTCTCTCGCTAGAAAGGTTAAGTGGAATGTTAGTCTGCAACAGCTCTCTCTTTCTCTGTGCTCTAACATTCACAACAGCTGTATGTGGTTTGTAATCTATTTTTCCCACTGGGCTCACTGTGTTCAGTGTGTTTATGTGTTTGTGGTGTAGGGATTTATTAAGACTTGATTAAGCTTGTTGTGTTTTATAGTTTCGCTTCAAGACAATTTGTGATTTGTGGGACTGTTACAGAGATATATGACCACAAGCAATACTGTAGGCTTTATTTTCTAGACTGACATTGTATTATCCACTTTCTACTTTATATTCTACATTACAAGCAAAACTTATTTAAGATTTAGTCCATGCAGATTTCTGAATGTTCATTTATTTATAGACAATAACAAAAAAAATTAAAATTAATTGAAACCGGATTCAACTGGGAACAGGAGGTAATTTTTCGGCTTGTAAGCTTAAAGCAAAATCTCTTTCAAGTAAGTTCTGTCCACTTGGTGGCCATATTTGCAGGGACACAATGAATTTACCAATTGGTAATCGCAAAGAGCTTGATTGACAGGCAATGTGACCAATCATAATGCCGAATCTGCCATTTTGTCCGACAAACGAACCAGACAGGAGAGCATAGATTAACTTCGTTGGACGTAAACCTGAAAAATGGTGTCTATTGACGTCTTTCCGTGGTTGAAATAAAATACATTCTCATGTTTATTCATGTTTATTTTGTGCTTTTAAATAAATATGAGAAGATCGGTTCACGTGCCGCTTGAACTGAGGCAATACACTGATATGTCACGATACATTAAAGAGACACAAAATGGTGTTTATTGTTTGAATTTCTTAAAAAGTGACCAAATTTGAAAGCTGAGACCTTGTTTCATGCCAGAAATAACCTGCTCTGTCTTGTCTGTCGGTGTGTTGTCAGTTTCATCTTTGATCTGTGATGTATTTTTTTCGGTGTGAGAACATGGTGTGTAGTGTGATAGTAGCATGGCTTGTTGGACATAGCAACAGCTTGTTGGACATAGCAACAGTAACAAAGGAGGGCAGGTTTTTATGGAGGGTCAGCCGGCTCTTTTATTTAGAAGGCAGGAATTATTCTGCCATTTAGCTTGTTGCACATTTTCCCATCCATAGTAATATGAGTGCACCATCTTGACATATCTCTCGAGATTTAAAGTCATTGTAAATTCATATTATAGATGTTATTCTGAATGATTCATTTATGTACATGTAGATTTTTTAAAAACTTTTTTACAAGTCCCCATGCTAATTATTTTTCTTTTTTGTTAGTCAGAGAAGATCTATAATCTAGATCAATACAGAAGAAAAGATCTGTCACAACTTCCTTTGCATCACGACTTTAAAGTAGTAAGGACATCATTAAAATAGTTCCTGTGACATCAGTAGTCCAGTGGTAATTTTATGAAGCTACAAGAATACTATTTGTGTGCAAAGAAAACAAAAATAACTTTAATCTTCAATTTCTTCTCTTCCATGTCAGTCTTCTATGTCATGTTCTTACTACCTTTCTGGGACTTGAATGTATCAGTCAGAAAGTGCGTTGCTTTCTGTGCAGGGTCTGAAAGCTCTCGGATTTCATCAAAAATATCTTAATTTGTGTTCAGAAGGTGATCGAAGGTCTTACAAGTTTGGAACAACATGAGGATGAGTAATTAATGACAGAATTTTCATTTTTGGGTGAACTAACCTTTTAAGCAATTGCCCTTAGTTAGGGTAGTGCTTCTCTGGTTAATTGCCACACCAAAATATTCTTAATTCTTTTTGAACAAAATTAAATTTAAACATAAAAATATTAACTGGCAAACAGTTTATTGTCTGAATTATACTTGTGTGTTGCCCCTCTCTACAGAGGGTTTTAATATAGAGGGATCGGTCACATGGCACTTTCGGCTCAGGTAATTGTCTCAAAAACTGGTTTTGGAACTTGGTGTCCATGAAAATCTTTTTGATTTGATTCGGTTAATTGTTATAGAATCAAATCAAATAGAAAGACTTGACATTTCCATGGTACATTTTTTTCTACTTCATGCGTGTATGTTGTGCGGCAGACATATTGCACTCGTGTGTGTGATGAGATGGTCAGGAGATTGTGTGTGGAGGAGTGTGTGAAGGGACAATATGTTCTTTAGCAGAACGCCACTCATCCCCCTGCTGCAGAAATGGCTGGGGATTGTTCCCGTGGAGATGGCACAAACGGCAGAGCACTCAGGGTTGAGGAGGATGTCGTGACTGAGCCCAGCGTTAGTGTGTGTGTCATAAGGGAGCAGCAGTGACAGGACTTCAGTCACAAAGCCTTTGTTCAGTCCAGCGCTCATGACACGAGCAGCAGGTGTTCACTCCATAGGTGTTGTCACCTCTGTGGGACTTCTCAGTCCCTATTCTTCCTCTCCCTTAGCCTCCATCCACAGTACGTATGTGTGATTCACGCTGTTTCTCTAGTCATAATCTCTTCTCTTTCTTTTTAGCATTTTTATTCATGATTATTAATCTGGGATATTCCTTATGTCCGTTAATGTCTTTTGTGTGTGTGTGTGAGAGTGAGTGAGAGAGAGAGACACTGATTTTTTTAAGTAATGTATGTAAAACAATCTCACCAATACATTATTTTGTAATTTAAATTGATGATCATGTATGAAAATGTTTTGATTGACACTCTCATCATAAGACTCTCTTTCTCAATTTTCCCTTCATTTCAAGCTTAGATTGTAATGAAAGAAAAGCCAAAGAACCTCAGTCTCTCTCTCTCTCTCTCTCTCTCTCTCTCTCAAGGGATTATGTGAATAGTCTCAGATTTGTGGCGTATGCTGGAAGCAGTTGTCAGTAATTCAGCAATGAGATTAGAGCGATCTCCTCTCCCGCAGCAGCTGTTTGTGCATGTTCATATGTTCATCAAATTTCCCAAAGTGTCATTTCAACTTCCTCTACTAATTTACATCATAATAGCGCAGGAAGATAATCTACATTTGGATCCAGTCATGTTTAATCAGTCTAAATACGGAGGAGAATTTCCGCTCTACATCCACCGAAAGAATCGTGTTGACTGATGCAGACACTAAATCTGACGCCTGGGTTCATTAGGTTTAATGTTGGCACTGGGCTCTCTCTCCATACGCAGATTAGCTGGCTCAGCCCCATATGTTGTGTGACTCTACCAATCCCCCTGCGTTCGCTTCACTCTCTCGCAGGAAGTGACAAAGCATTTCATTTCCTCTCCAGCAGCAGGTCTGTGGAAGCAGATTAAACTCATTAATAATTCACTCAAAAGACACCATGCACACATGCATGAAAGCCCATTCACGTGCATGAAAAAATATATATTCATAAAATACGTTTCGCAAATGTAAAACACAATTCACAGACGTACAACTGTGTACAACAATTTTGAATGTTTAAAATTCACGAGTTTATCATGGACTGTAAATGTGTGATTCGCCTTGGGTTTGTGTCTGTGTATTTTTGAGACTTTCCTCCTGGTAGCAAACTCCTCCCACGTGGGTCTCTCGTACTCTTTAGCCAATCAGATTTGAGCCTGTCGATCGGTCAATCATAACCTGATGTGGGCGTGCCTACCTGGATGTTACGTCATCAGCGCGAGAGCATGGTTCAAGTCATGGCAGAGGGTTTGTGCAGTTGATTGTTTCATTTCAGTTAACTAGCCGTGTAAATGTTTATTGTTTTATCTTTGCATGCTTACTTAAAACTTGGAAGTAAAATCGGACCAGTGGAACAGGACCAGTGTAATAAATAATAAATATTTATTGTAATAAATAATAATTATTCACGTGGATAACATACCACATTAAGATATTAGATTCATAAAATAAGGTTCTGACTGATGAGATGTGTCGTAAATAAATATACTATGAAAATATTGTGTTTTTGTTTGAGGACATGAAAGCTGTCACAGCAGAGCTTGTCTTGTGTGTAAAGTCTTGCAATAACACCATTCAGCTGATGCTGCTGATGTATGTAATAGCATGCACACATTGGAAACGTGTACATTTCATTTAAGTTTGTTTATGCTGCAAATACTTCTTATTTCAGAATTATGAGGCTGATGATGTACAAATTGCTGAGACAACCCGTGACCCTGCTGTTCTTACTTCATCCCCTTACAAGTTATGAGGTGATATGAATCTAGAAGTTTCATTTGGAACTGTAACTCTTTCAAAACAGTTGTGTTGCAACCCATCCATTTTGACAGTTTCAACAGATTTTTTAAGTCATGCATTAAAAAAAGCTTTGTTATACATTGTTAAATGTTCTGGCTTTAAGTCAGAATTAACACATTCAAAACAAGTGAGTTGTTACAGTTGCTGTATAAGATTTATTAATTTATTAAAGTTTTTTGAATATTTTGGGAATTAAATGACCTGACCATGATTAATTGTAATGTAATATGAAATATGAATTGGCAGTTATGAGGGAGTAGGCCAACAAATGTAGTACAACTACAGCTCGATACCTGTTTTTAACGCTGTGCTAGAAGTTCTTCAGTCAAAGGGTTTTCAAACCTCATTTACACTGAATGGCTGGTATAGAGTCCCATTTAGAGTCTTTAGCATTCTTTTAAAGTAAATTTCACGGCCGATTGATTAATACATTATGTGAACGTTAATCAAATGTTTTAGATCCAGTCTTCACTAGCTCTCTCTCTGTCAGGACGTGCCAGATTTTGGTGTGATTATTCAAAGCAGTTAACACCTTGGCTTGTTAGCTTATACTTTTACAAGCATAAGACAAAGTGATAAAATAATTGAATTAAGTTTACCGAAGAATCTTTGCTGTATTCCTTTTCATGATTGTTCTTTGTCTGACCAGAATAAATTCCACTACTGTTACCAAGCCAATACAATTGCTGCTTCCCCAACATCATCTTGAGTATTGTAATCTCAAAGATATTTACATCACAACTCAACACAAGATTAAACATTAACAATGGTTAATCACAGTAATATAATATGAAACATAAGTAAATGAATGTTGATTACATTAAGAAATGAATACATAAAGGTAAAGTACATAAAAGAGATAAAGATTAATGTGAAGGAAGAGGTCTGTAACTCATCCAGATGTTGTGCCAAAGTGTGTAAATCCTGAAAAATGCAAGGAAAACAATTAGTGTGTATTAAGTTCAATTTCAAGTTTATTTGTATAGTGCTTTTTACGATCCAAATCGTTGCAAAGCAGCTCTACAGGAAATTAAGTTTCCACAATATATTTATATATTGCAGAACCTTAATATATTTAACTTATGGCAAAATTTGGTAATTCTGTATGTTGTCTGAGCTTTGGCATCCTCTGAGGTCCTCTGAGGGGTTGGCATCATCTTTTCTCAGGTGTTCGGTCATCTCAGATCATTTAAGGGTTGGATCCAGACTGAAGCTTCTGTAATCCCTAACATCCCGTGGCAGAAACAGAGAAACAAATAGAGACATAATTAGCGTAGCTGCTGTTCCATCTAAGCAAAAATGATTTGTTCACCCCAAGCTAAAGAATAATAATAATAATGTACATTTGATCAGATATAACTGCAGTACAAGATTATAAAATGCATTATGTGAATGCCTGGCTAAAGAGATGTGTCTTTAATCTAGATTTAAACAGAGAAAGTGTATCTGAACACCGAACGTTATCAGGAAGGCTATTCCAGAGTTTGGGAGCCAAATGTGAAAAAGCTCTACCTCCTTTAGTGGACTTTGCCATCCTAGGTACTACCAGAAGTCCAGAGTTTTGCGACCTTAGGGAGCGGGTTGGATTGAAGCGTGGTAGAAGACAAGTTAGGTACGCAGGAGCAAAACCATTTAGGGCCTTATAGGCAAGTAATAATATTTTGTAAATGATTCGGAATTTAATAGATAGCCAGTGCAGAGACTGTAAAATTGGGGTAATATGATCATATTTTCTTGACCTGGTGAGAACTCTAGCCGCTGCATTTTGGACTTTCTGTAGCTTGTTTATTGAAGATGCAGGACAACCACCTAGCAGTGCATTACAATAGTCCAGTATAGAGGTCATGAATGCATGAACTAGCTTTTCTGCATCAGAAACAGGAAGCATGTTTCAAAGCTTGGCAATGTTTCTAAGATGGAAGAATGCTGTTTTTGTAACATGGGAAATATGATTTTCAAAGGACAAGTTGCTGTCTAATATAACACCCAGATTTTTGACTATAGAGGACGTAACAGTACATCCGTCTAGTTGCAAATTGTAATCCAAGAGATTTTGTGTACTGTTTTTTTGGTCCAATAAGTAATATCTCTGTCTTATCTGAAATTAATAGGAGGAAATTATTGGTCATCCAATCTTTTAAATTTTTTACACAATCTATTATCTTAGATAGTTGAGAGTTTCATCTGGTCTTGTTGAGATATATAGTTGAATATCATCAGCATAACAATGAAAACTAATCCCGTATTTTCTAATAATATTACCAAGAGGCAACATGTATATTGAAAATAGCAGAGGACCTAGGACAGATCCTTGTGGTACTCCATACTTTACTGGTGATAATTGAGATGACTCCCCATTTAAATGAACAAAGTGGTAGCGATCGGACAGGTAGGATCTAAACCATCTTAAAGCCTGCCCTTGAATACCAGTATAGTTTTGTAATCGATCTATGAGTGTGTCATGGTCTATAGTGTTGAACGCAGCACTAAGATCAAGTAATACTAGCAATGAGATGCAGCCTTGGTCTGAAGCAAGAAGCAAGTCATTTGTAATTTTAACAAGTGCAGTTTCTGTGAAACCTGACTGAATTAATTAAACACTGCATCCTGTTTCGCACATGGTAAGTACAAACACACCGTTATTCATACACTGAGTTCTCGTGAGGTCTGTTCATCTTTATATATAAGCTATGAAGATGAGGGCAAGGTCAGCGCTAAGTGGGAGCAAAAACAGGGCAATGAGCAGAATTCTTTCTTCATTTTGGCCAATATACAGGACATTGTGGCTAACACAAGACAGCTGCATTTTTGGCAACACTGTTTTCATAGCAGCCGCTGGCTTAAAGAGTGTGTCTAAACGACCAATTTTACTTCCAAGTTTTAAGCATGGAAATGATACAACAATACACCTTTACAAGGCTAGTTAACTGAAATGAAACAATCAGCTGCAGTGACTTGAACCGTGGTCTCATGCTGATAACGCAACATCCAGATAGGCACGCCCACAGTGGGTTATGATTGGGCGACAGTCATTCTTGAAACATGGGACAAAACATGTCCAGGAATTGTAACTGCTATCAGGTTTAAAAATTTAAAATATTTTCAATTGTAAATGTTATGGGGATTGATCATAGAATCTATTTAACACAATTACCCCCTTCAATTTAATTTTATCATTATTATGTGAAATCTATGACACTTATTGTCTTCTCACTACATCACACAACAGTGTGTCCACAGAGTAGGGTTCAATCATTCATATGCTATAAAATGGATAAAAATGTTTTTAACGATAAAAAAGAGCTTGTTTTATCAAAACCAACACTTAATAATATATCATATCAACGCAAGGTTGTTTTTCAGTGACACATGCATGTTTCATAAGGTTTTAAAGTTTTGTCCCCACTTTTTGTCAACACCGTCAGACATTCATTCAAATGTAATAAAATCAATGAATATCAGGGGCAGCTGTCACTCTAAAGGACCCCCTTGCCACAGTCCTCCTCTGCAGACTACATCACTGTCAGACAGACTCTGGTCAGTTTTATAGTTTTAGAATATTTTAAATCCTAATGTTAATATTTCATGTGTCACAAGAATGATACGTCAACACCATCTTCCAATTTCTGAGGAAATTATTTGAAATATTTAGATAATTTTATTCTCCTGAAGCAGGTTCCATTAGCATCTAGTATCAACAGAAAAAATAAAATGGCTACTACATGAACTCCATTTGTTTTGTGAAAGAAATGCCAAATGTGTCAACACCGTCAGATGTCACCACATCAAGATTTTGTGTTCCAATAATATATCAAAATACTTAAATGTGACTCTTGAATAAAAGCTTTATAAACAATAACATACTCACTGCCTGTTGTGGTTGTTTTAACACAGTAATTGTTTGATTCAATGTATTTGATAGTTAAAAATACTACAAATTCAGGTTTTCGTCACCACCGTCAGATGCGTCAACTCCGTCAGTTCTGTCACCTCCGTCAGATGACTATTTTGATAATATTTCATTATGATATTTTATATTTGTTGTGGAATTGTTGGTCGCATGTGAAAGTGTAATCTGTTTGCTAACATGAGAAAGTGTTTTGAAATGTTAAAAACATCTTGAATGCTGTTAAAGATAAAGTTGAAATTATATTACACAGTCCAAGGTAAAAAAAGCAAATTTTGTTTAAAAAAGAGAAAAGTTGGGAGGTTGCATCAAAGCATAGCTCAGTAGCTTAATACATAGACAAATGAAACTACATTTATGTATCTTATGAGTACAAAGTTTTTTTTTTTTTTCAATTTTGCACCCTGTTTTGTCCCACTTCTCAAGAATGACTGGGCGATCGACAGGTTCAAATCTGATTGGCTAAAGAGTTTGTTACCAGGAAAGTCTCAAAAATACACACACAAATCCAAAGCCATTCATAGTCCAGGATAAACTTGTGAATTTAAAATATTTAAAAATGTTGTACATCTGTGAATTGTGTTTTGCATTTGTGAAATGTATTTTATGAATGTATATTCTTATTTTGTGCATTGGTTTTTGTGAATATATTTTTTTCGTGCACGTGAATTGGGTTTCATGCATGTGAATTGGGACACGTGTGCATCGTGTCTTTTGCGTGAATTATTATTGAGTCTAATCTGCTTCCATACAGGTCGCCTTCAACCCAGCATGTTGATGTGGGAATTTGTGTTGATTTACAGTGTGGATGTGTGTGTGGCCTGGTGGCCCTTTAGATAGTCTGTCTCCCCGGCCAGTGTAGTTTCTATGACAACCCAGCATGCCATCATAATATCATGGGCCGCCATGTAACGTCAGCTGTGTAAATGCGTGCTTCACATGTGAAATTGCGCCACTGTGAATGTTGTGTTTGTGATATGGTAATGTGTGTGTGATCAGCATCGGTGTATCAGAGACAGCAACAGACAGTTACAAATAACTGTAGTGCTGCTTCAGCTCCAGCAACTACCGCCCCCTAGTGTCTTCACGATTAACAGCAACCCACAAATGCTCTCATTCATCGTATTCTCATAAACAGAGCCATAAGGAATAATATCTTCCTTCAGTCAGCCTTGTGCTGTAGTAAGGAGATGTTTTATCTCATTACCAGGCTGTAAAACCGCAGACTGGGAGATTTACAGCGACAGTAAAATGTGATGAGGAGCTAAAGAGTCTAGGTGGAGGTTTGCACATAGACATGACAGAGAAACTCTTCTCTCTCAGTGTTTGCTGTCAGTTACAGTTTTGCTCATTACAGTGTCTGCTTCTCCAGCACTCACAAAAAAATCAGATCAGAGCCCAGAGTATTTCGGTCTGCATTTCCATCTTTTTCCACCTCTCACCAGATGCATCTTGCTCATCTCTTCCACATCCCACCTGTTTCTGTAACAGACACTTCTAGGTATGTTCCACACTCAAGATGTTTACTAGATATTTCTGAATGTTCCGCATGTAGGTTTGTTTTGGAACAGACCTGTGTGCAGATGACACATAGGAAATATTTATTCCTCAGCGGCTGCTCTTTCATTGCTTAAAACATTTCATGGAATTCAAAAAAGGATCAACTTTGTCTTAGCTGTTTCTCTAATGTAGGGCAGGGGTTTTCAAACCCCCAACAAATTTTAGTAGACAACAATAATTATAACATGATCATGAGATCAATCACGATTTTATTCCTGTCAGTGCAAATGAAATGATTTGTGATTAATTTCATATTTCTAGTCCAAAATATATATAGTGTAGAATGTAATTATTTTTCCAGATGATATTTAATTTGATACATATTTATACTGTTTGTTTTTTTATTTATTTAAAGTATAAATGGGTCTTTCTATGTGTAAACATAGCTGCATATATATATATTATAGGATGGGGTTCTCTCAAAGATATCATCATATTTGAACTTTAAAAGGTTTGACAACCCTTACCTGAAATAAGACACTAAAAATATACACTTTAAAAAAATCAAGTTGTACATAAAAGCAAAAAAGCAAAGTGTGTCTTTATAATTGTTTGTGGAATTTATTAGCAATTTTTGAGTGTTCATTTTATTTACACATTTTTTTAAATGAATGTATAGCATAAAGTAACTTGATAAATTTGAGCACAATTTGAGTCTCTTCTAAAACTTTCAAAGAAATGTGTGATTATTATTAATCTGAAAAGAAAAAAAAATGGACAAGCACAAGACATTGTGCCAAAGTCTCATTTTACTCTCCATTCTCCAGCTAATCTCATTGCTTTTTAGGAGAAGACATTGCTGTTTTATTTATGGATTTTTTTGGTTCCTGCAGGATGGTTCATGTACATTCATGTTTGCAAAGGCCTCATTGTCTTTTTTTCTGCCCTGATCCAATAGCAACATCTGTCTTGGCCTATAGCTGCTTGGGATTTTTTTGTGGTTCTGTGAATAGTGATGCTTACTAAACAAGTTTATCTAGTTCTAAATATGGACCTTGGCACGCCTCTGTGTGTTTTCATTCTCAAATGGTAGGTCTGGGTGTAATAGGATGGGCGGTCTTATCACTTCACCTGTAAGAGGAAGTTCTTTTTAAAAAGAAGGTGTGTCTTTCAGGTGCAGCCAAAAGGAAGTCAGCGTGTTCCTGTGTGCCTGTAAGTGTAAGTGTGTGTGTGTGTGTGTACATGTCTATGGCTGAAGGGATCCATCATGCCCAGGCTGTGTCCTGCCAGTGTGTGTTGCTTTACCCCGCTCTTGTTTGGCTGTGATGGAGGTGTCCAGGGAGATGCCAGCCACTTAAGAGAAGAAGACTTTTTGGAAACCTCCTCCAGCAGTTCAGTAAGAACAACAGAAGGACAGACAATCAGCAATAGTGTCTTCTCACAGGTTTGGATAGGCTATTCCATTTAATTCCACTTGACTTTGTGTAGTTTTCACTAGAATGAGCACTGCAGACTGTGTTTGTGTGATGGTATATTAGTGATAATCTGTTTTTTTGAATGTGAGGCTAAATGTCTCACACCGGTCTAATCCGTTTGGTGATCTCTTCCTGTCAGCAGATGATTCATGATTGGCTTTGTGCTTGTGTATTGGCTTAGATTTACTGTATATGAGAGATGATGCAGGGGGTGTGTGTATGTTTGTGCACGTCATAAGGTTTATCTGGGTTAGCAGGACATGCTCGTTTGTGCTGATCTGATTACCGCGGCATTAATGCAAAGCCTGTAATGAATAACAGAACTGGATGGTCTGGACAGTTAAAGACACAGACACTTTAACTGTTTTTGCATTTAAGAGATGCTTTTTGTCCAAAGCAACTTTGTCACAGAGCCATCAGTGTTCCAGGTTTGTATTCAAATAAGATCTCAATGTTACTCCTATACAGACATGAGATTAAATGGAGGGCTTCTGCTTCTCAGTCATATTCTCCTCAGACAAAACCCCTGTTCAGTTGGAGCTAGTCAGGTAAATTCAAACATGTCTGTGCTTTTTCACACAACCTCGGAAAAAATAACAGCCCAGACAGGAATGTCTTTGATTGCAGTATGTAATTTGTTTACAGTGCTTCTCATTCATTTTGACCACATCCGTTATCTTTTTTGACAACTTTCTTAGTGAAATAACAGCTTGCTGTTCATGTCCCATTTAAATGTAAAAAGAAAATGAATCCATAAGGAATATCCAGTCACAGATGGGGGTCGTACCTGACTGTACAGCACTAAGTATGATCCTAACTTTAATTAATTCCTTTCTTAATTATATACGTAATGTACATGAAATCACGGAGACCTAGGTTATTAATTGAAACATTAAGTGAAACATTTGTTTGACAGACCAATCCCAATTTAAGTGTGCTAAAGGCCTTGGTAATCTTATATCCATATCCTGTATGGAAGAGATCTCAGTAATGTCAAACTGTGCTCTGATTTGCCAAGATGCCAGAACATTTGTCAAACATTTCCAACACCAGATTATGTGAGCTATGCTAACCACAATCATTTTAGCTCTGTCCTCCTGCTCTTGTATGTCACTAATTAAGTTATTTTTTGTTTCTTTTTTTTGTCATGTTATTGCCACTTATTTTAGAAGAAGCTTCTAAATTGTCTCTTGAATGAAATTTTATAGAACCTGATGTCTTAAGCTATGCATGAGCAAGCTGCTTTAAAACTGATACAAAATGTAATTAAGGCTAAGTCGCAACAGTTTGTAACAAAAGTATTACAACTTAGTCAAATAAACATGAAAACTTAATTCAAAATGCTTATAAAAACTGAGTGTATAAATAATAGTAAAATTACACTTTTATGAGGCCTAGGAATTGGCATTTCTCTGTAAAAAAGGAACATATCTGCCTTCTGAATACTCTATTTCTGTTTTTTTGTCACAAGATAATGAGGAGACAACTTTGAAAGCCTGTTGATGGAGGGATCAGCATGCACACTGATGTTCTATTTGTTATGCAGGATTAGCATTTATCAGGTCTCTCATCTCAGCTGATCCAGTCACCAACCAAAAACCCATCATACCATCGACCGCTGAATGTTCTTATGTGTCCTGGCAGTCTATAGATTGGATCACATGTGTGTCTACATGCACATATCACTCATGAGGACACAACTTCATCTTGAGGTCTGCAACACACCCTGTGGCTGCAGCTCAAAATACATTCATTTTTAGCATCTAATAACCACTAATATCTAAAACAGTAGACTAACATGGTTGCAGCTTCAGATGCTGTCTGGGGTGCTTAGGCAGTATATCTATCACTTGACCATTTTGCAGCTCAAAGAACTCTCTTTCTTTAATGTTCATCAGTCTCTGGTGGCTAGCTTCCTCCCGTTTAGGACTTGAAAGTGTTTTTTTCTCTTTCTCAGCCTGTGATGTTGCCCTGATTTTAAGTACAGCTTTTTATTTCAACTAAAGTTTGAATTAAAGCAACAGTTCACCCAAAAAATAAAAACTTTGCTTACCCTCAGGCCATCCAAGATTTAGATGTGTTTTTTTCTTCATCAGAAAAGATTTTGAGAAATGAAATGATGGATTTGGATTTATTTCTTACAAACAAAGTGATGGACTGGAGTCATGAGGATTACTTGTGAATTATTGTGATGTTTTAATCAGCTGTTTGAACTCTTATTCTGACGGCACCCATTCACTGCAGAGGATACATTGCGGAACAAATGATGTAATGCTAAACTTCTGAAATCCGCTCAGATGACGAAACACACTCATCTACATCTTGGTTGGCCTGAGGATGAGTACATTTTCAGCTAATTATCATTTCTATATTCCTTATATGGTTATTAACCATATTCAAAATTCGGATGAGGCCAAGCATAAAGGTTTTGAATTGCCCATTGTAAAGCCCATATCAGTGAATATGAGGGCTATCCATATCTATGGTTACAGCCGTTCGTAATATATGCACATTCATTATAACAATATGATGTGTTTACTAATCATTCAGTAAAACTAATATGCTAAACAGTGTGTGATTCCTACAGTATGTGTGCAGCAGTTCTCATTAGCACATTGCATGTGTAGGATCTGACACCGTTACTGAATGAGTCTTGGCTTCTTCAGGGTGACACCTCAGAGGTAGTAAATTCTCAGGCTGTGTGATTTAGGCTCTAATTAGATTGCACACACACACACACTCATAGGCTGTACTGCAGGGGCTGTAATCAGTTCATTAGGTTAATTACTAACTGTGAAAGGGACTCATAGTCTCTCTGGGTGCTTTGGATAATTGGTCTGGCTCTAACTCAACTTTAACCACAATGTGCCATCTAAACCAGACTATCTCATACAAACTGTTGACACTGTACATTAATCCCATCTGATCTTTAGAAGTGTCATTTTGTACAGTAAGTGATGCAATCTGATCCGTGTGTTCAGACTGTGCAGTCAATATCCGGTATATCTGCATCAGTTGCTATAGTAGTGATTTTCTTATATGAAAACTGAGAGCTGCTGTCAAGGAGAAAGGAAAACGGAAATTGTGCCTCTGCTTATGTGAACTCACACGGCACATGAGAGAACATAATTGACAGGCATTACTGTATTTATACTTTCATGCATTAGATTCTATATGAGAAAAGTGTGAGTGAACGAGTGTATTTGAACACAGCACTAGACAATATTGAACAGTTTGTATGATATTACAAAAAAGTCACAAAAGCTTTGTGTGGAGAGCAAAACAAATTTTAAGCCATTATTCACAAAACAAATATTACTTGAAATCAGTGGTGGAGGAAGTACTTAAGTTTAGTACTTAAGTAAAAGTACAACTACCCTGCAAAATATATACTTAAGTAAAAGTAATTACTACATCAACATCTTACTTAAGTAAAAGTCCTAAGTACATACTTTTAAATTTACTTTAAAGTATTTTTTTAAGTAAAAGTACACAATCGGTTGTCTCAATGTCTGGGCTGTTCAATTGTAATAATCACAAACAATTTCTATTGTGTACTGGAAAGGGTAGTTGAGCAAGCTCTCTGCAATACTGACACACTGTAAAAATCTGGTTATTTACTTATTATTACTCATTAAATAATAATTAAGCTAATCCAATTATGACATACAATTTATTTTATTTTTAAAATTGGTTTGATATTCGCATATACTTCGCGCTAAATTGCTAAATATATATATATATATATATATATATATATACATTTACAAATTCAAAAAAATGTCATGATATTGACGAAAAACAACTGTCATAGTGCAAAATTGTTCACAATCGAATCAAACCTAGATGTAGTTTTAACTGCATGCTTACTTGCGAATGTCAACTAAATACCCAATGTTGAATGGTAAAGAAGCTAGGGGCCGTATAAAAAGTTTGAACATTTTTTCATCGAGTCAAAACAAAGCTATTTTAGCCAACTACGAATGTACAGATATAGCAGTAGTTTGCTCATCTCCAAAAATGTAACGTACTAGCAAGCTATCGTCCCTGCTGTGCTAATAACCAGCTAATGAAGTTGCCCTGTTAGGGTACCACTAACTTACGTCAAACAAATATTATACTGGTGTGATATTTTTGTTATGTTGACATCCGTTTTTCTATAACAGTCATAGCACCATGTCATAGCAAGTTAGTAACTTAAATATTAATAGCTACCATTGCATGTCTTACCTCTATATGTTTCTTCAAATTTGAAGGGGAGTTTTTAAACGCCAACAGTTCTTTGCGTTGAGGTAGGCACTTGACACATTGAAAACGCCAGGAGTCATTCTTTGAACCTTTAAATTCAAATAACTTGCTTAAATAAGGCCAGGGGTGTCTCTCAGAATCAGAGCTGCAGGGCACAGGTTCAAGCTCAGTCGACGTTGTTGGCTCTTCGTCCATGTTTGATATTTGGTGTCCTTTTCTTCGATTTACATCAGTTCCGCTTGTGTTGTTTCAAAACGCGCGCTCACTATTTTCGGCGTGAGTTCTTTGACCAATCAGATCTCCGATCTGTTTCAACGTGCATTGGCCAGCAACGCCAAAACGTCAGTCGACCAAAAATTTTTTATGCAAGATTTGGAAGGATGTAACGACACGCATTTTAATAATGTAGTGGAGTACAAAGTACAGATAATTGCTGAAAAATCTACTTGAGTAAAAGTATAAGTATGCATTATTTTTTTTACTTAAGTAAAGTATAGATACGTAAAAATTTACTTAAGTACAGTAACAAAGTACAAATACTTCGTTACATTCCACCACTGCTTGAAATACGATCTGACCTTTCGGAGACATATTATAAAAATACATTTCAGTCAGATTTCTAACTAGATATGGCTGTGAATTAAATGTTTTATTGTTTGTAAAAATCTGATTTCGTTTGATTCTTTGCTACAGACAGATGAGTCAGATATGGCCAAAACATCTGATTTTTCCTGCCTGTCTGAACAAAGCCTCAGAGAGCTCAGTTCTCTTTGTGTGTAATTATTTATGAAATGTCTAGAAGGAGAAAAAGGGATGTTTTATATTTGAATCAACAAGGGATTTCTTAAGGGAAAAACCAGTCTGTTGTTTTGATGATTAAGATCTATGTTTAACCAGGCTTTGTTGAACGAAGAAAGTGTCTTCATTAATTTTTCTAGAAAAGTGTAGCAACAGCGTTGACCTGTGCTTCTGGATAGTGTAGCTTTTGGCCCTGCATGCTGTTAGTGCCGCATAGTATTTGGCCACACCTTTGGAACACTGATTGTTTGAATGACAGCTGTGTTTGCTGACAGCTCATTGGTGTTTCCATGGCAACTGATAAATAAGGGTGATTGGCTGAAATTGGGCTATTGCTCTGATTGTGTTCAGCCATTGTAAGATATCCAAGCGGTGTTGTTTTTTTCCATCGAGATCAATAGGAACATGTTAAGTTTGTACTGTTACATATGTGTCTAGCATTTGGCAGCGGGTCATGTGTCTCACTCGCTCTGGTTGATTTCTTCTAAATGGACACTTAATTAAGATTTATTGCATTTGATTTTGTTTATATATGATGATATATCCTGAATGGACAAGCGATATCTTGGAGTTGTATAATTTGTTAATGATGCTTTTATTGCTTAGGGATTCAATATTTTGAAGATCATGCTACGCTTTCATTTTCCCCATTGTTCCCTTGCATATTTAGTGGAATCATCTTTCTTTCTCTCTCTCTTTCACTACCATAAATTTCATAGTTGCTGAGCTGGGTTGGAGATGAGTTATTGAGTCGTATTATGAGAATAATGACACATGATTGTCCTAATAGCTGCACTGCTTTGATTTAAAAAACCACTCAGATCCAATTCTAGGGTCAGAAGATGGCATATTCATCCCAACAGTAAAAAAAAAAAAACTCTTTCAGTACTATTTCAAGGCTTTGAATTTACAAAGATTGCAAGGAAGTTCACAAGCACAAGCCATATTTTACAGAAAGGTAGGTTAATTTCAGAGCAGAGAGAACCTGAAGAATTTAATTAGACTGAACGTCTAAGATTTAATTGTTTGTATTCACACAAGGGCATGTGATTGCATTAGAACATCAGACTAGTGGATCTAACCAGGAGGTCAAGGTTCGGCTGGTTACCAGTGCGTGTTATTTCCTTCTGGTAGATGGTGTAACGACATCATTATGGGGCCAAAAACATCTTTCATTCAAAAATAGTCTTGTACACGTGACTGGCTCAAAAAACAAAACAAAAAATCTTCAAAAACTCAGAACTCAGAACTAAAAAATAGCAGCTTCCAGGGCTGCATACACTATCCGAGCAACTCCCATTGACATAGATGTGAATGCTGATGGGTAGCTCTCTCTAGGTTTTATAACTACTTGGATCTAATCAGCTTTGCTGAAAGGAATCATGGGATTTGTAGTTCCAGCTCTATGAAGGGCATTGCAGAGGCACTGTGCCCTTCAGATAAGAGAGAGAGGACAAAAGAAGAGGATGACAGAAAGCAGGGAAAGGAATGAACAGGGTGAGCCAGAATGACGCAAGAAAGAAAAGAGAAAGGAGGAAGAGAACAGCAGGGTGAATACAGAAGCTGAGGATTTGAGAGGAACTAAAAAGAGAGTGAGGGGAGGATTAGAAGAGGAAGAGGAGATTAAACAAAAATAGCAATCATTGTGTGAGGATATCTGTCCTTAGAGTTCCTCTGAGTCACCAGCTGACTTCACTCTGTCTGTCTGTCTGTCTGTCTGTGTGTGTGTGTGTGTGTGTGTGTGTGTGTGTGTGTGTGAGAGAGAGAGAGAGAGAGAGAGAGAGAGAGTGTGTGTTTGCTTGCACATTGTGACAGATCAAAGATGTCCTCATCTTTTATGAATGTGGAACCAGCTCTGTTCTGAAAGGATGAAGTGAGTGATGTCTGGGTCTGATGCTAGTCTCGGTGTAGAGGGAAGCTTCACTGGCAGATATCCAAAAGTTTAGACTCTCACACCTAAGCTTGCACACACTTATTGGTTTAATTTATTACACACACATACACATTTCTTTTTTCTTTTAATTGAACTTTGTTGTTTGCTGAGCTAATTATATTTTCTAGAATACAAATATATTACCTTGTTTCCATAATGTAATTGATTTTAGATGTTTTCAAGAAAAATAGCAAAACCACACACACATTCACATTAACCTGCTAAATGAGGATATACCGTACATACAATAGACATCTGTTATTTTTATATTAATCTAAATGTGACTGCAAACTAAAACAATCCCTTAATCTACTCCAAGACACCATTATTTAATTGTTTTATAAATGGTTTTCCAATTGAAAATGACCCCCAGATGTCCTCAAAGGGAGGATTTGACAGATGTAACTACATTCTGAGGGCAGTTATGTCCCTGCACACATACATTTATGAGCTCTGCTGGGAGTCATGGTGGAGAAAATGAGACACCTGTTAAAAGGCATACGAAGAATATAATCACCTGCAAAAGTGACTCAGAGGTTACACTGACATTGCCCCCCCACACACACACATGCACACACATGTGACCTAACCCTCAATTTACTCTCCATTTTTGTATTTGTATGTCAATGGCGATGATGCAATTTAGTACATTTAAAATATATTTATTAAATGTGATTTTGAAAGTTATATTATAATTTTTATATTAAATTAAAATCAGATACTGATACTTTACAGTACGTTGGCTTTAGTATGTCAGTCAACACATCAAAAATACTGTAGTATTTTTTTCTTAAAGCACAACAAAAGATTATTTCAGTTATTTAAATTGTGAACATCTGCATCTTCTGTGTCATTAATATTATACCTGTAATTATTTTTTAGTACACTATTGATGCACATTCAATACAATTAAACACTTATTTTTCTCGAAGGTAGGAGTGTGTAAAAATGAGGATCAGGCTCTTTGACTTTTATTTTGAATATAGCCAGTGACAAACAGAACACACACACTCTTTCTTTCTCACCAGACCATGCTCTGTTAATGAATTCACTCCCTTCATACGCAATTTCTCTTGGCAGGTTGCCTGGCTAGGTTACTCATGTTGATTTCCTTGATGTTTTGCAACGACAATCTCACTCTCCTTGTTTTCAGTTTGACAGGCACGCGAGAGACAAATATGTTGTCGTTTCTGTCCCATCAGCCTGCCTCACTTCTGACCTAGCTACTGGAGTTGTTCTGCCACGATCCACTTATGAAATCCACATCTCATGTCATGACAGGTCACAGAATATGCCCCTGCATGTTTAGACAAGGACAGACACTGTTGTAATTTGACTTTACTGTGCCACGAAGTACAGCTGTATTTGATGACTTTTATAGCTTCTCTGCCCTTCAGAGCAGATTGAGGCATCGAGGTTTATGATGAAAGTTAGAGATGAATTCATGACATGACAGTGTTTTAAAGGTCCACGGTGAACTTTATGGAAATATGGCAGTTCCTCTGTCAGTGTTATAAGCACTTGAGTCAGGAATGTTGCTAGGCGACAGATCAGTTTTTACTGTAAGCTTACCGTAGCACCTTTACGGTTAACCATTGTTTGTTTTCTGTAAACAATTAAGCGAGCACAATGCAAAGAAAAAAGGAAGCATTAGAAAGTTATCTAACTGGTTTTTCAGTGTTATGTTAAGTCTCATAGAGACTCATAGATAGTTGTCCTCATTAGTCATTTCCTCTGAATTCATTAAAAATCTGTAGTCATATTATAGTTATAAGCAGAAATTTCTGCAGATTTTCAAAGAATTCAAATACCTTTTATTCATGAAGATCTACATATTACGCATTAAATACATATTCTGACTAATTTGATTATACTTCCAGCTACCAAAAGAGCACATTTTATCATGTTTAGAACCAGCAAAAACAGCATAAATAGAAAATGTGGAAAAGTCCCCCAGTTCCATCTGGTCCTGGTGATAAGCCACTGTGATTGAACTACAGGATTGTTAATGCAAGTTGAAGCCTCAGGGGTTTGTGTGTGTTAATTTCTTATTATGCTTCAGTATAACAAGCAAAAGACTGAATTTCATGCATGTGCAAAAGAAGCAATTTATGAACACCAGTAAATCCAACGGGCTGTGAAGCAGCTTCTAACAATAGCCAGTTCTAGCATGGCATGAAAATGTTTCATTATGAAAAATGTGGCAGTAGGGAAAAGTTTTTTCCACACACTGACACGTGAACACTATTATAAAAACAAATCAAGTCGTTGTATTTGCATTAGCTGTCTTTTATGCTAATTTGTCATCGCTTTTCTCTTTCTTTGCCTTTGTTTTGTAGAAAAGTGTGAAGGAGGGTCTTCTACTCAAACAGACCAGCTCTTTTCAAAGATGGAAGAGGAGGTATTTCAAACTGCGAGGCAGGACTCTGTACTATGCCAAAGATTCAAAGGTAAAAGCAGGGGTCTCTGTGTTCCTCTGGAGTAGACTGAACCTCAGGTGGTGCTGTATAGGTGCTTGTTTCAGTGTTTGTTCGTGACAGAAACATGCTACTGTCTTGCAGTCTCTCATATTTGATGAGGTCGACCTCTCAGACGCCAGTGTGGCCGAGACCAGCACTAAGAACATCAACAACAGTTTCACAGTAAGCAAAAGCTCTTCTCAATGGGTTTCTCAAAACCTAGTGAACGATTTTTGAAATACGCTGTCTACAGCAAGTAGGAATCTCACTGGATTTTGAGACAGCCCTATTCATTAGTTAGTTGTCATTCGTTCATTCATTCATTATTTACAACTGTTTAATAGCTCACACCTTACTGTCTCTTTCCTAGGTTATCACTCCATTCCGTAAGCTGATGTTGTGCGCAGAAAGCAGGAAAGAGATGGAAGACTGGATCAGTGCTTTGAAGTCTGTACAGAAATGGGAGACTTATGAGGTCGGTGTCTAAAACTTCACCTTTGACCCCATTCCAAAATCATTTGAAAGGTTCAGTTAATGTGCATTGATGCCCGTAATGGCTGCCCATTAGACAGTTTGATGTTTCTTCATTTCCTGGATTTCTTAATTAAGTGATCAATAAACGAAAGCAACAGAAGTATTTGCTGTAATTGTTATTGTGTTTAGGTGAAATATTGATGTAAAGGAGTTAGCGTGTCAATCCAATTTGTCAATGACAATTTAATAATGTTAGTAACTCTTAAATGATCCCAAGCCAGTCTTTGTCTGTAACGGTAGTTTTTGAACCTTTTTGACTCCAATATCTACCCCACACACAGTTTCAACCTGTTAAAATGTTTTAGAGCTTGGCATAACTAGAAAAAATTTATGTTCATTAAATATTAAAAAATAAATAATTTACATGACTTTTCTAGGTCTACATCACATATTTACAATAAATGAAAATTAAAATGTAATTTTTTTCAAATCATCTTGAGGCAGGATTATTATAGGTAACTGAAACTAAAACAATAAAATAAGAATCCCTCCCCTAGATTTGATTGGTTATGTATTTATAGTCCCATGACACTGATATGATTGTATTAATCACAGGCCAGTCAGTTTAACATGGAGCACTTCTCCGGGATGCATAACTGGTATGCCTGCTCTCACGCCCGGCCCACCTTCTGCAATGTGTGTCGAGAGGCTCTGTCAGGGGTCACCTCTCATGGCCTTTCCTGTGAAGGTAAACATAAACACAAAGCTTTTTTATTGTTGTCTATGCTTTTCATGTTTCCCATTATTTTTGTCTTTTTGCTTTTGTCTTTTTGGATTTCCCTTTTCTGTGCCATTTACCCTTTCTTGTGTTGTTTATTCTGCTTGTAGAACTAACAATGACGTTGTTTTTTTATAGCGTAATCAATGAGTCATGAAGAGGAACATTGCCCTCAGCCTGATATCACTTTCTAGTGACGATCTATTTAATATGTTATCTTTTCTCTGCATGTTTTAGTGTGTAAATTCAAAGCCCACAAGCGCTGTGCCGTACGATCCACAAATAACTGTAAGTGGACCACTTTGACGTCTATAGGAAATGACATCATAGAAGATGAGGCTGGAGTAAGTGAATCTTTGAATTATACATGCATGTGGTCTCAGTTGTATTCTGTACTGTACCTAAATCAGTGTGTTTGTGTGTACAGGTGTCAATGCCACACCAGTGGCTGGAGGGGAACCTACCGGTCAGCGCAAAGTGTGTGGTGTGCGATCGAAACTGCGGTAGTGTCCGTCGACTACAGGACTGGCGGTGCCTCTGGTGCAAAGCTATCGTACGTCACCTTCCTGCCCATTTTTTTAAACTGATCACAGTGCTGTGTATATCACCCACACCCACAATGTACCATCACACTCTGTAACCATAACAACTAGATACCACATAAACACCTAGATTTTACTGGAAAGATATGACATCATATTTATACAGGTGTGTACCTTGTGTAACCAGTGTGTCTCCACTGATGGGTATGAATAGCCAGTGATGTATCTCTCTATTCATTGCCTGTGTGTAGGTGCATAACAGCTGTAAGGAGCAGTTGGGAAAGGTTTGTCCTCTGGGTCAGTGTAAAGTCTCCATCATTCCGCCCACTGCACTTAACAGCATCGACTCTGACGGTAAGGGTTGCCCTGGTAACTGCATCAGCTCAGCTGTATCCATAACGCCTGTATACATTGTCATATACTTTTGTGTATGGACTTGCAAACGACATTCTCAGTTGAAGTATAATCAAGTATAATGTCAGTTAAATATACCATTAAATATCTAAAAATACAAAAAATATTTTTTGAAATAATGTTTTCTAGTTATTTAATTACTTAATATATAATATCATTCAGAAGTTTAAGGGTAAATAAATTAATATTTTTTTAATTAATACTTTTTATTCAGCATGAATGTACTAAATTGCTCTTACAAAAACATTTTTAAAATAGATGCTGTTCTTTTTGTACTCTATGTATGCAAAAATGCATCACAATTTCTACAAAACATGTATCAGCACCATTTTCAACATTAATAATAATAAGAAATTTCTTGAGGACCAAATCAACATGGTTAAAATGATTTCTTAAGGACCATGTGGCACCGAAGACTGGATGAAAGTCTTCATTTTAGAAAATATTAAAATGGAAAACAGCTATTTTAAATGATAATAATTCACAATTTTAGAAAATATATATATATATATATATATAAATATTTTAAAATTCTACATTAATTGATGTTTTTTTGGGAACAAATTGTTCTTTATATTAGATGTAGCCAAAATATAACCCAGCATATAAGATATAATGACATTTTGAATGTTAAAAGTTCTTGAATTATTTTGATTTAGTGTAATGAATATTCTTCTGAAAGATGAAATACAATAGAATAAAATCACTCTCTAGAGTGAGACTGGTCCCTAATGCCATGTCATCATCTTAGGCTATTTTCATGGCAAAACCCACATATATTCAAACCACAAACATAAATAAATTGTAGCTCAATCAGTGCTTTCTGATGACTTCAATCTGATTATGTTTTGGATATTTTCTCAAATCAGTTACCAGAAAAGAAAGAAAGAAACAACAAACCTTACTAAAAGTACTGTGACAGTTATGGTATCATTGTACTGCCATGATACATATAAAAATGCACTTTCAATTTTTAAGTCTTCTGCTACATTTAGAGACATTGTTAAAGAGACAGTGTTTAAAGCTAGTTACATTTCCCAAACATGACATCCCTCCCAAGTTCTTCTCCTCTCCTCTCCTTTCTGATTGCCACTCTCTCTCCTCCTTCTCCAATCCCTCCATTGTCCCTCTTCATCATCCCTTGCTCCCTGCAGGCTTCTGGAAAGCCACCAGTCCATCCTGCTCGAGTCCTCTGCTGGTGCTGGTGAACAGTAAGAGTGGTGACAACCAGGGCGTGAAGTTCCTGCGCAGGTTTAAGCAGCTGCTAAACCCGGCACAGGTCTTTGACCTCATGAATGGCGGCCCACAGCTGGGGTGAGGTTAACGCCCGCTTATCACACACTGCAGTAGCAATTAAAAGGCTTTGTAAGGCAATAAAAGAGTCAGGAATCAGTCACAGTAGCTTAGCTTTTACAACAAACAAACCTTTTTATTTGATAACTGTAACATTCTCGGTCAAGATGTGCTTTCAAACTTTTAATAGCATCCTGACATGTTTTAACATACAATTTTGCTGGCAAATAAAAAAAAATTGGCAAAAACAATTTGCTCACTGAACCATATTTGTTTTATATTTTTGTTTGTGCATACAGGCTTCGTCTTTTCCAGAAGTTTGAGACCTTTCGTACCCTGGTGTGTGGTGGAGATGGGAGCGTGGGCTGGGTTCTTTCTGAACTGGACAAACTCAGCCTGCACAAACAGGTCAGAATAACCAGAAAAAGAATTCTTACATTTAATAAAAGATTATGAGAACAATAATTGTTTTATAATAGCATGCACTAATGTAAAAATAGACCACTACCATTCAAAATTAATTTTTTTCTGAAAGAATTGCATTAAATTCATCAAAAGTGAATACATTTATATTACAAAAGAGTTCTGTTTCAAATAAATATGTTCTATTCATCAAATAATGCTGCCAAAAATGATCATGATTTCCATAAAAATAAGTAGCTGTTTTCAAATGTTTCTTTAGTACAAAATCAGCATATTAGAATGATTTCTGAAGTGTTGTGTGTCTGAAATAATGCCTGCTATAAAATTCAGCTTTGCATTCGCAGAAATAAATTACCTTTTAAATTATATTAAAATAAAAACTGCTATTTTATATGAATAATATTTCACAACATTACTGTTTTTACTGTATTTTTGTATCAAATAAATGCTTGGTGAGCATAGAAGACTTTTTTCAAAATCTTGCAGGCCTGAACATTTTTGAATGGTAGTGTACTGTACATACAGTAGGGTCACATCTTCATTGTGTTGTGTGTGTAACAGTGTCAGCTGGGCATGCTGCCGCTAGGCACAGGAAATGACCTGGCGCGTGTGCTGGGCTGGGGAGGACTGTGTGATGATGATGCTCAGCTGCTGCAGATACTGGAGAAACTGGAGAGAGCTACAACCAAGATGCTGGACAGGTGAGAGACAGAGTAAAAGAGAGAGACTGAATAAATGGATGAGCGGATGATTGACTCTCATCAAACTCGTCTCTCTGTTCCTGAATGTGTGTGTGTCACAGATGGAGTGTGATGACCTATGAAGTGCCCACCAAACTGACTCCAGCTATCATAAAGGAGGAGGATCCATCAGACTCTCCCTTACAGGTAATCTTGTAATAATATTTCACAGTATTGCTGTTTTTACTGTAATTTAATAAAATAAATGCAGCCTTGGTAGGACTTCTTTCAAAAACATTAAAAATCTTACCAACCCCAAACCTTTGAATTCAAGTGCAAGTTGTCTAAATCATGTTTCTGAAATCCAGATTACACAATATGCTGATTCTGTTGCCACGCACTTGACCAAAATCCTGGACTCTGACAAACACAGTGATGTTATATCATCTGCTAAGTGAGTACAGAGATGGTTTGTTTGTGGATGTGTTGTGAGGGTTGTTTATTTTATTTAAAACGTAATTTAAAAATCCCTTTGTCTTCCTGTCTCTTTCTGTCACAGGTTTCTGTGTGGAACAGTTAATGATTTTGTGGCTGAGGTCGGCAAAGCTTATGAACGGGCCACAGAGAATAAAGAGGAGGCTGATGCTATGGCAAGAAAGGTCAATCTTGAGGCTTTTTTAGCAATTAAATTATGAGCCCAAAGAGCATGTAAACTGTTAAATGAACAGACAAATGATGAGTTTAATGAACAGTCAAAGAACTAAATGAACATTCTTAAAATTAGTGAATTAGCAGTCAAAAGATTAATTAAATTAACAGATAAATAGACAGTTAAATGAAGAGTCCTATTCTTTATAAACCAAAAAAAAACTGTTGATTTGTGCTGTTGTGTCTCTCTCAGTGTGCCATGTTGAATGAGAAGCTGGACTCTTTGGTTAAGGCTCTCAATGAAGACGCCAATGCTCAGCTGGTACCATCCGGGTCCATCTCACCAGATGAGAGCGACACTGATCAGTCCAGACCCTTCAGATCAAGAGAGCAGCTAATGCTGAGGGCCAACAGCCTGAAGAAAGCACTCCGACAAATCATAGATCAGGCAGAAAAAGGTCATTCTTCAACGTATATGAGTGGAAATATCTGGGTTTTGGGACAGTATTAGATTACATAGAATAAACCTCAAGACAAACATATTGTAGAGTATTGTAAGGTAAAAGTTTTACCTTACGGTTTTAAAAACTATTGTACTTCATTAAGATAACTGTTAAAAAAAAACAACACGTTCAAAACATGCCCAGAGAGAAAAACATGAAAAGGCTTTAATGAAAAACATTTTAGCTTGTAGTTTCTGCCTTGTTTGTCTTGATTGTATTTAAATAAGGTTAAACTAAAATCTATTGTTTGCAGATGTACAGTACAGGAATGACACAACATGTTACAGTAGTGGCTACTTGACCACTTCAGTCAATATTTAATTAGACTGTTTTCTCTCAGTGGTGGATGAGCAGAACAGACACACCCAGGTGCAGAGAATGTCATCCTCCTCATCAATCAAAAGAGGCAGCAGTGAGGACCTAAAGGAGGCGGAGCCACGTGAGTAATAAACTCAGTTTATGAATATTAATACTGTAGATGGTGCCTTTTAATTAGATCCTTAAGAGTTTCTCAATTAATCTTTTCCCTGGAAAGTTTTTCCTCATCAGAATTTTTATTCAAACCATTGGCATTTGAATATATGGCAGCTGTTCTTAACAAAATAGCAAACCAAATTGCAGCTGACCTCAACCTGTGGTTTATTAAACCAGCCACCACAGTCCCTGAATGAATTAAAGGATCCTTACTCATTTTGTGAATATGAAGGTCTGCTGTGGAAATTAATGCTAAAGAGCATTTCCAATACACTAGGCGTAAAATTAAATGCATAAATTTAGGGGATACAAAAAAATAACAATGTGTGTGCAGAATGTCCTGGTGGGCACCATAGCTTCAGTTAAATTGAAGCAGAAACTACATCATGCAATCCAGACACGGTCTAGAAAAGGTCGTCCCTCAGAACTGTCTGCGTGAGCGGGGAGACGGGAAAAAGGAAGGCCAAGGATCATTTGAAGGAGCAACAGACTTAATTAACATCAACTATCAACATGCATAACACTGCATTAGCTCAAATAAAGGGTAGCACTAAAGAAGCCATTTTCCATAAGAACTTGTGTTTTATTTTTAATTCAAGTTATATTTTCACTGACATTATCAAAATAATTTTCGAATCTAATTTTTAGATAATATTTCCTAATATAAATCACTGCCACACGTAAGTGCTCTGAGTCCTTTGAACAAAAGAAAATCAGTTTTCACTGTTAGTTTGAGTAAAATTCTCTCTTGTCCATGTTATTCAATAAATGTAATCAAGTCAATTTAATATCAATTAGTTTTTTTCAAAGAAAATAACTAGCTTCACTTGACAAGGGTTCGTTCTGTCAATTAGAAATTGAAAAACGAGTTAACATTTAATAATAAACTTTACTCGAAATAAATGAGGAGTAAGTGTTGAAATTAATTTGTCTGCTGTTTTATGTGTTTTTGCACCATGAGATCTGTTGTGTTGGAGTTTTGGGGGGGTTACCACTGCACTTAGCAGAGGAGAGCTTGTGATTCAGTTGAGGATGGGATAAAGAGCATTAAGCCTATATTTCTGCAGTATGTAGCTTTATTTAAAAAGCAATATGCCAGTGCAGTGATAGATGCTTTACTTTCTTAGACTCATTGTTATATTTAGTTAAAAGAAAACTGTAGGCTATAAGAGATTTTCACGTTCACAAAGTGTTAGAGAAAGTCAATTTAATGGAGTTCTGTGTTTCATTTAGTTTTAATAAATGTAGTTTCTCTTTTTAGTACACTTAAATCTGTTCATAGTACTCATAAATATTTAAACTCAAATGATTTAAGGAAATCAGTTTACCCAATTTGAGTAACATTGTGTTTTATGCTGTATAAGTCAAGTTTGAATTAAAACAAACACTTTCAGTCTTACACTACTAAATTTAAATACACAAACTGAGTCCTAATTATAATAAATGCTGAATAATTTTCAAGGTGTACATCATGCACAAAATAATTGAAACTACCAAGAAATAACTATTAGCATGAACTTCTAAAACTTCCAATATCTAAATCAAGATTATCTTAGTTAATTTAACCACTTAACTAAAAAGTAAATTCAAAAGCTATTTTTAAAGAGTGCTTTGATGCCCATTATTATTTTTCTCTTTCTCTTTCTCTTTTCTAATGGCTGCACCTTCATTTGACAGGTCAAAACACATTGAGTCCAACCACTACAGCCCCTATTTTACTGGAGAAGTCCGAGAGCTTCAGCACTGTGCTTTTCTCTGAAGACTCTGTGTAAGGCCATGCAAACACACACACACACACACACACATGTGCATTAAAGAGCTCTTATCTTTCTCCAGAGAAGTGCAGTAATGGCATCTGAGGTTCTAGTAGCTCTAAAACCATGTTGACAGTGTAATATCCCAGTGTGTTTACTATTCTCAGTGGACATAAATCTGTTTTTAAACTGAGTCCTTCATTCAACTCGTTTCACTGACTCAGAGATTATCTTTGGTTACCACATACTCTATGACTGTGCTTCGAAACCTATAGTGAACTGCATGTCTAGACAGTGTTTGTGGGCCTCATAGCTGCATTTGAAAGTTCAAAACCCATATTATGCCCAGAAATGCAGCACATTACGTTTTTAACCACAGCCTTACTGTATATGTTTCCATCTACAGGCTATAGGACTCATGTTTACAATGTTAGCATTATTTACTTAATTATATAGATCAGTTTTAGATGATCTGAGAATGAGTAAAGACTTCTGTGCATGGCATTGCAACACTATGGAAATCTCCACATATCAGCTTCTGTAGCATTACATTATTAGCAGGGGATCAGGACACACTCAGATTATAAATTGTGATAATGATGGTGTGTGCATTGTACAAATCATAAAACCCCAAACAGCTAAACTCAAGCATGGAGATAAATATAAGATCAAAGGCTATAGCTATCTGATGCAACAAATGGGACCTCATCTTGCCACCTCTGTAGCATACGATATCTTTTATTAAAAGATAGGGACAGTAAATATAAAAAGTACAGTATTGATCAAATTTCTTATGCTCATCAAGGCTTCATTTGTTTGATCAAAAATACAGTAAAAACAGTAGTATTGTGAAATATTATTACAATTTATAATAAATGTTTTTTATTTTAATATATTTAAAATGTAATTTATTTCTGGCATGGCAAAGCTGTATTTTCAGCAGCCATTACTCCAGTCTTCAGTGTCACATGATCCTTCAGAAGTCATTCTGATTTGGTGCTCAAAAACATTTATTTTTAGTAACTATTTTGAATACATTGTTGCTTAATATTTTGTGGAAACCATGATCTATTTTTTGAGGATTCTATGATGAATAGAAAGTTCAAAACAACAAAATTGATTTTAAATAGAAATCTTTTAAATATGTAAAGTGTCGATTTTGATCAATTTAATGTGTCCTTCCTGTATTTTAATTTCTTTATAAAAAATTCTTACTGACCCCAAACTTTTTGTATATATTATATAATGCTTAATAGATTATTAGAAGCTCAGTGCTTATTATGGCCGTCATTAAAAGATACTTATCTAACAAATCTAGAATCCTTCACCTTTGTGACATTACTGCAATTTCATCTATAAATAAATAAATCAATACAGTTTTTCACTGTTTATTGTGAACAATGTCAGTATGATGAATACAGCTACCTTTGCTGTTCATTTAGCTCTCCAAAAAATGTTTTTGATTCGTAAGTGACTCAGCTTACACACTTTCCTCCTGCTTGTTTCTTTGTTCCACAGGCAGTGCACAGAAAAGTGTGTGATGAATAACTATTTTGGCATTGGGCTGGATGCCAAAATATCTCTAGAGTTCAACAACAAGAGAGACGAGCACCCAAAAAAGTGCAGGTAAGAGAGAAATAATATTTAATTATTGCTTTATAGAGTTCACTTAATCCAAATGAATATGTTTTGCAGAGAAGTGGGATTACTAGTTACTGATGTGCTTTTATCAAGGCGCATCAGATTTTTTCAGTAACCCTGTTTTTTGACAAATGCTGTGTTAATATTATGTTGACTGAAACTGTGAAATCTTCTATGTTTTTAACAGTAGTCGCACTAAAAACATGATGTGGTACGGAGTGCTAGGGACCAAAGAGCTAGTGCAGAAAACCTACAAGAACCTGGAACAAAGAGTCCAACTGGAGGTATGAGCTCAGAGAATGAAAGATGCTGACATATGGGCTGAATGCATTTCTCTCTTTCTGCCATTTAATGGAAAGAGAAAAGCACTCCTTGTGCCATTTACTTCACACACTATGAATGATGCTCTGCCACTGTGTGTGTGTGTGTGTGTGTGTGTGTGTGTGTGCATGCACGTGTACTGTTTATCCGTGCAAGTGGTCATGGTTTCATGTTTCAAATGTTGTTCTGAGAAGCTATACATCATGTAACCTCTCTCTTTTTCTCTTATTCTCTTTGTGTGCAGTGTGATGGAGTGCCCATGTCCTTGCCGAGTCTTCAGGGCCTTGCTGTTTTGAACATCCCCAGCTATGCAGGAGGCATTAATTTCTGGGGTGGCACCAAAGAGGACAATGTGAGTCCATCAATGAAACCGAATTTCAGTTCAGAACTTATAACTTTACTTTCCGAAGGGCAGTTCAGTTCAACAAAGTGAAAATCATCTCAGAGTTGAACAGATGAATCTGTGCCCTGCATTTATCTTCAGTGCATCTCTTTAATGTTCTGAGCTGTCAATAAACAATGGCTCTTCCTGTAGATATGACTTTCAGAATGCATCAAGCACATTTACAGCCACTCACCAATCCATCAATTCCCTTTCATCATCATTTCTCAAAAACAATTTGTCAGTAAAGTGCATTGTGGCATATAAACAAGAAGCAATATGAAACCGGTGTGCAGAATAAATGATGGAAAATAGATGAGAATGTTAAACAGCACTGAACACAGTGCAAATGCAATAAGTGTGCTAATACATATTACACTGAAAACTAGTAATGCTTATATGCTCTTGCTCATGGAATATTTCTTAAGTATACAGTGTAATGGGTGCAAAAAAAAAGTTTTATATATATTACAGAGGATAACCGTCCTAGCTGGAGTGACTCTGTTATTGGATCTGTCTAACTCATGTTACTGTAACAGATTCTTTCCTGTAAAGTGTTTATGTCTATCAAAGAGGAATATCATTTCCCAGCAAGAGTCAGAGTGTGCAGACAACATCTGGTCCTTCCTGTGTTTCATGTGATTTTATTAAAGTTGCTTACCTTGAAACATGCAGATTCAGATCCAAAATAGATTTATATAGACTTGTGTAAATAAAGTATCAGATAATGAGAATGTGGTTCAGCGGTGGACATTATGAAATTTGGTCTGCTGTTATATTTGTATAGAATTTTGGTGCTCCATCTTTTGATGATAAGAAGTTGGAGGTGGTGGCTGTGTTCGGCAGCATGCAGATGGCCATGTCTCGAGTCATCAACCTGCAGCATCACCGCATCGCACAGGTCTGAACTCAAGCATTTAATCGAATGTTGTTTTGTTTCTGAGAATTAGTTTGAGTCATTTATGGTGCATAATTTAATAATATGGGTGAATTACACATCATTTAGAGCTATTCAGTCCTCAGTCATATTAGCTGGCACGTAGTTGACACTAGCTGTCCTCCTCAGTGTCGGCAGGTGAAGATCACAATCCTGGGTGATGAAGGTGTGCCTGTGCAGGTGGACGGTGAGGCCTGGATTCAGCCTCCTGGCATCGTACAAATCGTCCATAAGAACCGAGCCCAGATGCTCACCAGAGACCGGGTCAGTGTGTGTGCATGCTCATCTTCTTTTCTCGTCTTTAAAAATGTCTTTATAACTGTCAGAACAGACCAGCATCACAAGTCACCTCTATTTATTGCATGATAATTTTGACTTTTCAATTCTGATGAGCTGCTGTCCCCACTAGACTAACCTAACCAGTAATACTTCTTTTGTCTACCAGTTTCACCAGAAAAACAAGCTTTATCAGCTTAGTTTTGCCGACAAACTGCACAGTCAAGTCAGGTCACCTTTATTTATATACAGTCAAATGAGTTCAGTTAAAAGAAAAAAAAGTTCAGTTCAAAGATAAGCAGCTCTACAGAAGGCAATAGTGATGTTATTCAGCTTGAGTCAGCTCAGAGTTGAATCAGTTAAGTTCAGTAACAGTGCCAATGTTGTAAAATTCATCAATTATGAAACGAAGAAGTTTAAGAAATTAAGCAGTTACAGAAAACAGTAGTGTCATCATCTAATCATATAAATGGATCTATAAATGCATCGTTTTCTGTTTATTTTATTAAAATACAGCGAAAGCAATACCATTGTGAAATATTATTTCAATATTAAATAATTATTTTAAATGGTTTCTTTTTTAGTTTTCTATTTATTCACTGTCATTTATTCACGTGATTGCAAATCTGAATTTTTCAAAGTTGAGTTGTCACTCTTCAGTGACACATAATCCTTCAGAAATCGTTCTAATATGCTGATTTAGTGCTCAACCTGCATTTCATATTATTATTATCAGTGTCAGGTGAGTTATAGCCCCCTAAACATTTCTGACCTCAAACTTTAGTCTAGAAGTGTCAACATTGTGTGTTGCCATGACTCTAGGCGTTCGAGAGCACGCTGAAATCATGGGAAGACAAGCGGAAAGGTGACAGCCGCCCAGCCCGGCCCCGACTGAATTCCCAGCAGTCCATGGAGTATCTGACAGAAGAGGAATGTGCGCAGGTGCAGCAGCTTGGTTTAGTGGCCGACACACTCATCAACAGGTGTGTCTGTGTGTGCCTGTATGAAGACTCTGTGACATCCACACATATGTAGTCTGTAACCCAACAGGAATGTCACTCCACAGCGAATATCAATGCATACACTAGTGAAACTATTTGAGGGCTATTTAAGAAATGAACTGTGAATCTGTTTTACCTGAAACCGCACCCATTACTGTAACTTCTAATCCTCAGAAATGTGAACATTTCCTTGTATTAATTGTCTTTAAAATTATTAAAAGTATTAAAAGTCATTTTACTGTCACAGTTACATTTAAAGCCATGCATTAAAGGCTTATGTGAAGGAAAAGCATGTGTTATGCTGCAGCTGAATGTGTGTTGCTGATGTTTTGTAGGATTCGGGAGGTGGCTAAGACTCATAAGGTGGTGGAGCAGGAATTAGCTCACTCTGTCAATGCCTGTGCTGCGGTCCTGAGTGAAGCCTTCCCCTCCAAACCCTCCAGCCCTGAGGTGACCAAAACACTTTTGTTGTTGGACTGTTATTTTTTGACAATATATTTAACAACCAAATATAACACAATTAAAAAAAAAATGTATGACACTGTTTGTATAATTCTGTAAGCTCAGCATTTTTAATCACCTACAAGCAAAATACTCTGTAGATGGTAATACTGTTTCTAAAAAGAATTATTTTCATTTGTGAATATTTAAACTGAATGCACAACATTTAAAAAAAAATAATAATGTATGTATATAATATACAGTATATAAGTAAATATATAAACTATTGTTGAAAAGTTTGGAGTGAGCACTTTTTTTAAGAAATGGATACTTTTATTCAGCAAAGAATAATTAAAATTGATCAAAAGTGACTGTAATGTCTTTTGAAAGCCAATGTAGAGACATTGCAACAATATTTCAAATAAATACTGTTCTTCTGAATTTTCAGTTCATCAAAAAATCCAGAAAAAATCTATCACAGTTTGCACAAATATATGTGACCCTGGAGCACAAAAGCAGTCTTAAGTCGCTGGGGTATATTTGAAGCAATAGCCAAAAATACATTGCATGGATCAAAATTATAGATTTTTCTTTTATGCCAAAAATCATTAGGATATTAAGTAAAGATCATGTTCCATGAAGATATTTTGTAAATCTCCTACTGTAAATATATCAAAACTTCATTTTTTATTAGTAATATGCATTGCTAAGAACTTCGTTTGATAATTTTAAAGGCGATTTTCTCAATATTTAGATTTTTTTTTGCACCCTCAGGTTCCAGATTTTCAAATAGTTGCATCTCAGCCAAATATTGTCCTGTCCTAACAAACTATACATCAATGGAAAACTTAGTTATTCAGCTGATGTAGAAATCTCAATTTTGAAAAATTGACCCTTATGACTGGTTTTGTTGTCCAGGGTCGCATATTATAGAGCAATATTAACAATAGAAAGAAATGATTCTTGAACAGCAAATCAGCATATTAGAATGATTTCTGGAGGATCATGTGACACTGAAGACTGAAATAATGGCTGCTGAAAATACAGCTTTACATCACGGCAATGAATAACATTTTAAAATATACTGAAATAAACTGTTATTTTAAATTGTAATAATATTTCATAATATTACTGTTTTTGTATCAAATAAATGCAGCCTTGATCAGAATAAGCAATGTCTTTCAAAAACATTAACAAATCTTAACAACTCCAAACTTTTGAACAGTCCAAATGTGTGACACCACTGGTGAATATGAGTGGAGGAGTCTGTCCCACTTCAGCTTTAAAGACCGCATCACTTAGTATAAGCTACATGAACTCAACAAATGTGTGTAAAACCTGATGCGGAAGCAATTCTAAACTTAATGTCACAATTATTCTTAAAACCTTCTGAACATTCTGCTTGCTTTGCAAGTTACCAAGTTCACCTTTCAGTCTTCAGTAGAAATAATAGCAGGTCCTTTCTTCCTGCTGAGACTTTCAGCATGTTCCTATTGAGCTGCTCATGCTGTTCTCCACTGGACCTCAATTGACCAGCCAATAGAAGAATAACTGAAGGAACTAAACAGCACTGTGTGTTAATCACTGAACAAGCAAGAGTCTGTCAGGAAGTCAAACTAAACCTGAACTGTGTGTGTGTGTTCTCTGCAGGTTTTGAGCCGCAGTACAGCTGTAGAAATTGTCAACAGCAGTAAAGTTCTCCAGCAAGAGACCAAGATGCTGCTGGAGGGAAAAATGCTGGTGAGCGGCATCACTGTCTCTCTCTCGCTTGCTTTCTCTGGCCTGTTCTTATACAGAAGTAATGCAGTCATATGTTAAAGACATTTTCTGTGTGTCTGTTTGTGTAGCATTTGGAGTCTTCTCAAAAAGAGGAGCTTCTTTCCACAGTGGAGAGCCTCAGCGCTGAGTTACACAAGCTGGAGGACATTCACTGGATCTGTCCCAGCATGCACTGCTCTGAAGAGGTTTGTCCTACACAGCATTCACTTCTCCAGAGCTTTGAGTGTGACCCTTGGACTTGCATTTTAGTTCAAATTACTTTATCTATAAAGCACATCAGTTGGATTCCAAATGTAAAAAGTACATTAAATAACTTTGAATAAAAGTTGTTTAGAAATGGTATGATTTCAACTTTTTTTAAAAAAAGTTACACTACCTTTTTTAATGTTTTTGAAAGAAGACTCTTATGTTCATCAAGAAGACTGCATTTATTTGATCCAAGACAGTAAAACAGTAATATTGTGAAATAGTATTACAATTTATAAAAACTCTTCTATTTTTAATGTTTCTAAATGTAATTTATTCTGCTTTTCAGCAGCCATTACCCCACTTTTTAGTGTCACATGATCCATCACAAATCATTCTAATATTCTGATTTAGTGCTCAAGAAACATTATTAATATCAATTATAGTAAAACTGTTGAATGGCAGTGTATAAATTTTCATATATATGGTATCAATCAAATATTTTTTTTTATTCCCAGTCAATGTTTATAATGTTGTATTTAATCTCTAATCATTTTGCGTCATGGCATAAGACAAAAACAACATGCATCACATGTTAGTAGATTCCAGTTTATTGGACTGCATTATCACCCTCTCTTTCTTCTTGTCTTCCTGTTGTTCGTTTAATTCCAGGACCCGTCCCGTGTGCCTGGGAAGAGCAGTATGAAGCTGAAAATCATGCCCAAGGGGAAGAAGGAGAGAGAGAGGCTACACAAGCAGCGGTCCAGTGGCTCTCTGTCAGGTAAGAGACACATTCACTAGCAGAAACACCATTACCCAGCCTCATAATCTCACCATCATGCTGAATTACTGAGAGTGGAGTGTAGTATGTGGCACAGACATGTCAAACGAAGCAGTGCCAGTTGCTTGGCCTGATTATGAACTAATTATTTCTAATGAACTCATAAACTTGCAATTTACTGTACTTGTCAAAACATTATGATTTTTAAACGTTTTAATGAAGTCACACCAAGGCTGCATTTATTTGATGAGAATATGTGAGAAAATGTGACAATGAAAACTGGAGTAACGGCTGCTGAATATTCAGCTTTGCATCACAGGAATAAATTACACGTTTTTGTTTTACTGTATTTTTGAGTACATAAATGCAGTCTTCGTAAGCATTTACAGTATAATTTTTAGCATGTCACATTTAAAAAATCATAATCGTTTCCAAACTTTTGAATTTCTTTATTTTAAATAATTTAGACCAAATAAATTGTACTTAAACTCACATCTCTATTGTTAACACGTTTGTTTGCACCGCTCAGGATCTTGGGATATCAAGGGCGGGATGTGTGATGTGGATCCTGCGGGCAACTGAAGAGCTGAAGTGGTTTGTCACGAGGACACACTCGGCCACGGGACGCTGCTTTACGGCCAGTGAGGGAGGACAGGAGAGCCCCTGTGCAGACACATGCCCCACCCCAGTGTTTGTGCGCGGCCCGGCACTGCATTACTGAGCTTCTGTTGCGTTTCTTCTGCGCCTGCGGATGGTGTCACGGGAAACGCTCATTATCAGAGAGCAGGAAGTGGATCGTCCATCATCTCTCTCTGTTTCCCGTGCACGACCTAATCCGTTCGGTTTTTTAATCTTATGATCTTGCTACTTTTTTTTCTCTTTTTCTTAGTATTCAAGCCATCAGACACAAACTATAAACTTCACTCTCCAAAGGGAAAAAAAATAGGACATTTCTTTGGCCCTGTCCCGTCGCCGCCTGAACAACAACAAAGGAACAAACTAAATCGAACAAAACAATTGTATTAAAATGAAGACAAACACATGCAAAAAAAAAAAAAAAAAAAAGAATATCCTGATGAATGAATGTATGGTGGACCTGTATTATTCGTCAAACTGGCTGAATAGTTAATCTGCATCTAGTCTCTGTATCGCTCTATCAAAGACCATCTAGTTTCTGCATGCCTTTCATGCCCTTATGCAGAAAAAAGGTCGACTTTTTCTTTTTACGCTTGGATCGTCAGCCAAGTCGTGATGGTGTATCACTAGTGTGTCAATTGAGCCGTCGTTCTAGAAGCTTCAGTGCCGTAACTCTTGTGCCAAGTGAGTAAATGGAGCGCAGTGGTTTAAAGTGAGCTGTTTCTTTACTTTTTCTGCAGGGAAATCTCGTGAAAGAAAGTGATGCTGTATGTTGTACATTTCAAGATGTATTTGATCTCGCCTTGCACTTTAATATAGAAAACAAATGTTTAAAAAAGCAAACTTAAAAGGTTGTGTGTTTTGTTTTATCATATGAAAACTGGTATCCCATTCATGGAAAACCCATGAGATATGTTACATATAAGACCGTATATAATCCAACTTATGAATGTTATTCATATGTCGCCCCTTTTCGGGGTCAGTCTGTACATGGAAACCGTGAGGGAAAGCAAAACTTGAACTTGCCTAATGCGTAGATCACAAACAGTATTTATCAACAGACTCCAGTGGTACAGTGTAACATTTTTCAATTCAAAGAAATAATATACACAATACTGGACAACTTAATTATCTTGATAGTTGTGAGCCAAAGTCTAACAGTATTGCTCTGTAAAAAATAATAATAATTCCAAATATGGTCTTGATATGAAAGTTTATGGACAGTCTAGGTGCTGATTGTGCCCCTAAAAGTTGGACTGTATTTTTATTTTGCATGTCTTTGATTTAAACTTCCTTATCTGTGATGAATTGTTGCTGCGTGTTTAGTTTGGATTGACATAGCAAACATTACTTTGACCATCTCTGCGTATCAGCACATCGATTATGACTGTGGTAATCAGGTACATGCGGAAGGCAATGATTTTATGAACAGAAAATGTATTTTTTAATTTTCTCTTTGAACAGAGAAAAAGAACCAAAACTGAAGAGATTTAATTTTTATTTGCTGGTACCTCTTCATTGTCAAGACTACTGTTTACTTTTAATATGTATTTAAACATTTTATTTAAAATATTTTTTGCCATATGGGTTGCAGTCAAGCTTCCATGGCCTTGGACGCTGTCTGACTGCAATCACCTACTTCAGGATTGTTGCTGTTGACTTGACGCAAAAATAAAGTGTGGCCATTGCTGTTTGACTTGTTGCACTTTATTATCATGGTTTTACAAATTATACTTACAGTATGACAGCTCAGATTGTTTTCTGTCCAATTCGAAACAGTTCATTCAGTTCTTTGTCAGTGCTGAAAATCTGCATCGAGTATTTGTTTTTTTTAACTACCAGTGAAAAGTTTGGGGTCAGGAAGATTTTTTTTTGTTGTTAATTTTATTCAACAAAAGAGCAGTAAAGACCTTTAAATTGAAATTGTAAAAAAAACAAATCAAGTTCAAATTCTTTTCTTTTTGACTTTCTATAGAAATGATCAGTTTTTGAAGAAAAAAAAAAAAAAAAGCAGCACAACTGTTTAACAAATAAGAAATGTTTCACCAAATCGGCACACCAGAATGATTTTAAAAATGATCATGTGACACTGAAGACTGGAGATGAATGCTGAAAATTCAGCTTTCCAATCATATGGATAAATTACATTTTAAAAAATAATAAAATATAAAAGTCTTTCAAAAAAAATTCGAAATATCTTACCAACCCCAAACTTTTGAAGTATTTTCAAAATTCCTATGAAAGTGTGCAAAAACTGGATGACAAGTGTTTTAAGACTTCTCTAACCTTTACGCACACAATAACATACTGTACAATATTTTTAGCAGACAAAAACAGTGTGAGAAACGAAAGAAATAAAGGCTAAAGCAGCCCCACATTTGTATAAATCATATGTGAAACTGTAAACAACAATTACATAACCTCAGAAAAAATGCTCATTTTTCTGGGGGGACAGCAGCAGGCTCTTCCAACTCAGGGGGTCCTTCACCTTCCTCTTTTTCTTCTTTTTTCTCCTCACTCTCTTTCTGGTCTTCCTCTTCGTCTTCCCAGTCAGACTCGCTGATGTCATCATCTGAGATATACCAGTCGGGTTTGACGTCTTCCTGTTCGGCGTCCATCTCATCAGTGACCTCTGGCTCAGGTTTGTGTTTGGGGTCCTCAAGTTTCCCCCAGGCTACAGCATCAGCCTTCCGCATGGTCACCTCAACTTTAGAGGGCACCATGTTCACAAAACTGCTCTTCATGTCAATCACCTAAGAGACCAGAAGTGGACACAGATGTCTCACTGCATTTGACTTTCATACAAATAAATACACGTGTATATACGTATATGTAATAAAATATATATTTGAGATATATATGAGACTTGTCATAGCACTTGCATATCATTGCTCTTTTGTTGATTTTGATTGCTTCCATTGTCCTCATTTGTAAGTCGCTTTGAATAAAAGTGTTTGCTAAATGACTAAATGTAAATATATGCATATAAATGTATTGAACAAAAAAATAAATAAATATATAAATATATATATATATATATATATATATATATATATATATATATATATATATATATATATATATATATATATATATATATATATATATATATACAGTATACACACACAGAGTATGTACATGAAATATAGAAATAAATTAGCATAAAATAAAGCCTAAAGTAAACAAAAATTGTACAATAAATCTAAACCTGAATACAAATTATTTAGAAATGCTATTCAGACATATAAATTAAAAGAAATGCACATGGAATTACAAATTATTATTTTATTTTTTTTTAAACAGTTTTTCTAAATTGTTTCTTACGCACTAATCTGAGGATAACGCATTGCTAAATCATAAGAGACTGAATGTACAGTAATCTTACCCCCCATAAGTGGATGTCCTTATGAAACACTTTGTCACCCTCAAACTGAATGTGGCATGTTAACTGCAGATTGGTGGAGACAAAGAAACGTATTAATGGACAAAGACACAAACTCGTTTATAAAAAGCCACTGGATGCTGATGTGTTGATTTGAACTCACCACTGTGCGGTTTGCCTCCACGTAAGAATGCTCTGGACTGGAGTTCTTGGAGTAGATTGTGACCACGACCTGCTTTCCTGTCTGGTGCCAATCATGCCTGCAAGCCACCTTCTTTTTGTCCTGCAGACCAAACACAAATTAGATTTTTTGTTTTCTTGATTATACAGTGTGTGTCCACGTAAATAACTATCCATTGATCAAAAAAGTCACCTGTTTGGGGATCCAGCAGTGTTTTCCTGTTGTGCAGCCCTTCTGATCCAGGAAGGCGTTGAAGTCAGTGGTTTGTATGCAGCAGCAGTTCCAGTATTTGTATCTAGACAATGATCAGCAGATGTGAATCTCCCATCTCATCTCATAAAAACAATATCTTTAAGTAAGAAAACTTTTGTGTGAACATCATTATTGTTGAATTCGACTGCATGTGTGGAACTGAATGCAGAAGAGTTCTCTGAAAATGAGAAGCTTTATAAAAACAGGCCTTGCTTATACTGTAAAATCTTCAATAGACACAGGAACCGGGTACCTATTGTACCATAGTGTACAACAGATAAGTATAGTAACAGGCTGAGTTATACTCCCAAATAAAGTCTCAAATGCTGCAGGTTTCATACCCTTCGTGGAAGACGGGGACCCCGGGATGATATGTGCAGATCTCTGCATTCGTCTCTGGACCCTGGTAAATCTGAACACACACATGATCAAAGCGTTTGAACAGCTATTCATAGTCAACAACACACAGATGTACCTCAAACTGATGTACCCCTAAATAAAGACATTTCTGCTCCGGAGAAACACTCACAGGAACTCAGCATATTTACAAAAGCTGAACTTTAAAGTGCTGATGCACCTGAACTCAGCATAAGCTCTGTGTCATCCGTTTACTGCCTTCACACCTGAAAATACACTCAGTTTTCTACTCATCCAAACAGATAAATGAGCAGGAAGCTGTAACAGAACTATACGTGCTGTCTGTCTCACTGGCTGAAGAAAGAAAACACCATTAACTCTGACAAAAGAGAACCAACAGTTTGTCTTTACCCTGACGAGCAGGACTGAGCACAATTTAGAAATGAAGAATTGTCTTCCTTTCACTTCAAGAGATTAGATTTCAGTTTCCACAGGGGGCCGAAATGGAATGTGAATGGGAATGAAGGGAAGAGGAATTTACTAAACTGCAGTTCAACGTCTGGACCCATTTCAAAGACCACGATGCATAAAATGACATTTAATTAAATATATCAATGAAATATCCTAAATTAAATTCCTGATGACATTTCAAACCATCTGTGATGACATGCTCATAGCTAATTCATAGTGAAAAAACGAAACACACAAAAGAGAGAAACTACACTTACATAAAAAAAAAAGGTCATTTAAATTCAATTGTGAATGACACAACCCTGCTGATACAGGTTTAGTTCTCACATGGACTAAAGAATAGCTCCACTGAGTAATTAACATGACGAACTTCTGGGATTTCAGCAAACTAATCTATTAAAGATGATGGGAAGCTTTAACAGAAGGCATTAAGGTCAAATCCCAGAAAGGAATGTGAACCTGCAGCTTTAGTCATTAATTCTGGCTCATCTTCTGCTCCGGGCTCTTTCAACATTACACCGGTAAAAAAGCTGAACTCGAGTCTGCTGTCAGTTTCTGCTCCTCCTGTTCTCATCAAACTAGTTGTAAGGACCAAAGGAGGCTGATGCCAGATCAGTACTGTACATTAAAACCCGTCTGTGCATGAAGTGCTGCAGTGTCATTCTTCATTATGGCCACTAGGTGGCATGAACTGTATGTTTTGTTAAGCAAGCTGATTTGTTTTCTTGTAATTTACAAATGACATGAGCACCTACTGTTTTGCATCCTGTATTCTTGCATTTCACTCCAACCACGATGACTTGACTCTCTGTAGGACAACGAGAGGAAAGAGGTGACAGGAGAAAGACAAAACAACAGTAAGAGGAACTTTAGCAGTCAGCTGATTTCTCATCACATTATATAAAGAATGACAGTCATGCAGTACAATACAATCACAGGAACACAACACAAATATCCTACAGCAGACCTGTGAGCACAGCAGGGTGTTACTGTGTTTTTACAGGGGTCCTACTGTGAGTGACTGTCTATAGAACAATGCACCTCAGATCTACAACTATTGTCAAGGACTGAAATGAGCTACATGAACAAATACATACACCGTTATTTTATAGTTGTATAGAATACTATAGTTAGTATTTTTAATTAGGTTTTAGTTTTAGGTTTTCTGATTTCAATTTATTCTTGGTTAAATTTTTAGTAATTTTAGTAATAGTTTTTATCATTTTTATTTGCCTTTTAAAATCTGTCCATATAGTTTTTAGTTTCAAATCCTTTTATTTAGTTCTTTTTTATTTTTTTTAGTTATTATAGTACTTCAGGTTAAACTAGATGTCGGTAACTAGACAAAATAAAATGTTCTATTTTATTATGTTATAGTATGTTATTTTTCTATTTTATTTCATTTCATATAACTTTTATTTAGTTTCAAGTAACTTTATGGTTTTAGTTCCATTTATCTACAGTATGATAACCCTGATATTATTGCATCAATAAACATGACTTATGCTGAACACAATGTATTTTGGGAATTACTGGCTGCAAAGATTAATACCATTTATGTATTTTTCTTTGCAGTATTTGTAATAAATTATAATGTTACTGTTACGGCATGGAAAGATTAATGCTTTTTATTTATCAATTTCATTTAGCCTTTATGTATTATTTATATGATTATTAATAATATTAAACTATTATATTAATATTAAATCATTATTAATACTAACACATTTCAAAAGGTTATTTTTTTTTTACTTTTGTGTTGGGCTGCAACATTATTAAACATTATTTGTGCTGAATGCAATATATTTTGTGAATTATTAGCTGCAAAAATAAAACAATTTAACATTAACATACATATTGTATTAGTAGATTCAAGATTTTTATTTGTCACATACACAATTATACAGAGTATAACCAGCAGTGAAATGTAAGTAGTATGAATACATTATTATTACTAATCCATTACATCGATTAATTTTCCAGACATTGCTTTTGTGTTGGGTTGCCAATAAATGTTCAATAATTCATATTTGTGCTGAAGCAAAACCAGTAGAGAAGCGATGCACTAGTATCAATCCGGAGCTGTTGCAATAACAGGAATTGCTCACCTAGCTTCTCTCTCTTCTCCTTCTCAGTAATCTTCATTTTCTCCATGATCTGAGCCAGAGAAGGAGCGATCTTCACCTGCAGCTTTGTCTTTGGCTCATCTGAGCTGGGAAGGAGGGAATCGAAAAACATGTCACCGTCTGTTTTTATTTAACAGTCAGAAGGAGCTGTACTTCTCTTTTTGATAGAGAGGGCTTCAGAGAAAGAAAACTAATTTTGTATTCAGAACAATGAGCTGGTGTGTGAAACACTATGTGTGAGCTGCACACTCTATATACCTGGGTCTCTCTTTTTCCAGGGCTTCTGCAGATTTGGGTCCCTGGTAGATAATTTCCTCTCCACTGTGCTTCTTCACGTCTCCCTTATCAGACGTCACCTCTGGCTGCAGAGGCTCCTGAGGCTTCTCGTTACTATGGTGCCCGCGAGTGCAACCCTGAGAGGACAAGCACAGAAAGCAGAATGTGCCAATCAACATGTGACTGAGAGACAACAATTAGCAGACACAGAGCAGATAAATGACATGTTTGAGATTGGGTGAATGTGAACGCCTCTCCATCACAAAGACGGCATTTTTTAGTTCAATTATTTGTACTATAATTACTTATTTCTGAGTTTGCACGTTCTGTTCTAGCTTTTGTTGTTATGTCTTGACATTCAGTACTGCAAATATTGGCAGCGATATGATAATTTGCTGTTTGATAAGTCACTTTTGATAAAAGCATCTGTTACATGAATATGAATATGTGAAAGTCTGTCATGACATTGAACTTTTACATATTTTGTTTTAACTATTTTTTATTATTATTTATCAGTGGTTCTCAACCAGGAGGCCTAAAAAGGCTTAAAATTATTTACATTTTAATTTCCATACATTTTAAAAGTGGGATTTCTTTAACGTCACGTAAATTAATTAAATATTAAACTGGCATTGACATTTATTTATAATGAATATATATATCTATTAATGCCAAGTACTAACAATTGTTATTGATGAATATTATTAAAAATCCTTGTTTTTCCAATTCAATTGTTGTGGACAATGTTGTACTGCATTACACTGGTACATTTTATAACACTTCACAAGAAGGTTCATACAGGGCCGGCGCTCCGCACACGCACATCACGCACTGCGCGTAGGGCACCAAGTGCTTGGGGGGGGCACCAAAAAATCTGGGTCGTGAAAATATCATCACAATATAGGCTACTAGTATAAATAACAAATAAAATATTTCTAGCATGTTAATATACAAAAGCAATACAAAAGTAATATAGGCCTAGACCAAATTAGTCGAGAAAAAGGTGAATCTCTGTGCCAGTCTCCCTCTGGTGCCCCCCCCTTCCCCACCTCCCAGTGGTCTGTTTAATTATGCTTCAATCAATTTCAAATTTGGCCGACACCGACCTCAGACATGGCCTCGAAAAGGCACCAAGAGTCGGGGGCGGAAAAAAGAAAAAAGAAGAGACAGCGGGATGATGCTCGCGCGTCGCTTGCAGGTAAGACAATGTTTTAAATAAAAATGTTAGTTTTGTGCGTGTAGTATGCATGTCCAGGGGCGTCGGCGCGTCCGCGTCGCTAGTAGTGCAAAAGATCCGGGGCTTTAGCCCTGCATGTTGAGTCTTTTATTTTAACGGGGTCCGGGGGTTTCTCCCCCGGGAAATTTTGAAACTTGGGCTGTTAAAGATGCAGTTTGTTTGAGAAGGAAAGGAAGGCCAATCGTTGGGGTCCTCATAGTCATATTTGAATGACAAATAAAGCTAATTTTCCCCCTAGGTAGGCTATACGTTACAGATGTGTGTGCATATAGCTATTAGTGCAGAACGTTCCCTATTGTAATTTCTTCGCTTCAATATAATGCCTATCTGCCTCTTGGTAAGGTGAACTTTAGAAAAACCCTGCAACTGAACGTGATGTGATTTTGCCAAATTAGACCGCTTAGATAAAGTTTTTTCGTTGTTGTTCTATGCGGGCATTTTCAAGAGGTTCGGCCAAGGGCGACATCTGTTGGTGAAACTGAAATTAGAAAAAAAAAAAAACACAATCTCAGTGTTTGTATATCACCGCCAAGCGTTTGTGCTTAGGGCACCCAAATGGCTAGCGCCGGCCCTGGGTTCATAAGTTAAAATGTAATGAATTGACCATTTTTACAGCATTTAGCAATCTATGATTATGTTAAATAACTGTTAATTGATTTTGTGGGAACATTTCACAGTAATGTTCCATTTGTTAACTAAAGTTACATTAGTTAACATGACCAATGAAAAGTATTTGTAAAGCATTTAGATTTTCAACCTTTACTAATCCTATTCCTGATGATAATATTAATTAATGGACCTGAGCTAACACTACTTTTATTAATTAACGTTAAAAAAGATTAATAAACACTGTATTAAATGTATTGCTTTTATGTATGTACATATTCTGTCACTTTATTTCACTCTGTACTGCTGTAAGTTAGACCGTAGCATGTTAGCATATTATTAGCATACCTTGATTGACAGGAACTCAGAGAAATCGGTCGTCCTCTTTTTACAGCAGGACCAGCCCTGAGAACAAAAACCCAAACAAAGAAACACAAGAACAAAATAGAACAAAACATGGATATTAGGCTCCCTACGAAGCAGGCAAACACGCCGACGACGCACTTATCAGGTAACGTTAAGCACAGAAGCGAGCAGCCGTCGGTCTGTGTCTGAACAAAAACACTGCCAGACACATCTGAGCTCACCTTTAAGGCATCGTGGAAGATTGGCACTCCGGGGTGAAACTGGCAGGCATCTTTAAGGGGTGAGAGAGAAAATCGGGTTAGCAGGAGACATTTATCACACAAGTCCATCCTCATTACTATTTTTTCATTAGGACTCAGTCGCCTACTGTAGGCTACATGACACATGCTCAAGAGACAGTAGGAAGATGAGCCATTTATGGAAGTAACACTCGATTAGAACACCTCCAAATGTGCTTGAGACTTAATGGATCCAAGAAACGTCTAAGAACAGACACTAGCTAAATCACCTTTTCTGCAATTTCCAAATGTATAAATAAAACACGGAAGGCTTTCTTGTTGCAAAATGAAATCAAAGTTAAGTCTGGCCCCCATTAGAGGCCTGCTAATCTCATTCACACTGCAATCAGCTGTTGGCTTGCCTCTATTTATATAATTCAATCTCCAAAAAAACTACTGTTTCACTGGAAGCTACAGAAACCGATAAAGCACTTCTCTTTCAGTTCTCAAACTCTAAAATGTGTTGGTAGATTTGTAACATCAGGCCTGTAATATCAGCCTTGACCTTCACATGGACAATTAAATATATATACAGTTCAAGATAATATACTTTTCCCAATAGGCTATATATTGATAAATAGCCAAACTGAATTATTTCTTACCGTCTGAGTTTTTGTCAGCATCAAATCGACCTCCGCAGCCTCTGTTGTAACACAGTAGAGCCATGTTGGCCTGTTAGATATTTAGGTTGACTTTCACTTTATTGCTGGACTCTTTTCCTTATTTATATGCTCTGTCCTGCGTTCGTCTCGGGTACTTGTGAACTCGCACAGCCGCTGTGAAACTTCTCCAGAACTTTCAGCCGAGGAGAGATCCAGAAGGAACAGCTACGTCCAGCGAAAGAGAAGAAGAGAGATGTTCTGTCTGAATAAACTCTAAAAATAGCCAGTGCCATGTGCTTGCTCTCTCTCACTTTACAGCTGTTGGGGTCTGTCTGAGAGGGTGTGATATTCCTGGGGTCTACAGAAAAGAGGGGCCGATGGGGGCAGGGGACAGCTGAATCACTAAAATCACCACAGATGCCAAAGAATAAACCAAAACCTGTCTTTTCCAAAACTACTCCAAAGCTGGGTTATGATTTCACTTAATCTCTTCATCAATAATGGCTGACCGATCAAGAATATATTATGAACTGCTTGTTGTAATATGTTTTTAATACATAATGTATTTTAAAACATTACATATTAAAACATAAAATGCTATTTATAACAGTATCTGATGCACTAAACATGAGTTGAAAAGTAGCACTCGGAGCTTCATGGAAGATGCTGTTTTATAGTGTTGTGTTCTGTAGCAGTGGGATCTGGGTTAGAGAAGCAGATCCACAGACACAGTGGGAGCATATAGCAAACTATATCTTGGAAAGAAAGAAAAAAAAAACAGGCACAAACTAAATAGGCAATGTAATTAATAAACTGCAGAAAAGAAACCTTGAGGAATGGAGTCGGGTACCATTTCTGTAGATGAATATTAATAGAGGTTCAGAATAAAACGGCGAGAAAATCTGTTAAAAATGTCCTTTATTAAGAAACCGGTGAGCGCGAGCGTTAAATCCATTTATTCACAAGGCATTCACTCATGGTTCAGATTAGAGGCTTGCAACCATAAATTTTCTTCACAAATACAGACAACAAAACAGAGACAGAAAGAAAGAGTGAAAGAACTTACAAAAACAGACTCAAGCTAAAATCTCAAGGAGGAATATAACATACCAGATCAGCACAACCAACCACTGATAAATCATAAAAATAACATATACACAGAACCCGTCCATCACTACGACAACAACTGCTTACTAAAAAACAGCACCATATTTAATAGAACTTTGCAAACGTTACATGGAACTGTGAAATTTTCCCAGGCATGTCAGATACAAAAACATGCAAGAAAACAGGTACAAATTATAAAGCGATCGAAAGAAAATGGAGTTAAATCCATCAGGTCTCTTGGTCCTGGGTTGAGCATCTCATTGCAGGCGTACAAACGACAGTTCAAGAGAGACTGGTATCATAAGATCATTGACTTCAACCAGTGCTGCATGGTTCATGAAGCTCACGGAGAAACCAAAGGCAGTTGCAGATGAAAAGTCGATGAAGAGGGTGTTTGATTCAGGTTTAGTTACAGATTAAAGGTTTCAACCGATACAAGCATTCTACCAGACTTGAGAGAGTTGATGTACAAGCACAAGAAGACATGTCTGATTCCTTTTCCCCAACGGTACAGAATTAAAAAACTGACTGCACTATGTGCTTGAGCTCAAATAATTGATATAGAAGCGAATAGCACTAGTCACTGCTTCAGATCATATAGTGAGCGAAAGAAGAGTAGAGCAAATGGTCAAACTAAACCAGATTTAGTTACTTAGTAACTAATGAAATCAGATCGAAAGCCTGGCAACATAGTCCAGGAATTTCCTTAATGTCATGATGGGAAACAGTCTACTAGAGTAATCTGACCGCTCACAGAACCTTTTATCATTTAGATGGACTGAACAGCCAAAGATTTGCTTTGGAGTTGGGGAAAAGGACCACAAAAGAAGGTGTTGCTATACACCCTTTTCCACACATTATAATCAGCTCCACATACACATTTAACTGTTCAAAACAGTTGAAGTTGGTCTTAAAACAGAAGATACACAAAGAAACATTGGTTGATTTTCCTGTTTCTGAGTCCACTGTCAGAAAGTGCTATAAAGAAATAATCAGGTGGTTCCTGCTGCAGTGAAACTCGTGCAATAGATTCAACAGAAATCACATTAACAGACGTGAAAGCACAACACGGCACTACACAAATTTGACCAGGTATTTAAAACGTGCGATAATATTGTAAAAACCCTGCATTATGGGCCGTGAGGCAGGCATGAAGTGCAATTTCAAGAGGCCAGAGAAGAGAAAACAAGAGCCGGACATTAAAAAATGAACTCGAGGACAATGATCTTCCCGCTTGGGATAGAACTGATGACATGAATAAGATGACAGACAAAATGAAACTAAACAAAAATAACCAACAACTCAGGAATAAAAAGGGACTTTATTTATGTGAATGAAAGGCAGACAAAAAAAAAAAAAAAAGACAAACAAAAAATGTTAAACAATCCCACAATTTCTGCTTTTTTATTTTCACCACGCTGAAACTCCTTATGTACTGCATAAATTAATTACAAAAAAAGTGAGAAAATCAGCATACACATTTCGTGTACTACTTTTTTGGCATTTGATGATAAATGGATAAAAATAAAAGTAGCTGCATTGCTCCCCTGGGCTGATACACAGGGATGATGGCGCTTCTACTGAATACATATATCTAAATATACCGCATATATCTCTGTAACAGGAAAATAAGGATAAAAAGATGCTAATAAGAATGTAGCAGACAAATAGCCCACCTAAAACAAAATCATTAAAGCCAGAGAAGCCAGGACAGCTCCATGACAGCACGAAGGTGAAAAGGACCCTGAACACCAAGCATCCCCAGTAGAGGTCTGAGACGTGCGGCACACGCTGACACATCGATTCTGAAAGGCCGTTGCTGAGCTGAATATTCCAGGCCAGCTAATGAGCCAAGCCGAGACATATAAAATCAGGCTAAGTAGTTCAGAAGTACACTGGAGTTGGCTGCGCTTCAGTCTGGCCGGGTGCTCTAAAATAAGGGATGAATGTAGAGCGCCGAGTCCAATACACTCAGACGTTTGCTTTGTGTGCTCAACCGCAAACAGAACACTAACTAGCAGCTGTTTATATGAAAGATGACAAACAGTAACCACAAGGGGGAGCTGTGAAAACGAACTTAGGGAAGGTCTCTGTGCATAGCAGAGATTCTAAATAAAAATGAAAGTCTGTTCCTTGAACGCCTCAACTCAGCAAAACCAAGTAAAAAAAAAAAAAAAAGGCTTTGGTGTGTCAGAGAGAAAGCACTCATGATCCGTTGCCAGTGAAACAAGTCAACAAGCCTATATAGGTTATCCAAAAGCACTAGGTTGCCAGAGAAACTTGCATCTTCAAACAGTCTTCACCACAGGCTGGGCTGCTAATGCATGCATTGCTTTTAATAATATTAAAAATTATATTTTAATATAAAAAAAAAGACAAAATATGACTAAGAGAAGGAAACGCTGCTGTGGCTCATCGACCTGTGCCAAAGACCAGAAACTGAAGATTACCATGGAAACCCTGACTCATGATAGCACCCTTGTACACCTTGAGATCTGTCACCCTCCATGAAGCTCACAATCATACATTCACTCTCTCACTTCACACACTTCAAGCCTCCGGTGACTGGATAATAGAATAGATCCTAATTAAACAGCATTGCTCCTCGGTGCCCCGTTACTCTGCAAACCCAGTGAGAGCATCAACATTGAGCCTGCATATAAAATGCATTCAGTCTGAACCTGCTAGACCCCCTGACGGCGCTCAAAGGAGAATAAACTCACAAGCTTGTTAAGAGACACTCAGTAAAGAATTAGTAACCAACACGCGCACTCACACAGAAATAAGCAAGCACAGAAACACAATGCACGTTGTTTTTACAAATGGAAGGGCAGGCGGTCACACAGCACGTATTACAGCAACAATATGCAACTTGCTGTGATGTCTTTAGCAACATACAAAAGCAAAGAGCACACTTGAACTGATGGAAGGTCAAACTCAAGACATATGAGAAATTCTGTCAGCATTCTGTTAAGCACAAAAGAAGGAAATTTTTCTGAACCGTTCTGGTTTCCGTGGACAAAAAATATAATGCAAGTTACTGAGAACCGGCACGGTTTAGTTATCAGCATTCTTCAAAATTGATCTTATATGTTCAGCAGAAGAAACAAATGCATACGTTTGGATTGATATTAAGGTGCAAATAAATTTTCATTTTTGGGTGGATTACCCTTTTAAGTGGACTGAACCTTGTGCAAATAAACAGTGAAAGGATGCGTCTCTTAAACATTCCTAAAACCATTCTGATGAAAAAGTACACAAGACAGGACTGTTATAAACATGTCATAACAGATAAAATAGATCAGCTGAATCGTGTTTGAAGCTGTTGTGAAATAGTCTTTAAACACACACACACACCTGTGTGCCCTCATTTCACCAGTATTACTATAGCACTGAGCCTGTGCATTGCTTGGCAACCATTCTGCTAAACATGGCAGAAGAGCTACATTGCGCTGATTATTATTATTTGTAATGAATAAATTATTAAATGTTTGTTACTGTGTGTTTATATTCCGAAACCTTGCCAACTATATGTAGTGATCATTTTAAAAAGCAATAAGCCCCATGAAGCTGTAGTTTACAGTGATTTTAGAACAGCTAAAAAGCGTTGTTAGGCACAACAAGGAGCAGAAATTTCACTAATATTTTAAAATCACTGTAAACCAGCTACTGCAACCACACCACACCTCCACTGACGTTCCATCAGTCCATGCAGAATAAAAACTAAATATAGCGTGAAGAAACAAAGCAGGAATTATGGGATGATGTGAAGGAAGAGTGGAAACCTGCTCTAGAAAGGGTTAAAGGGATTTCAGGAGGACCGAAAATGCTTTGGCTGCACAAGCAAAAATAAAGATACCCTGTTAACAGTGCCCCGTATTCCGTGGAACTGCACAAAAAGAGACTAAAAGTAGATTTTAGCTATTGATTTTGGTTCCAAAGTTGACAAACACCGATACGCATGTCCTTCAGAGAAAGAACCGCGCTGTCAGGCGCTGAGTACAAGAGCTAGCTTATGACATTTCTCGAATCACAAATGTACATAATTTGGCAACATAAAACAGACCATGATTCATGTCATTTTCTGAAATAATAAAAATATATATTTATAGCATGCTTTCCAGAAAAAAAAAAAGGATTAAAACACATAGGATTAAACAAAACCCTCATTAAAAACTGATTTTTGAGTAGGGCCACATGCCCTGTGCCCTTCTCCAATGCTTCCGGTCACCCGCTCCCAGGGTGGGTGGTACATGGGGGAGTGGGCTCAGAGATGTAGTCGTAAATGCATGACATGTTTGATTAACACAGAAGAGCAGGAGCAGATATGTTTATCAGTGTCCTTGGAGTGACAAAACAAGGTGGGAGGCCAGTGAGAGGGGGCTCTTCATGTGGCTCACGTAACACCAATATGTGTGCATATGTATGTGCAAGACCACCATCATGTCTGAAACGGAAACCCTTAAACCAGTATAAACAAAGCAGGACTGACTGACCAATTTGAACAGAACCTATCAGTAACAGTAACACATTAATTGTTAATATTTTATGACTAACGTTGTAGATATAAGAGACCAGCTCAACGTTACATATTATGTTACACATAAATGCATGTGTAAAGTGCTTGCGGGTGCAGAGCACCTTATATAAGGGGTCAAATTCTTTCCTTGTTCTGAAATGAGAAGCTGGGGCATTGTGTTAATGAGCCATTTAAACATGTTTATGATCTAGTAAGCTGCACTATTCAGGGGATTTACTTTGACATTGACTGTTTTCCTGAACTCAGCATGGGCATCTTCGTAACAGAGCAATAGATGACAGTAACAGGAAGTCCACTTTGTTGGGCTTTAGATCTAATTCATATTAATTATGAAGTTAAAAAAAGAAGAGTGCTCTGTACATGGTAATTTAATATCTGCAATAAAATCAAGGATTTCTATGATGCATCACACCTGCCAGTAGACACCGTGCCCCAGGAAAGAAATGAACCTCAACAGATGAAAAATGACACCGTGTATGCGCTCTCATCTGGGTTGTGTGTTGGGTGAGCCGTTTCAGACAGTGAGGTAAGTATTCTTGACACAAACACATTCCTCTCCATATGCACGCTCTTTCTTTTTGTCTTGATCTCTTTTTATTTGGTGGTAGTCGGATCCTCCTCTCACTCGCTTGTTCTTTTCAGCTGTCCTGTTTGGAGCTCTGCTTAAGTGCTACTTACATGAACTGCATCTGTGAAAAAGACACACAAAGGGTTATAAATAAGCAAAATGGCACGGAATCGCTCAGTAATGACCGTGTGAATACAGAAGCACTAAACGTCTTGTAAACGGAGCATCTGTATACTTGTCACAGGCAGGGAGCTGTGTTGGGTGTGTGATGGGAATGTTACAATAATACAATTTCAGTAGTTTAGTACAGTATAATACCAGTTGAATATCTTAGTGAAATTTGAATACCAGTGAAATTTGATGATTCTCAATACTACAGCAAAAACTAATATGCCAATTTAACAATGCTTAAATATAATTATTTATAAAACAAAATACTAAGGCTGTCAATCAATTAAAAGATAAACTGATAACAGAAATTGGGTAATTATGTACTTAAATCAATATTAAAAATCACACCTACCATTAAAATCTGTGATCATAAATATTTTCACATTACATATCTAAATTAATATGAAAACAGCAAAGACCAGTGTTGGTCATCTTACTTTAAAAAAGTAATTAGTTACAGTTACAAATTACTTCTCCCAAAAAGTAATTGAGTTAGTAACTCAGTCACCACACTGTAAAAGTAATTAGTTACTCAGCAAAGTAACTGTGGCGTTATTTTTTATGTTCTATAATGCTGTTACGTTCTATAACATATTTAACATTTATATTAACTTATAATAAAAACACTATATACAGTATTTTAGAGCATTTGGTATTTATTTGAACTCAACAGATTGCAGCCTGCCATATGATGCATAGAAATAAAACCATATAGAAAATATTGAAAATAAAATTAAAGTGCAACATTAAGACACACAAATGTAAACAACAGAACACTATCCTACTCTTAAATATTCCGTAAAGTAACAAAATTAAATATTGAAAATAAAATAATATTCACAAAGTCTACATTTAATAATAATAATATTCTACATTTGGACTTGGGTTAGCAGCTGCAGCAGCAACAAGTGTCATATTCGCATGGGTTGATGTAAGGTGCTTCATTAGATTTGAGTTACTTGATGCAGACGTGGATAATGTTTTTTTCCCTGGGCATAGCGTGCATGTTACATACACATTCTTGCCTTTAATTTCCATGAGTGAGAAGTAGTGCCGGTACTTCCAGTTAGAAAACGCTACCTTTGAATTTCCCTGGCTCGTCGCCATTGTCGCGGTCTTGTGTGTTTAGTGGTAGTAAGAGCGTGCAATGAGAGAGCGTGAGCAGGGCATCCGCCCACCCAGCCAATCATCATCGCATTTGCAACGGTGACATCATCCCACCACTGCTCTCTCCAGGCAGCTGATGTGTAGCCAAAGCCTGACACCTCCTCGCGCTTTATTCAACCAAATTGTAGTAACGCGCCACTTTACATTCTCAGTAACGATAACGGCGTTGCAACGATGGGAAAAGTAATTAATTAGATTACTCCGTTAATGAAAAAATAACGCCGTTAGTAACGCCGTTATACTTAAACGCCGTTACTCCCAACACTGGCAAAGACATTTGATATTTTAAATATTTTTAAATGGCATCTAGTAGTACAAATAAAGGCCAGTATCATTTTAGATACCAATATTTATACTGCTTTCTCTATTAAACAGTTTTTTCCACTGCTGGGTATAAAATGAGTAATTATATGCACTCAAATGATCAGACTGTTTTTATCATTTTTGTAACAATTACAGAACATTCAAAAATATTATACAAATTTTAATTCAAGTGAACTTAATGTGCTATCAAATCTCTGTTTGAATGAGAACTGTCAGTATTTTGCACATTCACTTTACACAATAAATATATAATAAACATTAGAAAACTATTTCACGAATAAAAAAGATGCTGTGTTAATTGCATTAATTGTATTTAACATGTTAAACAGCAAATATTAAAATCACAAATAATTTTCTCACTCCTAAATACGCTATACATATGCAAGTACAATGGAATATAGCCTCAATTAGATCATTTAAATTTTTCCTAATTTCTCAATTAGGTAAAAATTGCTTAAAAAAAAAAAACCTTTACTAAAATCTTTACTGCAATACTATTAAAACTATTTTAACATTCAGGAACTATTAATACTCTTGAAACTATTAAGACTGATTTAATCCCGTTTTGTTTAATATTAATGGCATAAATAGACAGTAGAAGGTCTATTATGCTTTCAACATTAGGTTCAGGCTATTGAAACTGAAAGATAACTACGACAAAGGTTTGATGTATTAGAGCAGTGTGGAATGGATTCGATGCATGTGGGGCCACTACGTGTGATATAGGCCCTGTCCCAAATCACACCCTAAACCCTCGCGGTCTTCCTCTTGAGTCCGCACTTTCGGTACATAATGCCGCTTTGACTGTCAGGTAGAAGTCTGCTGCGGAGCTCGCGCACGGCAGCCATTGTAAGTCTGTAAGACCGCAAGTGCACATGAAGTGTTCCATTTGGGACAGGGCCATAGATGGGCTAACTAATGTTTGTGGGTGTGTGTGTGTGTGTGTGTGTGTGTGTGTGTGTGTGTGTGTGTGTGTGTACCTGGGCTCCAGGGATGGGGGTGAAAGGGTTAGTGGGTCTAAGAACAGGCTGGTTGTACAACATGGGCTGTTGGGTCATTACTGGAACCCCTCCCATTTGTCCCAGCTGAGGAGGGACCTAAACTCGCCCAAACACAACATTCAGTATTATTTTCTTTTATCTATTAACCATTTAATTCATCTACACAATATCAATGTAGCCACTGTAAGGTCACAATACTCACCATTCCATACACAGGCACTTGAGGTGTTGTCATGGGAAACGCCATGGGAGCAGGAGCCTAAAAGGAAAAAATAAAATAAATAAAATACACAAATCAACCATCAATGCACTGACTGATCAAACACTTCTGCACTTAACCAATGACCAATGGCACACTTACTAAACAAACCCTACTGTGCTCGTTCAACAGCTCTATGCTCACTTATGTCTGGTTCATTTAAAGAGCTTATTTAATTATGGGACGCTTTTATACTCATGACAGTTCAGGTGTACTTAAACTCTCCTGCACTGATTTCTGGGCTGGTCCATTCAACACTGCACAACACTGCACAACACTAAAAGCAAAATAATATAACTCAAGGATTTTACATGTTTCCTAACACTACAAAAAAAAAAAAAACCGAATGAGTAAAATAAAACAATGCATCTCAACAACATTGCCGTCTTACTATACCGTTCAAGGACGCATTATATTAATCAAAAGTGAGAGTGAAGACACTTATAATGTTCCAACATATTTCCATTTTAAATAAATTGTGACACACAGGACACATTTTAATAACCAGTTCTGAGGCTGATCGTTACAAAATTTTCTTTTGAACTGTTTTCAGCATTGATAATATGAAAAGATTCTTGAGCACCAAAATCAGTATATTAGAGTGATTTTTGAAGGATCATGTAACACTGAAGACTGGAGTCTTCAGACTGAAAATTCAGCTTTGCCATCACAGGAATAAATTACACTTTAAAATATATTAAAATAGAAAGTTCTTTTTTAATTATATCACACAATTTTACAGTTTCACTATTTTTGTTTAAATCATTTAACTTTGTCACTTTATTCTGAACATGGCAAGCATTGATTACTTGTTGGCACATAGCATGTATTCATCAGTTTTGAACTGTAAACAGATTACGTAAAATGCAGCACCAAAACGCACACATTTGAACAAGTCTGGTTTGCAAGTCAAAGCTCCAAAGCATGAATACATCAAATTCTGCAGAAAGGGCATGAGAGACCGAACAAACATCCATATGTCACAGGGAAATCAACATATGACATTTTCGGTGTTTATCAGGAATAGAGAGGGTTTTGGAAGTCAGAGGATGTTGGAAGTTACAGTAAAGGCCTAATCACAGGGAGTATGAATTTTAAGCCTATTCACACAGCGTGAGAAAATAGCTTTTGGGCCATTCGGCCTGGAACCATACAGAGAGAGATACAGACAAACATCGAATTATTGTTTTTAATTAGTCTCAAGAGAACTTGAAACATAAAAAGCCACTGTGGTAAAAAGCTCAAGCTAAAATAAGTTATATAATACACATACATTTACACCTATACATTATGCATGATATGATATACATAACGACCAATTACCATATATATTAACAGCTCTACTATTATTATTAGGTTAGGATGCACAGATATATAAAAACAAATCTGTACTGTACATTAATGCTGTAATCAAGTTTTCTTTTTTTAAATTCTACTATGAAAAATGTGAATTTTATTTTTTTTGTAAAAATAAATTAAAATGTAAAATAAAACAAGATTATAATTTGACAATGGTTTATATTTCACTTTAAAGCCCACACAACCAGAGTGTTTTTCATTTTCATTAAGATATGAAAACTTTTCAAAGTGCCATTTTAACCACAATTCAACTAAATTTACTGAATTTTATACACTGAAACAAATTGGTGAAGAAAGAAATCAAGAAATAAGATGTGAGAATGTGAGAATTGAGGGAAATGTGTAGGAATAAGAGATAATGTGTAAGAGAGAATCGATCCCTCTTAAACGATACTCAAGGTAATAGAACTGTCAGTTATAGGAGGTACTTACATAACTAGTATAGAACATTCCAGTCTGCTGGGTTAAGCACAAGAAAGAAGATAGAGAGAAAGACAGAAACATACAGAGCAGAAAGAGCGAGGAGAGTCGAAGACGTCAGACATGAGGAGAAACGGGCCAGAAAGATGCGGACCACAGAAAAAGTGCGAAGAGACAGAAAGAGACATTGAAGGTTAGTTATTCACAGACATCTGCTCTCTCTCAACTCAAGCAGTTCAGAGGTCAATCGACTCTGAACGTCCTGAGAGAGAGACAAGAGAGGCCATAAACACATGTAAACAGTGAAAACTCCTCTCTATCCTGTCTCAGAACAGACTAACACATCACTTGCCTGGACTGGATCAATACACACAGCTTGAGAACAAGAAACACACTCACACACATATTTCGTAAAAAGCTACACAATACAGTACAATAGCAAAGATTAAGTGTTTTTGTTTTTTTTGCCATTTGAATACTAGTGCATGAAATCTGGATATTTGGTGTGAACTGAGCTTTACAACAGATGGATTCCTTCGGTTTTATAAGTTTAAGAGTATTTGAAATGATGTTTGCATGTGAATGAAAATGTTTATATATGCAAGATTGTCTGTATATATTACGTAATGGATAAATGTACTGTTATCCGGTCACAGGATGAATAATGTGAAGGCCCCATCATACCCTAAAGTTGTTTATTTTGCTATAATGACCAGTGACTGTTCATTATCCTGCTTCATTACAGTACTAATAAATAAATGGGCATGAAATATTATTTGTAAATTATTGTTATGTGAGAAGAAAGTCCACAGAGTGATATGAGTGACAATAAAAACAGCACAGAGACGTAGGAAATTGGTTGCCTGGTCAATTATATAGTTTAGTGTCATTATTTAAAAAAAATGACTGCAGAAATCAGAATCAGGTGTATTGGAAAAAGTGAATACTGTTTGAATATACACTACAGTTTAAAGGTTTGGGATCAGTAAGATGATTTAAAAAAAATAAATTAATACTTTTATTCAAAAAGGATGCATTAATTTGACCAAAAGTGACAGTAAATACTTTTACACTGATACAAAACATTTATATTTCAAATAAATGTTGAACTTTGCAAAAATTCTGCAAAAATACTTTACAGTATTACTGACTGTATATTTCATCAAATAAATGGAGCCTTGGTTACTTACTGACCCCAAAATTTTGAAAAACAGTTCAAGTATATTTAAATCCCTGTATATAACTATATGTGAGTGAGTGTGTGCATCTATGTGTGTGTTCTCACCATGTGTGGCACAGCCATGGCGGCAGGTGGCATGGCAGCAGGTGGCAAGGGGGCGGGGCTCCAGGCAGTGGTGCTGCTCATTGTCTTTGACTGCCAGTTAGTGCCACCGGTCAGCTTCTTCTCTCCAGGCTGAGTCCAATGCATATCAGACCTGCATGCAAACACACGCAAAGAGAGTCCAGACACTTCCTCTTTTTACAATTTTAAATGATTTAGACAATTAAATGTAAATCCTCACTTTTTGCCTAGTGTTCCCCCAAACTGCAGGTCTAAAGAGAGAGCGAGAAAAGGAAAAAGACTGTTAGAACAGCCTCACATCAGCGTAATACTGGAAGACTTACAGCACTGGAGGCATCAGAGACCTATTAATTTCCCCTAAGCTGGGTTTAATTCATCTCTGTCCAACACACACGTACACACACACATAGCATATAGCACCATATGGCAGCTGACTCTGTTCAGTAGAGTAGCACAAATGCAATTTGAAGGTCAGGGACTTATGACCAAGTAAATAAAGCAAGCCACACAAACAGACCAATAATGCTGCGAGGAAGAGGGACTCACTGCCTACGAGGTTGGCCAGGGACGAATCCAGGTCATTGGCCAACAGTTTACTGCCTGTATGAGGAGCCATGACCGGCGCCTGAGTGTGAACTGTCACCGTGGGCTTCAACAAGTCTCCTAACGCATCATAACCTGAGAAAAAAGACAGAATTCTCTATTATTCCATCAATTAAATATTATGAGTGTGAGAAACCACTTATTTTTGCTGCAGACTGACACCTAACCAGAAGCAACATGTCAAGCAACCAGGAATTTTTTTTTTTTTATTTCTGCACTGTTCACCTTTTTAAAAGAACTGGATATATCAGTTAGACTTGACTAAACCAAATTCGTTTCTGTGTTGATAAAATTTCATTTGTACAGATGTTTGTATCAGATCAGTACTCTGTAATGGCCAATGCCAGCTGAGATATCAGTCTTAAGAAGGAAAAAACTGGATCAGTGCAACATCTCAATATAACTGTACATTAAACATTAAATACACTCTCAATGGATGTCAACGTGTCACATCATGCAGCCGTTACGCTTTCAATATGGACACACAAATTGCTTGTTGCTGGAAACTTGTCGCATCAGACCTGGTTAGGGCGTAAGTGTTATAGAGCAGAGAGACAGGAGTGAGACGAGAGAAAGCGTGCTGCAGTCCTGCTGATGTTCATAATGATGCGAGCAGCAGGGATGAGCCTCTGTGAGGCCACTCACGGCATGACAAAAGACCCATAGAGATCTAAAGCAGAACATTAGATCAGGACAGGAGGAACCACCCTGAGATCTAAGAGGAAATAACACGACAGGGCTCTTTAAAGTAACTGGAAATCTATGTCATCTCCTTTTTTCTTATTCTCCTTACGGAGGCATAATACTGCAAAATATTGCTTCTTTATTTTATTTTCTTAATACATATTTAATACATAATTAATACACACAGAAACGAATTGGTTATTGGTTGTTATTTTGTTTTTATTATCTGTGTCCTGTCCTGTTGCACTGTGGAGCTTCTGTCACTAAAACAAATTCCTTGCATGTGTAAACATACTTGGCCAATAAAGCTCATTCTGATTTTGATTTCTAGTCTTATTGTGGATGATTAATCAGTGCACGTTATTTCAAAGAGGACAAATGCCTTTGAAGTCTTTAAATAAAATCTAATACCTCTCAGACTTTGCTTTTATTTTCATTTAGGCCACACAAGCTACGGAATAAATCTTAACCAACAGCTATTTAGATATTGTTGCAGAAGAACACAAACTTTTTAAAATCTTGCCAATGGTTATCAATACGTCAATGCTCTCACAAATTACCTTGACCTTCAGTATCCACAATTTTTTTTTTACCTTTTTGACAAAACTTTTGCCCAGGATTGCCCACTATTTGCGTAAATATATCACATTACAGAAGTACACTGTGAATTAGTAGTTGTTAACTAAAACTATTAAAATTAGTTTTTGGAAACTAAAATAAAACTGAAATAAAATATAAATATTAAATATGAAAAACTTGTTTGATTTTTGCCTTGGCAAGTAATTAAAAATGTTATGCTTAATTATTAAAAGTATTACAATTAAAATATAGAAACATAAAATATATAGAAATTAAAAAACTGAAACTAATAATGAAAAATGTATATAAAAATACAAAACTTAATATAAAATGGAAACTGAAGTTATAAAAAGCCAATTTAAAAATACTAACAATACTGTAATAGTATATAAATATTACAAAAATAACACTGTTGTGAATGCAATGTAATGTTGACTTTTAAACAGCTGATAGGTTTCATTAATTGAAGAGGCAACTGGTTTTCAAATGGTAAAAAACACAGATAATGGTTCTAATTCTATTAGTAAATGAGAGAAAGCAAGCAAGAGAGACGGTCTGCTGACACATGCCATATCTATACAGTTCTACTTCCTGCTTCGCCAGCAGGAACAAGGAGGCCAAGGCAAAAAAAAACCCTAGTACACTCACCACATCAGATCAGCCATCACAACCCAAGAAAGAGAGCAGAAGAGAGGGAATAGGGGTGGGGCGTGGGGGACAAAAAAAAAAGTAAGCGATAAGAAAAAAAGTGGGCCAAGGAAAGAAAAGAAAGGATGAATAGAGGCAGACAGAGAGTGAATGTATTGGTGAGTGGAAATGTGTGTGCGTCTGTGTTCAGATAAGGAGTGTGGCGACAGGCGATTAACAGATGGAGAAAAATGCCAGTCAGCACCCAGCCTCCACTAACACACACACACACACAGTAGATGGATGAAGGGATGATAACAGACTGTCCACAACCACAGAGCAGCGAAGTGAGTAAGTGAAGGGAAAAAAGCATGAGCGATTCCCCAAAGAACATTCCCAATCTCTCCAGAACAGAGTCAGGCGGGCAGGTGCTGCAGCAGGCTGCACAGTTTGTTTTAGCGTTCCAGCGGCAAAGCTCCACAAACTCACCCTACAGCAAAACCAGAGGTTTATTTTAGGGTGAAGGTTACTAAGTTTTGCAGTTATTAAGCGCCGCAGCAAGGGTAAAATCTTCAGAGATTAATAAGGGCAGTTATTAATAATCACACGTGTGAGACATTTTACCAGCTGATGGCTTCACATCATTATTGGAAGCTTTAGTCCCAAATACAGCATCAAAATCTACATTCATGGTGGACATGGAAGCCATGGGATGAAGAGTGCTGCTTTCTAGACCTGAGAGTAACACACACATACAAAACATGTAAAGATGGAAAGATGTCACAACACATTATGCTTGTTGTGCTGTGAAAAAACGATGAAAGTGTTCCCTCATCTTGACTTTTCCAGTTGTTTATTGGGTCAGGATTGAGTGCACAACAGTGACGCACCGAAATTCAAATTATCATTTAAGATTTAAGTTCAAATTACCAAACATATTGCACAGCCAGCATATGTCTCTCATTTGTGTATCCTACTGCAGAAAAGTTTGGGGTCAATAAGATTTGTATTTTTTTTTAAATACTAATTTAATACTTGAATTCACCAAAAGTTACACTGAAGATATTTATGTAGTGTTACAAAAGATTTCCATTTCAAATAATTCATTTAAACTTTCTGTACTTCAAAGAATCCTAAAAAAAAAAAAAAAAACGAACAATTCATCATGGTTTCCCCCAACTTTTGAATGGAAGTATACATGATTCTAGTGCTGCACAATTAATTTAAATACAATCTGAGTAACATTAATAATGGGGTATTACTCTATTTAGTTTGTAGTTTTTGCACACACCATTTCAAATGTGATTTCATATCTTTTTGCCGGAAGATCTAAACAACAGCAATATGAAAATGTTAAATGTTCATCATGTCACAATTGTCAATCGCAATGTCAAAAATAATCACAATTTCTTTTTTGTAGCACAGTTAAACCTGGACCATTTTACATGCATACTTTTTCCTCTACAATAGAGTTTCTGATAACGGTTTCCATCCATCTGAAAATAACATTAAATGTGTTTTTGTCTGAAAATGTCATTAAATACCATTTTCAGTTGAAGCGCTTGAAACGGACAAAATTTTGGTGGATTCCTATTTTTAATCCATGATTTCTAATGTAAATAACAATTTACAGATTAAATCTGTGCCTGTGGCTCTCTCACGCCTCTGCTCATTACTCAGCAGTCTCTCTCTTTTTTAAAACACCTCATCCCTCCATCTGTCTACTACATTGGTGTGTCTTTGCGCTGTTAGTAGTATATGCGGTTCCCTGGAGACCTGAGACTCGCTGTGCATCTGGCTAGCCCTTGGCGCACCTGCCTACTAGCTATAAAGCGCACGCTCCAAGTGCATGCTGTGACCTACAAATCCTGGCTTAGTTAAGAGTCTGGCAGTGTGTCTACACTCTGCACCTTGTGTCCTCAATTCACACTAGCCCAGCAGATGTGCTGAACTGCTGAAAATGAACCTCTGACACTCAGCACAGCTCCCAACCAGAGCGAAAATCCCTCAGCGGAAAAGCACCCAAATCGGTCATGCTTTGGAATATCTAGAAAACATTGTTCTAAACCTACTCCACAGGATAGATGGGTATGAAGAACACATACACAAAACATTGGTTGGGTTGCAAAACCTAGCAAGCTGCTTGGTCAGCTCTTTGAAGCATCATTGATGCCCTAAAATGCTGCCTATGGTCCAACAGTCTATATGCCATTATCTCACCAAAGTGTGAAAACCAAGGGCTGATAGGTAGCTTTTGGGACAGGGCTTACAAACAGCTTGTGAGGATTTGAAACATAGGAATGAATTAGCAAGTGAACGAACAGATAATTAGATGAACATTTACTGCAAGTTAACAAAGGATTGATCTATTCTAATGATTTTTCAGGGACTAAATTAAAGGTCACCGATCTAAAGTGGTAAAGCAATAGATGCAGCATTGGTGATCGGGTGTATGTGTGTGGGTGGAGTGGGCCGCACCTCCCCAGGCACTGCTGGCGGTGGAGATAGGAGTGCTCTGCACAGCAGGAACGAAGGCAGGCTGGAGGTCAAACAAGTCACTGTTGAGGTTTGGCATGCTGTACAAGAGAAACAGAGTTTAGTACAAATATTTAAATATCACCTTTACATTCTTCCACACAGATCTTGTATATTCAACATGTCGCAGTATTTTATGCTATACAATAGCTGTAGGTTTTCCATTAACTAAATCAGAAGTTCTCAAACTACTTGAAGACAACAAGATTTTTTAGTTTTTAGAATTTTTTTCAGGAATTAAATTAAACTGATAATAAGTCACAGTAAGGCTTATACATTGCTTAAAAAAATGTGATCATGAAAATCATGAAAAAAAACCACTACGATTTCCGCAAATAACATTTTTAAATATATTAAAATAGAAAAAAAAAATGTAAATTTAATTTATTTTTTGATCAAATAAATGCAGCCTTGGTGAGCATAAGACTACTTTCAATTTTTAAAAAAAAAAAAGATTACTAGCCTCAAACTTTTCTCAAACTAAGAGGGAGCAAGTGCGTAGTGTACAATATGTACTCCCTCACAGTTTGAGAAATTAGAAACTAGATCATTATACATGTCTGGTAGAACTTAGTCAAAAGTAGCTAGACTGCAAATTTCATTGGTTTCAAGATGTTGCACCACCAGGCCAAGTGGCTTCATCAACTCACTCGAGAAAGGGAGCGAATCGAAACAGCAGGTATTGACGTGTCTGTCCTTTTTCTGTAGACGTCGGCATCTAGTACTTCCTCCTCTCTCACACGGTGTATAGCAAAGTCTAAATATGCTGTTTTTCAGTCTTTGTGTTCTGTAAAGGCCTTAAAAGTTTTAAAAAGAAATCTAAAGCAGAGAGGCTGGGGGTTTTCTGTCCTAAGAGGTGTCCAGTGATCTCTGTCACTTTGTCCAGACAGGCTACATTAATAGACACTAGTGAGCCCACTGCACAGCCGTGGTTTGGTCTTTTTAAAACATCCAAGTTCTTATAGATGGTACAAAGGCTTTTTCACTCTCATCAATGGCACATTTGGATTATATCACTGAGCAGCTCAGAGTCCAGAGCCAAAAAAGGACAAAAACCAGTTAAAGCCAGACAGGGTGAAAAGATTCCGTCCGTTCACTTAAAACAATCAACCTGTTGTGGAAGTTGCATCATCAGCAAGGCAACTCCCACAACAATTATGAGATTCATGATGCCAGCAGGGTTTAAAACCAGCAAACAGCCCAACAGCTGCCAAATACATCAAATAAGTTGTGCCAGACATTGTGTAATTTATTGCAAAACTGAACTTAACTTTGTAATATTGTACAGTATATAAGATGTTGATAATGTTATAAAACGTGTTATGAGAAGAGTATCTTGTGCTTCAAAGAAAATTGAAGAAAAAAAAAGAAAAAAGGAAATGTGACTTTTATAAGTTGTCACAATTTTGTTATTTGATTAGTGACCTAGAAGAGTATACTGAATATTAAGTATCTCTTAATTTGTCTGTTATAAGCTTTCTTTATTTCAAAATCCTACAATTTTATTTCCAGTTTAAATTGATTTTGATTTCAGATTTTTTTTGAGTTTGGATCATATTGTGTAGCATATATTGTAGATTTACTGAGCTTTGTTTTACTGTATGGTATAATACGTTTGCGGTCATGTACAGCACATTAGTGACCTGTTTGTTGAGGGTGGACTTGTGGTGTTGGTGAACAGGTCCATGCCCGCAGTGTGGTTGTTGACACTACCCATAGACTGTGTGATGGGAGAGGCAGAGGGGGTCATGCTGATCTCCTTCAGATGCTGGTTCTACACAATCACAAAACACAGGAAGAAAACATTTACAGATCATGTAAAGCGTGTAAAGACTGGGCTGCTTGGCACATTCCTCCTGCAATGGTCACTGTAGAGCAGGACAGCACAGAGTATTTCTTTCAGCTGAGCTCTGTGAAATCAGACAGATTACAGCCACTCAGGCAGCTGAAGTGCCAGTCAGCTACAGCTCAAATCTACTGTGTGTGTGTGTGTAAGAGATGGCTGAAGTCAGGGAAGATCTCTCAGGTCACACTTCTTTTGACAGAAACTAGCAGACTCAGAAACATCAACTACTGGAGCAGCCTAAACCAACCATATGAAAAGAACAAGAAAAGTCAATAAATCGTCAGCACGTAGAGCTATTTCAAGCTAAGCAAGTCACTAGAGCACAACTACTTGAAATCAGACCAGAGTCATGTTTGGTCTAAAGTCTGGCCACTAGGCTTAGACATATACTGTGTACTATGTTTTTTTACACATGAGCAGCTCATGATCCTGTGACACTGTTCACAGTAAACGCTGCTCCACAAAACCTCATCTCATTTGATTGAAGTTTAAGTCACTTAGTACATGAATTTGTGAATACAACATAATAAAATAAAAGCTTGATGGTTTACCATTTGAATCAAGACAGCCATAAATTAGTCATCTAATTTTACAGTTGCACTGTAAAGTTATATTATTTGTCCTATTTTCTCCTTTACAGTGAAATATTACAATAGTAAAAATTTCTTATTTTATTTAGCAATAATCATAAGAAGAATTATTATTATTATTATTGTGTATAGTTATTTTCAGATATGATTATTATATTATTAAATGTGTACATTATTATTATTATTATACTGATAGATAAAACAACATTTTGGGCCACATTGTGCAGCCCTCTAAAAAAAACCTAAAGCTAGTTTCTAAAGAGAGAGGAAGTACGTTGTGACATGGCAAGATTTTTTGCCCTTTGCAACAACAACAAAATGTGGAAAGAAAAGAAAACAGAAAGAGAATGATAGCACCCTAAAACTCTGTGGAGTGTTGAGAACACAACAATCACAAAGAAACACCAGCTCAATTTCACACAAACTTATCCGAACATGGGTTGTGTAAATACTTTGATGTTGGACTCTGAAATTGCTTTGAATGTTTGAACTATTCAGATACGGAGCCATGGTACATCTGGGGATACATTCCACACCACTGACGTTCCTGTCATTCAGTTTGTGTGTGTGTGTGTGTGTGTGTAGGTGTGAGTATTTGTGTCCCACAAGGTATGACAGTACATCCTGATGGGGACAGAGAGGTTTGATTAACCCCACTGGCCACTTACTGCTGCAGGCTAATCATTGAAGGTACAAGGGCGTATTGTGTAAACACACACACACACACTTGTATGTGTCGAACAAAATGTTCCCAGAACAGCAGCTTCAATCCTGCCAAATCTCAGTGGCATGAAATTTGTCTGGGTGGGATATGCCTTTACTGTATGTACTCTTTATATTCTACATAGAATGAAGGTGAAAACAGCTAACAATATCAGAGTAACATCACTTCCTGTCTATGGTTCAAATTTAATTAGCATTTAGAACATGTTCATTCACAGAGCATTATGGGATAGATTGTAACCCACCTTGAGAGCTTGCAGACGGGCTTGCTCCTCCTCCAGGGCCTGCTGTTTCTCCTTCTCGTCCATCCTGCTGGATGAGAAGGAGAAGGACATGCCCGTGTTGGACAGGGATGACACTGCATTGGACAGAGTGTTGGCTCTACAGACAAAAACAGATACACACAGAAGTGAGATTTCCCTATCAGTTACAATCAGTACAAGGCCTGATTAATTTAACACTGTACACAAGCCAAAAAAGTCATATTACAGGATGTGGCTACATATATAAATCTCTTGCTAATGAGTTGTTGTTGCTGTATCAAGTGCTTCAACATATGGCTTGTGAAGTAAAGTGCTGTTTAGAGGACTAATACAGAATATACTTGCATTTGACTACATATGAAGAATTTTTTTTTTTTTAACCATTTTCAAAAATCACCACGTTTTTGTGTTTTATTGTTTTTATTATGTAGCTGTATTTTTTTTGTTATTTTTCAACCTAATCAAAATAGCCCTAACTGCAGTTTGATTGAGATTAAGTTATTGTTATCGCCGTTATCTATTTTTGCAAATGAACTCTTCATATTTTTGTCTTATATTTATAGCAATAAAATGTAAAACAAGTACACTCACATGATATGAATGAGATGTCATTAGCCAAATAAAAGTTGTTTTATTTTACACAATGTTGCCCACTGTGATGGCCACCATGTTATATTATACAATAAGCACGCTGCTCAATCTTCCTCATTCAAATGAACTTTTCACTCTAATTTGTCATATTTATGATCCTCAGTGCGACAAAGCAATGGCAGTGAATACAAAAATGCATGAGCAGGTATACCAAGGAAGTTACACCAAAAATGACATTTTACAGTTTTAATTAATATATACACACAAATGTCAGCGAATATTAGATTTGGTAGAGTCTGGGCTAACTTAAGATCTGTAAAAATGGAGGATCAAATCCACAAATCAATGTTTTTCATATTAAAATGTTTTTATTTGGAATTTCAGAAGAAGAAAAAAAAATGCAAAACCACTGTAACAAAAAATATGATTCACATAAAAGTAGTAATAATTGCACAAAAATATTAAAAATAAATGGAAAGAAAGATAAATGCATACATAAATAAAAAAATTCTCGGTGTCTCTGTTCAACACCATTCCTCTTCCCCTGCTGATGGAAATGCGAAATGGAAATTGTCCATTCACTGATTAATATGGAAGCTCTTGCTTGCTTGACATGTGAGAACGGACCTCATTGGTTGAGGACTGGCTGGGTTTACAATATGCAATGAGCTCTATGTATGTGCGTTGATTAATGATTGTATGTGAATAAAAGCCTAAATTAAATTCGTCATTCATCATGTAAAACGATCATGTTTTTTTAGAAGGCTTGGATTAAACCACTCAATTCATATGTATTTATTTTAGAATGTCTTTGTGAATTTTTCAAATGCATTAATATTTTGGTTGCACGGACTTTGAATGGATGGACAAAAATAACTTCACAGATGTATGCCCAAACTGTGCTTTACAGCGTGATGCTGGATGTTTTTAGAACTGTAGGATTTCGTACCTGTTGTCGGCGGAGAGCTCCTTGGTTTTCTTTCCCTCCAGAGAAGCCAGGTGCTGCTCAAGAGCCTCCAGCAGACTGCTGGGAGCCTGCAGGAGAAAGAGACGGTTCAAGACCTCAATAAGAACTAGTTTAAAGGGTACCCACTCACACGGTCAAACACACTTGCACACACTCACCCACTCGATCCAGTTTCAGCAAATAATAACAGGAGCATGCTTTAAGCTTTTAGTAAGAGGCGTACAGGCAAAGGATAAACAAGCACTGAAAACAAGAGAGAAGAATACGAATTCGAAAGAGAGGAAGTGACATGCACAGTGGAAGATCCAAGCCTCAAACGCATGACAGACCCATGAGGTCACCGATGTAACTCAAGTATTATACCATGACATTAACCTCTTTACACTGGCTTTTGTAACTAGTAATTGGGGGGTTTCTTCGAGAATTTCTTGAGTCGCAAATCTAGCTGAAACCTTCCTCTGAGCCATTTATTCCGATCTAGGATTTGTTTCTTTTGAAGAGAATTCTCTTAACTAGGGCTGTGCGATTAATCAAAATCTATTAATAACGATTTGAGACGTAGCGATTTGCTAAATCGCAAAGCCTGCGATATGTACACAATATTACTCTGTTCCAGAGCATATGCATGACTGCCAGCCTTGAGTGGCGGTCTTACTAACCAATAGAGTGGGCTCACCTCAGTTCTCCCCGATCAGCACTGCTCTAGCCAACTGCATAAACGCCCACCATTTAAAAAGGGTCAGATCGAAAGTTAGCTAAATTAAAACTAAAGAAAAACGTATGTAACTTCAGCTTCGAAATGACAGACAACGAACAAAAAAGGTCATTTGCAAGAGCTGCGTCACAACGCATATCAAGAGCTCCCTTATCGGTTCTGCTTTCAGGACTGGAGAATAAAAGATACATTTTTAGATGTTTTTATTAGTAGGCTACATGAACGTTATCTTACACATTTTATCTCCCCAACAGATTAATTTGAAATAAGTTTGTTCGCCAATTCAGAAGACCGCACACAAAGCCTGTGTCTCTGAATGCTTCTCATACTCATCCTGCTCTGCCCCACGCTGCGCGTCTCCCGTGTCTCACAGACGAGCCGTTTACACGCAGCCCATCTCGTAATGCTCTTTTATACTCGCAGTCTCGTGCCCGGTTCTGCTCCACAAGTCTCTCACGAGCGCATCTGGCACTATGGACGAGGCCTGACGCACGATACCGCGCAACCTGTGTCCACTCGCGCCTGGCTCCGCGTTTAAAACGAATGTAAATTAAGTCTAACCGCTTGCCAATTTCACTTGGATGAAATGAAACATTCAGTACATTTCCCACTTGTTCTTAAAATCCCAAATACTTAAAAATTAATAAATCAGCCCGTGTAACATGTAATACTTTAATAATTGGCTAAAGAAATATAGTTCTTTATTTATAAAAAATAAACAAATCTTTCCTGTGAAATTCAGTAATTCTGTAAAAGTAGTAATACCATTATAATCTTCCCTGTAGAGGAAAAAAACGTAGATAAAACTATCTACGTAGATAAGAATTTTATTTTATTTTTTAAAATCACAATTTGGTATTTTTCCCCAAATCGCACAGCCCTATTAACAACTACAACAGGAAGCATAACAGGTCGCAGATCAGCAAACACAGGATGTGTATGTTAGCACCTAAGAACACACACACCCCATGCTGCTTCATTCAAATGAGAGCAAATGTTAGCACAAGCTCAGAGCTCATGGTTGGTGAAAAGAGCAGGTGCCTTGTGCCAAGTTTCCAGAACAGACAACCAGTGTATAAATTGCTCTTATGGACTAAGGGTAGGTAAGCTCTTCGACTGAGCCTAGCTGGCAGCGCTGGCCAACATGTCTGGATCTGATCTAGGCTGGCTTTTTCTCCACATCGCTGAGAGGGCAGATTGGGTCTAATCCATTCCATAAAAAACAGAAGCCAAAAGAAAGAAACACACACATGCAGCAGTCTACAATTCAAATAGAACTAAAAACGAACATTGCCTAAGCGGGAAAACACATTACTTCCACAGAAGTGAGATAAAAAAGAAAGATGAAAGTGTAAGAGCTTAAAATTTGCTTCCTTCCTGTCTGATTTGATTTCCTTGAAGACACGGCATGAACAGGCTTGTGATTAAATGAATACATTATCGATGTGCGTGCTGCTACGTAAAGGACAAAGTGAGGTTACATGAATACTTCATCACAATCCTACAAACGTAGGACAGTTTTCTCATGTAAAGGAGAAACAGGGCATTGGGTAAATCATACAGCTCTCGCAAGAGCTCCACCTTCTCCAACTTTGATGGTCAGGGGGTTTGCAAGCATAAAGCTGTCATGCAACCCAGCCGGAGACTTGCTTTTATGCTGATCTGAGCTAACTGTATGATCAAACCATAAAGAGACAACTGCACATCTGGTCTCAGATCAGCAGAAATAGCGATGTACAGCCATGCCTGCAAAGTGACGGGGAAAAGAATGGCAGTTTGGGCCACATTCAATCAGCCTGGTTTTAAAGGGATGAATCTGCTGATGCAATCAGAAAGAAACTAGGGCTGGGAGATGCAGCTAAAAAAAAAAGAAAAAAAAAAAAAACGTTACTTTAATATTTACTTTACGATAATTTTTTCTCTCAACGTATACAGTATGTATTTGCTCTAAAATGGCTTTTAATTTAAGGAATAATCACTTTGGCTAAACCCAGATTTGGACTCAAAATACAGTAAAATGTTCAAAAATAAAAAGAAGAATATTTTTTATTAAATTAACATTGATATTTACATAATTATGATATGTTATATCATTATGCACTAGTCAACATTTGAAGTGGATCAAAACCTTTCATCAGTTATCCCAAAACCAAAATGCCTTCTTGTCTTAGGACAACTTTTATGAACTTTTTTGATCCACTTCAAATGTTGACTAAAAGTATATTATATTATTTATAAATAAAACAAATAATTTTGTTCATTCCAATACTACTATATAGAACAATAGAATAATATATATCATTAAATTATAATTTACCCACATATTTTTCACTGAAACATTAAACAGTTTTATGTTTGTGCATTTAATGAGACAAGACATAATTATAATATGCCCTTGGTTTAATTAGTTTTTCTTCACAATTTTAAAATATTTCTGCACTTACAGTATAGTGAGTGCAAAACTGGCCTGCTGGCACAGGTTTCTAATAAATTAGATGGCCAAATAAAACTGACTGCAGGATTAATGATGCTGGCTAATTTTCAACAAAAAAATGATTGAATATGCTGTAAATATTTGATATATCCCCCAGCACTAGTAGTAACACAGTTATGTCAAACACAAGCAGTGCATATAACCCACCACCTACAAGGTAAGATCCTCTAGTCGTCTGAAAGGAACAATAAACAATGTGTTACTGCAGGAGATTAAACCTCTCATTCAATATAGTGTGTTAACCCCACTCTGTAATGTCAACACTCAAACAAAGACATTCAATTTGAACTGTGCCTAGTGCAACTCCACAAAGTCATACTGAAACAGTGTGATAATCACTAAACACATGTTTGAGAGGGAACTAAACAGAGAGAGGAGTGTTTGGTAACGGCTGTCAAGCAACAAGTCTTGAAGCTATTAATATTAAGTCTGACTTTTTAAACCAAAAAGAAGAGAGGACAGGAGACAGAACGTCCAAAAAACAGTGAGCATGGGTACAGAAACATCACGTAAGACAACAAGAGAAAGGACGAGGACAGGTGGAACACAGAGAAAAAAGGAGGAAGGGAGAGCGGTGGTACAATGGATGACAGCAGCAGAGTAGTCAGGAAGTAGAGGAGAAACAAAGTGGAGATGAAATGTACACTGACCTGAGTGAGATCTGGGATGTCACCCTGATCAATCCCAACTTGCTGGGTCATAAAACAAAACAAACAAAAAAAGGTAAACAAACGAAGGGAGGGGGAGGAATCAGGAAAATAACAAAAAGGTTCATTACATCATGCAGTGACTAAAAATGCAAGAAATAAAAATAACATTGGTGTGGCATGCCGAGAGCCACGGAGGAACAATGGGAACGAACGCAGACATTGATAATGTCTCACATGTTTGACTGTGAGGTGTGGAGTGGTTAACATTCAAAAACAACTTTTACAAATGATGATTTTTAAATGAGAACCAGTAGAAAAAGAAAATTAGACAAGAATCTCACATGGTGAGGGACATTGTTCTCAGAGACTAATTGTCAAATCAAATCCCTGAGAAGAGGAGCCAGTCTGGAAATAAAGCCAGACAGTCTAACGCCTGGCTGGATGGACAGAGGGGAAGTGAGAGAAAAAAGTCGGCAGCACGGGAATTCATCAGTGTCAGAGAGAGAGGAGGGAGTGAGAGTCTTATTAGCACCAAACAGATCTACATTTGGGCAAGAAGGAGAGTGAGACTTTAAAGGTCTCACGCCATGTGAATAAACAGTAGGAACGACAGCCGTCAACGGTCACAGTAAGGATAACAGGGGAGAAACAGCTCATTCCACACTGTATAAAGCAGTCTTAGTGGAGTCTACTCTCTCTGCAGAGTTCCCACACTTTGGACCAATAACTTCACATGGATTTTCCAGAGCTTATCCAAGAATTTTTTTTTTAAATCATTGTGGAGATTGCCGGGGGTTAATTTTCATATGTACAGTACCATTCAAAAATATAGGGCGAGTAAGATTTTGTTATTGTTTTTAAAAGATGAAAAATAATTACAACTTCCAAAGTTGGCAAAGATGAATTTTCAGCATCATTACTCCAGAGTCCAGTCTTCAGTGTCACATGATCCTTCAGAGATCGCTCTAATATGCTGATTTGATGCTCAAGAAATCAATTGTTTTATCAATGTTGAAAGCAGTTTAACTGTTAAATTTATATATAGAAAGTTCAAAAGAACAGCATTTATTTGACATAAAACAGATTTTTTTATAGCAATAATTTGCAAATAGAAATGTTTGGTACTGTTACAATAAATCTATTTACTGTCACTTTTGATACATTTAATGCACCTTTGCTGAACGAAAGTATTAATTCTCTCAAAAAAATAAATCTTACTAACCCCAAACTTCTGAACGGTAGTGCTTGTCAGGTAATAAGTTAGTTAATAAAATTTTGTAAACTTGGTGTACAAATGTACCCAATGAGACCCTCAATCAACAGACTGATGTTATGCTGATTTCCATCTCTTTTTACCAATTGCAATGTTTTAGGAGCTGTTACAGAGAAACCAATACAGAGGTCAGTTTAACCTCTACTCAAACAAAGGATGAAACTTAGTGACATCTGAATGACTCTTGGCAGGAGAGGCACATGTATATGTTTATAGACACATTCCATGAGGACTGTGCAATGCATTGCAGTGCCAGAATTCTAAATATATGGCATCCGTGCACGCATCAGTCTAGTGAATATGAATGCCAGAGCATTGTAGGATGGACAGATATGTGAGAGAGAGAGAGAGAGAGAGAGAGAGAGAAATTGTTGGAGCGGAGGGATCCTAGAACAGACTGTCTAATCTCAGACCTGTCGTATCAAAACACTGTGTGTGTGCGTGCGTGTGTGTGTGTGTGTGCGCACGCATTGCGCTGGTACCTCAGCCACTTTAAGAAACTCTGACAGCTTGGTCATCCTGTACAGAAACTTCTTATAGATGTCCAGGGCATCTTTACACTGATTTTTTTTCATGTCAAAGTATTTCTCTGAAACAGGAGGACAAAAAATAGAGAGACAGGGGGAGAGCAGAACGATTAGCAGAGCAACTCAAACAGATAAAGACTGCAATTATACCATCAGAGGACTATCAAAACACTCTGGGCTGTCTGACAGAGACAGGGGCATATAAAAGCTGCTGTAATGGTTTGCTCAAGGACAGCTAGCACTCTAATGCATTTTCAGACCATCAACCTAAATGGGTATGTGTTACAACAACAACAAAATTAAATAAAACAATAAAAATCATGGAACAATGAATGACTTAATGACTGAACGATAAGAGCTCCGAGTAAAAAGCAGCAATAGCTGAAGAGGAATTAAAGCCTCGTCTCTGCTAGACTACACACACTGGATGCAAATTGCAACGTCAGGCCAAAGAGAAGACAAAAAAAAAAGCACAAGTATCTCACACAGTGTTGTTCTAAATATGTGTTTAGGTAATATTTGTTTGCTTGCTTATAGTTTTTGTTTGGTTGCTTATACTTTTCATAAATCTAAAAGCAAATCTGGCCTCATTTCATTTAAATCTTTTCATAAGAATCAACCAAAAAGTTAAATACAATCTAAAGTTAAAAGGCATCAAAATACGCTTCAAAAACTTTTGGGTTAGAGAGACCTATTCTACAGTGGTTATAGATAATATGGTCCCACCAATTGTCAAAATATACACAATGTTTTCAATCAACAACACGATTGATTTAACATTTATTTGTGGTACACAGATGCAGTTCATTTTGGATGAAAGTATCTCAGACTAGTAATTAATATGTATAGCGTACAGGAAGACCTAAGCTCTTGTGGTTTAACTGCACTGTTCTTTGCTCAGAAAGCAGTAAGACGTAACCCCTAAAGCAGAGTGTGAGAGTGGGACGCTCTCCAGAGTGAAAGGGAGTGGATTACTCTTACCCAGCAGGTTGATAACGCCCTCATTATAGGCAGCAAACAGACGGATGGAGTCTTTGAAGAGCAGCATGAAGGCAGTGTTGATCACTCCGTTAGTCAGCTCATTAGGGTTAGCCTACGGACACACACCCACACAGCCACAGGAGAGAGTACACATCATACCAAATAGCTCGGACAGAATCAACATCAAATGTTGTTGTGTTAAAATAGGGTTTTCCAACCTGAGGCTTCAGGGTCACTTGATTTTAAGGGAACTGATTATCACTTCAATCACTGGCACAATCAAATAATCTGCACTATAAACAGACAAATCTATCCAAGATGAGTGGAAAATTACTAGGACTAAGGGACTTTTAATACTGCAAATGTTCTCACATTTCATCAACCAGGTTGAATTTTTTTTACATACAGACTTCCATTTAAAAGCCTGGGGTCAGTAAGATTTTTCTTTGAAAGAAATTAAAACTTTTATTTGGATGCATTAAATTGATTTCACAGTAAAGTTGTTTATAACGTGACAAAAGATTTAGATTTCATAAAAATGCTGTTCATTTGAACTTTCTATTCTTCAAAGTATCATGAAAAACAATTATCATGGTTCCCACAAAAATAAAGCATCACAACTGTTTTGAAAACATTAAATTTTACTTGAGCACCACATCACAATGTTAAAATTATGTGTTCTGATGATGCTAAAGACTGAAGACATTTAGTGCTAAAAATGCATAGAAATAAATTAAATTTTAAAATATATTTTTATAAAAGAAAACAGCAATTTTAAAATGTTAATATTTCACAAGATTTTTGATCAACTAAGTGCAGTGAAGAATTCTTTCAAAAACATTAAATCTTACCGACCACAAACTTATAGAATATGATTTTTTTTCTTAATAGGTTATAAAGCATGAAAAATGTAAGCGCCAGAAAAATAAATAAATTAATAAATTTTATTAAATAAATTAAATAAATCATTATTTTATTTGAATCATTGGAAAGTTTTAAAGCATACATGCATGTTCTCCATCACAAACCTGGAAATCCAGCAGCGCATCCAGCTGGTTTTGAATGATAGGCAACGTTTTGATCAGCTTCTCTGTGTTCATGGTGCGCATGACTCCATCAATACTGCACCACAAACACATAAACAAACAATCAGACCTCGCCACTTACTCGCAATCTTAATTAGCGGTTAAAAAATCAGCTACTTGATCAGCTTTTAAAAACAACTTAATTATCAGAGTAATGAGCTACCCTGATTAGATTATGTCCTGCTGAGACAATGTGTTTGAACACAATCTTGACTCTAGGCAGACAACATTACAGAGGCAGAACTGAGGTTTACCCACCCTCTCTTCATCTTGGTGAAGTCCACAGCCACCAGCCTATAGGAAAGGGCTTTCTCATTGAGATATCTGCTGTACCGCCTGATGAACGTGGACATGTCATAGCCTGAGGGAAAGATCGAGGGGTTTATCATCAGTGCGCGTGTGCGTACAATCCTTTAGAGACTGGAAAGGTGTTCATGTTTCTGACATACCTTGCAATGCACCTTTATCAAGGAAATTGTTCAGATTGAAGAGCGTGTTTCTTGAGGCCAGATACTGAATGAAACGCTGTGGGTACAGAGAAGAGATCATCAAAATGCTGACACAAAAATATGGTCATATACTAGATGTGATTCTACAGCTCTTAATCAGTCAGAATGCGGGAGCGACTTCATCCCTGACGTGTGGAAACTCCCCGCTGCTGAATTTGCAGCACACTGTGTGAAACCTAGACCTGTGTACAAGACCAGACTCCTCTGAGCTTTCTTTGAGCTGCCAAGTATGTCTGCTGCAGCTCCCCTCCTTCATCCAGCCCCATCCCACCAGCTCACACAGCTGTGGGTTGAGGAAAAGAGCAAAGAGAAGCACACAACGTTCTGGGTGCTGTTGTGAACAGACATGATGGGAGTTTTGGGACTGCAGAAGATTTCTACTACTACTAGGATGCATTCTGACCTCTTTCATGCATGTGGTGGACATGACGGGCAAACAGAGAGTAAAACAGACTCTCAAACGTTCGCTTTACCTTTACACAGACCTCAACGCCAATCAAAATGTTTTGGGATCGGATCACAAAAATCATATTCTGATATAGCACACAAAGGTCTGCCAACTCACCTGTCAATCAACCACATGGTTTAAAATAAATTGTGATGTAACTGAAGCAGATATTTACTGCCGTATTGTGAAATTTGTATTTTTTTTATTTTTTTTTAAGTAGGATGGGGGCTCAGTTATACCTATCAACTGTTGATTGGATTGAGGCAGACTGAATGAAAGGGACAGAATTTAAACTAAATCAGAGATATCTAGCATACATCAAAAATGTATTTATACGTAGAAATTCATTAATATTCATAAAAAATTAGATTAAACAGGGCTCCAAACTGCGACTAAAATGGTCGCATTTGCGACCAAAAATATTAATTTGCGAGTGAAGTTTTTGCTGCGGTCGCCACTGGCGACTATATATAATTTGCATGAAAGGACTTTTTTCCCGATTGTTTTGCGCGCACATCTTTTGTTATGTTCACGTATTAAACTTACATAAGACGATGCGCATCAAAGTTTTACTGAAAAGAGTTTCAAACAGTCCTCGTCTCTGCCGCACACAGTCTGCTGAACGCAGTGAGAGAGACCTGAAAGGGCCTGTTTACACCTGGTCACTTCATGCATTTTCTCTGATTGGATATCTATATGATTTGTTAAAACGTTTCCCCATTTACACTTGGCCACATAAATGTGTCTTCGCAAAACGGATATAAATCCGTTCTTCAATTCCCGCTTCATATGCAAATATAACGGAGTTCACTTCAATGAAAGCAACGGATAATTTTATTAATTATCAGCTAATTTCAATATCAAGAGAGCGCGCGGCATCAGCACTGGAAAGATAGGCTAGTCTCGCTACTTTTAATGAAGAAGATTGTGTGTTGAGCGTCTGCGGCTTACTTTCAGGTTCATTCAGTTTGCGCGTCGCTTGCTGAAGAAATACTCCGCTACTCATCCGCGGTGATGCTTGCTGCATTGCGCTGTCATATCTGACTATAACATGCCATATAGCCTATAAAACGCTCTCACACGTCTATTATTTTAATATTATGGGAGGAGTAAAATTACCATATGTGGTTTCAACAACCAGATGCATTTACACTTGTCCGGTCGATCTTCTTATCGAGATCTTAGTCTATATGCTGTGTTCTGTTAATGCATGGACTTCCTGTTATTTGAAGCGCACTTGCCATCCAGTAATCGCAAAAAGCTTTGTGCTGTCTTACTTTTTAATAAACAAAGTATCAGCTTTAAAATGCTACGAAATTCAAATGATGCGGTTTGGGTGCTCTTTAATGCGGACCACAAGCGCACACTTTCGGTAATATAAACACCAGTACCCCGCGTCCACACGGTCCGTGTATGCGTCCGGATCGCGCGAGCGGAGAGTATCGCACTTAATGCTCAGGCGCGATCTCTTTAGCACCTCCGTTAAAGCAGCAAGTGAACCCATTATATATTTCGATTTACTACTATAGTATGAAATGAACATGATCAAAAGGTAGGCAATAAGAAAGCCTATAGTACAACTTACTGAAATGTTTTATGTAAAAGCTCATTGTTTCAAACTGAGGAAATGTATAAAGCTTGTAAACATTGCATTGTAATACATTTACCTCAGAATAACCACTCAGTGTCCATAAACTCATCAGTCAGCTAGAAAAATAACTATAAAGAGGAGCGTTTTGCTATATTCATGCGCTGTTGCATATTAATATTTTGGTAACACTTTATAATAACGTCCAGTTATAAGTCATTTATAAGTGATTAGTTAATGATTAACTAATCGTTTACAAAACATTCATAAGCAATTAATAAGTGATATGCTAACAATTTGTGTATGTTTTGTTAATTCATTTAAAAGTCATTTACAAGTAATTAGCTAATGATGAACTAATCATTTACAAAACATGACTATACATTCATAGATTATTAATAATTGATATGTTAATATTTTTATCTATGTTTTGTAGAATAAGTTTTGAATAATTTACAAGTGATTAGATGATGATGAACTAATCATTTACAAAACATAACTATACATTCACAAATGATTAAGTAATATGCTAACAATTTATAAATCTGTCATAAGTTATCTTTAAATATAGCATCATGAAATAATCAAACAGATCCTTAATGATTAATAGCTACTAGTTAATATATTATTAATCACTTATAGATCATTGAAATGTCAACATTGTACTATTATCTCAATAAACATTATCAATCATTTACAAAGCTTTCTGCATCCCCTAATCTAAAGTGTAAACTACTCATCAGTTGTAAATGTTTTACAAACTTTATGGTTTCCAGTCGTGTGTGCGTAAATATATATATATATATATATATATGTATATTCACAAACAACCTGTAACCTGGAAGGTTTGTAAAACATTTACAACTGATGAGTAGTTTACACTTTAGATTAGGGGATGCAGAAAGCTTTGTAAATGATTGATAATGTTTATTGAGATAATAGTACAATGTTGACATTTCAATGATTTATAAGTGATTAATAATATATTAACTAGTAACTATTAACCATTAAGGATGTGTTTAATTATTTCATGATGCTATTTATAAAGATAACTTATGACAGATTTATAAATCGTTAGCATATTACTTAATCATTTGTGAATGTATAGTTATGTTTTGTAAATGATTAGTTCATCATTAGCTAATTACTTGTAAATGACTTTTAAATGAATTAACAAAACATACACAAATTGTTAGCATATCACTTATTAATCGCTTATGAATGTTTTGTAAATGATTAGTTAATCATTAACTAATCACTTATAAATGACTTATAACTGGGCGTTATTATAAAGTGTTACCGTGACAACATTTATAGGATGCACTGCACTCAGTTGCCAAGTGATGCTTATGGTCCATGATATTGGTATAGATTCTGTGTAACGAACAATTCTTTGTGACTGTATATTTCAAGTTGTAAAAGACATTTAATTCACACTTTAAGTGAACCTTAGTCCCTCGGTTGACCTGATCATCTACAAGATGGATTAAAATGCTGATAAAGCCTAGAAAAGATAAGACAAACACATGACAAAATGATTGAAATGTTAAAATAGGGGGGAAAAATAAAATGATAATAATAAAATAAACCACTTTTATTCTGTTTTTTTGTCTGGAGCCCTGTTAAAAAATAAATGTAAAAAAAGCACATGAATCATTCACAATAATATCAATGACATTTAGAAATGAGGTTGGATGATTTTTAATTTCATGCTTACTTTAAACTTCACTGATTATGTGCACCTTGAACACCCAAAAATGAAAATTCTCTCATTATTTACTTATCTTATGCGGTCCCAGATGTATGACTTACTTTCTTCAGACAAACACAAAGATATTTAGAAAAATCCTCCACCTCTGTGAGGTGGGTCCCTCAAAGTTGATGCATCACAATGTGCTGACGTTGATGTCATGCAACCTCATGTATGAGACTTGTTCAGAAGCAATGGTTAATAGAGTTTAAAAAGTTTAAAATATAAGTATTTTTCTCACATACATATTAGACATTGCTTCAACAGTTATTCATTCATCAGCTGGGGTTGTATGGATTACTGTCATAGTTTTTGAAGTGTCAATTTTCAAGGACATTTTAATTACCTTTTTATTTCATTACTTTTGTAAAAATCTCTGTTTGTGTTCCACAGAAGAAAGTATCTGGGACAGCGTAAGGGTGATGAAATGAGAGAATTTTCATTTTTGGGGTGGAGTATCCCTATAATTACAAGTGCAAACAGCCTGTGCCTATTTGCAACACACTTTAGGCTGGTACGACAACATTGAGTAAATCTGAATAGAACAAATAGTTTTTCCTAGAAACTGTATTTGTCAATGTCATTTACAAGACACTACAAAGTTATCAGTCCCACACCGAGTCTAAACCAGAATGCAGTACAGTGTAACCTTGATCTTATTTGGTAAATCAGTACACCAGAGAAAAAGAGTCAGCAGGAAACAGTTTTTACGTACTGGGATGGAGCCTTAGGCTTGTTTCACCCCAGGGGAGAACCAGCATGAGGACCTGGCGACAGGCCCTGCGGTCAGGCAAAATCTAGTTAAAAAATTCCAGTGCAGTGGAAAACGTCTGCAGTGGAAAACGTCCTGCATCATTCCTGTTCTGAAGAGACCACAGCCTAAGGAGCTGAATGACTTCAGGCCCGTCACTCTAACATCTCATGTCATGAAGACCATGGAGCGGTTGCTGCTACACCACCTTAGATCACAGGTTCAACATGGACTTGATCCACTGTAGTTTGCCTATCAGGAGAAAGTGGGTGTGGATGATGCCATTCTCTATCTGCTTCGGTCTTTCTCGTACCTGGATAGAGGCAGTAATGCTGTGAGAATTATGTTCTTTGATTTCTCCAGCGCTTTCAACACCATCCAGCCTCCGCTACTGAGTGACAAACTGAAAATGATGGGTGTGGACTCATATCTGGTGAGGTGGATCAACAGTGCTCTCTCCGGTTCTGTTCACCTTGTACACCTCTGATTTTAAATACAACTCGGACTGGTGTCGCATGCAGAAGTTCTCTGATGACACGGCCATTGTTGGGTGTATAAGGAATGGACAGGAAGAAGAATACAGGAGCCTGATCGGGGACTTTGTGGCATGGTGCAGGTCTAACAGTCTGCAGCTCAACACCACCAAAACCAAGGAAATGGTGGTCGACTTCCGTAGGCCTAGACCCCATCTGCAATCTGTGTCCATTGAGGGTGTCTGTGTAGAGATGGTCCGGACATACAGATATTTGGGTCTGGAGTTAGACTGGACTGGTCCCCAAACACGGACGCCCTCTACAGGAAGGGACAGAGCCGACTCTACTTTTTGAGGCGGCTGGGGTCCTTTAATATCTGCCAAACTGTCATCGCCAGCGTTCTCTTCTATGCTGTGGTGTGTTGGGGAGGCAGCATTAAAGGATTAGTTCACTTTTAAAAAAATTTTGCTGATAATTTACTCACCCCCATGTCATCCAAGATGTCCATGTCTTTCTTTCTTCAGTCGAAAAGAAATTAAGGTTTTTGATGAAAACATTTCTCCATGTAATGGACTTCATTGGGACCCAAACGGTTCAAGGTCCAAATGACCGTTTCAGTGCAGCTTCAAAGGGCTTTAAACGATACCAGACGATGAATAAGGGTCTTATCTAGCGAAACGATCTGTCATTTCAAAAATAAATAAAAAAGTTTAAGTTTTATAAGCACAAATGCTCGCCTTGCTCTGTTCTGTGATGCGCGTTCGTGACGTCACATAATACGCAATGACGTTGAAAAGGTCACGGTTGACTTAGGTGGAAGTACAGAGTCAGTGTTTACAAATGTGCGGAAGGAGGACCATATACACATATTCAAATGTCTTTGTGTCAGTTTATCGTTTAAAATGCCCATTTCGTGTGCGTATCCTGGGTGTTTTAATATTAAAAAAAGCCTACTGACTCAGTACTTCCGCCTACCTCAACCGTGACCTTTTCATGTTATTGTGTATTACGTGACGTCACTAACGCGCATCACAGAACAGAGCAAGGCGAGCATTTGTGCTTATAAAACTTAAACTTTTTTATTTATTTTTGAAATGACAGATCGTTTCGCTAGATAAGACCCTTATTCATCGTCTGGTATCGTTTAAAGCCCTTTGAAGCTGCACTGAAACGGTCATTTGGACCTTGAACCGTTTGGGTCCCAATGAAGTCCATTACATGGAGAAATGTTTTCATCAAAAACCTTAATTTCTTTTCGACTGAAGAAAGAAAGACATGGACATCTTGGATGACATGGGGGTGAGTAAATTATCAGCAAAAGTTTTTTTAAAAGTGAACTAATCCTTTAAGAGGAGGGACGCTACGTGGTTGGACAAACTGGTGAGGAAGGCTGGATCAGTAGTTTGGGCTGAACTGGACACCCTGACATCTGTAGTTGAGAAAAAGATCCTCGGAAAGATACTGTCCAACCTGGACAATACCCACCACCCTCTGCACCAAACCATCTCCAGGCAGAGGAGCTCATTCAGTGTCAGGCTGTTGTCCCTGGCCTGCTCTACAGATATACTGAGGATGTCGTTTGTCCCTCAGGCTATACGGCTTTTCAACTCTTCCCTGTGAGTAGGACTTGAACTGGACTGTTGCTAATGGATTTTCTAGATTGATGGACACAGAATTGGAGAGCACCGCCGTCTTATGTCCCATGCCATCTATATATATATTTTTTTTTGCACTGGACTTATATCATCTTTACAGTATCTTTATTACCCCTGTAATCTTTTTTAATGTTTTGTTGTTTGTTTTAATGTTGCTACTGGATACCTGAATTTCCCCTTGGGGATCAATAAAGTATCAATCAATCGATCAATCAATCAATCAATCAAGCATTCCTAGATCTCTGCTTAAGTTGGTGGATCAAGAGTGGTGATCACTGAACAGTAGGCTGACAATCTGGTGTGTATACAGGGGGAAAGGGGCCACCCACCCTTTGAAAGATCAATAATCTCTGATATCAAAGGAGCTCATGGTGCCTGGGGTGGCCCTGGTCATGTGATTGAGGCTTTGCGTGAGGTTCCTCGTTCTCTTTTAGAATTTTTGCAGCCAAATGGTAAAACTTCAGCAGCATTTTAACAATATAGAAAAAAGGACAATGGCAGATTAGTGTGCATAGAAAGTATCAGCAAGTTTAAAAAACAAAGAAAAAAAAAAAAAAAAACAATCAGTCGACTATTGCATTCAGCCATAGTTTTTATCAGCAGAAAAAGAACAGAAATCTACATACTGTTTAAAAATATTTTGGAATAATATTTTTATTGTAAAAATATTTCAATATTCTATGCAAAACTTATTTGGTTTTTTAGTTCAGTTCTACAGAAAGGAATTTAAAGTTATTTGGAAAGATTTATCTACAGGTTATTAATCAGTACAGTACAGATAATAAATAAAAATATTATTTGCACGATGGCAATATAAAAAGACAAAAATTTAATTTTGTAAACAAAGCGTCACAAAATGTCACTTTTTCCTTACACAGTATAAATTAATCTTTATAAACAAAAAATATACAGTGTGGATGTCTTAATATTTAGGAAGGGGATTCCTTTCAAAATTTCTTGGCATCAAAAAAGAAAAAATTCTGCTCTTACAGTGTGTTCCCAATCATTCTCACAGAAAACTACTAAGATACTTCTGCTTTGCACCGGTGCCTCAAATACTGGTCTAAAATCCTTAGGGATCAGACGAGAAGCAGAGTGATGCGTACCATATTCAGACCATGGCGAAAATCCCCAGGATGGCAGCTGTGCGGAGCATGAGCTAGCTCTCTCTGGCACTGTGGCTTAACCTCAGACAGAAACCTTGTGGAAAATGAATGGCCGAGCCAGTGTGTACCAAACTGCAGAGAATATTGCTCCATTCCAGAGCATAGATCAATATAGATTACTGATTCAATGGAGTCTGCAAATCCACATTCGCTTGCCTGCTCCTCTGCATGAAAGCCTCAATCTCAATGTCTTTTTTTTTTTTTTTTTACATAGCGTTTATTCAAAATGAATGTCAGAAGTAAGGACGACAAATATAGATTGATAGGCCAGGAAGGGTCCGGCATTCTCTGCTTAGCAAATAATTAATGTGAGAACAAACCTCAAGTAGTGTGAGAGTGAAGCATCATTTATTATTAAGGCAGGAGGCTCTTTGGCAGGGAGCTTTCTTTCCCAAAGAGAGCAGATTCTATTAACACAGCAGCTCAGGCTGAGGGAAGAAATCAGCAATCTGGAAACAGGGATTGCTCATGTTTTAGCCACTGATTTTGTTGGTGCAGTCAGGAACTGATCCAGAAGCAGTGCTGGAACTGCTATGTGAAATCTGTATGTGTGAGTGTTGGTGTGCGAACCCTGCAGAGAACATGTGTAAATAGGCTGCATGATGATGCCCTGATAATGTGCTGGCTGCTGGTCTTCGCTCTCTCGATCCATACATGTTCTGAGGTTTCTATGGATACGGCCTGAGCAATTACCATGGTTAGAGAAAAAAAAATAAAGGCTTAAAGAAAAACGGCAAGCACAAAAAGATGACAGGATGCGAAAGGAGGCGCATTGTTCAATAGCGATTAATTTCAAACACAAAACCCATTCTGTTTGTAAAGTAGAGAGCTGGAATCACATCTGATTCAGAGCTAAAATGACTGTAACAGAATGCAAAACAGAAATGCGTGACCAAAAAAAAAAAAAAACTTCACGCACCATACAAACTGATGTACTGCTATGTTTAACACTCACAAAATTTCACCATCAAAAAATAAATAAATAAACAAATGTAAAACAATAAAATGACCCTGCTGCACACCAGAGTGGACAAGCAGTGAAAAAAACATTATGGATAACTGCCACTTTGTATACTACAACAAAAAAAAAAAAAGAGAAAGTCAATGGTCCAATCCAACAAGGTGAGTCACCAATTCCCACATGTAGTTTATCCGTACTCCCTAGTTATGAATTACTGATTACAGAGCAGCAGCTGTTTGTTTTCTGCCCACATTTGCCATTCCTGCCTGCAAGGTAAAGAAGGAAAAGTCATCAGGGGAGTGAAAGAATGCTTCATAAAGGTAATAATTACCTTAACTAGCGCACATCACTCACAAACAGCATCCATTATGCAAACAGATCCCACACAGGAGAGACCTGAACTCATAGTCAGTACATGGCCAGAATGTTAAGCAGCCCATTTCACAGCTATGTCAGAAAAGCCTTCAAACTCAACATGAAACTGCATTTCTTTTTCCTGTGCAGTTTGAGGTACATTTCCAAATGTTACAGGATGCTCAATGTATGTATGAATTTGTTTTATAAAATCTAGTCATTTTTCGTGTCATTTATAGATCGTCTGAAAAACAGAAGCAATTATGCTCTTATGCGCAATTACATGTTCTTTGAAATTATGAAGAGAAAATCTTGCAACTGACACAACTCCGCGGATTATACATTGCACATTCTGATCTTATAAATAGCAACAAATTAATTTAAACCATCACACAGCACGGCTGAATTGCAGCTTATTTCTGCAAGTGTGCTGTATGAATCAGAGGCTGTTCTTCAGAAACACGACAGAATCCCTGAGTACATGCTGAGCACCTGTGTTGACACTTACAGAGCAAAATATATTTTCAAGAGTAACATTTACATGGATTTATTAAAAACTCAACTTTAAATGCTGAAACTCTTTGATGGTCTTAAACTGACATTAATCTTCTGTTAACCATTTCATACAGGCTGCATTAATTACAGCAATAGCCTGAAACAAGGGATTGGGGGTGAAAATTAGGGATGTAGGATATGGTCATGCAGAATAAGTTACAGCCAATGTGTTAATAATAGGCATGCTAATAAGCAACTAGTTAATAGTGAAAATTGGACCCTATACTAAAGTGTTACCAAAATATGTTTAAGAGATCACGGTGGATTTTCACTTAAAAATTAAGAACTTGTGTGAGATTCTGGACTGTCCTATTAAGAGTATATATGATCTGATCCCCGTGACTATTTAAAAAGACAGATTCAACTTTATTCTACAATCATATTCAATTTATATCACATTCAATCTTGGTTTCATTCAATCTTCTGGTCAGTGTTTGTGTATTTCTGAATAAGAACAAGTGTTTGTTTTGTCTATGTCAAATCAAATAGTATTGACAGAAGTTAATGATGAAACCAAAAAGACATAAGTTCTTATATTTCTCAGCAGACTGAGGCAGGTCTCTTTAAATACAATCAGCAGGGGGGTATTTATCTTTGTTAAAAAAAAAACTTTATCTGAGCCTCCAACGTTAACTAGATCCAATGAACTTCCCTCACACACACTCACAGACTCTCTATATCTCAAGTATTAACTCACTCGCGCACTCGTCTTCCAAACTCGGTATCCGAAACGAACCGTTCTCGATGGACAGCAGGGGCAGTGGTGTCCCATACAAGGTTAAGCAATTTGCCCACTGTGTGACCCCATATGAACCAGCTGATTAAAATTCCAACCCATTCTCTTTCTGTCCCTTGCCTTTCTCTGTCTCTCAAAGTTCCCTATCCTAACCCAGATGTTTCTTCAATCCCCCCTTCTCTCTATCTTTAGCCAACAAAACATACACTTCCAGTGACGTCACTACAGCAAATTGTACGTTCTGCATCTAGGCCATCAGTGAGTGACATCGGCCTTTTTCTCTTCTATTTGCACAAATGCATGTGGAATCGCCCTTATCAACAACACCTTATCTGTGGCCCCTCCTATGCCCTCTCACAGGGCTACTGCTGACATGACAAATGTCCTCCAAACGTCTCTGCTCCTCAACGGACAGTGATAACCAAACGTGTTTTTCAAGCCATAATGGGGTAAAGGATTAAGATCAGTCTCGACCTGGACCAGACGTTCAGCTCTGATAACAAAAACCACCCCTGGTTGATTAGTGCCCCGTCATGCCGCAGAACAGGGTGTGCTGAAGGACAGTATCTATCTCTGACACTGGCGAGCTGAGGACGCAACGTGAAGGACTTTTTATTTTATAGCCCAAGTGAATGATCAAGGACGTGTGTGAGAGTCACTAGCGCTGCTATTGTTTGTGTGTGTGTATGCTACGGTTTCCTGCAGAATCCACAGTACCACAGAAAATGTAATTATATTTTACCCGAGTTGTGAGCTTGCAGTCTAAATTGAATGTGATGAGATAAAAAGGACCGTGTACTGTGAGAGAACAATGGTACGATACAATAGATGTGTTTTCTTCACTGGCTGCACTTAAAAACAAACATACAGTGTGACTGGTGTAGTACAGTTCACAAAGAAATGACCCTGAGGCAATTATTTTAATGTATCATGCAAATGACTCATGAGTTATTGATCTAAAGCAGACAAATCCATCACTGAACTTACTCAGTCTCTTAGAGCTACATTAACTGCAGTTTAACTGAAGCCCACAAGTTATCTGAAACTGACAAAATGTCCTTTTGAGATACACTCAAAAGTAATGTGAAAAGTATTCCTAAATGTGTTTTAATTCCAAAAATGTAGTTTCTATTTCAAAGTAGTGTGTAAAATAGTTACAATAAGCTTTACATAAAAAGAAAACAAGTATTTGGTATGTCCTCATTTAGATACTGTAGCAAGGTGCTCATGTTGTAGCAATGCATTAAGCGGGCCACGTGCACATCTAGGTCACATCCTCACTGTATATATCATTAATGTGTATGTGTGTGTCATGTTCTTACCTACCCACTGTTTATCATTAGTGAACTACATGCTTGTGCCTGTATAGAAGTATCTTACCCTTTTTGTTGCACTTAAACCGTGCACACTTTCAAACTCAAACGTTGTATTGTACTAACAGCACATGGCTGCAAGTGTTTTTCATATCAGTTTCAAAATGTATAAATCATCTACAGAAACATCCAACAGGAGTTAAACATATTGTCTACCATTCCCCCATGATGGTGTAATACAAAAACTAATGAAATCAAATATCAAATTTTATATGTACACACACAGTACACACTAACATCACGGTTAAATGTGGCTCAAATCAGAAATTGGATCTGGATCTGATTTAAAGGCAGGGTAGGTGATTTGGTTCAAAAGCATTTTTTGTTCTGCTGGTTGAAAGTCTGTATATATCCCGATATCTATCAGTAAGTTAAGTGGTCTAAATTTATGTGTGTTTATATCAACCGTGGAAGGCGTAGGACCATAAAATGTTCATCCAATAAAAATGTTCGGTCCGAACATTACGATAGGCTGTCCTGTCTGCCTGTTAAATATGTATCTGCATACCTCTGCGCACCCTGTTTGCACAGACATGATCAGCATGTCATCAGCGCATTCCAGGGAGAATGAAAGGTGCATTAATTGTAATATTATGCGCTTTTGTACTGTAATGTTTTCTCATCGGTGAATGAGACATGAGGTAATCTGACAGAGTTTCATTCAATCATCCACCAACACCATCTTTCATCGTGTCGCAGGTTAGTCTCTGCTCTGACGAAGCGCATTCGTGTGTTTTGGGGGAGGTGTGGCTTTGCAAAGTGATTATGCAGGGACGGTGGGAATCTTGCTTTCTATTGCGGAAGCTCGCTATTGCTAGCCTTTCCGAAATTGCTTACCCCACCTTTAAATGTGCAAAAACACAATACTATTCAAAGGTTTGCCATCAGTAAAAAAAATTTGAAAGAAATAAATACTTCTAGTCAGCTAGGATGCATTAAAATGATAAGTGACAGTAGTGACAATGTTACAAAAAACTTCCATTATAAGTTAAGGCTAAACTTTTTATTCCTCAAAGAATCCTGAAAAAAATGCTCAAAGAACACAACAGCAACACTGATAATAATAATAAGAAATGTTTCTTGAGCAACAAATCAGCATATTAGAATGATTTCAGATTTCTAATGCCTGCAAAAAATGCCAACATGCTAATGAATTTCATTTTAAAATATATAAAAGTTACATACAAATAGAAACATACATACAAATTAGGGATGCACCAAAATGAAAAATCAGGGCCAAAACCAAAAATTCTGGATGCAAACCAAAACTGAAAATATTTCGTAATAATTATTCATAATTTTGTTAAATAATAAAAAGTAATTTTATAAAGACTTTTCAATTTAACAATTTTAATGACACAGAACGAAAAAATACAAGCCAATAAAATAACACTTTTTATTGAAAGTAACAATAAAATATGAATATTTAATATCAATGTATTATTTTTAATCAGTTCTATGCAACAGAATCAAACAACTCTTTTGCCTAATTATTCAAATAATGTATAGCCCTACAAAGCTATTATTATCAGAACATGTGATCAGAGCACAGCAGGGAGCAGATCAATGAACGAGAGGGTAGCGTCATTTTACCAGCTCTGCCATGTTACAGCACAGTAGCACTACTGCAAAAAGGAACAAGTATACTACAAAGAAATTTCCTGTCTGCGTGTTATTTTAGCGGACTTTGCTTTACCGGTGAGCATGAGTGGTACCAGAGGCAGAGATTGTACATGAGCAGAATGCCTATACATAGAGCGGAGTCACACCGCACAGTGACGGCGGCTAGAGGGAGAGTGAAAGCCGAAAATTCTATTTGCAGCTGATAGTTCAGTGCATCCCCAATACAATCAGAAAACAGTTAAACTATAATATTAAAGCCACAATACTACTGTTTTTCTGTATTTTTTATTCTACTGTATTTTAAAATAAAGTAGCCTTAGTGAGCAAAAGAGACTTTTTTCAAAAACATAAAAAAATGCACACTCCACACTTTTGAGTGATAGTGTAAAATATTAAAATATTTAAAATATTAATATTGACAGGTCTCAAAGGGTCGCTTGCTTTGAACTAAGAAAATGTAATTCTAATGTACACATGATGAACATGCCTGGATGAGGATTTATGCATGCAGCTGGACTTAGAAGTGCCAATCGCTCAGTCCTTTCATGTTGTTGTGGGTCACTTTGACTAATTTAATACTTTTTTTTTGACCACAGATTTGCTGCATCTTAACACCAGATTTACAGGACGGCAAAGTAAAATGCTTTTACTGTCTCACACAAGCTCGGCCACAAGCCTGAAGTGTGATTTGTCATGTAGGGTCAATTTGACCGAGCTTGATCTTCAATGGTAACAGCGCAGAAAGGTCTTGCTGATGAAGATACACTGCCCTCCAAAAGTTTGGAAACACCCCAGGCAAAGTGTGGTTTTGGACGATATCAGCATAAATCCTTATAATTTTTTGGTGCAAATACATTAAAGTAACTTCAATTATCATTGAAGACCAGCAATAAAACATAATAATGGCAATATATACATGTCAAAGACAGACATGCCCCTTTGCCAGCTGTGATGCCTGGTTACTGGTTTAAACTTGGTCCAGGTTTTTAAAAGATTTTTGGGTCAGCACAACTTAATACTGTAACTTCAACAATTGATTGCCAATTCAAAGTCAATGTTTGAATAAACTGACAGCTCGGATGCCCAGATTATGCAGAGCTGTAATAGCTGCTAATGGTGGATATTTTGATGAATCGAAAATGTAATTTTTTTCTATGTATAAACTGTTTATGTAATAAAATATGTTTTCGTAGTTTGTTGTCCCTTATCAGTGCAAAATTAATCACAAATTAAAAAGGAATCATGCCAATATTGTCCAAAACCCCACTTTTCTAGGGCGTTTCCAAACGTTTGGAGGGCAGTGTATGGGCCATATTAAAAGAAAAAAAAAATCGTATGAAGCACCAAGGCAGAATCTCTCACCTCATTTCCATACATCATTATGTGGTGTGTGGTGATGAGCGCTTTGAAGACCACAACCCAGCTGCTGTTGGTGGTTCTTTCAAACAGAGTGTCAGCCAGCTGGGGCACGTTCACATTCATCTCATTGGTGCAGTGGATCAAGTCTGAAAACACATGGGGCACATGTTAGAGCAACACGCATCACTGATTCAAATCTCAAATGGATCAAAGATCCCGCATAAGATGTAAACAGCATGGACACAAACATAGCAGGGCCCTTGCATTTCATGATCACATATTAAAAGTAACTGCAGCAGGTGCTAATGGAAGAAGATCTCCGTGTACTCAATATCCCTCTGCACACAACACAGAGAGTTAGACAGGCTTCTAACACAGTCGTTCTGTTACGCAACACTCACAGACAAGAGAAGATCCAAAGAGCGTCACGTCTTTAAATATGCAGCAGCATCCCAGTTTTGCTCTGTGTACTCGCATCCGAAAGCAGCATATCTTGAACGCCATCAGAGGCTCGAAAACTCTTGTTTCTGTTCTGTCCTGTTTGCATAATGAAGACATTCCTCCTACAGCCCATAGTGTTCTTTTTTTGTTCTTCAAAGGCAAATCTTTTTACCCCCCTTCCCTTGAGAGAAACATCTTTTCACACAGAGAGCAGGTAATGAGGGAGACGACTCCTCCGTATCTGTCGGATTTTGGCCCTGTGGGCCTGTCTGTTGTTCTAATAGGGAGTTCTAGTGGTAAGTAGTGCAGCTCCCAATTGGAGTCTGATGATGAATCACAAGGATCTGGCAAAAGAGACATTACACTATGGGCTATACATCTACAAAACACACTTACAGGATGCCAGTGAGGTACAAATGGCCTATAAATTGAGGATGTGTTGCACTACACTGTGCACATGAGGAAATCTATAACAATTTTCATAGAATTCTGTGAAACACAGAAGTGGAATTTAACATTTACTTCAGATGGCATCGACAGAGCAGTTATTGGTTCAGATGATTATTTTATCTGTTAAATAAATATTGATTTCCAGGGAATGCACAAACTAATAAAATGTATACCTTGAATTCAGTGCAAGTCACTTTGGATAACAGAGTATCTGCAGAATGTTTTAAAATCAAATTTAAGGTGCTTTAAGAGCTGCACAAATAAAATTAAAACCACATGTCCCAACAGAACAAAGCCATACTCTACAATCTCAAAATAAATCATGTATATCAAAGTAATTTAGTTAAACATGCTAGGGCACACATTCAACTGCAAAACAGGGTAACTTCAAGTTTAAAATACTCAAGACGTTTTATTCAATCTCTAAATGTGTACTAAAATTGGTTCACATAATAATGTGCCTGACACAGACCTGATGGTCATATCAGTGCATGGACATTACTTTTGTATTTTGCTTCACATAATAATATACCAATAACTATGAATTGGAGGTTGATCAACATTGGATTTTGCTCATATGGTAATATCATATTTAAATAAAAGCAAAAAATATATATTATTGTGCCGATAATGGTAAAATCTATACAATCAATGCAACTAATATTTTATACCTATGACAGCGCAACCCATCATAGCTTTTTGACGTATAATAATAATCTTCTCAGACTGGATTGTCATTCTGTTTTTCTGTAAAACCTCTTAAAGTTATAAGACTTGTTACATTTTTTTAAATATATTTAAAACTTCAACTGGCCTTAAATTACATAAAACTAAATTTAAGGCATTTTAATACTTTTAATGGACCTGTGGGAACAGTGCCAAATGCATTTGTAATTATTAATCGAGAGGATAGTTGGAGTCCTGTTGTTAATTTTTTTAATTAGCATTTCCAAGTTAGAAGGATACCTGTATAATTTACAGCATTGAAAGGATAGTTCAACCAAAAACCAACTCTCTCATTATTTACTCGCTCTAATATTGCTCCAAATCTGTATGACTTTTTTTCTTCTGTGGAACAGACTGATAAGATATTTTGAAGAATGTATGTGGAATAAACAATTGAAACTAGAGGTCAACCAATAGAGGACATTACCGATACTGATAGCTAGGCTGGACCACAATGGCCGATACCGATTGAGGTGCAGCTAATGTTTCCCTTGATTGCAAACATACTGCTGTCCTTTCTCCACTAATGCAGCATCTCGTCAACAAATTACTTAGTAATGATATGAAAACTTGCACTACAGTATACTGTGTAAACACGTTTCATTGTTGATGTTTTAAATCCGCGACTTAAGTGTCCCCCTCTGTGCAGCACGCAGTGTCACGTGTCAAAACAAACAGCACGTGCTGTCAGTGATTTCCGCCTCTAGAGGCTTCTCTTGTACTGTATAATGACAGCAAAGCATTCTCAGCCAGGGCTCGCGAAAATCACTAGCCGGACGTCCCGAAGCTAATGTGCTTTCTAGTCGGGCTACCAAAATGTATTACCACCCTGCCTAGGGTGACCACCTCGCAATAGATCTGTTGCAGGACAGTAGATGTGATTTTGCGGGACAATGCGGGATACGAGTGAGACCGATACATTTACTACTATTATGCCATTTAAATACTGATTTACATTACATCCATTGTCTTTTATGTTATGCCGATTTATGTTTCTGCCGGTGGATGTCCATTGCCCACACTCCAGGTTGCGCTTCTGGCAACATTAAATCCAGGAGAGAGTGTAAGTTTTGAGCAAGCACACGTAGGCCTGATCTCTGATTGAGAGAGAGAGTGCATCTGCTTTGTGTAAGTGTGAAGAGAATCCTGCGAGAGGATACATTTGTTGCGCTCTCGCATTACAGTAATGCGCTCTGGACACTTGTCATTAAAATAACGTCATAGAAACTGCCTCAAACGCACTATTAAAATAAGAAGAAAGTCGTGTCTGAAAGCTGCAATCATTTTTTTTTTTTAAATGAAACGAGAATATCGTGTTTTTCTGGTGCTCGAGCACTTGATGAGGTCCGCACATCCTATGTGTTTTATTTTATATATTATTTTGGTATTTCAATTTCTGGGATGAAAAAAAAAAAAAAAAATACAGAATACATAATTGAAATGCGGGACGCAGCTTAAGTCTTGTGGGACGCGGGACAAAGCTCACGATTTCGGGACTGTCCCACAAAATGCGGGACGGGTGGTCACCCTAACCCTGTCCAACGGGTTATCTTAAACACAGTTAGGGCTCCCGCGAGTCCTTAAAAACTCTTCAATTTAGTTGTATAAAATTTAAAGGGGTCATCTGATGCCCATTTTCCACAAGTTGATATGATTCTTTAGGGTCTTAATGAAAAGTCTATAACATACTTTAGTTAAAATTTCTCAATGGTAGTGTAAAACACACCTTTTTTTACCATGTCAAAATAAGCTCTGTTTTTAGCAAGCCATTCTAGTCCATGTTGCTTTAAATGCTAATGAGCTCTGCTCGCCCCGCCCCTCTCTTCCGTGGAGTGACGAGCAGTACGGTTTACTTTAGCTGCGAAATTGGCTAACTAGCCTGTTATTAGTAAAGGCAATTAGAAAAGATTCATAAAAAAACCCTTATTCTCACTTCTTCTGTAGATGAAGCTGGATCATGAATAATTCTTGCAAACATAGACGCATTTAGGCAGATCGGGGAGCGGCGCATTCCCTTCAAAACGACAAGTAATGTTAATCCTTTGCGTCTTCAGCAGCTCAGATGTCAGGAGTTAATGACGACTGTTATGTTCATTATTACATCCAACAACAAAATGCTTCAAATCGCTTAATCGGAGACATCTTATCTTCCCCTGCACTGGAGTCGACACAATGGCGGACTGATGATCGCTCACTCAGGGCGGGTCGAAGGTAAGACAGCCTTGTCAATCATTTATCATTCTTGTCAACTTCATTCTGACAGGAATCTCAGAACAGTTTGATTTGAGAAAGGGGATTTTAAAATAGGGATTTAAAAAAAAAAAAACCCTGGGTGGATTTTTATCATTATAGGATGGATGTGTACACACTTCCAACACACATTTATGTTCAAACAACTTGTAAAGTGAATTTTGCATCCGATGACCCCTTTAAGGGAATAAAAAGTTTTAAATACATTCAATGGTATAAGAAAAGTATTAATTATAATTTATAGAGGTCTTAAAGTTGGGGACGGAAAGACAAGAATCGCAATATGGCTGGATTAAAGGGATAGTTCACCCAAAAATTTAAATTCTGTCATTAATTACACACCCTCATGTCGTTCCAAACCCATAAAACCTTTGTTCATCTTCGGAACACAAATTATGATATTTTTGATGAACTCCACAAGCTTTCTGACCCTCCCATAGACAGCAAGGATATGATCACGATCAAGGTCCAGAAACGTAGTAAGGACATTGTTAAAATAATCCATGTGACATCAGTGGTTCAACCATAATATTTTGAAGCTACGAGAATACTTTTTGCCGTTACCAGCCATTACTAAAGTACCACCTCGTGGCAAAGAATGAATGTGCATTTCCAATAAGCCTTTCTGCTGTTTGATCAACTCATGTTTTTACACAGCAAACGCGCAGAATTGTAAATGTGAAAGAAGTTAATGTGCCTTCTAAAAATCTAAACAATTAAGGCAGTAATATTTATGCGTTTTAAATTAATAAAATAATTTATGTTTAATTCATTTAAAGGCTGAAATGCCATTTTATAAGATTTTTTTTTTTGTGAAATCCTGTATCTGAACTGTGAATCATCTGGTTTTATGGCTTAATATGTTACCATTAGGGGCTTTCGCACCGCGTAGTTCTAACTACCCAGCAGGATGGTTCCTAGAGAACCAATTTCTCCCTCGGGTCGTTTCCTGGTTGCATTCGCACCAGCAGCAGAAACCTTTTTTGTTTTCGTTGTGTGTTTTGGGTTTCGTGATAACAGAGATAGAATGTAAATGCACAATTTACGCGACTGAAAGCTAAGAGACAAAATCTCCTATGACAACTTGTCTTGCAGTGTTACATATCGAGGCGAAGAACACAACACTGCAGACAACAGGTAAATGCCGTTTTCGCTGTTTTCCATGTTCATGGAGTAAGTATTTTTACATGGCTTTTTAAAAATGCAGAGTAGCCGGTGTTTCGTAAACATTTGGCCAATCAGGGTACACTTACATCACTGGTAGCTCCTATAGAACAGTTTTAGACCCTACTCTGAAGAGCTAATTTAGTTCCTCCAAACGGAGTTCCTAGAACTAAAACCCTTCCTAGTTCCTGGGATGCGAACACGCCAAAAGCGGATACTTCCACCAATAGTTCTAGGAACTATGAAAGGTTCCTTTGGTGAGAAAGCCCCTATAGACATTGTCCAACCCCTCATTCAGTGTTCATTTGAACTGTACAGCTCTTAAAAAGGGTCATAAATTGCCTTAAATTGTTTTTAACAATTTCTGCAAATATCCTGTAAATAGTGAAATAGAATTCCTTGATATTTGTGTATTGAAAATATTTTTTGATTGGCAACTCCTACCTGATTTTCTATATAAAAAAGTGGTCTTTTTATTTGAACTAGTTAAATTGATTTTCAGGCTACCAAAATCTAAAGAGTATCTGCCCAAAAGGGTTACCAGGGATTAGCCTGAAGCCGCTCTAGCAACAAACACAATCCTGAAAAACTATTGGCATGAAATCTGCTATGCAGATAGCTGATAGTTCCAGCAATTAAACATCAGCAAACCCGATACATCAGTCGACCTTCAATTGAAAATGAAATAAAAGTCAGTGGAGTCCAAAACAAAACTGGACCCCATTGACTTTCAGTGAATGAATAAAATGACAGAGACAATCTGCAAAATATCTTATTTTGTGTTTCACAGAAGACAGGGTTTGGAATAAACACAAGGGTGAGTAAATATAATTTTTCATTCTTTGGTGAACTATCCATTTAATAGAGAAAAAAAATTATATACACAAACAAAATAAACAAATGAATCAAAGTCAAATTGGCAGCTTGTGAATCGAATCTGGAGACCTGTATCAATACCCAGCCCTAGTTGCTAGGGTGTTGTGGGTGGTTGCTAGGTGGTTACTAGGTTATTCTGGGTGGCTGCTTACTTGCCCAAGTACAAAGAGCCCAGCCCTAAGTCTATTGATATTCTGGTCTCTAGATATGGCTCAGGTCCCTCCTTATATTTATGTCTTTGGTATTACCCGCCACGGGAAAAAAATGCAAGTCTGATCATTTAGAAAAGTAATAGCACCCAGAGGCACATTTTGAGGTATCATTCATGCCCATAGCACAAACGAGTTATGTGCCAAAGTTTAGTACTTATAGTGAGCAATAGTAATAGTACTGCAAACAGCATTAATAAATGTGTGCAATCCTGAAGATTCAAGTCAACTCCACTGAGTTATTCAGCCTCTCTTCCCAAGATTAATGCATATTCACGCGCTGTGACTACTATTAAAAACATACGGCAGCCTTTTGGGGAATGAGTTACGAGATGGCTGCCTGTTCAACAGTGTTTTCACCCATCTCTCTCTCTCTAGAATGCATCATGGCTTTTCCTCTTTCTTGCTCGCTTTCTATGATGGTCAGGAGGACAGCCTGCGAGCTGATTGGCTCCTATGGGAGGGAGGGGGAGCGAAAGAGAAAGAGAGTGAATAACTCGTCTAAAGTGAGGATGTGCGCTGATTTAATCAGATAAAACCGAACACATTTGGTGGTATTGATTACAAAGTCCATTGTATTAAATGAAGAAAGACTGAGAGAGGCATAAATAACAGTGAAAATGAGCAAGAAACTCCCCATTCCTGCTGACAATTTAAAGCACAGATAATGTATGTGGTTGTACTCCTTTGGACCTGAGCTATGAGCAGAGCTGGGTAGTAACTGATTACATGTAATCTGGATTACGTAATCAGATTCCAAAAATGAAGTACTTGTAATTAGAGTAAATTACATTTTAAAATACTCGTAATCAGACTACAGTTACTTTTTTATGGATTACATGATTACATATTATTCACACAATTGCAATAAATTATTCATAAATGATTAATTCTCTTTTGCATTTTCCTTTCTAAAATAGCCTACCGAATATATACTTATTATATATGTATAAATAGTCCAGTCTTGCGGACATTCACACAAAGATCAGTCATTAGTCGGATGGCGAGAGCATTAAGACCACTGGATTTACAAAAATCATTTCAGGTTTAAGAAGGGTTTCAACATTGCATCAACTACTGATGAACACATTCATTTTTATTTGAATTATTACTCTGTAGGTTTTTTAACCATGTATTATTAATTATAACTAATTAAAATACACCTATTCGCGTTATTTCTTAGATACATGTAATGCAGGCATTCCAAAACCTTATTCACCAAATATATTTGCTTTAAGTACCCCTGAGATTTTAAAATAAATTTTAATAATTATCACATTTGCATGTTCACGGTTTCTTTGATGTTGATTAATGATCACATGGCATGCAGGTAAATAAAAATATTTCATCTTTTTTAGTAAGCGTTTTATTTAAAACAAAGACTATAGAAACACAAAGACTGTTCACTCCTATACTTATGAATGGGAGAAACTGCAACACGCAATATGGAGGAATAGTCCCACCTTCTAAATGAAAGAGCCAAATTTCCCATAGAAACCGTACTAGACTAACCAATGCATATGTACAGTATAAGCAGGTTATGATTCTGCATGCGGATTGCCTGGTCTAGCCTGAAAAATAAGCTTTTTAAACGCTATTTGAGCATAAGAAACAACATTCATGGGGCAATAAATATCAGATTTTTGTTGCTGATTTGACAATGTGAGTTCAGCGAGCAGTTTTTGAGATTTCAGGATTCCCCTGTTCATTAAGATTGTATTGTATGAGCTGACTGGAGGCGTTGCAAATATGGCCGCCAAGTGAAGAGACTTTCCTCAAAAGGGAGTTCAAATAAAAAAAAATTTAAAAATTAAATAAAAAAGGGGAGTTTGTTTTAAAATGATTTATTTTAATTACATTTTTTATGATTTAATTAATTTTCAGCTTTTCATTAAAAACTCACAACCCCCCTGCAGTTCCTTTACGAACCCTAGTTTGGGAAACTGTAATATAATGTTTAATGCACTTCATGTTGTAAATTACAATTAATGGAACAAGTTTTCTTACTCTTTGCATTTTTTACATCATTATGGTACAAGATAATGCTATTTAAATCAATGTGATAAACGAGTTAAATCAAAAGTAATCTGATTATATTACCTAAAATCTGTAATTTAACAGATTACGTTACTGACTACTAGTGTTGTCAAAAATATCGATATTTCGATAAATATCGATACTGAAATATCTGAACGGTACCAATATAAATTTCCCGAAGTATCGATACACCGATACTAGCCGAGCTGTCACTTTCACTTCTCTCCAAAGGCGCGTGGACAAGCACTACACGTGACCGCACTCGTCTCCTTCGCTCTGGTTAAACAGCAAAAGTGAAGTGAATAGAAAGATGACTGCTCTGGTTGTAAAAGAACACAGCAGGAGCGCTATCTGTAGGGATCTATGATCTCCGCGATGCAGAGAACGCGCACGGAATCCAGTCATAAAAACGGAATTTACAGTTTAACGCGGAATGTCACGGAATTTGTCAAAGTTTGGATGAATTAATCAAAAGTAGGTCATTACACAAATCAAATCGCGTTGTGGACTAGTATCTGTAAATATTATGCTGCAAAAGTCGATTTAAATATGAATCCTGCATGTTCTGCGCATCTCTGTGTGAATGTGCTGCACCTGCGGTTGTGTTTACTAATGTGGCGCTCGCGGTGATTTCAGCGTCTGCCGTCTCAATGAGGATATAAATACATCAACAATATCCCCAGAACTGATCTGAAGGGCACTTTACGAGCATTACCATTTAATTTGAGTAAAACTAGCGTCATATCATACACACACAGAACTTTAAAAGTATTCACGGCAACCCGTCAAAATAAAAGTTCGGTTTAGCCTAGGGGTGTGCGATATGACGATTTTTGATCGTGGACGATAAAAATGTCTCCACGATCTGCTTTTGAAGAAAAATCGTAGTATCGTGCTACAGCACACATTATGTCAAATACAGTTCTGGTTTCCGTCTCTATATACTGTACAACACGACATACAGCAGTAGAGTTACTCTGACACGACACTGCACTTATTCGCGATCGCAAAAGTACATTATTTGCACACAAGCCTTGCTGGTTAAATGTTTAATTCGCGCTCTGGTCTGACGTGCGCTTTTTCTGAGCGCATACACCTGAAGCACGCGCACTAAAACGCCTGTCTAACAGCGCGAGCGCCTGATTACTCAACTAAGTTATATTTTGCGCTAATACTGTCAAAACACACAAGGTTTACATACAGACTGAGTTGGTTATCTCTAAAATAAAAGTAAATAGTTAAGAGAGAAACGGATGCGTGCCTGTATATTAGATGCGTGCAGCTCTTAAAGGGACAGGACACTAAACATGCTGTCGACTGTCATTAAAGGGATAGTTCACCCTAAAATTTTATTTCTGTCATTATTTACTCTCTCACATGTTGTCCCAAACCTCTATTAATTTCTTGTGCTGAACCCAAAATAAGGTATTTTGAAGAATGAGGGTAACCAAACAGTTGCTGGTCTACATTGACTTTGATAGCAAGAAAGAAAAATCCCATGGAAATCACTGAGGACCAGCAACTGTTTGGTTTTCCACCTTCTTCAAAATAGCATTTATGTTCAGCAGAAGAAAGCAACTCATTCAGGTTTAAAACAACTTTTGAGTAAATGATGGTATAAAAATAACACATTATGACAGAATTGACAGACAGATGACAGAATATTTATTTTTGGGGGAAATATTCATTTAACGTTAACAAAACAACAAAACACAAAGAGAAAAATCACTCACTATTCTTGACTGAAAAACTAATACAGTTGCTTTAGGAATCAGTCTATGTAGTGTTTTATTTTTATATTTGTTCATTCAATTTCATTGAATGCTCCTGCTAAATACACCTATTGTACCTGAAAATAAAGCACTTTTTTATTATTTGTATATTGTGTGTATTTGTAATGTGTATCTTTGTTCTTATTTTTTAATAAGAAAGATAAAATAATGAAAAAGATTTTTTATCTTCACCCACTTTGGCCTAAATATCTGCCATGCGTCTTTGTCTTTCTAGTTTGGCTGTAATGCTCAGACAACTTGTAAAACCAAAATAGTAAAACTAACATGACAAAGAACCGTGATAAAATCGTGAATCGTGATATGATATTTTTCCCATATCGCCCACCCCTAGTTTAGCCTATTCAAGACTGTGTGCCAGAAATAGGCTATATTACTATTATTTAGTAGAATGTACATAATACTACTACTGTTAATTTTTTTTTAAAGAAATAATCACAAAATATTTTTATTTTAATAGTAAATCCCCTTCATTTGCCAAAAATGTAAATGTTTAATTTTCATTAATTCAAATATAAATAAATTAAAATTGTTTTATGCCTTCATCTGATATCCAGTAAAATTTAAATACACACAGAATTTCTGAGGGGGAAAACACATTTCATAAGGCTACTGTAAGAATAAATAAAAATTGTTTGTATGCATTCAAATAATAGACATGCTAAAACACAGAATTTGGTAACAATAAAACATAAGGTGAGAAAAAAATAAAACATTTCATACGGCCCTAAACGTGTCATTTTTGTTACACTTTTAATAAATTAAATGTTAAATTGTATAATTTTCATGATTTTAATGAATTAGACGTGCTTTTAGATTAATAGCATTTAATTTGACCATTAAAAAAAAAAGAGTCCAGAAAAATTAAAACGGAAAAAAACGGAATCCAGAAAAATTAAAACGGAAAAAATTGAATGTAGAAAAAAATAAAACAGAATTTGGGGAAAAATAAAACGGATTTCATAGGGCCCTATATCTGGAAATATTTTGGTTATGAAGCAAATGAGAATATCAACAAATAGAACTTTGGATTTTAATTAGTACATGTATTAGTAAACGTTAGTTTCAATTAACATTTAACTAAGATTAATAAAAGATTAATAAATAAATCAACAAATGCAGTACCTCAAGACATTTTTTTGTTCATGTAAAATATACCGCATGTTCTCGACTTGTTACATTTATCTTTAAATTAAAAAAATTACCCCCTTAATATTGTGGCAGATTTTTTCTCCGTGGTATCGAAAATGGTATCGAATATCGATATTTTTCAAGGTATCGTATCGAAGTTAGAAATTCCAGTATCGTGACAACACTACTGACTACAATTTTTGTCATGTAATCTGGAATCAGTAACGGATTACAATTTGTAAGTAATCTACCCAGCTCTGGCTATGAGACACTGCATATATAACAGCAATATTAACTCTATAGTATCAGTAATTTAAATGGAAGCATCAGCACCTTATTTAATTTTTTTAAGAGTGCATTCTTAAACATTTAGGCTGCCTAAACTATTAAATAGGCATTTCCCAGTCCAGTTAGAGCTACTTCTTCAGTCAGGTTAACACGTATGAATTTTACTACAAGTGCATAAGAAAATTCTACATGAAAAAACCAAGATACCAATAAAATGTCTAAAATGTGCATTAAAACATATACTGGTTTAATGTGGATACATTATTTGCATACAAAATGCTATAAATCACGTTCATACAATATTGGAATTACATCTCATCCTCACTGAACTCATAATTCCAATTTATAAACTCCGATTTGTACCACCTGACCAGCTTCAAAGGTAGAATAGTAGTTCTGATAATATTTTTGTTTACTATTAACCTACTGACTATTGTTAAATGCAGGGTAAGCGATTTCTGAAAGTCAATGTTGATCTTTGAAATCACCAAAGCAAACACACCCCTATACTCCAAAAGGGTCTCGCCCCTATTTTGATAGACATATACGTAGCCTACGCAACCCAGGCAACGATTAGTTCTGTGAAACATAAGCCGCTTTTCCACCGAAAATACCTGGAACAATATGTCCCAGGAACTTTTTTTTCCCCCAGACCTGTTGCTGTCTGCTGTTTCCATCGCAGTCTAAACTACAGAGAAGATTAGGCAAATAGTCTGGTGACTTAACGTTAGGTCTGCGCATGTTTCTCAATACAAAGTACGCAAATTTTGGACTTGCATCCTCGGTAGTTCGGACTTCACGAGTTAGACTCGGGAGTGTGAACTCCCACGGACGGAACGGACGGAAGTCCAGTAGTTCTGCAAAGAGTACTTGATAACATCTGACAGCTCGCCTGCAGTCTTCCTCACTGTATTTACAGACGAAACAAACACCACTGCCTCTTTTCGTTTTCATTTAAAAATATTAATAGCCGCAGAAATATAGTTCAGGGAACGTACATACATTACAATGAAACTAAATATTATATCAAACATTGCCCATTTTCATTTTAACATATTAATAGAACAATAGAATAAAGACCAAAGATTCCCTGTTAGATTTACCCAAAACAAATTATATCTTATGTTTAACCACTACACCAGCGGAAAATGTCAGAAGGACTAGCCGAGGTTATGCTCCTCTCTTCGGGATACATGAGCACTGATCGCCCGGTATTTGCGTGGAGCTCACTTCTCCGAAATCGGCGAAGCACATTTTCAAATAGGCGCCGTTTTTATACATAAACCACAGATTTGAGTTTTAAACAACTACATTCTCGCCTGAAATACACGCGTCCAGTGTAGGCAGACTTTAGCTGTTGCGGCACGCCGCATCCAGTGTAGACATGGTGTTACTCACCTATCGAGAAGAACCAAAGCAACCTCGGCTCCGATTACAGGCCTTCCGCTCCTTGAGTTGTCTCCAGCGCTGGAAAGCTGATCCGATATTTACACGGGTCCTACTTCTTGCCTTATCGTTCCGCAGACGTTTTCCCCTTTTGTTTTTTTCCACCATCTCTATCTTTCTGTCGCTCGGCTGTTCACTGAACGCTCTCTCCTCCATATCATGAGTAGACACGCCCCTTACTGCTGACTGGCTACAAGTTTGTTTTGGTACTCGGCCCTGACTCAGTTTTCTAAAACGTTTTTGAAAAATTGCTTACCCTGCCTTTAATTTCTTTAAGAAAGATTAAACTGAAAATAAATGCAAGACATACATTACAGTTTCATGGAGCAAGTGAATCAGATAGGGCTGCAACAACTAATCGATAAAATCGATTATTATCGATTATGAAAATCATCGACAACGATTCTCATTATCGATTAATCGGGTCTGCCCACAGTGCACGTCCAACTTCAGCTGGTTAGTCAAATTACGGCACTGAACAATGCATTTCTATGGACAAAATGCATCTAAAAATAGTGGACGAAACAGAAAGAGATTCTGCCGGAGAAGCACGTGATCTAAGCTGCCCAAAAAATGATAATTCTTTATTTTAAGCTTTAAGTTAATGCAAGAGTAATGGCTTGCCCTGTCAGGCGCTTTGACAGATGCGTGTGCGTCCTCAGCGCAAAAACGTTCAGTTTACGGTCATATCCTTATCTATAAATGCCACAAATTCACGCGAGCATTTCCATTTTTGCATAAAGGTCCGTCCTGACAGTCTGTGTTAAGTTTAAAATACCGAATGAGCGCCGGCGCGGCGGGGCGCGCGCACGCGCGTCAGACGGACAGAACAAAGTAGAGAGGGAGACAATTAATAGGCTTTTCAGCGCAAACATATCCACTGTGCTGAATTATCTGTTGTTGAAAGTTAATTTAAGGTTTAAAATAAATTAAAATATTTTATGAGAGTAGGAACTTTAAAGGGATAACAGCGTGTAATTGTCTGTCTGAATATAAACATGAGACGCTCCATAACGGCCTTTTACAGGATAAAGAAATGACGAGGTGACTGTGATCAAAGTAGTTCCTGCAGAACATTACTCTTACCTGTTGGTTAACACTGAGTTTGTGTTTTTATTCGTCTTTATTATTATCTTTATTATTTTAATTTTTAATAGAGGTTTAAACTATATTCAATTTTTACAATGCTTAACAAATTTATGTTCGTTTTTTAACAATGTGTTTATGTAAGGTTTGTGCCACTGCTGCTCTAAAGTAACAGTATTGGTGATAACCAAAATCATTTTTCGGCTTTCTGTACTGGTTAGTACTCCAATATGTGTAAGCTCTTTAGTAACAGTAGTAGGCTATTTTTAATGCTATAATATCATTATTGCTGTTATCTATGAAAGAAAACCAGAGCATTTATTTGAGTATTTTTTTTTCGCGATACCCAATTGCAGTCAAAAAGTACATAAACAATACCAGCAAGAATGCAAGCTGTTATGAGGCCATTTTTTATTATTATGTCCAATAAATGACAATAACATTTTTAAATGTAAATTTTTTTTGACAAATTTCTAAAATATGTTTTCTCTTTATTATGATAAGTGGTCTAATAAATTAAGCACTGTATGTTTTCATAGCATTCAGTTGTCACGTTTGTTTGAAGGACATTGGGCAGAATGTGGAATAGTGTTTTTTTTTTTGGTCAATATTTTTTTAATCCGATTAATCGAAAGAATAATCGGCCAACTAATCGATTATCAAAATAATCGTTAGTTGCAGCCCTAGAATCAGAGAACTAATATCTTGCTAAATAATATGACTGTTACTTGTATTGTATTGTGGTATCTTTTCAATTTACCGACCATTCATTTTGGTGTTAAAAGTGTCGTCATAGATATGCAAAATTCATAGTCCAAATTCCAAAGATGTAAACAGTAGAACGCCCAGTTTGGCAAGTGCAGTCAAGCAATTTTGTCACAGAAATGTATATTAGTAATAATAATAATAATAATAATAATAATAATAATAATAATACCAAATTTGTGTGTAAATTTACACTAAAATGTACGACTTGGATGGAAACCACTTTTGAGATGCGTACTTGACAAAAGCAAAGCAAACTGCTCAAAAGAAAGTAAAAACGCAGATTCTAGTTTCAAATACGATCAAATTAAATCATGACACAACATTGATACTAATCTTAAATGTTCTCTTTTACAATGCTTCTGAGAGTCACACACTGTGATCATAAAAGTGGATTCCCAGCGTAACTGAGAAAAGGTAGCGCTTCACACCACAGCCTTTAAATAGACTTTCTGACAGTCTTTCACTAAAACAGACAATCACACTTCCACTTTATCCCTTACAAACACACACACCTGCATGGCTCCATGCTGAGATGTGTGCATCGGTGCACGAAATGAGGTGCAGCGGTGAGAATCGAATCCGAGAGAAGAGGTGGAAGAAAACCGTGGCCCAGTGATGTCACTGCAGTGCAGCAAATGAAGAGGCTATGAGCGATGAGGTCACCCATCTTCACTCTGTCTGTGTCAAAGTCTTATTGTTAGACTGACAGACAACGAAACCCTTTGGAAACATCCATACCAGGCTGAGCCTGTCACCAGTTGGAGATGACAGAGGCTCAAAATATCCTTGGATTTGCAATGCACACGTCGCCGCCATAATTGGCCGGCAGAGACTGGTTTGGATTTAAAACCAGCTCTTTACAAGAATGAAAAATGAGCGAAATTACAAATTAAAGTGCTTTTGATTCAAAGCATGATTATTCTCTGCAGTGCCCACTGCCCGGGCTTACAAATTAATCAGGATTGAGCCTTGATGAGGCACAGGAAGTTTGGCAGGAAGCCTTTCTTGTGTGTGTGTGTGTGTGTGTGTGTACGAGGAAGTAAATTGACCAAGTGGCCTGACAGTCTGTCCAGCTGTCAACCAGAAGACCATAGCTGGTGCTCACCTCTGAACAGTCACAGCTGCCATGCTAATTACCTTTTCCAACACTACTAATCACTGACTCCAGGTCAGTCCTCCATGACCCCCTACTTCCAGGAGAACTGGCCCATAATGCACTAAATGTGGAGTGGGAACTAACATTTCAAAGTACTGCTATGGTTTATTGCACAAAGTCTCAGTCAAAAATCAATATTTTTATTTTCATAAGTATTTTTGGGAAAATATACTAACCAGCAGTCAGTGCAAGTCTGCAGAGTTTTTGTTCTACAACAAACATGCTGGAACTATAGTACACATCATAACGTAACTACTCTTTATGCTAGTTTTATGGCTCTACAATGAAGTAGCAAGTTCAGTATTTCTTAGGCAAAGTAGTGAAGTCCAATGAAGATGAATGAGAAGCTAGTTACTAAAAGATTGCAATTTCAGTTTTAATCACAATAACACAAAATTAAAATATGTATCATGATGTCAATATTTGTATTGCCAAACTGATTCCCACAACAGCAATGAGCATTTGAGCTTCTATCTCCCCAGAATTATTGTCATTGTATTAAAAGCAAAAACCATCCTAAAGGCCTTTCCACACTGAGCGCGATGCGAAAAGGCGAGGCGAATCGCCCGCGAATGTGGCTTTCACACCGAGTGCGAAACGAATTTTCGCCTTCTGCTAATTCACACCTGCACACCAAAGTTTTTTTCATTCATGTAGCGTATGATTCTCGTGTGGTTTACATCGTCCGCTGCTCAATATACAGCATTAAATTAAGATAAATAACTTGCGTTTCTTCATCAGAAACACAAAATATCCATAATGCTTACAATACATCTGAAATAATTAGACGTACAATTAGCATCACGCTACACTGAAAATGTAATTATTAAAGTTTTTGCTCAAACCCCACTTTAAATCATCATCAAGTGCTTGTAATAACTTCCGATTGTGATCTAAAATGGATTTTGATTCTATAATAGGCAGACATGCACTCTTTGCACGTTTTATATTGGACTGGTCACTTGTCATGTGTCATAAACATCCTTTATTGTTAAAATAAATACCATGAACTGCATAAAAACATATACAGAAAACCTCTCTCACAATTATAGGTCTATTTGCTTTCATATTTCATGTGTAGAAAAATATTTCTCTCTCTTTTTATATACACGGAAGGGCAAGAGATACGATTACATGATTGACAGGTCTAGATGAACAAGCTTTGACTCAAACACTCACGCTTGTGGAAGAAAATGGACGGTGCTCATCAGATCACATGATTCGGTGGAGAATTCATATGTTATTCTGTATAAAGAACATGTGAGAATAGTCGGTTCTTAAATACCAACAATAACAAGAACTCGGCATTCACTCTTCTCTCTTGCGGAAAAAGTCCTCTACGTCGATGTTTTTACGCTCGTGCTCAATACAGTCTTCTGAGCTTTTAACGCCATTGGTCGACCTTTTGGGTAACAGCAGTTGCTCTGGTCATGTGATGTAATGCTCAAATCTTATTGGACTGCCCGTGTTTTCGCTTTGTGAAACTCAAAAGATTCGTCGGACTGGATGAAAAAAAATCCATCGTGTGCGAAATTCGCTTCGCTTTTTCGCGCTCAGTGTGGAAAGGCCTTAAGATTCAAACTCTGAATCTGAAGGAACCACAAAATGGGTTTCAGAATAGTAATTAGGTAACAATGTAACCACTAGGCAATTTTTGTTGTGTGGTGTTTAGCCACGTTTACTGACAAGATGGAACTCCAGTGGAAGAGCATGAAAAGGTTTATTACAACAATAAAAAATAAAAAAAAATATCAAAAGGATAGTGGTTTCCTTTGTGGAAAAGCTGATCACTCAGATTAGAGGACCTCCAGACCTGTTGAGATTTTTCTCTATGCTCAAAAACAAATGCTAACCTCAATAACCTGCAGATAAGAACAGCAAACCGTTTTGAATTTAATGAGCGTGCAAAGTCTTTTATCGGCTAACCGCTTCAGCTAGCTTGAAGGAGAACGGCAAGGAGAATTCTTCTCCAAATAAACGTCTGTGTTCACTCTGTCTGGGGAACCTGGGACCTCTATTAAAAATAGCTGGGTTCCTTTTTGAGAGCTTGTTTGCTAAGTCTGTCTCTCTGCCTCCATTTCCTTCCCAGCTGTGTGTTGATGGCCTTGTTGCTGTGATTGCGAAGTGCTGGAAAAGGAAATTATGCTTATCTGGGGTCGGTTTGGTGGATGGTCATCTAACGTTCAAGCTGAGATGTGGTGAGACGAGGTCGGTCTTCGATCAGCACTCTGGGAACTTAAATGTGATGGTGACATTTTTGTAAAAGGGCCTATAAGGGATTCCTGAACAGTGAGTTCAGTGACACAGTTCTGTGGAATACCGCAGCCATTCCTCACATGTCATTCCCATATTTCTCCCTCTCTCTCTCTCTCTCTCTCTCTTTTTCAGCAGCACAGATTTGCAACTAATCAGCAACTTGGGAGCACAGCTTGAAAAATTCTGTAACGCTCTAGTCTATACTAAAAAGGACAAAAGAAAGACAAACAATCATATATAAGATCAGTCCACACTATTTCTCACACAGTCAGAGAAAATGTTAAGGCAATAAAAACTAGAAAAATCTAATTCAAGTTAAGCATGACTGCTGATGCATTAAGGTTGGTATAACTCATTAGTATAGGGACTAATTATCACTATTAACTAGTTGCTTATTAGCATGCCTATTATTAACAAACTGGTGTTTATTATTCTGCATGACCATATTCTACAATATTCCTAATCCTATCCAATATCTAAACTAAACTACCTTACTAATTATTAATCAGCAGCAAATTAGGAATTTGAGGCAAAAGTTGTAGTTAATGGTTTGTTAATAGCGAGAACTAGACCCTAAAATAAAGTGTGACCTATTGTCCAAATAGACATATTTAAATTAGAAATGGCAACTAGTTGTTTAGTGAAACCTATATTATTAAAGGCATATAACATTAAAAAAATATTTTATTGACATTTAATTTGTTATTATTATTACTATTTTATGTTTGATGCTTTAAAGAGAATTCATGTAAAGACAAGTTGAGAGGGTTTTAGCTTATGGAAAGTTTAATCGTTTTTATTTCATTTTTTGTCTAAATCCAAAATTTTAATAATTATTCTCAGATTTCAAACGGCCTATTTGGGTCTGTCTGTTTTTGTGAGGATAGTGATAGTTATGTATCTGAATTTGAGAATATGTAATTTTGTACATATGGCCATGAAGAAAAAAAAAGCTCTGCGAACTCTCTCCTCTGAGATGCGTCATAAATAAAGTCCCAGGTTTTGCAGAGGAGATGTCAGAATAGGAGCCAAGGGCTCCTATAAAGGTACAAAACAAGCTATCAAACAGAGCCAAAGGCCCTCAGCAACTATAAATAGGCCACATCAGCACTATAAGCGTGAGGGGTACAGAAGCAATGTGTCGTGCAGCATGTGTAAGCTCTCTTAAAGCGGTGCAGTTAAAAAAAAAGTCGCAAGTCGTGACGTATTGTCAAGTATGGTGACCCATGCTCGAAATTGGTGCTCTGCGTTTAACCCATCCAAGTGCACACACACAGCAGTGAGTAGTGAACAAATGCACACACACACACACACACACACACCGTGAACACACACCCGGAGCAGTGGGCAGCCATGCTGCAGCGCCCGGGGAGCAGTTGGGGGTTCGGTGCCTTGCTCAAGGGCACCTCAGTCGTGGTATTGAGGGTGGAGAGAGCGCTGGACATTCACTCCCCCCACCTACAATCCCTGCCGGCCGGGGACTCGAACCCACAACCTTTTGATTACGAGTCCGACTCTCTAACCATTAGGCCACGACTTCCCCAGTGTGAGGACAGTTGTGTCCTCACACTGAATGATGCTCAGCAAACACTGATCAACTGCTTCTCCTTCCTAAAAAACACCATTACTGAATACTGTACTTCAAAGGCATCCTCTTTTATCAGTTTAAGTCGATTTCTCCTTCCTTGCTTCAAGCAATACTACATCCATCATCCACAAAATTACAATGAGTTCATAAGTAAAAGCTACTTATCTGTGGAGCAGTTTGCTCTTGCAGAGCTGATGGCTGTAAACAGTGGACCAAGCATACGGAAGGCTAATCTGTATTCTGAAAGGCTGGGTGATATTTCCCCAGACATGTTTGAGAATGGCTGTTTTGTCTTTGCTGCACAGAATCATTTCAGCTGTCTGGTTCAAAATCAGCAGCACTTCACCTTTAACCCTGACACACTCCAGATTGCTGCTAGTTGAATAGTCTCAAGATTATTGACTACGGCTGTAAAGTCTGGTTTAGGCATGTGCACAACTATACATTCAATCAATCAGTCTGGTGGGTTTACTGAAAGACTTCAAGAAGTCCCATACGATAATTACGCTGATTCTTCGGCTTCTCTTAAACAAGTTTTAGGAACTCTCCTAAACAAGAGTTTTTGAGTTCAAAGATAGCTAGAGGGCAAGCTATAGAATGGAATAGAATGCAAGGATTTTGTGTTTAACCTGACACCTGACATTTTTAACCTGTGTGTCATGAGAATGCAACACTTGTGACAAGGCACTCAAAAAAAATAACACTAGATGCAACAGCCAAAGATACAACGCCTTACAATAAGAGAAGAGCTAAAATACATAAATATATATAATGTATTTCTAAGAACATTATAAAACTACTCAACTTTTTATCAAATTTAACCCACTTAGGCAAAATTAATACAGTTTGTTTTTATTCAGTATTTAAGGAGCATGTAAGGAGTATTTTAGGAGGATATTTTGCTCACTCCCTACTAATAGTTTGAAATAGCGGTCAAAATTATAATGCTACAAACCTTGCAGACTTTACCAACTGTTTCCCAGGGAACTGATCAAATCTAGTGCAACCTGACATCCCAAATTTACATTAAAACAAGATAGAATCTGTTTACTATAGACAGCCTTTGTCATTTTTGTGTGAAATATTGATCAAGAGGACCCGTAAATGGCCATAAAGCTGTGTAATTTTTGTATCAATCTGGAAACAGTTCCCCAGTTCGTTTATTTGTTAGAATGTAAGACTGAGCACAGATTTCAGTTCAGTACAATAAGGCTCAAGTGTCCCACTCACTGCTTCCGAAGAGGTCAGAGTGCAAAATCTGTTTGTTGACTCAGTAAAAATCTCACTGCTGTTTGCACAGAACAGGAAAGTGAATGCAAACTGGACAAAACTAAATAATAAAAGATAGAGCCTTCAAAAGAGAAAGAAAAAATGCCATATCTACTTTTTTGTCAGCCATCTAAATTTCCAGTCTGACAGACTGCTTTAGCCAAAATGAAAAAGCAATGGATAAACACAGGGCTTATTCTAAGCTACGATAAATAACAGGGATGCACTGATATTAAAAATATGGCTGATAATTCTTTTAAAGTTATGGCATATAACTAATAAATAATTGAATACTATTTTGTCTAAATAAAACAAACAAGTCATGCAATAATGTACAGCATTAAAAAAAGTTTTTTTTTTTAGGTTTTCTGAAGATTACATTTAACAGTGTTACTCAAACATGTTTTGAAGGAGTAACTTTAAATGAACAATCTATATTAAAAACTGATACTGCCAATATCAACCACTATCAGCAAGCATTAAAAAAAACATCTAATCTCAGCCAACAACCAATATGCTCCTAATGCATAATTATGACGTATGTCTTCTTTATAACACGAAAGCAAAACAACATATGTCAGTCAGGCTTCTGATATTTCCCAATTCTAAGAACCGGTTTAAGCAAGTAATGCTTCTGGATAATAACACTTCTCTGCTTTGACCAAAAAGAGGAAGTGAGCAACACTTGACCTTCAGTAATTCTGTGTTGAGTTACAGCTACGAAAAACATTGTGTTATGCAGTGTTTTCAAGATTAAACCAGAAGCACTGAAGCTGGCTGCTCAGCACACTCTGCTGCTAGGCCGCATAACAGGTGGCTGATACAGGAAACAAATCCAGACTAAACATGAAGCTGTGTTCTGCAAACATAGATGAATCAGACACACAAACACAACAACCCAATCAGACGTTATCATTTTCATGGCTGCAAGTAAGTCAGGGGTTTTACGGTGCCGAAGCAGCCAGACTCCCACAGTCTAATAACAAATCCCTAGATCAGTGCTTCCCAAACCTGTCCTGGAGGACCCCCTGCCCTGCACATTTTGTATGTCTCCCAAATCAGACACACCCAATTTAGTTCTTGCAGTCTCTACTAACGAGCTGACGAGCAGAATCAGGTGTGTTAGATAAGGGAGACATACAAAAGGTGCAGGGCAGGGGGGCCTCCAGGACAGGTTTGGGAAGCACTGCCCTAGACGAAGAGTATTTTGCTCCTAGATGCATTTATGTTCAGTATATCAGATATAAGTGGTCCAATTATTTCTCAAAATACAACAAAAAATTCGTTATGTTGTAACACTGCCTATGCGAGGATGAAACTGACATGCTGCATTCTGCATTAACTCTGCTTTTGTCAAAAGAATCAATGACTCAATGATTCACTGCACAAACGCTTGTATTGCCCTTCACCGCTCCCACACCGTCTCGGCGATGACTATTAAAGAGGGATCACACAAGACATGAAGACATTACGCACAACACAAGACTTCAAACACGATGCATCACAAACCTTGACAGCTGCGTTCACTGATTGAAGCCGGAGCAGCCGCTTATTATGAAGCAGATATTAATAGATTGAGGTTGATTGCATGGTGACATAGCCTCCACAACACTGCTGAATTAACACATACAGCATTATAGAAAACAAATTGAATGGGCCAGGAATCTAGTGAATGACTGTATACTGCCCACGTTACAATAGCATCAGCTCCTCGAACTGACCGTGTCCAAAGACAGATCAGCATCACAAGCACGTTCCAATTCATCACTGGTGTCCAGACAGCTGAGGATGCGCAAGGCTAGTGGAACTGCATGCCAGGGATGCAGTAAGACTTTGAGCTTTTAAAAAGCACTCTGAAATACCTGCGCAGAGACCGTGAATAAAAATATAAAAATTTGGCATACTCACAATCGAGGTGTTTCTTTTTGGGTCCACTGACTTCATGCGTTGTGGCCTTGCAGACGGCTTTGCTGATGGCTGACCCAGTCATGCTGTGCTGGGCCGCTGCAATGCGATCTGTGATGGACTGTCCTGACATTTTTATTCAACTCTGAGATACGAAAAAATGACCGCTAAACTTGACCTGGTCTCGCTGCAAAGGTGTATTTCCACGATTTTACAAAAATACACTAACTCGATACAAACTGTTGAGTTTTATACGTTTCAAACCAGCCACCGAGTCAACTGGCACTAATTCATACACTTGTAGCAAAAAAAGGAAGGAAAACTGGACCTAACTAGTAAAAATGTCACAACTAGATATGCCGTAACTAATTTGATGGGGCGAACTGAGCTTTTGTTAGCTAATATTACTAATACAACGTTGGCACCAAGAGCAGATACTGGAAATATTGAAGTCTGAAGATACAAAACAACTGTTGGAAAATGTCATAGCTATCAGTCAGGCCAGCTCAAAGGATTCAGGCAGAAAATATCACCTGTCAGTCAGCTTGAGCCTCAACAATACAGACCTTTTAAAAGAAAACAAACTGGATATGGGAAGCACCGACAGACTAGCTTGAGATTAGATAGGCAAATCTATTCTGTGGTTTTTCCTGCCTTTATAAACCTACTATTATACTGGCACCAAAACCTAACCAGTCAAGAACTCGGACAGGTTTGCTTGCGTGAAATATGCATAGACATACAAACCAAACCCTATGAGAGACTTGGCAAAGAGACGGCAAGAAAGCTGGATTAACTTAAAAATGTAACTATACCGGTAACAATACAAGGGTATTATGTAACCAATCTATTTAGGCGACTTATCTAATCGACAACCTAAACTATCTGCCCAGCCAGCTGAGTAGATAAATCACATCTGAGCTTGAACTAGCGCTCCAGCTTTCTTATGTTAGACAACTAACGTTAACGTTACTAGCAAAACAATCCCGCGCGAGCCTAAGCGATTCCTAGATGACACATAATATTCAAAAAGAATGGTAAATATTGTTAAAAACAAGTCCAGCACACATCCCGACGAGGACAGCTGAAAGTGTCCGGCTCAAGTTGGACTCCAGCCCGGTGAGCCAGCGCGTCTAACCGGATGCCTGGTTCGTTTCCCTTCCGTCCCGCTCAAAGTCTCCCTTTAGTCCGCGAGAACGACACGGTTCCGCCTGTGAGGAGACCGATAGACGTCGAGTTGCTCGGGACTGAAAGAGGGGTGGTGTAGCTGTAAACCCCCCGTCTGACGCCGCGTCTGTGGCTGTGGTTTGAACTGTCAGCTCTACGTTATTCCGGTTTGCTAAAGAATGCGCTGGCGGAGCCGTTCAGGACAAAATGGCTTCGCTGTGATCAGGTGAACGAAAAGCTGGAGTTTGATTGGGCGGGAGCAAATGGCGTGCACGCGCTCGTGGGAAATAGCATTACTTGGACTCTTGTTGTGATTCTTTTTAGACAGACGATCCATAAATCATCTGCCCCTGGAGATTTCATAAAATGAAAGTAGATTAAGTAGATTTAATGTTTTGTGCAAGGATCAAAATGAACCAATCAGAGCTATTCGTGGTCCAACAGTGAGACTAGAGTGTGCAATGTGCCTGTTGAAATATTTTTGGAAAATATATTCAATTTATTCAATATATTTAATTATTTAGATTTTGAAATGAATGATAACTAGTATTAATCACGTAAGGGTTTTACTGTATTATAATAGTATTAGCCTATATAATTTATATATTGCACATAGGCCTAACTGTAAAAATTTGATGTTTTAATTTTGCATTGAAGTAGGCTATAAATATTTTCTCAGAAATGCTTATGACTCAGTCACTCAACCTGTTTTTATGTGACTAGCCTATATGTCTGAATGTCAACATTCAGCTGTTTCAGAACCACAAGAAAGCTTTCAGATGTCTTTGCCCTTGTCTATTCACATGTGAATGACTGGCTGACTTGTGCTTTTCACCGTGTTATGACACCTGATGCATGAAGCAAAATGAAGATCAGAAACAATCAGTGCCCACCAGGATGAGTCCTTTTCTTTGTTTAATGCCCAATTAGAGAAGTGAGAATATGCCCCAAATACCATTTGATCTGTTAATGAAACACTAATTTTAAAATATGTAATTAAAAGACACTATAAGTATATTAAAATAACATATTCCACAAATGCCATCAAATAACAGACAATAGATGAACAAACATTTCACACATTTTGCTACAAATCTTTATTTCTATATTAAATGTATGCATAGGCCTAGTAGAATGTAGTGGATAACAGTGAACAAGTAAATTATTGAAGTGTTAAAACATGTACATAACCCTGAATTGAAAAAAAAAACTGGCTTTCTCTAAAGTATTAAAACCCAGTGTGTCAAACATGAGGTAAGCAAAAGAAAATGTTTCAGAGGGGAAGTACAACATTTAAACACACCTCTCTGTATGAGGAAGTGGTTTAAAGAGCAAAACCACAATGGTGTCAAGCCTTGACTTCATTTGGGAGGAGCATGAGAACATGTCTCATTTTAGAAACGTTTTTATTTGTAAATAGCTCATTTGAACTTGTGTCACATATGGCTATAGTCTACTTAAAAACTGACGACACTCTAACTGTATGTCAGTGAACTCTGAGGTTATGATTAACAAAGACACAACAATTGTGTAAGTAAACCTGTGTTTTTTCATCATTGTCAAAATTACTATCAAATTACTAAAAACATATTCATGGTGTGATATCCATATGCACAAAGACAATGCATTTACAATGAACATTAATATGTTTGACACTGGAAAACACACTATATTAAACTGATCTACAAAAAGTATTTCTATAACATCTAAAGTAGTCCAGCATATAACATAGTTAGGTGATCTGAACTGATGTGACAGCCCCATCTAGAGGAAAACAGATGCAACTATTTCCATGGCAACTAGATCCAGCAGTAGCCCTTGGCAACAGTTTCTGCAACTGACTGATCACTTCCTCAGGGAGCATCCTACTTAATTAAACAAGAGATGTTGACATGAAAATAATACAATATGGTTCAAATTCTGCTGATAAATGTAATAGAAAGTTGCATTAGATGACTTTATTCTAAAAAAAACGATTCTGGATCATTAGATCATTAAAAATAACTCAAATCTGTGGCCCAAAAAATTAGAAAATTTGGTTTCAAATGGCTTCATAATTTTTTTACCTTGTTTTTACAAAAGCTCTTAATACATTCATTTAAAGTACATTGTGTGGTACTGCACAGGATTTGTGATTTCTCTTGACTGACAGAGCATCCAAAGCCTGCTAAAATGGTTTACTCCTCCCTCTCCTTTGGTCAACACTTGCGTAATACATATAGTCAAATGCTTGTCTCCGTAGATGCTAAATTAATACTTTTACAGTCAGGCTTTGGAGCTGTGAATTTCACATTTGCAAGCAGTCATTTAGCAGAAGCTTTTATCTCAAGTGAGTAACAAGCGATAAGCGATTTATTATACAAATTCTATCTTACATTTTAAACATTCTGATGTCCTTTAGATGACCCTTCAACTCTGTTACATGAATGAAAAAAGTGTGATTTATATTTAAGTATTTCATAAGGAACATGGGAACATAAAAACATGGGATATTCCTCAACCAATGTGTAATACTTAAATACAAAAGAGAGGGATATACACACATCCAAAACATCTTCAACAGGTGCACGGCCGAAATGAAAAACTGCACCAAAAATCTGCACTGTTCAACTAAAATAAAACAATAACACTTTAATCAGAGATTTTAAGTGATCTCTGACTGAAACATTGCTGTTTTATTTTGAAAATAACAAGAATAGTTGACCAGATTTTCACTGGTTTCAACCATATTATTTAAATACGGCAAAGCCTTGTGAACGCCTGAACACTGATGTCTATTTAACCACTCAAGAAGACCAACATAAGTGCTTGAACACACATACCAATCCACACTCTCTTTCAAACAAAAGCTGCTATCACACCACTCCTGACATGCTCTCATCTTCAGGTCCAACAACTACAGGCTGGCAGCAGCCGGTGCAAATGTACCGCAGCACACAGAGGTAAACACTGCCGGACAGTCCCACAGTCAGAGCCAGCAGGATCAGACTCAGGTACGATGGCCCAGGTTGGTAAGCAAATTCGGTGAGAATGTCACTGTCCATTACTGCAGGTAGTTCAGAGTTCTGGGCTGGTAAATTGAGAAGAGATGAGCTGTTAGTTTTATTTAGCAATTTATTTATTAGACAAATCATAGCATCACATATTTACATACTGCTGTGAAATAACCTTTACCTGTCAGTTTGTGTACTATATTGCACATCGTGTGTATATTTTCCAAAAATGCAACTACAAAATGTCCACCAGCCACAATAAAGTATCTAATTAATATATTTTAAAAGGCTAAGGCCATCTTCTTTTGTATATTGTAGGCTATAACATGCATGTACCGTATTGTGTACTGTGTAGTAGGCTACTGTTTAGAGATAGTATATGTAAAAATAGAGAAATTAATTTTATGTTTTCAATGTTTGGTCTTTTTAATTTTATGCCACCCTAAAATCTACTGAAACAATCTACTAATTAACACCTCTATCAAATATAAAAGATAGCCTACACAGTTAATAAACAAACAGTATGCTACAACTATTTAAAAAAAACTGTTTCAGGATACCACTAATTATTAATTAACTGTTAAATATTAATAAATAGAGAGCAAGACAGCTGGCTGTCTAATAAAAGGCAGTAATAAACACACCATATGAACAATATTTTATAAGAATGAGGATCCAAGGCAGTATACCTGAAATCAATGGAAAAATAAACAGAAGCAGCATTTCTGTATCCATCCACAGCATTATGGAGACTTTACCGCTGGGCTGTATCATCTTTCGAAAACACAGCAAAACATGTTTTTATACATTTCAAATTACTTTTGATGAACCCTTTCTGTCATAACGTTTCTTTTAAGTGTGCTACGTACCAAAATATCTGCTCAAACTTGATTTCAGGAAAACATCTTGCACCTCTTCCCGGGTTTTTTTTTTTTTTTTTTTCAAAGGTGACTTGGTCCCGACAGTCGTTAACCTTTCGATAAGCACGAAAGCCGGTAACAGTTTGCTGTCCAACGCACTTTTACGGAATTCCCTTTGATCGTTTCCGCAACGACGAAGCGCCGTAACATTATCGCATTCTTCTCCTGGAGTGTCGAAGGAGCAAATATCCTCGTCGCTCCCCTATTCACCTTCCCCCACCACAATATAGGCTACCTGTAAAGCGTTCGCCGGGGATGCTCTCAGAACTACAATTACTGCCCAAAGCTGGAAATACAGTACTTTTATAGGCGTGAAATAATGCTCTCTCTCTCTGTCATTAGCCCGTGCAGCTCACCCCAATAGTGTTCCAAATGATAACATGTGCAATTACCTCTCAAAACCATGCATCTTCCGCCTTCATCACATAACGCTTGAATGAAATCAGGCCTCAGTTGTGCATAGCATTGAATTTGTTTGTAATGTTCCCAAGTTTCCCTTTTTTCTGAGGGTTCTTCTGAAGTGACGTCTGAGTCATTGCACGAAATGGGCCAATTTCCATTTTAAAATGTGTTTTATTTCTTAGATTTTAAACATTGTATCACTGGAAGATTATGTTTGCCAATTATAATTTATAATAATTGATAGCTCTGATATTTTAACCAGTTGTTTGCTGTTTAAAATGGTAAGTAGGCTGACTATTTAAAAAAAAAAACACACAACTTCAAATCTTTTTAATATTATGTCCAATGAAATCAAAATATATCAAATAATTACATACCTTTTAATTACTGTACTATTTATTATTATTATTATATAAAAATGTTTACATGTTAATACAGCAAGGCTGGACATGAAAAAAGAGAAAAAACATAGTAAAGGTTGAAACTTTTCATTATTCATGCCACTGCATACACATATGTTCAGTGACACAAAAGGCCATTTCTTTTTTTGCTGAAACATTTAATTGTCACATATAAATTGCCATAAAATTATTCATCATCATGTCTGATGAATAAAATGTAGGCTTAGTAAAGGTCACTGTTAGACACGCTCCATGTGGCATACTCTTAAAGACCACTTAAGCAGTCCAACAAGCAAAGAGAAATAAAAAATGTACATATGATTACTGTATTGTGAGATGTTAAATTATAGCTACAAGATAAATGCAATTTTACAGATAGAGTTACACAGTCCAAAACACCTGTTCAAATCATGTCAAAAAGTGAAGCCTATTTAGTAAGAGAGCTATGGGGATCCATAAATTATGGGCAGCGAAGCATGGCTGGTAGGTGCTGAAGAAAAACCTTTGCAAGTCAGACAAAACAGACGTGGTGCAAAATTACTGCTGTGAGCAGACAGTAAGCATATGGGTCATGATATAAAAAAACACTCAAACATCCAGAGACACATTTAAACACTAGGCACGCACCTCCTCAGTGTCAGCCGAGACACTTCTGCGCAATTACTTGTCTGATGCTAATGCTTTCATTTTTTTTGCATACGTACATACGCGCACACACACATTACACTTGACTGTGTGAATCCACTGCTGATTATTCACACTAATGGAATTCATTTTGTGTGCTGGCACATGACTGCTTAACTTTGAATTGAAGTCGCTATCATTTCAAGATCTTACATAATCCTTGATCCTTGATATAAACCTTATATACAAAATAAATATTTATTTTTTTCTTTTGTATCAGCTATTATGTGTAAAAATGGTCATGTGCAGGCGTATCTCTAAAGTAAAAACATAGTTGGATCAGATATGCTTGTCTTCTGAGGTCTGCATTTATCTTAAGTTGATAATGGACTATTTAACTGCGTTTTTAGGGCTTCAAGTATCGTGTGCAAGCTTGCTGTCTACTGTTTAAAATAGCACACCCTACGCGATCACAAATGCATGCACACATTTTTAGGAGGCAAATGTCAAGGCAAATGTGCGCACACTGCTCTTCTGCTGCAGTATAACCACAAGAGCCTTATTTAGTTGCAAGTATATAACATTAAGTATTTATCAGAGAAAACTCTGTGTAAACGCTGCATGTTTTATTGATGACATTGTTGTTTTGGTATGTGTAAATGTAAGTGCATATAAGTGTTAAGGCTTCATGGTCTTGTCTTTGCCGCAACGTCTTACATCAGCACAATCTGAAGGGCCAACAAAGGGTGTGACCGTTCTCTCTCTTTTTCTCTCTATATTTTTCTTTCCCTCTCTGTTCAGTGTTCCTATAATTCACTGTGGGGTTTTCTGCTGGACTGGAATGTTGTACAGACAGAACATCTAGATTCACTGCGCTCTTTTAGGTTATAATCAAAAGCAGGGAGGATCAGTACACTAGGGTCTGATTCCACAGGAACAGCCTCCCTGTCAATGGCCATTATATTTTCTACAAGACACATGATGGCAGCATCAATGTTTGTGTTGTCCTGTTAAAAATAGGAAAATATAATATGAATAGAAATGTATTTTCAAAGAGGCATCTAGTCATCAGCTATAGGGTATTATAATAAAATATATAGCCTATAATTTAGTACCTTCGCAGACGTCTCATACCACCCCACAAAACCATGGTCCCTGGAGAAATTGTCGAGTTTGGGCTGTTTGGAACATAAACCATGTCTCTGTTGGTCGCACTTGTTGGCCAGCAGGACAACTGGTAGGGAATGCCCATTGCCAAGGGCAACTTTAGAATCAAGATCTTTTTTCCATTTCAACACAGCTTGGAAGGTGGAAGCACGAGTCATGTCAAAAACCACCAGCGCCCCAACAGCCTCTCGGTAGTACACACGTGTCATGTTTCCATACCTCTCTTGTCCTGAGAAAAAACAGGAAAAAAAAGTGTAAGATAGTTTCTGTGTATGTTATTTAAAGGAATAGTTCACTCGAAAGTAAAAATTAGCTTAAAGTGTACTCACATTCAGGCCATCCAAAGATGTAGATAAGTTTGATTCTTTATATGACCAGATTTTGAGAAATTTAGCATTACATCACTTGCTTACTAATGGATCTCTAATGCAGAGAATGGGTGCCGTCAGAAGGAGAGTTCAAACAGCTGATAAAACACCACAATAATCCACTCCAGTCCATTAATTAATGTACTGTGAAGTGGAAAACTGCATATTTGTAAGAAACACATCCAACATTTTAACTTTAAACCACCGCTTCTATTATCTATAATGCTTCTTCCAGTTAAAAAAATGCTTTTTCCCTGTTGTCCTCTCAACAAATCCACCGACCGATATTTGTTTAGAACTATTTTCGCTTATAACGGTATACGATGTACTATGCATATTTTTTCTAATTTAGTCAAGATCATTTTTTCTCTGGAGAAAGCAAAATTATGGATATAGGCTTGAAGCAATGTTTTGAAATTAAATTATTGCTTTGAAATTAAATGGATTACTTGTGTATTATTGTGATGCTTTTATTGGCTGTTTGAACTCACTTTCTGAAGGCACCGATTCACTGCAGAGGATTGGTGTGCAAAATCTGTTCAGACGAAGAGACAAGCTCATCTACATCTTGGATGACTTTAAGTCATTGTTGTTCCCTTGTTGTACTGGTCTTGAATATTTTCACAGTATTTTTCTTTCCTTAGAATGACTAAACTTAGAATTGAACTTGAACACACTACTCAGGCATTCAGAATTGTGCATGGATTCCTTGACTGCAGACAACATACACATCTTCCCTTATAACAAATGACATGTGCCTGACCACACTGGAAAAGCAAAATCTTTAAGCTCTTTTATAAAATCTGTCAGAGCAGACAGATGCATTTCCATTTGAACACAGTTCACACTTTGTCCAGTCATGCTGATGGGACGCCTATAGTAATGTGATGACAGTATAGTACAGTATTTTTCTACACACATTTTCGGCAGAAAGACACATTATTCTAGCTAACTCATTAAATTTAAATTAATATACAGTATTACTCACATACAACTTCAGATGGACATATTATCCCTATACTGCAATAATTACAAACACAAACTGTAATCATTGCCTAACATGTTTATTATGTCTGAAAAACTGTTAACTTAACTGGATATATCTTGAATTGAATTGAATCATACAATATTATGTCAATAAATGTTCTTAGCTAGTCTGGAAATGTTTTAATTTTGATATGACACAATCATTCACAGTATGATCTACAGTACACTAGCTTCAATGTTTACCAACAGTACTGCATTGTTTCCAACTCTTGCATCAACATACATTTTAATCCTGATTTCATAGCACCAAATAGAAAAAGACATGACCGGGTTGGCAAGGTTTTACAATGAGAACAGTTCTTTTGTGGAGGATCTTAAATGGACCTAACCCCTTTTAAGGCATTATCATGGCAAATATTAAGGCGAACTAAGGCCAATTATACTTTCACAGCTAATATTCAGGGTTCACACTCGAGTACCTTGAAATTCGATTTGTATGAGGTCCTGCGTGAGGTCATAAAACTACTGCGTTCAATTAGGGATGACTGTCATGCAATCTTCCAGATATTCGGAGTTAAATTCAAGCTCAGGGGCACAGGAGCCACTCATAACACAGTCAATAACTATGCTAATAGAAACCTTTATTTTAATATTTCAAGTTTTTGTTCATTTAACATTATTTTTGTTATCGTAAACCTGAAAAATAAAAATATCTCTATCTCTAGTTTTTCAAATTATGTATATATATCTCTGAGTTTTCCAATCTGTTGGCCATGTTGAATTAAATGCACTGTGGGAATGTTTTGTCCTGGAGCTGGTGTGTTTTGTGTGTGCGTGAGAGTGAGAGGTAAAGTGTTTTTAGTGTTTTCCACCAGTAGGTGATGTGAGGACCTTCACATAAGACCAATATAAGCACGAGACCAGTGAATATAAACACGAGACACACATTCCTGTCCCTGTGCTTCAGTTTATTCAGAGTATAAACACAAAGAGGGATTCATACCGTCACATACACCAGCTGAGAGCAGGAAAATCTCAAACAAGGCATGTTATGGACTCGATGACATTGTTCAAGCCAAGTGTGTGATTATTTTTCCAAGGAAAAATATTATGTGGTGCATTTCCACTGTGGACGGTCAATAAAAACATTAGTGAAACTGAAGGTTAGAAGGTTAGAAAGGTCTGATATTATATTATTTTGTAAATACTGTAAAATGTTTTTATCTTTTTATCTAAACAGTTTTGGTTCCATCTATTTAATGTGTCACAAAACTTAATTTGTACTGTATTTTTGTTTTTTAATTTCATCAGTAGGCTAAATATAAAGTCAAAGTGTTAGTGTATTACTGCAGATTTTGGCACCACATTGATTGTAGGCTATATTTAAGACAACTAATTAAACTTGACTTAAACAGCTGCCTTTTATGTAAAAATGTATATGGGTAGCTGACAGATATCATGGGCGCCACGATCTTTTAGTGTTTGAGTTTGAGGTCCAAATTGGTATGGATAATAGCTATTATACAAGAATCAGAAAATGTTGTGTGGAATAGTTTCAGACGCGGTACGGCACGTCATAGCCTTTCGCTTGAAGGCTCCTCTCAGCTACCCATATGCTCATTTATTTACATAAGCCTTTTTAGATAAAGCAGTGACAATCATTAACATTGCAGGCAAAGACAAGGAACTATATACATAACTTAAGTAACTGACCTGCGATGTCCCACAACTGCAGTCGAATGACTGTCTGGTGATCCCAATTCAGGACTTTCAGTGCAAAATCTACACCGATAGTCGCGCGGTAATGTTGAGAAAAAACCTGATGCACATAACGCTTTATGATGGAAGTCTTCCCCACACCCAAATCTCCAATGACAAGGACTTTGAGTAACCGCTCCTGCTGCATTTCAGCGGTCTAGAGTACATGACACTTACCCAAAAGAAAGGACGCTTTTGTTTTACGTAAAATTAAAGTCGTGCTGGGCGGATTCTTGCTGCGGATCGTAAAAATGTCAAACAAAGCGAAAAAAAATTCACTGCGTTTTGTTGGAGTTGAGGGCGCGCGCCTTACATCTGTCAAATACTGCTATTTCTTCAAGAAGTGAGAAGTTTCGCACTTCATTTGCCTGACTAACTTTTCACCTCGCTGTCGAGTCATTCAAACCAAATACTGCTGAACGTGTTGATCATCACAGTCTGCCTATAACTGAACTTTAGGACTGGAGATTTTAGTCCAGAATAAACTACAACTCCCGTCCTACTGGTTAGAGGGTTCGTCTCCTCGTAAAACTTGAAATAGATGGCGCACTAGAAATATAAATATAATGTATTTATAGAAAATGTATAGCAAAGCTTAGTAAAACTAGAGGAAGTTTACCCAAAAAGGAATATGCCTATAGGCTACTACTTTATTGTTAGCCGCTCTAAATGTACATTTATCAAAACAATATTTAAAATAATTTAAATGTAATACTGAAACACATTATTCGTTTAGACGATTTTTTGAAGTGGGATAGATCAACAAGAAAAGTGGGACCGTTTTCAATTAAACCCAAAATGATATAGCCTAGTCAAACATTCAAATCTGGCACTTTTAAAGTAGTATAGGCCTATTATCGATCTATAGTCTATATGTAAAAATCAGTACGCCTATGTTCCCCAAGATCAGCATAAAGTTATGTATGAAACAACATCAGTGAGTCAACGGAAGAAAGCACTGAAATATGTCATGTCTGTGCTGCTATTAGGAGGATTGTGGTTCAGGTGCTGATGCGGGATGAGTCAGGCTATATGATGCTTCCATTTCATCAGCGCAAAACATCCAAACATCTCTCCATCTTCCAAGCGTGGATCAAAACATGACAGGCATAAACCATCTTTGACTTTTACGCGACTTTGATCCAGGCACGGATCATTTCAACAACACGCCGACTCATCTTTAGCATCATCTAAGCAAAATACACGGCGCTGTTTGGTTTGCACCTGTTTGTTTGTTTCTGTAGAGACGAATGTTTTGTTTATTATTCGGTATGTTATGTAAATAGTTTATATCCGTCGTTTCATCCAGCGGTTTCTAAAGAGGCTTCAATCCTTTAAAGATTATGGAATCTGCCGTTTGGTAGCTTTGAACCGACCAAACAAAAACAACGTAAGTAAAGAGCACCGAGTAAGAGACCCTCTACACAGATTCTTCTACACAAAGACGCTTGTAAACAGTAGTCTGTTCTGTAGATATAGAACAGAGAATAGTAATCGTTATTATGACAAGGCCATGGATAGCCAGCTACCAGGCGAATAATCTAACAGGCATCACACAGCCTAATGTCAGTAGGTCATGTTACTGTTAGACTGCTTGTATTCAGTTGCACATGACTAAGAACATATAAACACATATTGCATTAAAACAAATTATTATGTGTAGCCTATGTTCTTCCATTACTGAAAAAGAGCATTAAGTTAATACTAAAATGGTATGGCGGTTATATAAAATTGGCTATATATTTGCTATATTAAAAAAAGTCACATCTTAAGCTGAATTTTAGTCATAGATAAAGAATACACCACCAGATCCTTATCATAACTGATGCAGGCCTTAAAATCAAACTCTGAAAGCATAATTTTGTGCTTCAGCTACCTTCCCACAGAAAGCAAGGACAGAGAATAACTACAACACATCCTCAGAAGAGGTTACAAAAGCTTTGAAATTTGCTCTATTTTCTCCTTTTAGTAAACTGGTAAAGCAGGCTGACTTAAAAATGTGGGTGAATAAAATAAAGAATGTGTCTTTTTCTTTTCTGTTCTGTCCTTGGAATTAGAAATCACGAACGCATGTTTTGGCAGCAGCTAATTCACTTCACTTCTTTTTGCTTTGACAGACTTGAATAAACATGGAGGCAATTTGGCTTTACCAATTTCGATTGATTGTTATTGGGGATTCCACTGTTGGAAAATCGTGTTTAATTAGGCGATTCACAGAAGGCCGCTTCGCACATGTGTCGGACCCAACAGTCGGGGTAGATTTTTTCTCCCGCCTGGTGGAGATTGAACCTGGCAAACGCATTAAACTGCAGATTTGGGATACTGCAGGCCAGGAACGCTTCAGGTATTGTAAATCTTTATCTTGGATTATGTTACATTAGTCCGTTCTCATGATTCTGCATCACTGTAAATAGCCTAACTGTCCAATAATTTATTGATTGTTCATAGGGTTGATGACTACATTTCATATAAAGTTGTTTAGGTGGTTTACCTCATAAAATTAAAATCCTATAGACCCCTAATTTACATATTGAACTATTGTACATTGTCAAAGAGTTGCTTACACATCAAAAGAAACCTCCACCTTATTAACTTAAATCAACAAGCTTATCTGATCAGGAGTCCCTATCCATCCACATGATTGGTGTTTCCATGGTATCCGTGCTGATGTATTTCTCCCAGACTTGATGACAGACTGATTCACACGTCACTGATTCTTTTCTTTTTTTTTACATTCACCCTAGGTGATTCAGAGATACTTTCTATATTTACTAATGAATGCAGCTCAAGGTCTCTTTGCCAACAAAAGTTTTTTCGCAGACCTCCTACAGGAAATATAAATATTGGTGAATCACTGCCTTCTACAATGTCACAGATGTCTGACATAAAGTGATGTTAGTAGCTCCAGAGGCCCCTTGGCATCCTTCACAGCTCAGTGCGTTCCCAGCAATACTCCTACACAAGCTCAGACTTTTTTTTTACAGTCTCACTCTGATGCCATTTTTTTCCCCATCTACCTTGTTTTCATCTTTGCCTTCTGTTGCAGGTTTACATTTCCTGTTCTCTCTGCTCCTGTCAAACACACAAACGCCTTTCTCAGATTCATTTCTAGTTTTACAGGACAGATTCTGTTGTACATCCACACTCCATTTCTTTTAAACACATAGTTTGATCATCTTACTTATTTCTAGACGTTACATAATTCCCTATCTATCTATCTATCTATCTGTCTGTCTGTCTATCTATCTGTCTATCATCCATCTATCTATCCATCTATCTATCTATCTATCTATCTATCTATCTATCTATCTATCTATCTATCTATCTATCTATCTATCTATCTGTCTGTCTGTCTATCTATCTATCTATCTATCTATCTATCTATCTATCTATCTATCTGTCTGTCTATCCATCCGTCTATCTATCTATCTATCTATCTATCTATCTATCTGTCTATCTATCTATCTATCTATCTGTCTGTCTGTCTGTCTGTCTGTCTGTCTATCTGTCTGTCTGTCTATCTACAAACTTTTAAGCCTTTTTCTTTCAGACAAGGCATTTCACTATCATTCAAGACTATTGTTACAAAATTTCTACCTTTCTAGTTATAATTAGTTTATTTCAATTCATTGAAGTCATAACGCAACACAAGCAGTGAGAGATCTTTTCTTCTGTATTGTGATGAGAGAAATGTAAAACATCTTGGTTCAGTCCATCAGTTGTTGATTGGATGGAGATAAGTCTGAATGCAAACTTTCAGTTGATTCTAACAAAGGTGTGAAATTTCGAACTAATCTCGTTTTACCGAAAGCTTGAGTCATTACAATTTGATTAAAAAATTACGATTATTTATACATATTAATGGATGAATCGTTCACTATCAGATCAGTAACATGCATTTAGAAAATACATTTCATGCCGACATTAATTCTACTTATTTACATTCAAATTTGAATTGCAATTCTGCATCCTGTATACTACCTCAATTCAAATTCAGGAACGTATTTCATTGTGTTATGCTTTCTTCAGGTCTATTACCAGAGCATACTACCGTAACTCTGTGGGAGGTCTGCTGCTCTTTGACATCACCAACAGTCGCTCCTTCCAGAACGTTCACGAGTGGCTAGAAGAGGCACGCAGCCACGTGCAGCCCCACAGCATCGTCTTCCTGCTGGTCGGCCACAAATGTGATCTGGAAACACAGCGTCAGGTCAGCCGGCAAGAGGCCGAGAAACTAGCGGCTGCATACGGCATGCGCTACGTGGAAACTTCAGCCCGTGATGCCATAAACGTGGAGAGGGCTTTTACAGAGCTAACACGGGATATATTTGAGCTGGTGAAGAGTGGAGAGATTACCATCCAGGAAGGCTGGGAGGGAGTGAAGAGCGGGTTTGTGCCGAACGTGGTGCATTCGTCAGAAGAAGTGACAAAGGGTGATCGCCGTTGTTTCTGCTGAGTCAGCAATCACCACCCTTGGTACCTGTCAAACATTTGGGCCCTGGTGGACAAAAAAAACCCCAGCTTCCTCCAATTACAGGGTCAGTCTTCAACTCCCCGATTATGACATCACCCCTTTCCTGCCTGCTGAATGCCTAAATGAGTCCCAACATGCCATGTTGCTTCACTTTTCTATACTACTTTGCTCATTTCCCTAATCACACAATCTTGTAAATGGCCAAATTGAACTGCTAAGAATGAAAGGTTATTGCAGAACTCCTGCTGAAAGGCCGGTCAGAACTGTATCTGCACTTTAACTGTAACATCTCTCATTCATTCTGTTGAGCCACGAAAGTTAAGACTTCCCATTAAGATGCTCTGGCTTTGGACATCTCCCGTATCAAGAATAAGCTTGTTCCATGTATCTTCTATTGGTTGTGTCATGGGGACAGATAACTGACTAACACAAGTTGTACTTGCTGACTTTAACGATGAATGCTGGGATATGCGTTTCTGTTGACTCAAAGATTTCAGACTTGAAACATTTGACTGCTGAAGGTGTCAATTGTCTGATTATTTTAGTAAAGACAAAGGGAAGGAGATATACTGCAATATACTACATGGAGAATTCCCAGACTGGAAAAACACACAATCTGTAATGATTCCCATATGAACAAAACTAGATTTTCAATTGTAATTGAAATGGTGCGAGATATACGTCAAGTGATATGATAATCCATCATATCACCCAGGAGGTTCATTTTATGATTTAATGCAGAGATTCATAAGAGACTACTGAAAGTACATCCATGAGGCCCAGATGGATTAATAAACCTGTATTATTTTACAAATATTAACATTTTACTTATCACACATTACCACAAGAGGCCTCTGGTGCTCACCAGAATTACAAGGAAACCTTAATCAGTTGTACTTAAGTACATCTTTTACACCTTTTATCCCAAAGAGTGTTTCTGATGTTACAGCTTGTGATTGTACATCTAAAATGAAAAAAGCAAGCTCTTCCTATAGGTTTTCTAATCGCCCAGTGAGGGCCACTGACCTTGTACACATTCACACAAGACATCTGTATCTATAGAGCTCGCATCGCCATGTATTTAACCCTTACTTTATTCATCTATAACATCTTTACTTTTTGAAATGACTTGCTCTTCACTTTCACTCTCACCCCTACAAAATATATCCATAGCCGCTTTCTCAAATCTGATTGGAAAAGACGTCGATACTGTCCATAATAATGCACAATTGGCTGAGTAGTTAATCTGTCACATTATTTGATAACATGAAGCCATTTCAAAACATGGCTGAGATGGGGTCTCAGGTAAGAACAGAGGAGTTTGGATTGGGTTGACCACTTGCTCGCTCTGTAAGCTTTTTGTGGCTGATGTGGACTTGCAAGGACTGGCTGTACAAACACTACTGTTTCAGTGAATTTGAGACACCCTGTACCTCTTCATCAAGGGAACTTGAAATGTACTACAGATTAAAATAACATGTTAAAAATGTTCTGGTTGTATATTATAACTTCATCAACATTCCACCCACAACCTGTAGGAATTGAGGGTCATTGTACAGTTCAATGATGATATTATCATTACAGCTGGTGTGCTGCTCCAAAAGCATGTAATTAAAAGGCAATAGAATATCAAGACAAAATTTGTAGTTTCAGTACTGCACAAGTGATTGTCAAGGATTGAAAGAAATGGTCGGATTTGCAGGCACATATTTAATTAGTTGGATTCATCAAAGCTTATTCATCCCGCTCACTGCCAGAACCTCAATCAGACGAGGAATTATAAAAAGCTACTGTACGCAGATTAGAAACAGACCATCTCATTGATTTTGTGCCTTTTCCCAAATCGCTTCATTATTAGTTCCTTGTTCAGTGTTTAATGGCTACAATGTGACAAATGAGTACAGATGAAGAACAAGAGATGAAAAAACATACATCGGAGGAGGAGTGAAGAAAAGGGAAGCGGAGAAGGAAGGAGGCTGATAAATGAAACAGAATGTCCCCTTATATTCTGCACGCTGCATTTCGACAAAGATCTCACCAACATGTCAAGAAAAATTCCACAGAAAGAAATTTGACGGCCATAGGAGTTTAAACTATTTTGCTTTAACAGAACAGAAATTTCAGAATTTTACCAAACAAATAAGAGGAAAAAGAGCACAGAGGAAGACAAATGTGTAGACCCTGTGGAGAGAGGCCCCCCTCTTAAACAGGTAATAATTCATCATTAAAAAAGAAAAGAAAACTACCATTATTACTTTTGTTTGATGTTTTTTTTCACCTTTTTACTTGAAAAAATACTTGAAAAAGTAATAAATCAATAGATAACAGTTGGTGTTGGTGCAAACAGATATATGTGGGTGAATGTTCTGATGGGGAAGTATCTTGGGTGGGACCAAACTAGGCCTCCTCTTCTAGGACCGCTCAGCAGATTTGAGGAGGTTGTCTTTGCTCCTTCTCTTGACATCCCAATTGTAAACACGTGCCATATCTGGGAGAGTAGCGGTTAAGGGGGGATCTGAAAAGGTTGGCAAGTATTTCCTTACACTGCCACTTGAAAGCACATGTTACACTCAGATGACACGAGAGTCAAAAACAAAACTTTCACTAACGGATTCTAACAGGTGGTGACAACAGGTGGCACTTATGGCCTGTATCCGATTTAACCAAGGAGTTCTTCCTTGAAAGAAATCTACAGATGTCAAACAAATGTCTGACTAACCATTAAAATACATCACAGTTTGCTGAGATAGACAATGTTATATGAATTTTGTACAGAAATGTTTCACTTGATTCACTCACTGATCACATAACCAACACTAAACATACATAAATATCTGCACTGATAAATATTAATGTTTCCAATCACATGACACTATTGCTTCTTTTCCACCAAATGGTGCTGGTGCATAATCTCTTTGAAAGCTGGCCTCATTGCTAAATCTAAACAAAACTCATTATTTCATATTTGATAAGCAACAAAAGGAAGTGTGTCAATGGTCTCCACTGCTCTACACATCAAAATTAAATACTGCACAAAAAGCAAATGGTGAACAGTTTAATGTCTCTTAGTTTTAGGGAATTTTTAAATGCATTAAAACTTTTACTTTTAAAAGTAATGCATTACAATACTGTGTTACTCCCTAAACTAATTACGTTACTTAGCTACTTTTTATGGAAAGTAATGCGTTACGTTACTTTTGTGTAACTTTTTAAATATGAGCAAGGCTTGATTGTTTTTAATACAAGAAGTTCTAATTATAGCAAATGCAAAAGGCCTTTCACACCAAAAAGTGTAATGAATAAGCCTCAGGCTGAAGGAAAAGTAAATTCACGTCTGTAAAGTAGAATGCAGGAGAAGAAGGTTCAATACTCTTCAGCAATAAAAAAAACAACAAGTCATTTTTGCTTATTAGTATGATTGAACTGGACCATCAAAGGTCAGCAGCAAAGACATTGGTTAATAAAATGGGATTAGATACATTTGTGTTTAACATATTTAATTATTGCAGGTTTGCCTTATATTCTGAGTTTGCATTTCACTGTTTTAATTCATTTTGATGAATACTAAATCTGTTTTCTGCGAGTGAGATGAATTAATGCACATTCACATTTAGTCTAGAACTACAGTAACAGCATGTCACAGCGCACTGTCAGTCAATAAATGGGAAAAAAGTAACGCGTTACTTTTTTGAAAAAGTAACTCAAATATTTTCTTTATATGCGTTACTTTACTAGTTACTTGAAAAAAGTTATATTATTAAGTAACTTGCTTTACTTGTAATGCGTTACCCCCAACACTGCTCTTAGATGCATGCATTCACTACTGTTCAAAAGTTAGGGGTCAGTCATTTTTTTTTTTAAATAGATTATTAGTTTTGATCAAATTAACATGTCCTTGTCGAATAAAAATAAGAAATACATTTATAATTTTACAAAAAAATTAAATTAATTTCAAACCAATGCTTTCATTTTGAATTCTCATCAGCCACCATAATATAAATTAAGCAGCACAACAGTTCAACATTGATAATAATTGGAAATGTTTTTTGAGCACCAAACGATAATGTGACACTGAAGACTGGCATAATAACTGCTGACAATTCAGCTTTGCCATCATAGGAATACATTGACATGTTCTATTTTAATACTTTAAATTATATTTTAAATTGTAATAATATTTCTCAAAATTACTGTTTTGCTGTATTTTTAATCAAATAAATGCAGCCTTAGTGAGTATAAGAGACGTTCTTTAAAAAACATTAAAACCTTGCTAAACCCAAACTTTTGAATGGTAGTGTGTATATTTGACAAGCTGCTGATCTGACATTTACATTTCCAACTAAGACAATTATTAAATGTAAAATATTTTAGATAAAGAACTAATCAAATGCAATAAACACATAATTATGGAAAAGAACAAATACAAACCTGAGTCTCTCTATATTTTTGCCATTGTTTAAGGATACTGACTTCAGTGGTTGTGAACTGGTCTCTAAGGAAGTCCAGGTCATCTTCCAGAGAGTCCAGATTCCGGGAAGCTGTAGCCAAGTTCTTCTCCAGCAGTGCCTGGGCCTCATCAATATCATATTCCAACATGACATTAGCCTGGTACACAAACACAAAAACCATGGCTATCAGCTAGTTTGTCATATTAACAGACAGGCATGCGATACACTGCTAATTATGGAAACAGTTTCATCGGTTCATGACTAGCTTAAGCTGTACAAACCCCTACACAGCACATCTGAGCTGCATATTAGTCTAAAAAGAAAAAGCTATAGGCAGTAAACATCAACACTTTGAATATTGAAAATATTAAAAGTCCCAACCTATTTTTATTTTCATAATATGATGCATTTCTAATTGACCAACTCAGGTGAACAAAAAAAGAGCAGCCTGATTTTATCCATCTGTAAATGATCTGTGTCTGGAGATATAACTGGTGGTTAAGAAATTAAATATTAACAACTGTTTATTTTGTGTTCACTATTAATACAATTCCACAAGGCTGTTAGCACTGCGCGCTTTCATTTCTTGATTTTTCGTTTAGGTGCATCACTCAATTAAATCACTTATACAAAACCATGATCCGCACTCACATGCAACAGTCTTCACTTATCATTTTATTCTACATTTTGTCCCATTGGTGATAAATGTAGAATAAAACGAAAAGAGAAAACTGTTTCATGTGAGTGCGGATCATGGTTTTGCGCTATTAATACAATGACACACAGCAGTCAACACTTACCCCAAGCCACAAACACACTTTATCTGTGGGTGGGACAGAGGCTTTGCAATAGACGTTATCAGCCAACAGAAAATGTGTCTCCATGGGATCTGTAGTATCCTGTGATTGGACATGTATAATTAGGAACAGGAAAACAAACAATTAACAGATGAGATAAAGTGTGAGAGGCAATAAAAATTGACAGAAAACAAAACACTCTTTTAAAAGCAAATTTTTAGGCTTTAGAGAGTTGATCTTTGATTTGCTTCCCTTTTTGCATATATGGAGATATGCGAGTTAAATAAGATAACCTTCTTTTTCTGCATGTGCCGTAGGATTTCTAACGTCTGTTTGATTTGTGGGATCTGGCTTTTCAACCTAAGAAACACACACACACACAAAAAAACAGAGTCAAGTGGAATTAGCAACAATATTTTATGCTTACTCTGAGTAATGAATCTGATTTTTTAAATGCAGCAATAAAATCACTGTTTATTTGTTCCTTATAACAAAAGAACAACAGTCGACAATGATTCAAGGAAACTGGCAGCCAATTATACATATATAGTCTGTGCACAAAGAGCATCCTTTAGCATGGACACCGAAACTGATCATTGCCTATTACTCTACAGTATAGAATAGATCATAACCCAACCTGAGTTTCTTCTGAGCCAGATTGAGCTCCATATATTTATATTTCTGATACTGTTCATCCAGCTTCCTCAGCACGGCGTCTGCTGTGTCATTGCCCGGCTGCTTCATGAATGCATCCACGTCTTCCTACAGAAACACATCTCATTAACAACATCTTATGGGCTTCCTTAATGAATTACATCCTATGAAGTACTTAAATACTGATTAATCGTGTGTTATCCGTCACCTAAAGCCCACTGCACCTTCAAGACATGAGCAAGCAAAGCCTGCAGCCTTATAGGGAGAAGAGCAAGGCGCTTTCTTCTTAAGAAAGCCGTTAAATACAAACACATCGCTTTCACGGGAAACTGTCGACAGCACGGACATAAAAATAAACTATATGTTATATTCCCACTGACCACAAATATTGCTTCGGGGATTCCGAGGTGTTTTTTCTTATTTGCAGCTCCTGCATTGCCACTCTCTATGGTCGTCGCCATTTTGGAGAGACTCACGGCTCTTCCTCTTCACGCACGCGCCCGCTGTTCTTACGCACGAGCGCTGCCTGCATAATAAAAGTGACTGCAGCTGTCTCTAACAGTGAGTCAGTGATGCATTTTTAGGGTCTGGTCATTATCTCATTAAATGTGTTTGAAAATGTTCTTTAACTTCAAATTCAGTACCTTAGTCTTGGGGAACTTGTGTTTTGTCGGCTTAGCAGCTTAATAAATCAACCAGCAGATGTCAGTGTCGCCCAAACGACCCACAGAAAGAGCACGAGGCGCTGGGCGTGACGGTAGCGAGCCAGAAGTGTGATCTCATACATTAAGGGTAACATGAAAAAATAGATAAATGCAATAGCCATTTGTCTTCAGTTCTATTTCTAAATGATATTGAGTCAGCTCTCTGTTCTGCATACTAAAACGATGCAATAAAACAACAGGAATGTCTAATGTCACTGCCACCTTAAGTACAGGCCTTCACTGCATGCATATGTTTGGATGTGAAGGACCTCAGTCATTTTTTTTTTTTTCTAATTGAAATTTTACATTGTATAATTATGCATATGAAAACAATATGTTTAAACTGTATTTATCTGTATCTGAACGTGTTTAATGTTAACTGTATGCACCAAGGGTCTGAGAGTAATGCAATTTCAATTCTCTGTATGTACAGGTCCTTCTCAAAAAATTAGCATATTGTGATAAAGTTCATTATTTTCTGTAATGTACTGATAAACATTAGACTTTCATATATTTTAGATTCATTACAACACAACTGAAGTAGTTCAAGCCTTTTATTGTTTTAATATTGATGATTTTGGCATACAGCTCATGAAAACCCAAAATTCCTATCTCAAAAAATTAGCATATTTCATCGGGAATCCTTTTGCAGAAATGACTGCTTCAATGCGGCGTGGCATGGAGGCACCATAGACAGTTGCTGACTCCAAGAGGAAGGATTCTTGGAGACCAAACATCGCAACGTCCTTTCCAAATCTTGGTTGGCTCTCTCGGTTTGGCCATTGCTCTGGGGATGAAACCCTGAGGACAGACTAACAGTCGCTCCCAGTAATTTACAAAACTCTCGCCAAAATTTGGACACAAACTGGGGTCCCCTGTCGGAAACCACGTCCACCGGGAGGCCATGTAAGCGAAAGACGTGGTTTACGACTGTCAACGCTGTCTCCTTGGCTGAGGGTAATTTGGGCAAGGGTATGAAATGGGCCGCCTTCGAGAACCGGTCCACCACGGTCAAAACGACCGTGTTGCCCTGAGAGGGCGGGAGGGCGGTGACAAAATCTAGCGCAATATGGGACCAGGGTCTCGAAGGGACGGGCAGCGGTTGAAGTAACCCATCTGGGGGTCGATTGGAAGTCTTACCAGTGGCACAAACCGAGCAAGCCAAAACAAAACTGTGAATGTCGCGAGCCATACGTGGCCACCAGAATCGTTGCTTAACCATAAAATTAGTGCGATTGACTCCTGGATGACAAGCCACGTTGGAACAATGACCCCACTGAATAACGTCGGACCGTAATCCCTCCGGCACAAATAACCGATTCGGTGGGCAACCGGGCGGAGGCATTATCCCTTCTAAGGCCATTTTGACCTTCGACTCGACCTCCCATGTGAGTGTGGAGACAAAAAGAGTCTCGGGTAAAATGCACTCGGGAGTAGACGGGCGTTCGGAATTGTCAAAAACGCGTGATAAAGAGTCGGGTTTGATGTTTTTGGAACCCGGGTGGTACGAGAGGGAGAAATCAAAACGTCCGAAAAAAAAGTGCCCACCGAGCCTGCCTGGAGTTCAGTCTTTTAGCAGTACTAATATATTCTAGATTCCTGTGATCGGTCCAGACGATAAAAGGTACCCCCGACCCTTCCAACCAGTGGCGCCATTCTTCCAACGCTAACTTGACTGCCAACAACTCTCGGTTACCAATGTCGTAATTGCGTTCGGCCGGGGATAAACGATGGGACAAAAACGCGCAGGGATGCATCTTGCCGTCCGCGGAAGAGCGCTGGGATAACACTGCGCCTACCCCCACCTCTGACGCGTCGACCTCCACCACGAACTGACGTGAGGAATCAGGGGCTATGAGGATGGGGGCTGAAACAAAGCGGCCCTTGAGTTTGGTAAACACAACCTCGGCTGTGTTAGACCACCTGAACGTAGTCCTGGGGGAGGTCAAGGCAGTCAGAGGCGCGGCTAGTTGGCTGAAGTTGCGAATAAAACGCCGGTAGAAGTTGGCGAAGCCCAGAAACCTCTGTAGGGCCTTACGGGAATCAGGGCTTGGCCACTCCACCACAGCCTTAACTTTCTCAGGATCCATGCGCATTCCCTCGGATGACACGATGTACCCCAGAAAAGGAACAGACTGTGCATGAAAAGCGCATTTCTCCGCCTTGACAAAAAGCCCATTCTCTAGCAACCTCCGAAGCACTCGCCGGAAGTGCTGCACATGTTCCTGGAGAGATGAAGAAAAAATCAATATGTCATCCAGGTAGACATATATGAACTGATCTACCATATCTCGCAGCACGTCATTGACGAGTGCCTGGAAGACCGCCGGGGAGTTGGACAGCCCGAAGGGCATGACCAAGTATTCAAAGTGCCCCCTAGGGGTGTTAAAAGCAGTCTTCCACTCATCCCCCTTCCTTATGCGGACCAAATGATTTTTTTTATTTTTTTATCATTACGTAAATCCAATTTTGTGAAAATGGATGCTCCCTGCAACCTCTCGAAGGCTGAAGACATCAACGGCAAAGGATAAGTATTCTTTACCGTGATGTTGTTCAACCCTCGGTAGTCAATACAAGGACGCAGGGACCCATCCTTCTTCCCCACAAAAAAGAACCCCGCCCCCGCCGGAGAAGAGGAAGGGCGGATAAACCCAGAAACTAGAGAATCAGAAATATATTTCTCCATAGCCTCCCTTTCTGGAACAGAAAGCGAATATAACTTGCCCTTAGGCGGAGACGTACCTGGCAGTAAATCTATGGCACAGTCGTAAGGACGATGCGGAGGAAGAGAAGCTGCTCGAGACTTACTGAACACTTCCCTCAGGTCCTGGTACTCCGCGGGCACGTTAGACAGATCCATCGCCTCCTCCTGAAACACAGAAACAGAAACCAACGGACAGGCAGACACAAGACAGGACTCATGACAGTTATTGCTCCAAGCTATGACGGATCCTTGATGCCAGTCTATCTTGGGGTTGTGATTAATGAGCCAGGGGTGGCCGAGCACGACGGGTGCAAGGGGGGTGTCCATGATCAAGAAGGATATAGTCTCAGTATGGTTGCCTGACGTGGTGAGAATGACGGGTTCAGTGGTGAAGGCAATGGGAGGTAACTTGTGGCCGTTAAGGGCATGGACGGAGATCTTGTGCGTAAGGGGTATGATGGGGATCTGGACGTGGTCTGCCAGCCCATGCAGGAACATGTCCCACTGCGCCTCCTCGTTCCAGCGATACTCCGCCGCCAGGGTCCGGAACTCGATGGAATAGTCCGATACAGATCTTTCACCCTGGCGGAGATCGGCGAGAATTCTGGCCGCCTCTCTTCCGGCGACGGCCCGATCGAAAACCCGCTTCATTTCTTCGGATAATGTCAGGAACGAGGTGCAGCATGGATCCTGGTTCTCCCACACCGCTGTTCCCCATAGTGCCGCCCTTCCAGTCAGCAGGGTCAAGACGAAGGCCATCTTGCTCTGTTCCGAGCCGAAGGTCCTGGGTTGCAGGGCAAAGTGCATTGAGCATCGTGTCAAAAATGCCCTGCAATACTGCGGTTCTCCTCCATACGGCTCGGGAACGGGCAGCCGAGGTTCCGGCTGGAAGGGGAGTTCAGGTGGACTGGGGGAAAATGGCGGCGTGGGTGGCGCAGTGGGGACTCGTAGCTGTTGGAGTTGTTGGGTGAGCTCGGATACCTGCGTCACCAGAGCCTGAATAGCACGGCCCGTGTTATTCAGGCTCGCCTCTTGAGAGTTCATGCGGTCAATGCTCTGAGAGATGAAAACCTCCAGTGACGTGGCTGAGGCACCCGCTGCTTCCATGGGAAGGTCAGATCGTTCTGTCATGGCGAACAGAGAAGAGGAAGCAAGTTGCAGGTGAAAGTCAGATTTATTGTCCAAAACAGATAATACAGGTGCAGGAGTGGAATGATGGCAGGTGACGCAGGAACTGGATGGACTACACGGCAGGAGGGTGGTGAAGAGTATCCGTGGTGAAGCGTGGAATCCAGACAGGAACAAACGTACACAGCACACCGACACAGGATGGACTTAGACACCAACAGCAAACCGGACGAGTAGAAACAGGAACAGGAACTGAAACAACGCATGAAGACATCCACAACGATCTGACAAAGGAGAGGAGAAACTGGTGAGTATTTATGGGTGAGTTAAGGAGCTGCAGCTGGTGCTGCTAACGAGGCTCAGCTGAATGTAGTGAATGGTGATGGCTCGGCCACGCCCACACACGTACTACACGCACACACATGACAATACTCGGGACAAGGAGGAAACAATGAATGAGTGAACCGTGACAGTACCTTGATTTCCGAATGACATGCAAAATTTGCTTTCATCCGAAAAAAGTACTTTGGACCACTGAGCAACAGTCCAGTGCTGCTTCTCTGTAGCCCAGGTCAGGCGCTTCTGCCGCTGTTTCTGGTTCAAAAGTGGCTTGACCTGGGGAATGCGGCACCTGTAGCCCATTTCCTGCACACGCCTGTACACGGTGGCTCTGGATGTTTCTACTCCAGACTCAGTCCACTGCTTCCGCAGGTCCCCCAAGGTCTGGAATCGGTCCTTCTCCACAATCTTCCTCAGGGTCCGGTCACCTCTTCTCGTTGTGCTGCGTTTTCTGCCACACTTTTTCCTTCCCACAGACTTCCCACTGAGGTGCCTTGATACAGCACTCTGGGAACAGCCTATTCGTTCAGAAATTTCTTTCTGTGTCTTACCCTCTTGCTTGAGGGTGTCAATGATGGCCTTCTGGACAGCAGTCAGGTCGGCAGTCTTACCCATGATTGCGGTTTTGAGTAATGAACCAGGCTGGGAGTTTTTAAAAGCCTCAGGAATCTTTTGCAGGTGTTTACAGTTAATTAGTTGATTCAGATGATTAGGTTAATAGCTCGTTTAGAGAACCTTTTCATGATATGCTAATTTTTTGAGATTTTTGGGTTTTCATGAGCTGTATGCCAAAATCATCAATATTAAAACAATAAAAGGCTTGAACTACTTCAGTTGTGTTGTAATGAATCTAAAATATATGAAAGTCTAATGTTTATCAGTACATTACAGAAAATAATGAACTTAATCACAATATGCAAATTTTTTGAGAAGGACCTGTATGTGCTGTACATGTGGAAGAATTGACAATAAAGCTGACTTGAACTTGAACTTGAACTACAAAAATAAATAAAGAAAAAGTGCTATAAAAGTGTTATAAACTTGTTGTTGTTGTTTTTGTAAATTATCAAACTTATATTTATGAAATTAAAAATGTGGTCAAAATATGTGACCTTGGACCACAAAACCAAGTAGCATATTTGTAGCAATAGCCAACAATGCATTGTATGGGTCAAAATTATAGATTTTTCTTTTATGCCAAAATCATTAGGATGTGAAGATATTTTGTTAATTTCCTACCATAAATATATCAAAACTTAATTTTTGATTAGTAATATGCATTGCTAAGAACTTAATTTGGACAACTTTAAATGCGATTTTCTCATTTTTGCACCCTCAGACTGCAGATTTTCAAATAGTTGTATCTTGGCCAAATGTTGTCCTATCCTAACAAACCATACATCAATGGAAACCTTATTTATTTGGATTAATGAATAATTAACCCTTATGATTGGTTTTGTGGTCCAGGGTCACATATAAGAAAATTATTAAATAAAAGTACTTTTATCTGTTAAAGTACATTTTCTCATAAAAGTATGAGAGGTCTTGAACACTGAATATATTTTCATTGATAAATTTCTGTATCGCTCACCACAATAAAACTGGATAAGTACAATGCTAAAAGGAAGTAGATGTGTGCGGTATGCACCTTAGTCAGCATACAGACCATATATAATTCTTTGCTAATTAGTTTTTTGGTTGAATTTTCTTTTTTTTACTTGCTGTGCAACACTGAAAATACAAAAATTAAAATAAATTAAAAAATCCTCAGAACCAACATCTCTGGAAAGCATATGTTGTAACAATAACAACATACTGTACATCTGTCCCTCACAGCCTTGTTTTCTTGCACAATAATGAATGTGTACCCTGACTAGTCAATGGTAGTTTTGCTAATCAAAAGGCTACCGATTGAGTCAGAGAGCGAGCTATGAGCAATGCTCTTGAGCTTAGCACGTAACTTCAGGTTGCTTCGGGCAGACTTGTGTATCACTTCTGGATAAAAAAGTTTAGCTGAACTGACTATAAATTCTGTACCAAGAAAGAGTGTGTTAGACAAACCTGCTTGCCTGAAATATAGTTTGGCTGCTGTGCTAATACAGCGGCTGGAGGTTCTGTTAATGAGGTGACTCAGGAACTGAATGCATGCTGAGGATGATTTGTGGCTGTTGCTGAAATCAGTGTCCAGTTAGAAACAAGGGTATAGCCTATTCCAGATGGAGTTCATCTGGCTTCATTTAAACCAGAGGTTGTCTATTCAGAGCCGCCCTCGTGGAGGATATTTTCTTTTATACTTGTAATTATGAAAAAGCTTTTTTATGAGCAGGAGTCTCAGCAGCAAATTAACTGCATTTCAGTTTTGTTATTCCAGATGTTTTAGGATATGTTTGTTTTTTAATACAAAAGTGGAGGAGATACATTTCTTAATAAAATAAGAAATGCGATGTCAGTTTACACATTGTATCATTTGAGTTGAGTAAGATTATTTTAATAGAATTTATAATTGTATTCTCTGCTCTCATCATGGCTTTTAGAGGAATACAAGTGGTTCATATGCTTTTAATCATCAGTGAACCACTTTAAGTGCTATATAGCACTTATCTGTAAAGGTACAGCTATACAGCACCTTTGTCAAATGGTGCTATATGTAGAACCATATGAGGAACCCCACTGTCCTCCTTAGATTTTAGATATGTTACTCCACTCTCATATGTTTGCTATGAAGGAGAATTTACTGCAATGGCAAAAACAGTTTTGAATCACTTTTTTGCATTTCTAAGGTCTTTCTCTAACTAAACTTTGTATGGCAGTGGTGCTATAGCACCTTAAAAAAACAAAAAACAAAGAATCCCTGAAGAACTGTTTAAGAAAAATACTGGGCTGAACAGGTACTTATAGCAGTGTTATATAGCATCTCATCCACCCCAAAGAACCCCTGAAGAACCAAATATTTTTTGTGTGTCTGTGTATAGACTCCCCACTGCTTATATTAAATAAAACTTCAAAGTGATGAAGAACACCTGAGCGTGACACCATAAATTTGATTTTGATGAGCATGATGAGCATGAACATTCAACAGATGTTAAATAAGAACAGGAACAATGTTACCAATGACAAACTTATTAAAGAATTAAATAAGGGCCTAAAATACGGCCATAAGCATCGCTGCCAAAAGAACAAAAAACAAACAAGTCCACTGTTAGTTTTATATGTCCAACCAGAAAAGTTTAGGTCATATTAATGATATTTATTAAGGCAGACTGCTTTATTACCCATGATCAAAAGTCACTTCCAGGAAACATAAAATAAATTAGTTCATTTTTTACTCATTGCAAACAGTGTGATAGGCCTGTGTTTTGTGAATTGGTGTGCACTTTAGCAAATGAAATTAAGTGTCATCAGCTCAGCCCTTCCCGTTAATAGAACCACAACAAAGAGCATTTCACCTGGACCTCTTCAGATACGTTTGAAAGCACACATACGCCATAAACCCTGGGCAGTCACAGTGATTAACAGGCCTGTGTTTGGTATCAGTGCGCAGGGCAGTGATTTCAGGCGTCGTGTTCGTCAGAGCTGCGTCAGAAGCGATGCACTCACCGGAGGGGAGGGGACTGGAGAGGCGTTGCTTGTTAGGCAGACTCATAGCGCAGCGAGTATCAGCACTGGTGTGAGGAAACCTCTGGGAAAGGGGAAATCTAGCTTATTCTGTTTATTTTGGAGCGACAATAAACAGGCGTTAATTTTTAATCTACTACAAGCATTAAATTATTCAGTCTCGTGTCTCTAGTCTCCGCCTGAGGCGCAAGACGGGCGAGTTTAACGCGCGTGAAGAATCGTGAACGGCAGCGCGAGCTGGAAGCATCTTTTCAGGACCTTGGACAGAGCGCGCGCATACAATGGCACCAGTGACGACAGAAGAAGCACATTTCGGTGAGTAGATTTTTGTTATTTATCATTTGCTAAAAAAAAATTGTTGAGATGTTAGAACATATGGTATTTGTGCATGTTTAAAGAACTGTTTTTGGGAACGTGGCTCAGTAACAGTAACGCGGCTTTTTTCTGATGCGCGAGCACAAGCATAAATAGGTGCGTGCTCTATTAGTAGCCTATGACATCACTAGTGTATGAAGATGCTTGAAACGCGTTGAGATGTTTGTCAGAAACTTTCGGTGATAACGTATTAGTCACAGAAGAGTACGTGCTTTGTTTTCAGAGGGAAAGACAAAAGGCTGACAGAGCATCTTAGTTAATTCACTGGAGAGGTGCTGCACCCACCACGAAAACGGAAATTTCCAGATTCACAGACACTACTGCACTACCACATGGTTGTAGCTTGTCAGGTTATCATATCTAAATCGAAATGAACAGTTCTTTGTTAATGTAGTAATCTCTGACATGATTTAAGCGACAGTGATCTCTTGAGGCGTTGCTCGGTGAGGAAAAAGTGGCATTATTTTTCTTTGTATGGTTTTCATTGTTTTAACTGTTACATCAACACATGTCAGTGTTTGTGTTACCTCAGATGCAAAATAATTTATATAATCTCTCTTCTTTTCCCGACTGAAGGAGTTTTAATATTTAATGACAACAGTAAATCTACATACATCTATTAAATAAATAAATTATTGGTGTTTTTTTCTTAATTTCCTGTTTTATACATAGCGGAGGTTCCTGTGAGCGTGGCAGTGGTGAGTGTGTTTGGCCTGGTCTTCAGCGTCTCCATCTTTGCATGGATTTGCTGTCAGCGCAAAGCCAACAAGGCTAGTAACAAGACCCCACCCTATAAGTTTGTCCACATGCTGAAGGGAGTTGACATCTACCCTGAGAGCCTGAGTGGAAAGAAGAAGTTTGGAGGAGAAAAGGCACCAGAAGCTCATGGAAAGCAGACTCTCAGTCCCAGCGGTGGGCGGCCAGAGCTCCATCTGGACCTGGAGAAACGAGATCTTAACGGAAACTTCACTTCCAAGCCACCAACCCTCCAACTCAAGGTGCGTAGCTCCCCAGACCTGGACATCCCGTCTCTGCAAGCAGGCAGTGGTGGTAATCAGGAGGCTGGTACTCCAGAAAGCGTTCTGTCCAGTCAGAACCCGACACCGGCTGTGGAGAAATCTCAAGACAAAGAGGGCAGCCTGGGGACACTCTACTTTTCGATTGAGTACAACTTTGAGAAGAAGGCTTTCATGGTACACATCAAGGAGGCACACGGATTGTCTCCCACGGATGAACAGTCGTTGACCTCTGACCCCTATATCAAGCTGACCTTGCTGCCTGAGAAGAAGCACAAGGTGAAGACACGTGTTTTGAGGAAGACTCTGGACCCAGCCTTCGACGAGACCTTCAGCTTCTATGGAATCCCATATGCACGGGTTTCCCAGCTGGCTTTGCACTTCATGGTGCTGAGTTTTGACCGCTTTTCACGTGACGAAGTGATCGGAGAGACCCTCGTTCCTCTGGCTGACATCGACCTGTCCGAGGGGCGCGTCCTCATGAGCCGAGACATTATTAAAAGGAATGTCAGGGTAAGAATAGATTTAATAATATTTCTTTTGATGAGTTTTTCACATATTTACATATGCATGTCTTTAAATATAAGAACTGTTCATAATAGCAATGTATTATATATATATATATATATATATAGACAGTTATAGACAGTCAGTAGTTGGTCTTGCTCACTGCGGACAGTCAATGACACACCCAAGTCTGAACAGAGAACCAATTAATGCTGTCTGTTTGTCCACTGGGTCAATAAATAATCTTTACCATCCATCTTAAGGCCCACATGTTGTAAATTTTTAATTGACCCACTAATGGACCACACATGACTCACTTTTTCTGCCTTTAAATACTGACTGCATGTATTAGGCTGATAATAAATGAACTAACCTGTTAATAAAGAGTCTACACCAATTTTCTTGTCACATTTAATGCACTCCAAAATGCATAAAAAGCTTTATTGAGGACTGAAAGGCCACATGCTTTATTAAAATAATAGTGAACGGGGCAGAAGTCATAATCTTTGACAAAATCTTGTTTTGGCAACACAATTTCACTGTTGTGTGCATAAGAATTCACTCTATTTGAGCTGAAAGGAAAGCTATTATCTTTCATTGGTGACAGTGGCTGCATATAGTTAAACACACATAATTATGCCTCATCGGTTGAGAGACATTCCAAGTCATCGCTGTGGCAGCAGCAGAAACCTGCTGATGTGTTGCCAAGGCAACATGCTGCCGTGTTCACACATAATTGGAGTCATACATTGGTCTTGGGACAAGGGAATGATTCACAGTCAGTTGCTCGTAACGTTAACGCACTTAGAATTTGTCTTCTCAAACTTGCCTAGGGTTAGTTGCCCAAATGTGAAATCATAAAAAAGAAGGTGTTTTGGGCTTTGTGATGCTGATTGTGTGCAAACCTTGCAAGAACATATAAATAAATGTCTTTGTTCTTTATCTATATCTGTAGAGGAGTGCTGGTCGAGGAGAGCTACTTCTGTCCCTGTGTTATCAGTCGACCACCAGTACTCTGACTGTGGTGGTACTGAAAGCCCGCCACCTGCCCAAGACTGACTCCAACGGACCCTCAGGTGAGGTCAAAGCATGTGGGTCAGATAGAAGCTTTCATTAGCTGAAGCACCATGGTTAATGTGTGTGTATATATATATATATATAGAGAGAGAGAGAGAGAGAGAGAGAGATTTCAGACATTTCAAGAACTGAATGTTTTTGGGAAAAACAATACTTATTGGGGGAACAAAAATAATTATAATTGCAGTTTACATTTTGATTGTATGTTTTTATTAAAGTTAGACAATTAGTCAATAATGATATTTATGTTAATTATATAAATAAAAATATATATATTTAAATAATACAGGTCATTCTGTGGCCTCCTTGAAAATTTGCTAAGGACCCCTAGTGGACCCTAGGTTGAGAACCACTGATCTAGAACATTTTATATACGTAATATTAGTACCAGTACTATTTTAGCATCACTGAGGTACTGTTATAGTTGTTATTAATATTTTAACTTTTTTGATTTTTATATTTTCCATTTAAATTGTATTATTATTTTTTGTATTTGTGTTGTTTCTTTGTCTTATATATATATATATTATTATATATTTTTAATATATTTTGTTTTAGTTTACATTTATTTCATTTCAAATAATGTTTTTTTTTTATGGTTTTAGTCCACTATAATAACCATGATCAACACTTCTTAAGCTATATCGTCTGTGATCTCCCAGTGCACAATGTATCATTTATGTGCATCGACTGAAGTAATGATTTCTGTCTCACTCTGTTTATTTCTCTTCCTCCCATCTTTTTTAGACCCTTACGTGAAGGTGAACCTGTTCCAGGGGAAGAAGCGAGTGTGTAAGAAGAAGACGCATGTGAAAAAGTGCGCCCCCAACCCCGTCTTCAACGAGCTCTTTGTTTTCGACCTGTCCTCAGAAGATGGCCTGCGAGATACCAGCGTGGAGCTCCTGCTGCTGGACTCCGACAGAACGTCCCGCACGCCTGTCATCGGTCGGCTCCTCCTGGGCACCTCCTCCCCCGGCACCGCCGGCGAGCACTGGCGTGAGATCTGCGACCACCCGCGCAGACAGATTGCTAAGTGGCACGCGCTGTCCGAAGACTAGCTCTGTTGGTTGCACTGCCGACAGAAGCCCAGGAACTGTCATTGGAAATTCAAGGTTGAGTGGGCAGGATTTGAACTGTGGACTTGTCGCGAGTAATGTCCTCTGTCATCCAACTGATCTCAGTCATATCATTGGGGTGGGGTTTCTTCTAAAGGGGGAGGCGGCAGCTGAACCCAGCCAATTAATGATTCCAAAGACTTTCTCAGATGCCCGTTGCCGCTTTTTCTTCATGCTTCATTCGAAACCTGATCGATCACCACTTTGTGCTGTACCGAATGTCATGTTGCTATTGCTGTTCTTCTCTACTCACTGTTAATAATACTCCATTATGCGATAAAATTAAAGAAAATCCTGGTAATGTGATGATGTAAATTAACTGAATGATCTGTTTATTTTTTAAGAGATGCTTTTATCTTTTGTTTATTCAGATGTTAAAATTAATTTATTCTCTTCCTTTTATACTTGATTTCTCGACTTTGGTTCGTTTTTGTGTTTTCTGCCTGAAGTTTTTGTACGTTAACATGGTGTGGAAGCAGCCTAAATTAGGCATGAACTAGCAGAGACTGATGTGTTACTGCAGGACGATTGCACGAACTGAACAGGGCCGCATGCAGTGCATGTGTGAATGTGAGTGTGTGTGTGCGCGTGTGTCTGTGTTAGTGTATAAATGTGTACGTGTGTGTTAGTTCAGTTCCAGTGGAGTATGAGACAGAATGTTGTTCTCTTCACTGTGAGCACAACGGTGGAAGTGATGTATATGTGTATTACTATAAAACATCCAGTTCTGAGAAAGAAATACAGTATGTCTCCCGTCATTTAGTTAATCGAAAATCATTACATTTGATGGAGCAATATTCGTTTTAATGCTATTTACTGTGATGAGCAGGAAGTCTGAGTCAGTGGTCTTACGTCACACTCAAATCAATACTAGTGATTAGCATTAGAGAGAAAGAGACAGATGAAGTAATATCTAATGTCCATAAAATTTTCTCAGGAAACAATCTGACATTTTTTTTAATAAATAATAATTTTATTCAGCAAGAATGCATTACATTGATCAAAAAGAGCAGTAACACGACATTTATAATGTTACACAGCATTTCTATTTCAAATAAATGCAGTTCTTTTGAACTTTCTAAACATCAAAGAATCCTGTAAAAAGTGTTATATTAATATTAAGCAGCACAACCATTGATGATGGAAATGTTTCTGAAGCACCAAATTAGCATATCAGAATGATTTTCTGAACGATTTTAGATTTGCATCACAGGAATGAATTACATTTATATACATATATTTAAACGATTACTTTATTATATTATCTTGGCATCTGGAAGAACTCTATCCTCACAAAACCTGTGGGTGGGTTGCCAAGGCTTGGAATATCAAGGAGGGCCAGAATGTTCTGTTTCTCTTGGATCGGTGACAAAATGAGCTAAAGCTCTATTCCTAGCCATCAACGTCAGTCCACTAAACACAACACTGATGTGTCAGTGCTCCAGGTTTGTAAAAACATGTGTTAGTACCAACATGAACACCCACATTTACCATAAATACTTAATTGCCTCATATGCGGTTCACAAACCCTTGTGACACTCTAAAGTGACAAAAAAAGCAATAACTGTGCTATTTTGAGACACCATGAATATGAACTAAAATGCACTTTTAATGTACTATCTTTGTATTTAAAAATTGTATTTTGCTACCACTTGTGATACACTTGAGTGTACTAGTGAATGAAAAAATGGGTTCAAGTGTACTACAAGTGGTAACTAAATACATTTTTTAAATACAAAGATAGTACGTTAAAAGCGCATTTTAGTTCCTATTCATGGTGTCTCAAAATAGCACAGTTGAGTACACTTAGATGATCTTAAGTTCATCTTAGAAGTACAGATCTGCCTTCACACCTGTCTGCACAAAAAATGAAGAGAAAAAGTTCAAAAGAGCTCAGACTCTATCATCAGTTTCTGCACACTGAGAAACTGATCCTCTCAGTCACTAGATCTGCTATGCTATCTACATAGAAAGTTGTTATCTAAGGCAGCAACTAAATCTAAATAAAATAAATAGGCACAAATGATTTCAAAAGCGTATGGAATTTGCACATTTTACTATGTTAACAATACAAGACTTTAAGGATAAAAGTACACATACAGAAGTATTAGGTAAATGATATACAGTCGTGGTCAGAATTATTGGCACCCTTGGTAAATATGATCAAAGCAGGCTGAAAATAAACCTGCATTATTAATCATTTTGATCTTTTATTTAAAAAACAAATCACAAAAATCTAACCTTTCATTGAACTAAAACAAATGGGGGGAAATCTCATTATGAAATAAATGTTTTTTTGTCAAATACACCTTGGACACAATTATTGGTACCCCTATAACATCCACCATCAGGGCAATAATTAAGAATTTCCAATCAACAGAAAATATTACGAAACTGACTGGAAGAGAACACGTGTCTATATCGTCCTAATGCACGCTGAGAAGGAGAGTTTGAGTGGCTTAAGGCCCGTTCACACCAAGCACAATAACGATAAAGATAACTATAAAGATAACGATATTTAAATTCTCGAGCACATTATAGCAGGATGGATTCTGATTGGCTGTCAGTGTTTTTATGGTTCATCATTCTGGAAGCGATTCCAACGATATCGTTTCTCTGTGCCTTTATCGTTATAGTTGTGGTGTGGATACTGCTATTCTTTAATACTGAGAACGATTTTTAGAACTATATCTTCATCGTTATATTTAGCGTTATCGTGCTTGGTGTGAACGGGCCTTAAAGACTCTCCCAAGAACCACAGCTGGAGAATTGCAGAAAATAGTTGAGTCTTGGGGTCAGAAAACCTTCAAACAAATGGTCAAACAGCACTTACATCACCACATGTTGTTTGGGAGGGTTTCGAGAAGAATTTCTCAACGGGGGCAAGAGGTCCTCGCTGCAGCCTGTAGCAAGATGATTTACTGGATCAGATCCAATACGTAGTGGATGTTTGTCAACTTGTCTGCAGCTCAAGCGCGTTGAGTGCGTCAGAAATAGAAGGCGGCATCCGTTTACTGTAGCGCTTGCGCTCATTTATACAGAACGACGGATTATAAAGGGATCCATGTGCTTTGATGCAACGTGTCGCGCCGTTCGCGCCCGGTGTAGCTTCTACCGCATACTACCACTTCTAGACCAGAGGTGTATCATTTCCATAGCAAATGCATGATATGCAATTTTTTGTTTTGTTTAGAAAAATTTATATAAACGCTTTTTATTTGCTGATTGGCAAATTTCTAAAGAGTTTATTCAAAGCACATAAATATAGCCTAATTTATATTCACGTGGCTTTTTTTTCTTCTTGGGAAACTTATGATAATAGTGCAAGTCCAGTTAAATCAAATAGGCCTATGTCATGAATGCCATGTGCCATTCAGTGTTATATATGGGTTATATTATAAATAAAATATAGCCTAGCCTATAACACCATTCAAAAAAAGTCAGAAAGATTTAATGGTTTTGAAACAATTCCTTTCTGCATTAAGTTTACATTTATTTGATAAAAAAACAGTAAATCTACAATTTGAAAGAACTGCTTTCTATTTGAATATATTTTGAAATGTGTTTTCCTCTTATGCTAAAGCTCTACACTGTAAAAAAAAAAAATCTTTTAAATTTACGGTAAAATACTGGCAGCTGTGGTTGCCAGAATTTTACCGTGAAAAATACGGTAGCAACATTTTAGGATTTACAGAACTGTTTAAATTTACAGTGAAACACCGTATTTCATTAACTGATACAATGTTAATATACAAACGTTTCAGTTAACTAATTTTATTTGCAGAAACCGACTGCACTTAAATTGTCTAGCTGCCATTTTTTTATAAACTAATATTTATAATGTTTAAGTAAAGTGAGCATAAGGATATTGAGAACTATTTTTCTTAAGTACACGAAGAAAAACCTACTGATTTATGCAAAGTCATTAAAATCAACAATTCAACTCAAATCTCTTGCAGATAACAGCAGCACACATACATGTGTGATTAAAATTAGCGAAGAGATTCTCACTGTATCAGTAACTACACAGTTATTGCCTTTAAATAAAGCAACATGCAGCATAACGTCAGTGTTTCTCTGTCCGTCCTTAACTTAAACACTGGCTCTACTCTCCAGTACAATGGTGACCCACAAAAAACAACAGGAAGTTGACTGTTAGGTTTTACAGTATTTTGCTGTTGTTTTCTTGATTTTACGGTGAAATACCAAAAGCTGTGGTTGCCAGTAATCTACTGGATTTTTTTATTTACGGTGTATTTCTGTTAAAATAACATTTGTGTATTTTTATTTTTTTCATCTCACACATTTAACCCCTTTAATCCCACAGCAAAATCCTCGGTTTTAAAGAGCACTTATATGTCCACACTATAGAGTGTTGAAGTAACACTGAAGTTAATGAGAGAATGAAGTGACTAATTAAATGAGGATTGAGCTTTAGTGATGAACACCTTCTGTTAACAAGTAGAATCACCAAAGGAAAGAGAAACTATAGAGCAGAGAAACAAAACTTACAGCCAAAGCCAAAGATTAAATCAACTGAAATAAAACACATTAAATCTCTCAAGATCTCAGAAGAGGGTGATAAGAGTGATATATAATGTGATAAGAGCTCGCTCAAATACTGAGGAGCTAAGCCATTCAGGGCTTTATAAGTAATTAACAAGATTTTAAAAGCTATCCAGTGTTTAATAGGGAGCCAGTGCGGTGTTGACAGAACCAGGCTAATATGGTCATACTTCCTGGCTCTAGTAAGGACTCTAGCTGCTGCATTTTGGACCAACTGTAGTGTGTTGATCAAGCGTGCAGAACAACCACCTAATAAAGCATTACAATAGTCTAACCTTGAGGTCATAAACGCATGAATTATCATTTCTGCATTTGACGTTGAGAGCATAGGTCGCAATTTAGATATGTTTTTGAGATGGAAAAACGCAGTTTTACAGATGCTAGAAACATGGCTTCCAAATGAAAGGCTGCCATCAAACAGCACACCTAGGTTCCTAACTGATGAAGAAGAATTGACAGAGCAGCCGTCAAATGTTAGATAGTGTTCTAGGTTATTACATGTGGGGTTTTTAGGTCCGATGATTAACACCTCTGTTTTTTCAGAATTTAGCAGTAAGAAATTTCTCGTCATCCAGTATTTTAAATCAACTATGCATTCCGTTAGTTTCTCAATTTGGTGTGTTTCACCAGGCCGAGAAGAAATATAGAGCTGAGTATCATCAGCATAACAGTGAAAGCTAACACCATGTCTCCCGATAATATCTCCCAAGGGTAACATGTAAAGCGTGAAAAGTAACGGCCCTAGTACTGAGCCTTGAGGTACAAAGGAATAATTAATATAAAATGAGTGTTTGAATTTAAGTAGAAATAAAATTGAATTGAAATATAAAGAAATTCCTAATTGTAATTGTTAACCAGTAGTGTTTGTCAGGACTTTGAATGTTAACTTGTTTGAAAGTGTATACACTAAAATGTATTTGAAATATATTATTTTATTTATTTATTTGTATTATTGTTTGCCCACAAAATCAAATAACATTAACAGTATCACATCATATATTCATATTACAGAATGTACTAAACCCTAAAGATAGAAGTGAAAATGGATGGAAAAAAGCTAAGAAAAACAAATGATAAATAAAATAAAATAAAATAGATCATTTTAAAGCATTCTTTAATTAAGAACTATACAAAAATTAAAGGAAATAAATAAAAAAACAGTCCCATATTTTTTAAACAAACTGATCACATTAAGATTCAATAAATATAAAGCTGGGGTCATATCAAAGTTTAATTCAAGAAGATCTTCCATTACCCTATGTATTTTCTTCCAATACGGCAAAATTTTGTCACAGTACCAAAAACAATGAATGAATGTGCCTTTTTTTTTTACACTTGAAACATAGGCCTGTGACACTGATAAACATCTTCTTAATACGCATCGGTGTAAGATATATCCTATTAAAAAATTTAAAGTTGAGCTCATGAATCCCAAGAGAAGTACATTTCAGATATATATTATCACATACAATAGCCCAGTCATTCTCTTCAATGGTTTGACCAATATCCTTCTCCCAAACAACCCTCGGGCCCGGCAAGGCAGAAGTATTAGACAAGATGTCATATGCCCTTGATATTAATCCCTTTAAACAAATTGGATTCAGTAAAAGGTCTTCAATCTCTGTTGTTTCAGTTCTCAACTCTTCTTTGTCTATCTTTGGTTTTAAAAAATGTCGCAATTGAAGGTATTTGTAAAAATTGGACAAAATACATTAATTTCATGCAAAGTATACTACAAATACATTATCAAATTTATGCACTTAAAATTACCCTGCAATTGTACATTTAGTATTCTAAATTAGTATACTCAAAGTCTGCTAAATTGGAACAACAAATTTTTAATGCACTTTAATTGTGCAGAAGTGCTGAAGTCCAACTGAAGATATGCTTTTTTTCCTAAAAAGCTAGGAAAAAAGAGCAGAAGTGAAATGTGTCCCTGGAGCACAAAACCAGTCTTAAGTCACTGGGGTATATTTGTAGCAATAGCCAAAAATACATTGTATGGGTCAAATTATCAATTTTTTTATGCCAAAAATCATTAGGACATTAAGTACAGATCATGCTCCATAAAGAATTTGTAAATTTCCTATTCTAAATATATCAAAACTTATTTTTTGACATATAATATGCATTGCTAAGAACTTAATTTGGACAATTTTAAAGGCGATTTTCTCAATATTTTTCTCAATATTTTTTTGCACCCTCAGATTCCAGATTTTCAAATAGTTGTATCTTGGCCAAATATTGTCCGATCCAAACAAACCATACATCAATGGAAAGCTTATGTATTCAGTGTAGATTTATGTGTAAATCTCAATTTTGAAAAATTGACCCTTATGACTGGTTTTGTGGTCCAGGGTCACATATGCAATATTTACACCAAATTCCTCTTCCTGTTCACTCTTAGAAATAAAGGTGCTTCTTGATGCCATAGAAGAACCTTTTTGTCTAAATGGTTCCATAAAGAACCTTTAACATCTGAAGACCCTTCTATTTTCACAAAAGGTTCTTTGTGGCGAAAGAAGGTTCTTCAGATTATAAAAAAGGTAAGAAAGAAATGGTTCTTTAAAGAACCTTTGACCAGAGCTGGGTAGATTACTTAAAAATTGTAATCCGTTACTGATTCCAGATTACATGACAAAAATTGTAGTCAGTAACGTAATCCGTTACATTACACATTTTAGGTAATATAATCAGATTACTTTTAGATTACTTTTGATTTAACTCATTAATCACATTGATTTAAATAGCATTATCTTGTACCATAATGATGTAAAAAATGCAAAGAGTAAGAAAACTTGTTCCATTTATTGCAATTTACAACATGAAGTGCATTAAACATTATATTACAGTTTCCCAAACTAGGGTTCGTAAAGGAACTGCAGGGGGGTTGTGTGTTTAATGAAAAGCTGACAATTAATTAAATCATAAAAAAAATTATAATAATTTTAAAACAAACTCCCTTTTGAGGAAACTCTCTTCACTCGGCGGCCATATTTGCAACGCCTTCTTAATCTTAATGAATGGGGGAATCCTGAAATCTCAAAAACTGCTTGTTGAAGTCACTATTGAATTACATATGTCAAATCAGCAACAAAAATCTGAAATTAATGGCTCAATGAATGTTGCTTCTTATGCTAAAATAGCATTTAAAAAGCTTATTTTTCAGGCTAGATCAGCCAATGCGCATGCAGAATCATAACCTGCTTATACTGTACATATGCATTGGTTAGTCTAGTCAGGTTTCTATGGGAAATTTGGCTCTTTCATTTAGAAGGTGGGACTATTCCTCCATATTGCGTGTTGCAGTTTCTCCCATTCATAAGTATAGGAGTGAACAGTCTTTGTGTTTCTATAGTCTTTGTTTTAAATAAAACGCTTACTAAAAAAGATGAAATATTTTTATTTACCTGCATGCCATGTGGTCATTAATCAACATCAAAGAAACCGTGAAGATGCAAATGTGATACTTAATTATTGAAATATTTATTTTAAAACCTTAAAGAAAATATATTCGGTGAATAAGGTGATGACAAAAAGTTTTTGAATGCCTGCATTACATGTAACTAAGAAATAATGTGAATATGTGCATTTTAATTAATTAATAACACATGGTTAAAAAAAACCTACAGAGTAATAATTCAAATAAAAATGAATGTGTTCATCAGTAGTTGATGCAATGTTGAAACCCTTCTTAAACCTGAAATGATTTTTGTAAATCCAGTGGTCTTAATGCTGTCGCCACCCGACTAATGACTGATCTTTGTGTGAATGTCCGCAAGACTGGACTATTTATACATATATAATAAGTATATATTCGGTAGGCTATTTTAGAAAGGAAAATGCAAAAGACGAAAAAGAGAAATTAGGGAGAATTAATCATTTATGAATAATTTATTGCAATTGTGTGAATAATATGTAATCATGTAATCCATAAAAAAGTAACTGTACTCTGATTACGAGTATTTTAAAATGTAATTTACTCTGATTACAAGTACTTCATTTTTGGAATCTGATTACGTAATCCAGATTACATGTAATCAGTTACTACCCAGCTCTGCCTTTGACTGAATGGATCTTTGTGGAAACAAAAATGGTTCTTCTGTGGCATCGCTGTGAAGAACCTTTTAAGCACCTTTATTTTTTAGAGTGTAGTTCCAATATATCATAAAAACTACATGATACAGCAAATAACAGGGTACAGATTTGTAACGACATGACTGTGAATAAGCATTGATGCAATATTAATTTTGGTGGATCAATCCATTAAAAGCTATTTATGTGGGCAACTCAGTAAGTTTTGGAACAAAGCTAGTATCTGAAAAGACCAGCCACGTCCACATTAGAGAGCACCTCCTGCAGTCAGACACACATCCCCACCCTGTCCTGTCCAGCTCTGCAGGAGCTGCAAGATCAAGCTGTGAATCAGCTCAGACTCTGTGTCTGTGTGTGTGTGTATGCTGGGATCTTTTATAGTTCTCAGATGTAATGGAAATGCATTTTAAATGCGGTAGTGTATCATGAAATGACAAATGAAGGATTGCTGTCTCCTTGCTGAGAAACAGAGCGAGTGAATGAGGCAAGGAGGTTATTGTCTAAACTGCTACATCTTTGCCAATACAAAATGCTGTCATTTGTCTTGCCAATAAAGCTTAAATGTAACTGGGAAGTGCAGAACATAAAAGTGAGAGAGAGCATGAAAAAAATAGATGAAAGGATAGGATGGTTTTCTGACTGCATGGAGAACAGTTGGAACTGAAAGGGTCATAAACCGGTAGAAAGAAGAAAGGTGGAAATGAAAGAGATAAAGGCAAAGGGAAAGGATTATGAAGAGATAAAGAAAATGAGAGCACACTGAGTCTGTGCGGTTGATGGAGGATGCCGATGAAATATTAGGGTGATGTGAGATGTACGAGAGATGAGGCATGTGAGGTCGGCTCTCTGACTTCTTTGTATTCAGAACAGAAAAAAAACACAGAAAATAAATTACGTAATCAGATTCCATTTATTTACTGTACTAGTAATTAGATAATATTACATTTTAAAATGCTTGTAATCAGATTACAGTTTCTTTTTATGGATTGCATGATTACAAATTATTTACACAATGGTACTCATCATTTATTGATTCTCCCATTTTTTTTTCTCTCTCTTTTAAACTTTCCTTTCTAAAAAATTGTACTGTGTCATATTGAACACAAAGAGCATTCACAATATAGAATGGCCATGTAAATTTAATGTAAATACATTTATAATCCATGCTTCTGAATTTGGGGACAAAAGCACCTCTCACTCAATTGTATGAGACTATTAGAATATTTCAAATTTGGGTGTTCAAGTGTTTTATTTCATTTTAATTTTACAGTGTTATGATTTAATAATTATTAGCTTTTCAACAGCTCATAAACCACCTGCTTTACCTTAATTTACCCCCAGTTTGGGTAACATTTTTATAAAATGTCCTGCCCAATCAAACCTGGAAAAATCATTACTATATTCTTACTGTATTTTACCAGCTGAATCAAAAGCACAGAATTTACTGTACTGGCTAAATAATACATTTGTTTAGAAAAAAAGAAAGAAATCCACTATAGTGTACAAGTAAGCATTTTCTCTAACACTTTAGTATAGGCACCAATTCTCACTATTAACTAGTAGTGTATTAGCACGCATATTATTAACATATTGGCTGTTTATTAAAGCCCATATTACTGCATGACCATTCTATGTTCCCTATACCTAACTACCTAACTATTTATAAGCAGCAAATTAGGAGTTTGAGGCAAAAGTCATAGTTAATAGTTTGTTAATAGCGAGAATCAGACCTTAAAATAAAGTGTGATCACATTTTCCATAATATACTTATATTTTCCGGGAAAACTGTTTTTTAGGAAGCTGAAGTGCTTTTAAAATGGTTGAAATGGGTTGTCTGAAAAATGACAGTCAAAGCGACAAATTAGATGAATGGAAAAACAAATGAAAACTGAAGGAAACTGATTTTCCATTTTTTTGGTCTGAATGTCCTTAATTAAAGGTGAATGTGTCCAGATGATGGGCCACTGGATGAGCATTATGCTGACTCATACCACTGAGACTACGTGACCTTCAGCGGCAATGACAATTAAACAACCACAGAAGCTTTTAAAGGGCTCTCATTCTTCTCTCCCAACACACACCCAAAGAAATATATAAATAACACCTCTATAATTAGAGACCTTTTACACGAGTGTCTGGATATGAATTCTGACTGAAAGGATGAATCCTTCTAGCTTTTGGATAGATGACAACCAAACTATTTCACACAGTAATGTGTTTTAAAATGTTGTTTATTCCTGTGATGGCAAAGCTGAATTTTCAGCCGCCAGTCTTTAGTATCGCATGAATACCTCACAAATTTTATTATTAAATATTTGTGAAAACCATGCTATACCAAAGTTTGGTGTGAGTGAGAAAAAAAAAAAAAAAAGGATTCCTAAAAATATTTAGCATCAAAATGGTTTTTAACATTGATAGAACCATGAGCACCAAATCAGCATATTAGAATGATTTATGAACAATAATTTTCCAGTTTCATTATATATAATGTTTAGGCTGATAGCCGCAGATGTATGAATGAGTATTTTACATCCCTTAAAATATCATACAAACCTTTCTGGCTTTTTTACATATTCGTAAAGGCATTATTCATCATCTATATTAAGACATCTTCCTTGTGGACTATGTAGGGGATTTCAGGTTTTACTATTCTTGTGGGGACATCTGATCTCAAAATGTTGGTAAAACCTCACACATGCTGTTATGTCTCAGTGGGAGAAGTATGAATTATGCTGACCCAGTTTTCAGAGATGAACCCAACCCACACTGATCAAACACTTCAGCAGATATCAGCACAAATCGAATCTGAACTATAAGCTCTGTGTATGTGTGTTAGATGCGGTGTGAAGGAGATCTATAGGCTGCAGAGAAGGGGAGAGGAATTGCAAAGCTTTTGCTTGAGAGAGAGTCTAAGTGAATACGAGGCAAAGCCGTTCTATTTGAGAGAGAGAGTGTGTGTGTGTGAGTTGGATTTACTGAACTCGGCTCAGAAAAGACGCCATTCCACCGAACTGTCAAGCCTAAACTCCTTTGGTTGTTATGGAGACGGAGAGGGTGAATGAACGAAGGAGGGTGGATAGATTGAGGGAGGGAGTGAGAAAAAGAGGGAGCAGTCGTGACTGGGAGAATGTATGCCTGGCGGGCCAAAATCAAACTGGCAGGAGTGTGACATGACAAATTGTTGCTGCGCCCACAAAACTCTGGGAGACATGATGGATGGCACACCAGCATATAAACAGTTCAGCACACACACACATAAAATGGTAAATAAGTCTTGCGATAATGATAGTGTGTGATTTGAATACCAGGCAGCCACACTTCTGAGGAAAGCACATTACCAGTCACTAGAAAAATGAGAGGATGGAGACAGAGAAAGAGAGAGGGCAAATCAACAAAACTCACCCAGGGATTATTTGCTTCCTCTCCATTCACATAAACATTCTAAACCCCAGGCTGTCCTCCAAAGGTTATAAAGCCATTTCTAAAGCTTTGGGACTCCAGCGAACCACAGTGAGAGCCATTATCCACAAATGGCGAAAACATGGAACAGTGGTGAACCTTCCCAGGAGTGGCCGGCCGACCAAAATTACCCCAAGAGCGCATCGACGACTTATCCAAGAGGTCACAAAAGACCCCACAACAACATCTAAAGAACTGCAGGCCTCACTTGCCTCAGTTAAGGTCAGTGTTCATGGCTCCACCATAAGAAAGAGACTGGGCAAAAATGGCCTGCATGGCCAGTTGGCAAACCACTGCTGAGTAAAAAGAACATAAAGGCTCGTCTCAGTTTTGCCAGAAAACATCTTGATGATCCCCAAGACTTTTGGGAAAAGACTCTGTGGACTGACGAGACAAAAGTTTAACTTTTTGGAAGGTGTGTGTCCCATTACATCTGGCGTAAAAGTAACAGCATTTCAGAAAAAGAACATCATACCAACAGTAAAATATGGTGGTGGTAGTGTGATGGTCTGGGGCTGTTTTGCTGCTTCATGACCTGGAAGACTTGCTGTGATAAATGAAACCATGAATTCAGCTGTCTACCAAAAAATCCTGAAGGACAATATCCGGCTATCTGTTCGTGACCTCAAGCTGAAGCGAACTTGGGTTCTGCAGCAGGACAATGATCCAAAACACACCAGCAAATCCACCTCTGAATGGCTGAAGAAAAACTAAATGAAGACTTTGGAGTGGCCTAGTCAAAGTCCTGACCTGAATCCTATTGAGATGCTGTGGCATGACCTTAAAAAGGAGGTTCATGCACGAAAACCCTCCAATGTGGCTGAATTACAACAATTCTGCCAAGATGAGTGGTCCAAAATTCCTCCACAGCGCTGTAACAGACTCATTGCAAGTTATCGCAAACGCTTGATTGCAGTTGTTGCTGCTAAGGGTGGCCCAACCAGTTATTAGGTTTAGGGGGCAAGCACTTTTTCACACAGGGCCATGTGGGTTTGGATTTTGTTTTCCCTTCATAATAAAAAACTTCTTTCAAAACTGCATGTTGCGTTTACTTGTGTTATCTTTGATTAATATTTACATTTGTTTGATGATCTGAAACATTAAAGTGTGACAATCACTTTTTCACACCACTGTACATCTACATCTGTGAGAAGTTTTCCCGTTGCCTAGAAGAACTAGCAGTGTGAGTCATGGCAGATGCCCCTCTTCTGCATGACTGAATTAAGGGACATAATACACCCACACACACCCAAATTCTCCCTTTTAATGGATAAAAGTTTTTTTATAGTGGATTATTGAGATTACCCAAAAACTTCTAAGAATCTGTTTCCCTAAAAGCAGTGTTAAGAGAGTCTCAAAGAGCGGAAGTTTTGAGTGTTATAGCAATAATAGTCTAATAGTTTGCCGTTTTTTCTGGCCAAGAACTGCCTGCTAGACAGGAAAAGATTGTTTTTATGTGACATTTAGGGACATGTAAATCTGAAAAAGATGATTCCACAGTACCAGCCTGTGCACACCGACTCCCTGAAGCTGTGCAGCAGTAAGCGACTCCAATTGAAACTTGTCCCGTTTGTGTGCAATATGCATCAAATGACCAGTGAATTTACTGCAGTCAGTCCAGGGATGTGTCATCTAAGGTTAAGACTAAGAGAAACTGTCTTCATTTCCTGTGAAGAAAAATAGATAAAGAGGAAGATAAACAGAGATTGGGGAAGGCAGAAAAGTTCAGCAGGGTTTAAACTGTTTTCTCAGTTTCCTCTTGTGGTAAAAGGACTCTTAAACAATTTATGTCCACTCACACCATCTCACTCTCTTTCTGTCCATATCCATATCTCATTTCCACTCTCTCCTCCTAAAATCATCTATTTTCTGTGGTCATCTGAAGACTTGCTATGAACAGCCATTAGTCAGCTCAGCGGCTGTGGCATACATTCTTTAAACTACTCTCTCTCTCTCTCTCTCTCTCTCTCACACACACACACACACACACATACATTCATGCTCTCTCTCTCTCTCTGCAAACATTAGTCTCTCTGCTGCCGAAAACTGAACCAGATCATATATCCTCTATCGATCAGCCTCGGATCTAATCGGCCTGCCCAACCTCTCTCCTTTATCTCTTCCTTGTACTTTATGGAACCTAATTTGTGCTTGGTGGTTCTAGCAAGACTGACCTTTAAAAGGACACAAAGACTGGTTGTGGAGCTAAATGGCCAAATTCAAATAAATCACAAAACTGGTCTAGAATCAGATTCCCATATTAAAACTTCAGAGTACAATACAATTTAGTACAAAAAAAAAAAAGAAATAAAACGATTAAACTCATGTTGCTGAATAACAAACTGCAAGTAGCCTACATCATAGAAAAATGTAATAGATTATATAGGAATATATAACATTAGAGTGTGGGATTATATAAATCGAGTACAGGTAACATGCACATTGATTCTTGGAAAAGAATACTAAAAAAAGAGTCTCAGAGAAGCACACAATGTGAAAGAACATTTGCTTAGCCATTTCCATAAAATAGAACCAGACTCTTACAGCTCTCAATGTCATTTGCCTGGGTTTGTCAGTGTAACCTTTAAGGCGTGCTGCGTATTCAATCAATGACATTGAGGAATAGTGTGTGTGTGTGTGTGTGTGTGTACACATGTATATGCTTAAAAGCAGCAGTCCTGTAAAACATGGAAACTGCTTAGTGTTTTATCTCACCAACACCACCTACACTCCTCTATACAAGCACATATTCAGGAATGCACAATATGTCTTACATATGTCATATATGTGTCATACATGTGTCAGAGATGTGTAATGTATCAGTGTGCTTCTCTTCATAATGAAATCCAAAGCTTTCCAAACACTACAGCAAATCACTTTGAATGAATCAAGTTTTTCCAAACTGGAGGTTGTGAGGGAACTACAAGGGCTTGTAAGTTAATGAAAAACTAAGAATTAATTAAATTTTAAAAAATGTAAAATAAAAATCAATATTTAAATATTTATTAAAATAAATCAATCATCTTAAAATTAAATTTATTTTTTTCTATTTTATTTGTACACCTGCATGTCAAATGTATTAAATGTATTGAAATATTAAATTAAAATCTCTGTACTTCAAGTAGATCACATAGGACTTTGGCTCACAGAAACATTTGGGAATCCCTGGATTAGATCATAGTTGGACTTTATGTCACATATATAAATTAGAAGCAGTGTGATTAATAGAATATATCACCCAAATATGAATATTCTGTCATCATTTACTCACTCTTTTACTCACTTACATAATTTACTCACTTGCAAACTTGAATTTGTTTTCTTCTGCAGAACACAAATGAAAGTCGGTGGGGTCCAAAATAACTATGAACACCATTGATTTCTATTGCATGGCATAAAAACAAAACTCAGATACATTATCAAAAATATATTTTGTGTTCCACAGAAGAAAGTAAGTCATACATGTTTGGAACAACATGAAGCTGATAAACTGGATGAACTGTCACATACAGCTTCACTAGAGGCCTCCCATGGCAGCTTTACCCAGATCTGAGCTCTGTGGGTGGGGTGAATTGCAGCACAGATCACGAGGCCACTGCACTACACAGCCAGATAATTGCGTTTTGACTCCAGCACATGCAGGGCTAACGATCTACAACTGGCCAGACAGTCTGTGCATCCTTAATTAGAGCCTCTGTGTGTTCTGTCCACGCAAGGAGAATGTCACTCAAATCGCAAGATCACAATGTCCTCTGTGTCACTCACAAAGACCTCACAAACACACCCAAACATACACACAAAATTTGTTATATATATTAAGCCATCATTAGCATGTGTAAAATGCATACTAAATTCAAAACACAAAGTTCACATTTATTGCTTTGTTTTCTCTAGCATTTTCTACTCAAAATATCATGCTCTGATTTCTCCCTGCTGCACGCAATCCATCTCTTCATCAGTCAGAACCTCAGAGACTTTGACTCAGGGTGACTATCAATCAATGGAAGGGCGTGTTTGCTTCTGGGTTGCCTCGACCCACACACATATACAGATGCGCTTACTGAAAAACTGATGACTTTAAAAGTGAACAGGGAGGAAAGTGAGACTCTGCACATACCACCAGATCTGCTTCTTTTATATTACATATAGAGAAATGAAAGCTTACACATGCCTATGTCACTGTTATTTTCATGCAGACCTGACTGAAAGAAGTTGGTTTTCTTTTGGTTGTTCAGAGAGACTGTGATTGTCGAGGCCATGTTGGGTATTTTTATGTAATTTCCAAATATCCCATAAACAGCATCAGAAGGGAGAGGTTGGACAATTACCTCTCTGTTTTCCCTCTCTGTGTTTTGTGGGTGTTTTTGTATTTCTGTCTGGTTTCTGCTTGCACTCAGTAATTCAGCATGACTGCAGTCAATAATTCAACCGCTGATTGAACACTGGAGAACAAGGAGAGTGAAAAATAACAAGAAATGGAAATCTATTTATATATCTATCCCTGCCTACCTCTATGTTTGTTGACAGACTCACTTAGACTACAAACTGCTTACTCACTGACCCCTTGTACGTTGAAAAGTAATTCTCTTTTGTTTCCGGCAACACTCTTTTATTAAGTAACAGACGTGCCAAAGACACTGAACTGTGGGGCCCTCTTTCAGCATTGACTGCTGATTGCATAATGCAGCTGCAGGTGCAGTCTGGGTTCACAAATGATACTCTCGGCACTGAATATAAACACATGAATGAAGTTCTGTTTCTGTTCTTTTACTTTTTAATGTCTATTCATATTTAAAGAGGGACTGGGCTGTGTATTACATCATTAGTTTGTAAATCTTTAAAAGATGGGACTTTATATGCAATTAGATTCAAATAAAAATGAGAAAATGAGTTTGATTTGAATTGATAAATGGAAAAAATTAAGGCAGAAACACCAATATGTTGTTTCACGCTGCAATACAGACCAAATCTTATAACAAATGCACAAAACACAAGGGTAGCAGAAACATGGATGATTCAGAGAAATACAGAAGATGCTAAAACTGAACTTTGTCCGTCTCTGCCTAGTCGTGGAAAATGTGTTACAATGCGTGTAGTTAAATAAGATATAATATTAACCTTCACATGTGAAGAGAGAACAAGGGAAGTGAGAGAGTACAGAACGCAGGCTGTCTGGAAGAAAAAGACTTCCAGGGGAGAGGGTGAGAAAAAAGGGGAGAGGACAGTGTAGGAAAGTGGATGTCTGGATTAGTCAGAGTTCAGAGTTAGTGAAATTCTCTAGTGCCTGCATGGTTTCAATTGGCAACATGAGGATTTTGGAAAAAACCACACCACAGCGGCCCGGAGACCTAAAACAGCGGGTCGTCCGTGCCCTTCTGTACTGCACCGGAGAAATGCAACAATTACATACCCACATGCAGGGTAAGAGACCACTACACTACAGTACAGAACATTCAGATCAATAAATGATCAATAATACTGCCGCTGTGTGTATAATATGTAATCATGTAATCCATAAAAATGTAACTGTAATCTGATTATGAACATTGTAAAATGTAATACTCTAATTTACAAGTACTTCTGATTACGTAATCCAGATTACATGTAATTAGTCCCTACCCAGTACTGTTTTCCCATCCACATTCTTTGTGAAGAGAGCATCAATATCTGCTATTAACATATTCTGCTAACCATCTTTTGTATTCTGCAGAAGAAAGAAAATTACATAGGTTTTGAAACACTAATAAATTAATTCTCTATTCTCTCCCAGATAAATTGTTCCCGCTGCAGCTGGCTGAGTGGTGTTTGCGTGGGATCTCACGTGTGATTCTACTAAACAACCCCCTGAGTGGAGCTCTGATTTTGGCAGCGCTGCTGCTGGAGAGCCCCTGGCAGGCTCTGCTGGGGATACTCGGCCTTTTGGCCTCCACCTTCACAGCTATAATTCTAGGAGAGGACTGGTGAGGAATTTCACCCCACACATGCACAAAATTACATACGCATGCACAAATGAAAGTATACTCAGGCATCCAAGCATAAACAAAAACATGCTTACAGCAAAAACAAACATGTATTGTTAAATATATTATGCACAACAGAATGCACAAAACACAAGCAATTACAAGAACAAACAGGTGCAAACCTACAAAAACAAATCTCAGAGGCACAAACTGTGAAAACAGTCTGTTGTCAAGTGATGATGAGATCATTTTTACAAAGCAGATATAGCAAACAAAAAATAAATATAATACAGCTCTAAAGCAATACAAGTCATTGTTCACATAGAATTTTTATGATTTTAATTGTTGTTGACTCTCTAAAAATAAGTAATTCCTTCACATTTCAATCAGACTTCACTGACTGTTCTGTGCATTTTTGATTCAGTAAAAAAAAGTGTCTCATAAGAGTCATTTCTGTGAGCATTGGACTTCAGTGGTCGTGTTGTTTGCTATACACAAAAATGAACTGGCTCATAAGAAATCAGAATACACAGTAAATTCTTCTTGTAATTGAAAGTTATTGATTCATTAAACAAAAAAAAAAACAAAAAAAAGAGTAATTCATTCAAAAATAAGAGTACAGAGCTCTGTATGTTATTGATTCAACACTGCCGAGTCATTTATGTAAGAATCGGACATAACTGAGTGCACCTGATAGAGCCTCATAAGAGTCATTCATCCAGGAATTGGGCAGCATTCGTTGCGCTGTTTGTTACTGATAAAAAGAACTGCCCAATAAGAATCATTCATTCAGGAATTAGAGTACATGGCCACACTGTATGTTGTTGATTCACTGAATAGAAACGGATTGTAAGAGCCTTTCATGCAGGAAAACTGAAAAGATCCAGCCATTTTTCAGGAATCGGGCTACAATGGTCATGCATAAATCTCATTTGTTGTCCATTTAATCTTATTGCATACAAACAGATACACACACACACAAAGAAAACGAGTCGTGCTCACAGAAAACTCACATACCTGTATCTGCATCTAAGAATTCACCTGGTCTGTTGAAAGACATCATTTATCTAAGCACATGACAAACATGTCTAGAAGAGAAGCATGTGCTGATTCCAATCTGACATGTGATCCTAACCTGCAGTGAGGAGGTATCCAGTGGCCTTCATGGTTTTAATGGGATGCTGGTGGCTCTGCTGATGGGAGTGTTCAGCTCTGCTGGAGATTGGTACTGGTGGCTTCTGCTGCCTGTTTGTCTCGGTGGAGCTGCAACGTAAGATATACACAAGCCAATTCACCAATACGAAACAGATTATTTTGTTCTCTTTTGTCATATTCACAAGACAAAACACAAATATATGCTCACCATTCCAAACCTAAACAACCCTTTTCTCTCCTGTCTCAGGACTTTTCTTTCCAGCAGTTTGACTCCAGTTCTGGATCGCTGGGATTTACCAGTGAGCGTCTTCCCCTTTAACACAGCCATCCTGCTGTATCTGGCCTGTACTGGCACTTCCAACCCCTATTTTCCAAACTATCCTGTCCATCCACCAGGGGCGCCAGAGAGCACCAATCTCACCCAACTCCATTTTCCACAGGTGTGTGGATGAAACAGAATGGCAGCAACAAATGATGATATGAAAAGGCAACCCAAATTATTTGCCATTCATGCTCTTAAAAATATCTATCCTGTCATCTTATTGATTAGATTTTATTATATTGTCCCTCTTGCTTTGCCTCTCATTCCCCTGTCATATTGTCCTCTCTCGTTCTGCCATAGCTCTGTGTTTTTATTTGCCATCTTCCTGTTTTGCCTCTTTAACCTCCTTTATCTGTACACTCAGTGCTATTCCTTCCTCCATCTATCTTCATCATCCTTCCATTTCGCATCTCTCCTGAGATGTGTGTGTGTTTAGATGTTTTATGTCATGATGATGATCGTATTTATTGCATTACTCTGGTCTGCTGAATGACATTAGGGTGCATTGGGCTGATCTGCCTTCTTCGACACACTACAACAACTGACAATTATGGGCTGTTTATAGCCTATAGAATTTTGCACTAAATAGTATCTGTGCTTTTACCATGGAAACAGCTTGATCCGGTAATGATGGGTGCACAGGGCTGACAGAAATAATGGAGAATAATTTTTATATTAATTTTTTCTGTTTTTATCTCTCGCTGTCATGAATATTCAATGCTAAATTCAATGCAGAGTTAAAAGCCCATTAAAATTGGCTTTTAAAATTAGTTCATATTATATCTAGCTTGAGTCAGCGAATGATTCATGCACAACGTTGTGACAGGAATAACATGGGTTTAATATCAGTAAATGTGCAAGATTTATATGCTTGTAAAATCTGACAAAACAATCTTTTAACATAATTTAGGATAATTAAAATAATGGCTATAGCAATGGATATGTCGTCGGATTCCTGTTTCAATAGGAAATATATCAAAGCAAGAAAGAAAACATTTCATAGGGTCTTTAAGATAAGCTAATAAAACGATACACTGCCATTAAAAAACGGGCAGAGTATGATTTTTTTTAAATCAGTACTTGTATTCAGCAAGGATGCTTTAAATTGATCAAATGACATTTAGAATATCACCAAATATTTCTGTTGCAAATAAATGCTGTTCTTTAACTTCCTATTGATCAAACATTTTTACTTTTTTATTCAAAAACAGCCTTGGTTAGCATAAGAGACTTCTTTCAAAAACATTACGATTTTATTAAATCCAAATTTTTAAATGGTAGTATAAATTTAATATGCATTAATATGCAATATGAAGACATTGTTAATGTATTTAGGCCTCATCTACAGGTGTGTTTGCTGTTCCCATCAGCTCCTGCAGGGGGTGGTGTTGGGCGTAGGGCAGATCTTTGCATGTGGGACTCTAGGCCCGTCTCTGCTCATCCTGGGTGCTGTTTTCCTCTTTTCACCCATTCTGGCTGTCTATGCCCTCCTGGGCTCTGGCATTAGCACTATGGCAGGTGAGTCAGAAATTAAAAGCAAATATCAGCAGAACAGTGTTTTGCAGAAATAATATCTCAAAAGTTTCTCCAAGACCCCAACATGATTGAATGGAAACCAAACAAGTCAAAGATCTAAATATGAAACATTTCTCAGAAAAAATCCAAGACCACATTATCTGAACAATGCCATCCACATTAATTTTAAAGCTATACTGTTTCTATATGCTGACAATTGTCTCATTCCTTTCAATTTTCTTTTCAAAATTGTTACTTAAACATAATATGAGAATGCTTTTGAGCTATGAAAGAGACAGTGAGCAATATAGTAAATTAATTTTTGGAGCATCTGCATAGTGGTTTGAAAGGATGTGGGATAGAGATACATGGATAAAGATAACAAAGCAAACATTTTGGGTAGATCTTGGGTTCTCTAGGGCGTTGTGCTGAGTATTCTGGCTGTAGCTGTGATTTACTCCGCTAAAGCAGCCTACAAACAGATTTCCTCAATCGCCCACTATTGCAGAAGATAATGATTTGTGCCTTCCGTTTGATAATTTGCCAGTTTTACTGTTGCGTTTGCCACCTCAAGACTAAGGAAGGTGTTTTTACCCTTTCACTCATTCTCATATACACAGACAGTCTTTCTTTCTCCTTTATATTTTCTATACACAGCTGTACAGAGACATGAGTCATCGCAGACACAAAGACACTACAGAAGTTGGATAGACTGTCTGTGTGTGTGTGTGTGTGTGTGTGAGAGAGAGAGAGAGAGAGAGAGAGAGAGAGAGAGAGAGAGAGAGAGAGTAGGTAGAAGAGACTGATGTAAGATACCTCGTCCCCAGCACAACACCCACACACATAATACACACCGTTTCATTTCATCCCCTGCATTGTGATGAACACTCACAAACTTCAAAGCTCTCATGTAATATTCCATAAAGAAGCAAGCAGCGAAGGGTCTTTGGGCTTATCAGGGACTCAGCGGTATATCCGTGTTTCTGTTATTCCCTGTAGTAGTGAGGAGGTTGATTTTAGAAAGGAAAAATCCCTTTTCTGGCTTTTCCTGGTCTCTTACCCTGCCTGTGTGTCAGCAGAACATTTAAATTTAATTTGGAAAGGTTTCAGATTGCTAGAGGGTTTGAACTGTAGAAAACAGACGGAGAGAAGGAGAGAAAGCAGTGCTGCATTATGGATGGGGCCGACGGGGCCAGTGCTTCAGACTGTCAGGGGCCTCTAAAATCTCAGGCCGCACGTTCTGAGACTGATAAAGGAAGCTGAACATCAGGGCTCTTGGCACATACACTGCTGTTCAAAAGTCTGGGATCAGTATTTTAATTGTTTGATAGAAATAAATACTTTCATTCATCAAGGATGCTTTACATTTATCAAAAGGCATTTATCATGTTATTTCCTTTTCAAATTTCAAATGCTGTTCTTTAACTTTCTATTTATCAACGGATTCTGATAAAAATGTATCACACTTTCCAAAAATATTAAGCAGCACAACTGTGTGCAACTCTTATAATGAGAAATGTTTCTTGAGCAGCAAATCAGAATGATTTGAAGAATCGTATGACATTGAAGACTGAGGTAATGGCTGCTGAAAATTCAGTTTTGCCATCACAGGAATTAATTACATTAAAAAATACATTAAAACAGAGACCAGGTATTTAAAACTGTAATAGTATTTCACAATATTTCTGTTCTACTTTATTTTTGATCAAAGAAATACAGTAAATGCTGCATGCCTTAGTAAGCATAAGAAACGTTTTTGAAAAAACAAACAGAAGCATACAGCACAAACCACTTCTCTCTCACATTCAAAGTTTACCTCTCTGGATTAAAAGTACTGTTGAATTTCTTTAAATTTCAATTAATTTGATTTCTGCCTCTTTACATTCTGTCTGCAACCTGTAAATTTGGGAATTGGAATTAAAAGACATTCTCAAGTCATTTCTGAATGCACATGAAACACACCATCTAATTTTATTTGGGCAAATCATCCTTTTTCAAAAGTTGTAATATATGGGCATCAGGGAGTGGGGGCATAAGGGTTAGACATGTGCCGGGCCTTGCGGGAACTATGATCCCGCCTAGAATGTAAGACTTCCAAAGACCCATTATCTGAAGACTGTCCCTCACACACACACACTCTAAACATCCTCATCATCCAATCAATACCACTCTTATCCCTGCACTCATCTTACCATCCCGTTCTCCTCTTTTTTATTGATTAATGGTTCACTCCTCTCTCCCTGGTGTAGGATTTCTCTCTTACTACAGTATGAAATTACATCTGTATTTTACCAGACAGAAGCCTACAGAGAAAAAGACAAGATTGTACTTTTAGGGTTCTTCTCAATTGCAATCAAGCTATTGTACAGGTACTGTTTTCTGATCTGATATCCTAAATAATGCTGATCGTCAACCATGAGCTGAAACTAAATATTATTTGAGCTGTTTATTTCCTATTCATTTATATGAGGTTTATAATTTTGTAAACCTTCTTGCAGAATTTGGCTCTAAATAAAGCTTAAATTTAGATTTCCAGAATATTTTCTAGTTATAAACATAAGAATTTTAAATTAAAGTCATTATTTCTGGGACAAGCCAAATCTGTGTATCTTATTATACTTATAAGGACTGTATGGTGTAATAGGTGAGCTAGTAAACCTGTGGAAATTGACTGAAATGTGAAAAATTGTTTCCATATGACAGGTAGTTGAGGAGTTTAAATGGAGTAACGAGCCCTGATGAATAATTCACAATTAGAGCAAGAACATTAAGTCCCTTCACTTCAAAGAATATGATGCTTATGAACCAATCAGCGGCAGACTTGATCAGACTTTCAGCTGTTAGAGGGAATAATGTGATGTGATTTGTCATTTGATCTCACTTCTTTTTGTACCACATAAAAACATCTCATCTAATTCTAATCTACAACAAATTAAGTCTACAATTAATTCACAAGACCCTCCACACCAACATATTAAGTTCTGAGGTTTGTTAGGAAGTGTCGTAAGAAAGTGCAATAGAACAAAAAGTGGTTTAGTTTGTTTGTCTAGAAATCTCACTAAATCGAAACTGAATAGGGACTCCTAACCTGTCCTGCAGCATGAAGTGTGGTCTACTGATAATGAGATCTGGTGTTTAGCAGACAGGCTGTTCAATGTGTCCTCTCTACATGACTCATAGTATAAACCCACTGAAGTTAGCACGGGTTCACAACTGATGATCCCGCACACACCAATGCACAAAGAGGAGCCCGTAACCATGGTGATATTGAAACTAGGAATATAATGAATCTATTCTGGGTCACAGATGTTGAATTTAGGTTATAGAATTGCACAGATAGCATATATCAGTGTACTGTAAGCGTTATATAACCGGATCAGAGATGAGTTATGGAAAAAACAGAAAACAAATGTTGCATGCCTTGTGATTCACAGCATTTGCATTGTAAATGAAAACCCAATTCCCTTCTGCACTCAAGATTGTGTGTGTGTGTGTGTGTGTGCTTGAGAAGGAATCTTTTAAATCTATTCTTCAAATCTCAAACTATTTCAGTGACACACTGATCATGAAACGCCACAGTAGAAATAGATACTTTCCACACAACACAATCTGTTTTATAATTAGTATGTCGTCTACGGATGTTTACAAGTTTGCAACAGCTTGAAATCTGTAAACCTGTCAACAGGCTCCTTGTGTGAAAACATACAACCATGCATACTGATTCATGAGATGCAAAAAAAAAACTATTTGTATAAAAAGGAAAGAAATATCTGACAGAAAAAAAGAGAGTGAACAGACGCTATGAGCCTCCTGGGTGACATTGCTTTCCTGTTCAAACGGGAAAGAGATTCTGGGTGCGTCCTTCCTGCTGCTGCTGATTTCATCTCAGAGCTCTTTTATTGGCAGTTCTTTTATTGAGAGTCTTTCACTATAAAACAATGAAACATAAAGAGTCCCAGAAGTGCAGTCAGAAGGATGCGCTCAAATGTTTCGCACTGGAGCTCATTTTCCCTGCATTTGTAAGTTGGCATTTTCCATGAACAGAATACAAAATAGGGACTAAATGTTTTTTTTTAATGTTTTAAAAAATCTTTTTTAGTAAGCCATTTTTCTTTTTTAACAAAAAGAGATGTTTCGGTGGCATTGGTGAAAGACAGGAAAATACACATTTTTTATATTAATTTTATATAGACTACAATTTAGAAGTTTGGGGTGGGGTTTTTGATGTAAGATTTTTGTATGGATGTAAGATTTCTCTTATGCTCACCAAGACTGCATTTCTTTGTGCAAAAATACAGTGAGAACAGTAATACTGTGAAATATTATTACAATTTAAAATAACTGTTTACTATCTGAATATATTTTAAAATGTAATTTATTTGTGTGACAGAGCTATGAATCTATCACAGTCTTCAGTGTCACATGATCCTTCAGAAATCATTCTAATATGCTGATTTGCTGCTCAAGAAACATTTCTTATTATCAATGTTGAAAACTGTTGTGCTGCCTAATATTTTGGTGGAAACTGTAAGGTTTTTTTTTCAGGACTCTTTGATGAATCACAAGTTCGAAAGAACAGTATTTATTTCAACATAAGTGTCTTTGCTGTCATTTAATGTGTCCTTACTGAAAACCTTGCTCTTAGTACAATAGTGTATATTTTATATGCTGAATATGTCTATACTTAAAATCCAATTTTATCACAATAAACACCAAATTAAATGAAATGATCAAGGATAATAGACAGACAGACAGATAGAATTTCATAATTGTTAATAGTATTCACCAAAAAAAAAAAATGCTTTAGAAAAGTAAAGACCTGATTCATGGAAAGGTGCCAGTTGTGTAGCTGTACCATGGTCAGAAAAACTAATTTTGAATGTGGCCTTTCACATGTCATCTGAGAGAGCAAGAGCTCTTGAGAGCCATTCCATGTTCTGAAGGCAGCCATGCAAATAAAACACAGTAAATTGAGGGGAAGGTGAGCACAGCTTTCTCTGAAGGTGAACTGTTGAATGACAGAGTACTTGCGTTTTAATTTTTAATCAGGGTCGGAACTTGCGGCTTCAGGATGTGCATCCAGACAGAAAAACCATATCATATTGAAAAAGGGCCCTAAAAATGCTCATAACATATTCCAAAGCTTTGCCTGCTTAATTAGGCAAAGAAGTTATCAAATGTGAGCATGCAGCCATGCAAATATATATCAGTTACAGTAAGAGGCGTGTTCTTGTGTTTTATCGAATAGATTCATGCTGTAAAAAAGAGAGAGAGAGATGATGTGCTACAATACAAGAAAGCTCTAGGGAATGGTGGGCGGTGAGTGAAGTCTGAAGGCTTGGACAGGAACATGGGGGCAGCAACTATATTCTGTAATGAATATACATTGCCACCTTCAGTTCACAATCAGAACTACAATCAAGAACCCAAACCCTCTAAATATATTTGTGTAAACCAGATATTAAATATTATTTTACAAGATACCCCAAAAATTCAATAACTGACCCATCAAAAGACAAATTAAGTCATAAGACACACAATACCTTCTTTAGGCAAAGAAGCATAATACAGTTTGAAAACTTTGTTGCACATTGCTTAGGTTCACAGAGTAGGCAATTCAGTCAATACTATGCAGTCTACAATTATGTCATTCTGAACCTAACCATGGTAAGGAAGTTAAAATACCCGAAGAGAGTTTCCGGTAGCATCCAGTTGCTCAGATATTACTATATGCAGTCCCAGAGAATGTGATGCTGTCATATGCACTCGCTGGCCCCTCTGTTCCAGACACAAACTAGTTTTAGCCAATCACCAGAGCCATAGATAGCATTTTGCTTGCATAATAGTGTTCAATCAAAAGAACCCTTTAGGGTTCTTTGTAGCCAGGAAAAAAGGTTCTATATAGAACCTTTTAGGAGTTCCCATCATGGGATCATTCTTTGGATTAAATGTTTGTTTTATTTTAATTAAATTTTAAGACTTAAACAGCTCATATAGCCAATTTATCACTAGAAAAACTGAAATATCCAGAAGCATACCACATCAAGGTTGTGTGTGATCATTTAAGACACCTTTATTAGCATTTACAATGACAATATATAACACAGCAATTCATAGTGCAACAGTTACAGAGATTAACAAATCCATGTTTATTTAGTCATACTTCATTTTTACCCATCTAAAATAGCACTCTCCACCGCCTCCACCTTACTCACCCATCCAACATGTCAGTCACAAATATATGTTGATTGCTAAGAAACCACAAAGAAATAAAGTCTTCAAATAGTATATTAATGGCATTTATTTTGCATCTCACCACCAGGTCATTACCCTTTACCTTAAATAAAATATTGAGTATTTACTCCACATTCTTCTATAACCCAAGTAGTCCGATTTTTATTTATTTTTTTGGATGCTGCAACTTTCCCCAATTCTGTAACCCATGAAAGATGGTGAACCGCATGTTTCTGAAAAGGGAGCTAAAAAGACTAACTATAGTATTGTTACTATATAAGCATTACATATTAATTTTACATTCACATTCAGGTAAGCATTTAAACAAAACCAAAGGACCCATGACAATTTCAGCACTGGGAAGGGCTAAATTGTGCTGATTGAAATTAACTGAGTGATGGCTTTTGGATGCTCCATACTGAACAAAAAGTAGACAGCAAACATACTTCTGGCGTCTCTGTTATTGGTCAATGACATCCATTTTGATGCCAACTCACCTTGGGAGAAGTAGGCTTGACATCCTAAGATGGGGATACAAGTCAGAGAAACATTTATTAGACCTATGAGAGTATAGTACAACAGGAAAAAGAAAAGTCTCCCACAGTTAAATCAAATCTTAAAACTTACTTGAATTAGAGGAGTGTGGTGTTTTCATCTGAATGCTGATGACCAAACCTACAGTGACAGTGCAAAATAATTTATCCATCCATCTATAAAACCTGCATGATAACAGGTGGAAAATAGAAAAGAAAAATGATATCAGCACCTTCAGATTAGCGGATTGATAGGTTTCAGTTGGTACTGTGAGGAAAAATAAATAATGTAATTTATTATAATTATTTTTTTTTGGGGGGGGGGGGGGGGGGGGGTTGTAAAAGGTGTGTCAAAGTATAATTGAAATAAAAAGCACAAATATAATGTAGTATAATTTTAAATAGCCTAATGTTTAAACACATAAAAAGCATGGTTTAGCCCAAAGAACCCTTTTGTTCCAAAAAGGGTTCCTTATTATATAGAAACTTTTTGGCATAAAGGGTTCTTTGGAGTTGAGTAAAGAACCCTAGGGTTCTATAACCCCAAAGAACCTTTTTTTCAGAGTGTACCACCAGATGCTAAATATTTTTGTAGACTAACCTGGAAGTTAGCATCACCCTCGTTCCTCAGCAAAACCCCAAAAGGACTTTTTCCTATTGCAAAAAATAAGCTTTGTGAAGTTTGATTCGTACACATTTTGCTCATCATGATAATCTTCTGAACGGAGCACAACTTTTAAGAATTTGATATATTCACCAGAAGTGAAAACCTAAACAAGCTACAAATTAACTACACCATGGTCACATGACTTCAGCATCATCACCATTAACTCTTTCGATCTTTATTTTAAAGTTTGAGTAGGAATAGTTAGCAAAAGTGCAATTATAAACACGAGTGAATGGATGAGTTTTTCTGTTGAGTATGATCATGAAGACAGTTATTGTCCCAGACAACCTCTGTAGTCCCATTTAGCCATTTGTTAGTTGTCTTTATGAAGACAAATAAAAGCTTTTTTTAAAAATTGTGTATTACTGATGTATTTTATGTCATAAAATAACATGAAAAAACTGCAGACCTTATTTCAGGCATTTAACCTAAAATCCATTCATAAAACCCATTGACTTCAGGACTTCATGGAACTGGAAGTTCTATAATTCTAACTTGTTTCTGGCTTTGGGCTACAAAAATGTCATCCCTGCTGCACCAGCCCATTGCAAATTTGGGCTAAATGATTTTTAACATGCCAGTCTGTTATTGAAGCACTATATTTCACCCCCAAATTGGCACATAAAACAAAACAAACCTGTCAAAGTGGGTTGTTCTTGGCCAGAATAAGCTGCAGTGTGGACCAGCCATTAGTCCAGGGGTGCCCAGCCCTGTTCATAGCGACCGACTGGCCTGCAAAGTTTAGCTCCAACTCTAATCAAACACACCTGCCTTTAATTTTCACGCGATCCTGAGGACCTTAAATAGTTGCTTAAGGTGTGTTTGATTAGAGTTGGAGCTAAACTTTGTAGGACAGTCGATCGCCAGGAACAGGGTTGGGCACCCCTGCATTAGTCTAACACTAGCAAAGCTTTGACCCCCTAAGCCAGAGGTCTTCAACCCTGCAACTAATCAAGCTCCTCAAGACTGCTTGAAAACTGCAGGCAGGTGTGCTGAAGCCGGTTGGAAATAAACTTTCTAGGAGAGTGGGTCCCCAGGAGCAGGGTTGAAGACCTCTGCCCTAAGCCATGGTCAATAACTGTATAGACTCAAGTTCTCTTTGTTGCCTTCTGCAGGTCTGTCTATGTCAGTGCAGCACAGCTTTCTGTACTCTGGCCTCTCAGGGTTTAATGGTGCTCTGGGTTGCATGGTCGTAGGAGGGTTTTACATACTTAGCTGGAGAACACATCTCTTATCTATTGCAAGCGGTGAGTAATTCACAGACACATCATTTGTAGTGTTATTTCATTTTTCTACACTCTTAAAAAAAAGAACAACCCAGGTGAAAAACAAGTACACTTCCATAATGCACTTAAAGTGCTCTATTTTCGCGCACTAATTTTGTACTTAACATACTAAAAATTATCCTTTAGTGCTTCTTAAGATAAACTTAAGATCATCTAAGTGTACTCAACTGTGCTATTTTGAGACACCATGAATATGAACTAAAATGCACTTTTAGCATACTATCTTTGTATTTAAAAAATGTATTTAGCTACCACTTGTAGTACACTTGAGTGTACTAGTGTATGAAAGATAGGTTCAAGTGTACTACAAGTGGTAGCTAAATACATTTTTTAAATACAAAGATAGTATGCTAAAAGTGCATTTTAGTTCATATTCATGGTGTCTCAAAATAGCACAGTTGAGTACACTTAGATGATCTTAAGTTTATCTTAAGAAGCACTAAAGGATAATTTTTAGTATATTAAGTACAAAATTAGTGCGCGAAAATAGAGCACTTTAAGTGCATTATGGAAGTGTACTTGTTTTTCAACTGGGAAGGAAGAACCAAAAAGGGGGTTTCGTGGCGATGCCATGTAAGAACCATTTTTGGTTCCCTGAAGAACCATTTTGTTTTTCTTGGTACCATAAAGCACCTTTTCTGGTACTATAGAGAATCCTTTTTAAACTGATGAATAGGTTCTTTATGGCCCCACTTCTTCCAGATCAATATCCTTACATTTATCATACTATAAATTTTCTTAAATAGGATTGTTCATAAAATAATAATAAAAAAGAAAATACAGAAGTAACAAGACTTGACAAGATGTATGATTAAAATGTTTATTGCATTTACAGTATACATCATACCTCAATACTGTGTATATGTGTTTAATAGGGATGTGCACAAGTACTAGAGTACTCAGACTTGACAGCAATGATCGATCATTTCAATCATCACTGCAGTCACTGTAATCATCGTTTTCATGATCAATCATCACTGTCAAGTCTGAGTACTCGATGATCACCTGACTTTATATATTTCTCTTTTTATGATTGGTTATGGCAGCAGACAGCATTTTGGGTGGTACCTGAGCTCTGACTAGTTAGTGTTAGGACAGCATGCCATCCAGACAAAATCAAAACCACCAGTACTTGAAATTAAAAATTTACAAAAATGCCCTAGTGTGTAATACAGTGAATACAGCAGGTTAATGTCAGTACCTCCATCATCCACTAGTATGCCCTTTTTCATCCCGTGGAAACTGCCACTGGTGCGTCAAAGAGTTCCCACTTTCACAGTCCTTTTGATGAATGGTTGAAGCTGGGTGCATAGGAACCTGCAACAAAAATAAATATTTCTGTTTTTACTGTATTTTTAATCAAATAAATGCAGTGAGTAGAGGACTTGCATAAAAAAACACATAAAAAAAAAAAAATCATACTAATCTTTAACGTTTGAACCGTGTATGTCTGAGGATTTACTTACAAGTCAAATAGTTCATAGCGCCTTAGAGATGTTGTCCAACAGGAGGTCTGCTCCAACTCTGCTGCACGGCCATCAGCATAGAAGAATCTAGAAACATAATACGCCATTTATCACAGAGCCAACAATATTTACTATAATATAGTTTATAAAAACACACACAAACACACAAGCCAGTTTCTTAAAATAACAGAATTAACGTTAATATTTTTAGGTTTGTGTCACTCAGGTTTGGATGTCAAAACCTTCCTAAAATAACTCTAATATAACAGCTGCATGGTGATATAAGAAAATATGTAAAATACATATGCAAATGTATTTAAAGAGCTTTCTCAGCTCACCAGTGACAGCAGCTCCCTTCAGAAACTTTGACATTTTGGAGCTTATCTTCTGTTGTAGAGAGATTATTATCACTCCTGAAACCACAGAACTTTTTTTTTTTTTATCAATATTTGTTTACCATGAAAGATAAAAACACGTTTGAACTAATGTTAGATTCAGTTAATTCGCGCTCATTGTCAGTGACACCACCGATTAACAGTCCAGCGAATATTTTAGGCTAAATAAATTGGACCGCTTTCAATAAACCATTGACAAACTGACAGCAAACCTTTTACCAAACTATCAAAACCGCTCCTCTTCACATAAAGATGTGATTAAAAGCCCAAACTCTCATAAACAAGAGCTCGAGCTAGCTTAATTTACCTCGCCTGAAAACAGTTATGCTTAATAACTTTTTCGAAGCTTTCTGTGAAGTAACAATTCAACATAAACGTGTCAGTTACATCTGGAACAGTTGTATCTGATATTTGTGTGATTTTTGGGGACTAAACTCACCTGAAAGCAGTGAAAACAGCAGCGAGAGACGGAGATTCAAGGTTGTCAGTTTGTGTTGTCGGCCCGTTTCCATGGCAACTCCCTCCGCTGAGATTTTAAATTCAGCGCGCAAATCAACGTCACGCAGCATTTGCATAAATAAACCTCTAATAGAACACTACATAAACAACTTAAAATTACATTAAATCTTTATTAAATAGCGAATTTGAAATTTGATCTCACTTTCCAGAAACCAAAATATTTTCAACATGAGTGTGAAGTCTCTGGAACCTTTCTGTGCTACTAAGAACCTTTTGTGCAATGGAAAGGTTCTTTGGATATTAAAGGTTCTTCATGGAACCATACACCCTCCCAAAGAACCATTTAAGAACCTTTTTTTTTTTAAGAGTGTACAACTAAATTATTTATTCTCTCTGCAGCCTTGCTTTCAGCTTACACAGACATCGCCTTGAGCAACCTGCTTGGAGTTGTGAGTAGACACACACACACATATATGCACACTCTGTCCAGCATCTCTGTATTCAGACAGTTTTTGTTTGTTTCCCTCTTACCTGTGCAGTTGGGTCTCCCAGCAAGCAGTTGGGCTGCAACTTTGACAGGCACTCTGGTGCTGTTGCTGACAGGAAAAAACCTAAAAGAATACAGAATCCCTACTGGAAAAGTAACCTCGCCAGAACAGAACTTGCACTCACACAAGCAATGGTCTGCAGCCAATACGAATGCAACTGATGTATAGTGTTTTCATAAATTCATAGATGTATAAATATCCAACTGTGACAGCACATTAAATGTTAAAAGAAGTTACTGCTTTTTTTCAAAATTGACAGTGTTTTTAGAATGTTGCAAAAGATTTTTCAAATAAATGCTCATCAAAGAATCATGAAAAAAAATTATCATTCTTCCACAAAAATATTAAGCAGCAAAACTGTTCTTAACATTGATAATAAAAATGTTTCTTAAGCACCAAATCAGCATATTACATTTCTGAAGGACCATGTGACATTAAAGAGTACTGGATTGAAAATTCTGCTGACATCAAAAAGAGTAAACTTATTACATTACATTAAATACATTAAAATAGAAAAACAATACTAGTTTTTATCAAATAAATGCAGCCAAAACATTAAAAAAAACTTACCAACCACAGTCATGGTTAATATAATGTAAATACTTATGAACCATACATACACACAAACAAAAGTGAGACCTTTTGTGAGAAAGGAAAGGTTTTAATGATGCTGTAAACATGTTTTATTCCATTATTACAAAAACTGCAGTTGTACTGTACCAGAATCCTTAAAACCATTAAATGCAAACAATTTAACAAGAAATATTACTATCTAAGCTGAGACCTTTCAGTGTACGTATCGCAATTCCAACATTAAAACCTGCAGAAATAGTAAAAGTGCTCTAAAATGGATGAAAAGTACAGTTAGCATGCACAATCAAATGTATTTTAACCATAAATGTACAAAAACTAGCAAATCAGTGAGATTATATCAAATGATATTAAATCAATGGTGCAAAAAAGCAGATTTAATTAGTTTTTTTATGATTGCCATGGCGATTAAAAAAAGGCTATTGGTTATAGATCAAAAGGCATATTATTGAATGTGTGGACAGACGTGCATACAGTGTGTGTGTGTGTGTGTGTGTGTGTGTAGGGACAAAGAGAGAAGACTAGAGCTAACAATAATTTAGTCTCTCAGAAGATTTGGGATTTCTGTGTGAGAAAAAGAGTTCATTCAAAGAAAGAGCTATAAAAAGCCCTGCGAGATGCACCATGATTCATCAATCTTGGGAGGTCAGGGTCCCTTCAGCACACTGGAGGAGCTATTTCATGTCTATTATGTGACATGATATTGTATATTGTACTATATATTCAGGAGTCTGCTTTGTGAGCCTGACCATGACCGGCTAGGGGAGGTTTGTGTGTATGTGTGTGCTGAATACAAAAGAGAAACATTGTGCTTTTTGCTCCTACAGCCATCCATAGCTGCAACACAGACACTCTCAATAAAAAACAGCAAGTTGTATCATCCCCAAAAGCAGAGCCAAAAGTTTATGTGAACCAATAAAAGAGCTCCAAATGCATGGTGCAGCGAGAAGGCAAACTGAATGCTGATTTATGAAGATGAAGCTGTAAACAAGTGATCACTATTAAGTTCTCATTTTGTCTCTAATGTTTTTTCACAAAGCCCCCAGCTTTGACCATAAAACCTAAAGGCCTGTTCACACCAAGTCCAATGTGATTAAATGTAAAGAAATGTTTAAAAAATCACAAAAAGTGCCTACAGACAATCTCTGATAGTCCCACAACTACTTTCAGTGTAAACACATACCATAAATCTACATTTCTCTGAAGCCCAATCCTATTGTCCAAAAACATTGGTTGTTTTGTTAAATGTGTTTGTACATTTTTATTGTGGCTTGTACTATTCTAAATAAAATATCAACAAACAAAATACTTTAACACTAAAACAAATAACAATAAGTCCGATGCCAAATTTTTGTTATTCTCTGAAATGCAAATGCCTAAAATGTAGGGCTGTGCAATTTGGGGGGAAAATCGAGCGGTGCGAGTATGAGAAGCATTCAGAGACACGGCGTACACATTGCGTCCACATCCCAGACTTTGCGATTTCGATTAATCGCACAGCCCTACTAAAAAGCCTTAAAAAATTGCAGATCGTCATAGTACAATATATATATTTTTTTTATTTAATTTTTTCTATCTGATCTTGGATTTGACTTTGGCATGCAAAATGCATTTATTTATTTATTTTTTTTTTGGGGGGGGGGGGGGGGGGGGGGGGGTAGACCTTAATGCTTCACCAAAGCACTTTCTAAGCCCAACCATTTTTCTAAGCACAACTATAACCACAGCTCCAGCCTCAAACATGGCAACATGTTCATTTAAAATCAGATTTTCTTTCAGCTGGATCCTGTGTGTTTTGGATATTTGCTTATAACAGCCTCCCCAAAACTACACCTTCTCTAGGCCATGCTTCTCCACGGAGGATCTCCAGAAATCCTAGCTTTGTCAGAAATTCCATCCGTAATCCATCTGTAGGCTGGACCTCGCAAAATACACCCTGTGAACCTGAGGAAGAAAGAGAAATGAAATACTCAAGGCTAATATCAAGGATACTATCAGCCAGTCTGGAAATATGCTTAAAATCAGTGTTAGTTCACCATTAGCTTTGAGGGCCGTTAGCAGGGCTGTGAGGAGGCTACGACTGACACTACAGTCCACCAGTTCAGGAAGAGCCTCAAGCCTGAGCTGAGATGGGAAATGATACAGCAGAGAGTCTGGATAGTCCTGTTCTTCATGGAAATACAGCAGCACCTCCTAGGGGTTTGGAGGAGAAAGTGCAATTCAAGACGTCAGGATTGGATGTTACTATTGCACCATTTTAAAAGTACAGCATAATAAATGTGGTTGTGTGTTTAGCTTTAACTCTTACCTTTGTTGCAGTATGTCCACTCGCTCCATGGGGCCGTGAAGGATATTTGTCCCTCATAGCAGGTAGCCAGGTGGCCTGACATCGTTTGGCAAAGGAGCGGACATCCAGAATACCCACAGCGCACCCACATACACCCAGTTCATCCTCCAGAACCAAGCTGTACTCTGAGCACAAGGCCAGAGACGCACCCAGACACCTAAAACACAAACACACAGCAGAAAGAGGCTGATATTTCTCATATACCTCAGGACTGCAAAACATTAAGGAATTGCATTTTAATACAACCTCCTGTTTTTCTTGTATTTTCTTACAGAATTACTCAATCTTACTCAATCTCAGGAATCAGTGACCGCAATGAGAAGATATACATTGGTGTGAAAAAATGTTGGGCCCCTTCCTGATTTTTTATTTTTTTGCATGTTTGTCACACTTTAATGTTTCAGATCATCAAACAAATTTTAAAAATAATCAAAGATAACACAAGTAAACACAACATGCAGTTGTTGAATGAAGTTTTTTATTATGATTTGGATTTTGTTTTCCCTTCATAAAAAAAAAAACCTTAATTTTTTCAACACTTTTTCACACCACTATAGTTTGTGCCCAGATGGAGGCATCTACTGAATAATAAAAGTCAGAACATTTTATATAGGGGCTGTGATATGCTTGAGAGCAATTCTTGCCTGTCCCCAATGAAATCTGGATGAGAGATGGCAGCATCCTGGCTCCCTTTACCCTTCTGATGCAACTGACGCACCATTCGGTAGAGCTCCACCTAAAGATGTGGAAAAAAAACAATGAAAAGAGTCAGAAATGTGTAACGAGGTTGAGTCAATTGGTTACCAAGTGTGCTTGAGTCACCTTGTCTTTTTGCTGGAATGGTCGTATATTATAAAGTCGAGAGGTGGGGAACAGAGGGGGAGGGTGACTGAACAACTCACTGCTGGTCCCCACAGGCAGAAGCATCTGATTCACACCAACACCAGAGGCAGACAAAACAAGAAAAAGACAGGAAAAGATCAAGGAGACTGAAAAAAGTACAGCAAATCAATCTGGCCCTTTAACCTAATATAATGTAATTTGTAACTGAATCATTAATTATATCATTCCTACCTGCACCTCTCCGGATAGTCCTCCTTTAATCACCCATGGCTCCGCCTCCACACCATGGAGCTCCGCCCCTGAGGAAGCTCCACACCCTGTGAACAATCCCCAACATCAAGAGTATCAATCCACTGCAGGAACCAGTAGGTTTAAACAAATCAATTTGTGTTATTTAACTGTGAACATATTCAAATGTGTCTTATTTCTGTCACGTTACAATATAGGTTTTAATGTGTTTGACACTGATGTGACAGTTTTTGATGCACCATATTTTTGATGAACCATGTTTGAATACAGTACTGTTCAAAAGCTTGGAGTTGGTAAAAAAAAATGTTTTATATTTTTGCATTGGTCACTAAGGCTGCATTTATTTGATCTGAACATTATTAAAAATTAAAATAACTTTTTTCTCTTTAATATAGCTGAAAATCGAATTTATGCCTGTGATTGCAAAGCTGTGTTACATGATTCTTTAGAAAACATTCTGATATGCTCATTCGGTGTTCAATGTTCATTGATTGTTATTATCAATGGTGAAAACAGTTGTGCTGCTTAATATTTTTTTGGAAACTGTGATGTTTTTCAAAACTCTTTATTGAATAGAATGTTGAATAGAAATGTTTTGCAACATTATAAATGTCACTTTTGATCAATTTCATGCACCCCTGCAAAATGATTATTTATTTAGCATTTTTAATTTTAATTTAGATTTGAGAGCTGCACTGCAGCACAACATTTCTGAATGTTTCTACATTTCTTTCTTTTCTTCACATAAAGCTAGTCGACTTCAGAAAACTAAATATGCAGAAATTAATATGCTACAGTCTATAGGTCTATAGTTTTTGACACTCACAGTGGAAGCAGTTCTTCCAGGAGCCTAGTGGAGAACCTTCACTCAGTATACGCCCCTCTGTGAACGGAAATATGCTTGTGAGAAGATGGGAGATGGGTTCTTCACTTTTTATTTATCACATGAGGGGAAAAGGCCTACATGACAAGACAAGATCATCAAGATCAAATCATCCCTACTGTCTCTCTCACCTAGCCAGCAGATGAAAGCCTTGGCCACCAGCAGGGTGTTTCTCAAGTCCCAGATGTAAGGGTAAAGGTCGTAGAGAACAGCCCTATTGATGCTGTTCACAACAGCACCGTGCAGTAAAGCCACATCATCACACGCAGCCAGGAAACGGCCTGCACGGTCCCGCCATTCCTCTATCTGAGAGAGCAAAAATTAATAACAAAAACCTCAACCAAATGCTACTTTCATGATGAATCATTGCTATAATCTCAATATCATCAACTTTATTAAAAACAAATCAAATGACAAGTGAATTGATAGTGAATATATTTAATAAAATGGATCTTTTCACCTTCTGTGGCAAGACCTTCTTGCCATTGCCATTGACACTGACGCAGTGACAGTTGGCTTTGAGCCACGTGAGGTCCTGCAGCAGATTCTGAGCAGGTGGTCCATGTTCATGAGGCAGGTAGTACAGGCCTACAAGCAGACGGACCTGGGCCTCGCTGAGAGGAACCCTCCCAGAACAGAATCCCCTTCTAGAGTTCTTTTCATGGCTGAAGCTCCTGGAGACCTGGTTCTCCCCAGTTTTCAGATCCTGGCTCATAACAGGGTCTGCTGGGATTTCATCGCTAGCGAGAGCCCCTGTGCTCCGGGAAGAGGTTATGGGACGTTTGGGCTGGGCTCCACATTGATTGTCTGAGCTATCGGAGGACTTTGATTTAACAGAGAGTGTTAAGGGCTTGAGGTCTGTAGGCCTCACTTGACGTCCTAAAAGAAACAGTGAGCAATAATTGGACTCAAAATCAGATCCATGTCAGCACTTACAACAGATTCTTTGTGACAATAATCAATAATAAACTCAAAATTCAAGAAAATCGTCTGAAACTAGCTGAAATAAAATACGTTTAAATACCAAAATTTGTGAAACACTGAAATAAACAGAAATTAAAGCTCAAAAGAAATATTTTTTAAAAACGAATAAAAATACAATACAACTAATAAAAACAAAAGCACCATTAGCAACATTACTAAAACTTAAACTAAAATTTTAAATAAAAATTAAATATATTAAAATATAACAAATAAATAATAATAATACATAAATCGCACTAAAAATGTTAATAAAATAATAAAATGTTAATAAAAATGTTTTTAGTCATTATTACAATTTATGAAATAACCAATAAAAAGTTAAATATATTTAATGTACATAAATCACTTTTCAAATTTACAAATAAATACGAGTTTTTTTAACAGATGTTTCAGGATGCTTTACCAGGGTGCAGAGGAAGACTGAGCTCCTTCATCCAGTCTTGCAAGGCAGATGACAACGCTCTATCCACACTATAGGCCTCTTCATCACCTACAGAGGTTATACTAGGTCAGCAAGGGGTAGAATTTTTCTTTATACTCCTATTGAGTGCTCCTGTATGTTTGTTCATTCAATGTTTAAACGCTCTATGTTTTTACATTAATGAATTTACAGTAGCAGATGCTTTTATACAAAACAACTTACATTCCATTCAAGATATACATTTTATCACATTTTGCATGCCCTGGGAATCAATCTCATAATCTTAACATATCTATATCCATACTACAATATTTAAGCCTCTCTATCCTCCATTCTGCTCTCACCTTTCCCCTCCTCTTTTCCTTCTTCATTCCAGCTTCCCAGGGTATGCAGAGGGATGAAATTGGCTTCAAATTCGCAGTTTGGATTTAGCAGCAGACCCCTCAGATGGGCCCTGAGTCCAGGGGGGCGGCCCTTAAAAGGCCCCAGGAAGACACGTCGGGAGTCATAATCATTCGCATGAAGGTTGTCCCAAATGAGGGGTGGCCTTCGAAGCACCGACTGGACCTCAGCTAGTGATTCAGGACTCAGTTCCCGTGATATCACCTTATTTCCTATAGGAGAGCGATGACCAAATATGTAAATGTTAGAAATGTGGTTTCTCTAACAAACTGACACTGAGTGTGATTTTTTTTTAAGGACACACTGAAAATGTCTCTCACCGGTCCAGATGACAGAGATGCCAGGGAGAAGATCCTCCCCAACTGTCAGCAGGTAGGGAGACTTTGACACGCTAGGAGTGCACAGAGAACTACAGTACTCTATAGAGAGAAAAGAAATAACAGCACAGTACTGTTTGGGGGAAAGAAGGAGAGAACAATGTAAGAAAACGCACAGAGAATGACATTGAGGTTTTAAGATGGGAAGAGCAGTGTCAGATCATCCAAAATGTAAATAAATTTGTTTCTTCATTGAAACGGATTTGGAAAAGTTTACCATTATAGCATTTCATCAGTTGCTCAACAATGGCTCCTCTGCAGTGAATGGGTGCCGTCAGAATGAGAGTCCAAACAGCTGATAAAACCATCACAATAATCCACAAGCTATAGTTTAAATTTAAATGTATCAATGGTTTATTTGTTTCTTACAAACACACAGTTTTTACTTCACAAGGTGATAAATGATAGACTGGACTCTTTTGGATTATTGTGATGTTTTTATCAGCTGTTTGGACTCTCATTCTGACGGCACCCATTCACTGCAGAGGAGCCATTTGTGAACAAGTGACGTAATTTCTAAATTTCTCCAAATCTTATGAAGAAACAAAATCTTGTACATCTTGGATAGCCTGAGGGTTAATACATCTTAAGCCAATTTTAATTTTTGTTTGAACTATTTCTTTAAGGTATCATTAAGTAAATGTGTCACTCCATTAAACTGATTCTTGCTCTGTAATGAACTAAGCTTGACATATTTATGTATTAGCTTACCAGTGGGACAGAAAAGGAAGACAGGTGGCTCCCTCAGGAAACGGAAAATCTCATTGGCCACGGTAACCTGGGCGTGAGCGAATGAGGAGAAGGCCTCTGTATCTGACTGGCACATGGAGTGATCAATGTCATCAAATAGGAGGGCAAAAGCCTGACAGCCCAGGTCTGACACCTAGTGGTGAAATTAAAGAGAATAAGGCATTCATGAGTGAACACAGTAGTCAAACGGTACAATAGCTGTGCAAATGTGTCTTTGATCACAAGAAAGCACAATGAAAATGAGAGGGAGATGAAGTCAGTTTGCTTACCTGTCTGAGTTTGCGTTTAAGCAGTGTGAGGTCACAAGAGTTGGAGAAGACGATGTCCTGACCCGGAGAAAGAGCATATACAAATGTCAGACCCCTCGACTCTGCCTCACACACCAAAGCTTTCAACTGAGCTGGAGACAGTGACAGAAAGATGGAGAGAGAATGAAAACGTGAAAGGTTTCATAGAAATATAGTGCCACAATGGTGCCACAAATACGATACTAGAATCACACTATTTTATAACAATACTCATGAGTCATTATTTGTTATACTGAATGCAGGCAAAAATGTATCTTTTTATATCTTAATTATCTGAAATAAGGCATTTTTTGCTGTACCTAACACACAGCAGAAGCTCACACCAATAACTGAATGGCAAATAATGGCAAAATATAATTTAATAGAATTACGTTTGTATAAAATGATTAGGTGCAATTTAGAAATTTTCTTCTTAGAAATACATTTTAACAATCTCTGCTAAGATGACCAAGTATTTATATTCTGATTGCTCAGATTATGTTTTCTAGATATGAATTATAATTTAGGGGCAGAAATAATAAAAATAACGAAAGCCTTTAGCTATAAAATGATCAGTAAATGAAATTAAAATACACAGATTAAATAAACACTTTAACCCAGTGCTGGGCATAATGAATACACATACCCTCTTCGTCTGCTGAATAAACCTCCCTCCACAGTAACCTGTGCTTCAGATCATCTTTAGGACCATACAGATATGTGTTCAAACTCCACATCTGCATCCTGAAAGGGACAATAGGGAACAGGTGCATTAAGAGACCAATCTTTTTAGAATTGAAAATGAATTTTCCTTTTTTTTTTGAGAATATCGTGTAAGAAGAGCACAAGGCACAGCAGGGAGAAAGAGCGAGAGAGACAGGCAGAAAATAGAGACATTCATTGATCTTGCATCATTAATAATATAAGGGTTCGCATTTCCTGCAGGGAATGAGTGTGAGTTTAACAACAGCAAAGGATTGATTCCTCTGCAGAGGAAAAAAGTAAATGGTCTGCCCCTCTATGAATTTCAACCTATTTATGAAGAAAAACAGTTTAACTGCAGTGTGATATTTAAATGTTGTTCTTAATATAATCATTTCGGTGGCAATGACAATGGCCTCTAAATAAATATTAAATGAAGATCATGATTATTGCACAAAATGTGCACTATTACCAATACAGAGATTTAACTTGAACTTTCAAGTCCCATGGGAACTCACTTTTGTGATATCAAGGTCTTGAGAACTTCATACCATGCTTTTATAATTTATTTTTGCAATGTTTAAAAAAATGACTTCAAGATTGTATTGCTTTATCCATGTCCCAGATTATTTAATTCTTTGAACCCAAATCTTAAAAGGCAAAATCTTTAATATATTACTACATTTTTACAATCTACATAATGAGTGAAGTAGTCATTTTGCAATTGTCCCTTTAAAATTTTCAAAAGTTATTATAATTGGTAACCAACATGTTGTAACAGAACTGTTTGTTTAGTTTCCTTTTTGTCCTTATTTGGTTCTTCCTGTTTTAGTTTGTGTCCTAGTTTTGTTAATTAATGATCGTCATCACCTGTGTTTAATTAATTACCTTGTTTCCTCGTTTGTTCCAGCCCCTTTATAAGTCCTCAGTTCTGCCTTTGTGTTTGTCTGATCTTAAGTTAACTTATTGTCGTAAGTGTGTTGAAGCAGTTTATTAAAAGATTCCTTTTGTTTATACTTTCGTCGAGCGCCTTTTTGCCACAACCACCGGACCGTTACACATGTCAATGAGAAGTAAATTCCATAATGTAAAATATCAAATCTAAAAGTTAAATGACAACAAAAAATATAAAATATTGATATTTTAACTATGTATAATTCAGAATCAAGTTGTACATTTGCCAAAGTTATTGTAAAAAATATTATATAATTCTACTTAGCAAACTGGCACTGTAGTGGTAATCATGATGTTTAGTCTATACTGTTAGACATTGTTAGTGGACATTAAATAAACTAGCGTGAAAACTAGTGTTAAAAGTGTATAGGAGAGTTTATATTCTTAAACTCAACAAGACAAGTAATCTAATGTGATCTGTAAAATGACTGTTTCAGAGAATGGGTTTCTTCCAGATTAAAGTCTTAAGATCTCAGACAAAAACTGAGTTAACTAAATTAAATATTACATCTTTGCCTACCATAGAATGAGTGTGTCTGCGTGTGCGTCTCAGGAGAAAAGCAGACTCCCTAAATAGGCTGAGGCTGAGCTAGTGCTTGTCTAAAATATTAAAGAACCTCCCCAAAGGTTAACCTCAAGCAAGCGTGTGCACACACTCACTCACACACACACACACACACAAAGCTAATTTTGGGTCTCCCCCTCTCCAACCTATTTAAAATGCTAATGCACAGATAGAATCTATCGTTTGCTCTTTCTCTCTCTCTTCCTCCCCACTTCCTTTTTCTCCTCCTTCTCTCCCTTTGTCTACTGCATCAGCACAGTCACTTCACTCTCACTCAAGTGTCTAAAAGTTCTCATTCCCCTTCTTTCGCCTGCACTATTAATCTTTTCATCCAGGGTTGAGTTTGGACCAGTGCCTGTATCACTTGTTTGTGTGGGTGGGTAGGATACTCTCTCGCTTCTCTCCTTTCTTCCTATGCAGATGGATTCCCACACACTCTAATTTCTGTCAAGTCCAAGCCATTGTACATTAATGTAAATTCTACTGATTTGGACGTCACAAACCAAGGCATCAATCAGAACAGGCTGAAAAATATAAACAAATCAGTAATATTTCAAATATTATGTACAGTATGCCATGTGTATATACAGATGTCTCAGAATGGGAAAGAATATATCAATCACTAAAGCTATTATTCATCTTTTTCTAAGTTTAAGAAAATCTGCTATACTAAACTTAAATGGATGAGAACTGCATTTTTGCTGATCGAATCTACTAGTTAATGCCAGCTCACTGAGTAAAGTGTGAGCTTGTTCATTAGTGCTGCAGCAGAGAGTGTCACCACCAGGATTCTTAGCTAGATAAACCAGGAAGATGTCCTAGGTTAACCAGCTTGACCAACAACTTCAGTTTTGTTGGAAACCATAATACAGCTTCAGTTTTGTTGGAAACCATAATGACAGCCAGCTAGACCAGCACTAAATCAGGCTGAACCATCATGGAAAGATGGTGTTTTCAGCAGAGATACCTCAAAAAGATCACCCCAAGATGAAAACCTTCTTGATATTTACTCACCTTCATGCCATCCAAGATGTAGATGAGTTTGTTTGTTCATTGAAACAGATCTGTAGAAATTTAACACTACATCACTTCACAGTGAATGGGTGCCGTGAGAATGATATTATAAACAGCTGATAAAAACATCACAATAATCCACAACTCATCCACATGACTCCAGTCCATCAGTTAACATCTAAAAACACCTTAATGATGGATTTATTTATTACAAATATGGACTGGAGTCGTGTGGATTACTTGTGTATCATTGTGATGCTTTTATCAGCTGTTGAACTCTTATTCTTATGGCACCCATTCACTGTAATGGTCAATTTTTCATTTCCAATAAAGAAACAAACTCATTTAGATGGCTTGAGGGTGAGCACAATTTCAACAAAAAGTCATTTTAGGGTGAACTATTTATTTAAGAATATGGCAAATAATAATAATACTTTCTCTTTTCTTCTACTTCACCCATGCTCTGATTCAAAATGGACTTCTTCCTTGCCACTGATTTCACCATGGCTAATGTATGAAGATGTGTGAAACTGGCTCAGTGGAGTCATGCTGGCACCAGTGTCCAATGATTAGTCATAAAAAGCCATTTGTCTCTCTGCCTACACGACTTTACACCTCTGCAACGCACCAGCTGCTCTGTGCTGACCCCCGGGCAGCTTTACTGTACAGCTCTGATACCACCATGTTGCAAACATGATCCAAATAAACATCCCATGTTATATTACATAACTGTAGATTTATAATATTTTGTGTCCCTTTAGTGATACAAATGCATATAAAGATCAATCTTGTCATCCCATCTATACATTGTGTGTGCACTCACTGATCCCATACTCACCACTGAAATAGTACCTTCCTTTGTTCCATTGACCAGGGTCTCCCATAGAAACCTAAGGAGTACAATATACAGATATAACACACCTTTAACACATGCAGACACACACGTGACTTGTTCTCCATTTACACAAGGCAGCATTTCATAACCATCACAAAGCTTCAGAATTTCTGTTCTCTTCCACCTCCTCTTCGCTGCAGCCCACTCAAAACAGTCGGATTTTGGGCAGACTCTGAATTATGAGCTTGGACCTTTCATGCTATGCTGGACCAGTTATGTAATAGTCAGGGCCATCGCTAGGGGTGGGCATTGGGAAGCAGCGCAGGATTATATGTATCAAAGCTTTGTTTGAGGCACTCTGTAACAACTAAACTGCATAGTTTTTAGAGTCGTCTATACAAATATTTAGCTATTTTTACTGTGTTTTCTGTACAATTTTTCATGAAGACTACGATGGCAGTACTTGAATTCACTCTGACTACTTTATGGCTGTTATTTCACATGTTGGTCAGGTGGTCTCTTTCTGTCTAAGTGGGTAGTTCTTGGCCAGAATAAGCTGCAATGAGAAGCAGATTTTTGAAGCAAGCACAGACTTTTTGCTGCCACATTCTGCACTGTTTTATGGTTGCTTGTGCAGAAAACATTTAGAATAATTAGTAAAACATTTACATACACAGAATTTCTATATTTCTATATATATAATTGAATATATTATATATTTAATATTTATTAAATGATTGTAGCATTAAAAACAAGTCAATCCATGTTACATCCATATCCACATTTACAATATGCATCCATCCTCTCAATAAACCCAAATTAACTTGTACTGAGGGCTGATAAATAAATTCAGACACATCCAATGGATAGTGTAAGTGTTAGCTTACAGAGATACACATGTTAGCTAATGTAATCAGGCAATAGCAATGCTAGTATTGGTCATCTGAGTATTGATACTTACCAGTAATAGAAACTAATAATCGTTGATCAGGCGTGTCACACTCTTTAATATCCAACACTAAAGTTACATAATAGTGGTTTCTTATCCCCGCAGGAGAGAGAGAGAGAGAGATAAACACATTTTTGATTCATAGGTGCTTGTGTGGGAAATGCGAGGCCATGGTCACAGCTGAGGAAAGTCAGTGCTGCAGGGAGTTAGATACGTTACATGCTGGGTCTTAGTGGAGAATGTGACCCCCACACTTGATGTGCAGTGTCTGACTCTACACCCAGGCTTTGAGGCTTGCTGTCTGAACCCATATGTGCTACAGATAGCCTATATGCACTTCAGACAGGAGCATAGACCTCTCCAGGCCAGCAGACACATGTTTTAGGGCAGAAATCATTTATTACTCTAGCTAAATACTTGTATACATGTATAAATACATAGTTAAAGATTTTAATATTAAAACAGTCTTAATAATTTTGATTCTAAATTACAAGTTAACTCTATTTAGGTCATGACTACCTATAAGTAACACTTTTTGATGCCATTGGTATAACGCAATCAATAATGATAGCATACAGACAAGTTGTCCGCTGGGCCTATGGTGCATGTGTTGTGTCAGCCATTAGAAGATAGTTTACAGAGGAAGGAGGACTTTATAAAGGTTTTGAATGGCCCCATTTTGTTGACAATCAATAAAAAATAAATCACAATCAAGCAGATCTGCATTTATGGTTAATTCAATTCAGTTTTATTTATACAGCACTAAATCATAAATATTATTTCTTAGCACGGTTAATACCCAACTCAAAACAACATTTCAACTGTTAATATATATATGTAGATGTACCAAACATATACTACCAAAAGAAATACCATCTGACCTTTTTAAAAACATTTAACAATCTTTCAGTCTGGGTATCACACTAATGTGTTGATAAAGTGTGTTAAATTGTGATGGCTGTGCTAGATATACACCAACAGCCTCATATAATGTTGATCCTGTGGAGGGATCTGGAGAGAGGAGCAGGTGTAGTGGACATGACAGTGTTGTGTTCTCCTGGAGCCTGGTGACCTGCAGTATTCCTCTCAGACGGCATATGCTGGGAGAAGCAAACACAAGTTTAGATCACATTCACTGCTGACCATGCTTTTCCACTTGGCCTCCATCACATCTGTGTCTCCATTAGGAGTGGAAGCTGTGGTCCAGTAGAGGTGGTTCATAACAGCTGGCCTCCTCTACTTCAGATCTTCACACTCCCATCTCCCAAAGCCTTAAAAACACACAACATGACAAAAAAAAAAAACAATTAGCTGTGCAAACAATGTCACTAAGCTGTCACTAGACTTGATAGTAATAATATTAGCAAAATGAGGTTAATTTACCATTTATGCCTTCTCATACAGTAATGTTTTTACACGGCTTTAAATATATAACGATATTGCAAATGCTTACAAGCTAGCTGCGGTGCTTTACAACAACTTATATACATTTCGTTGTGGCTCATTATTTAAATAATTATGTTCACTGATTTGGTAGTTAACAAATGTAAAAAAAAAAAAAAAGACTTACGGTGCACAGTTGACATTTTCGTGGAACTGCACCTCTGCCGGATCCGTGAGCATCATGTCTCCCGTCAGCGGCCGAACACAGGCTGACCGGGACCAGGTGAAGGTGCTGTGTGCACCAAAGGAACCGCACCGAGTCTCACTAAGTTCTTGCTTCAGCATCTCATGTGAGACTCATATCGCCTGGATGATAATCCTCCGGTGTAAAGTGATCGTTAAGTTACACACCACCGTGGTGTTTGAAGCAGATGCATTAGTGAAATCCAGTCTCTTCAGCTGCACAAACGCACCGAGGCCCAGAAGATACCGTCCTATTTCTTGTTAGGAAACCTGTGGACTCGATGTCCTGACAGGCTGGAGTTCGTACAACCTCCACAAACACAATAATTTACAATGACAATGATAAATTGAAATAAAAATAACTACCGACTCTGGTTTTTGAGAACTGTCCAGGAAAGAGTCACTTTTTTATCTAAATTTGTGCCCTCGCGTCTTGTAAAACATTTTCAAATCCTGCATTGATGGTTCATATGGTATTTTCATACAAGGTTATACATCATTTCAAAAGTGTTGGGGGGACAGAATGTCTAGTGTTATACCTGTTTGTTTGTTTTTTTCAGTTAACCCTTGTCTAATTGACAGGTTTTATTTTTAATCATACCTTTTTGCTTAATATGCGTTATGATTATATTATTATATATGATTATAAAACAGAAGGAAAGAAAGAGAGAAAAAAGAAAAAGAAAGAAATACAACAGCTCTAAGGTACTAATATGCACCTTTTTGAGTATAAGTTACAAAGATGTCCTTATAAGGGTACTATTGTTTTTCAATTTCTAATTGTATTTTGTGTGTGTTGTATGTACAGTACGTGGCACACAGTAATGGATACTTGCACATTCACATACTTCTTTATTCTGTTCTGTTCTATTAGTCTGATTCGTCTATGTTAAAAGGTATAAGAAATATCTTATCATAGACAATGCTGTAAATAATCTTTAACTCTGAAGCCTCACTGAAACATTCACTCTCAACTCTGAATTCACTTCTGCCTCTGTCTATAGCAAATAAAGTAGTGTTTGAAACATGTACATACAGGGAATAGTGACATACAGAAGAAAATAACACATTAAGTACACTGCTGGACAATAACCAATCATTTGTATCCTAAATAATTTTTTAACACTTTAGAATGGGGAACACATATTCACTATTAACTATGACTTTTGCCTCAATAAACTCTTAATTTACTGCTTATTAATATCTTGTAAGGTAGTAGTTGTAGTTGTTAAGTTTAGGATTATGGAATGCAGAATATGGTCATGAAGAATAGATTATCTATATAAATTATCACATATAAATTATCTTGTCTCTAGCATTCTAGGATTAGATTTTGCTGCATTAGGTAAGACAGTGGTTGGTTATTATTTATTATTCATGCTGGCTCTCATGCTGATGGAAAAACAAACCACGCATATATTCATGCTTGATTTGCTTCAGTAATTATGAATATAGCATGACTGGCATTACTGGTATGTGAACAATAACAAATCAATAATTTATATAGAATAGATTTATATATCAGTGAAACTCAGTGTATCTTTTACTTGACAGCAGTCTGGATTTACTAACATGTGGTTATTCAAGTCAAGACAAGTCCATTTTATTTGTATAGTGCTTTTCTCAAAACAAATAAGCTGCATACGAAATCTCATATTGTCTCATAACGGAACTTCATTTTGGATTGAAACTTAAACTTCACGTCTGTTAAAAAGTATGTTGTACAAATATGGCGAGTACGTCATCATGTTTTCACTGTCACATGACAAACCAACATCTGTTGCAGCACTTCACTGCCGTTCATTAAATTACATTTTAAAATACTCGTAATCAGACTACAGTTACTTTTTTACTGATTGCATGATTACATATTCATACAATAGCAATATATTATTCGTAATTTAAAGAAAACAAGTGAAATATTCAAATATTTTAGTAAGTGTTGCATATTAATTGATGTTATTTTAAAATGATTTATTTTAATTTTACATTTTTATGATCAAATTAATTATTAGCTTTTCAACAAACTCACAAACCCCCTACAGTTCCTTTCGAAACCCCAGTTTTTGGAAACCTGTAATGTTTAAAGCACTTCATGTTGTTAATAACAATAAATGGAATATATTTTCTTACCCTCTTTATTTTTATATCAATATAGCACAAGATTATCCTATTTATTTTTTAGTTAGGTCAAAAGTAATCAAAAAGTATTATATTAATATTATAATAATTATATTATATTAAAAGTGTTATATTAGTATTATAATAAAAAGTATTATATTGATTATATTACCTAAAAATGTGTAATGGATTACGTTACTAACTACAATTTTTGCCATGTAATTTGGAATCAGTAATGGACTACAATTTGTCAGTAATCTACCCAGCTCTGGCAGTGACTGTCAAGGCAAGTTTACAGAAAATATTTATGATATTTATATTTATTAAATATATATGTTAATATTTATGATATCTTATCATCATGCTTTATAGTTGTATTTAGCAAATTACAGTTGGGTGATAATAAAGTTTACATTTTGCAAAAGTCAAACAGTCAAAATGTTCTATATACAGTGCCCTCCAAAAGTATTGGAACAGTAAAGACAAAATTGCTCTGTTGGCTGTGGAGTGAAGACATTTGCAAATATGATTAAAAGATGGATATGAGACAAAACTACAGAATGTCACGTTTTATTATTAGCCGTTTCAACAAATACATCTTTTACCAAATAAAAAAAACAGCACTTGAAATAGAGTTGAAATTAGACTTCATCCCACTCATTGATGTGAGCATAAGTATTGGGACAGTTGAACACAAGGCAGATATAAAAGATTAAAAGCTATTATTTAGTTGCAGATCCCTTGTGCACAATCACAGCAGTGAGTCTGTGACCCATAGACATCACCAGACTCTTGCTCTCATCCTTTGAAATGCGTTTCCCAGCCTTTAATGCAGCCAATTCCAATTGTTGCTTGTTTTGGGGAGTTTCTGCCTTTACTCTGCTCTCCAGCTGGTGAAATTCATGTTCGATCGGATTTAAATCTGGAGATTGACTTGGACAATCTAAGACTTTCCATTTCTTTGCCCTTATAAATTCCTTGACTGAACTGGCAGGGTGTTTTGGGTCATTGTCCTGATGCAATATGAAGCACTTCCCAATGAATCTGGTGGCATTTTCTTGAATATTGGTAGGCAAGATGGTTTTGTACCCTTCCAAATTCATTCTGCTACTGTCATCATACATTAAGTCATCAGTAAAGTTGAGAGGGCCTGTTCTAGAGGCAGCCATGCATGCCCATGCCATGACACCACCTCCACCATGCTTTACAGATGAGGCTGTATGCTTCATTATGGATCATTTGCAGTTCCCTTTTTTTCTTCACATTTTTGCTTGTCACTTAGATAAAGGTTCATCTTTGTCTCATTGGTCCATAAACACAGTTCCAAAACTCTTCTGGCTCACCTTTGTGCTTTTTTGCAAACTCTAATCTTGCCTTTCTATTGTTGGTGCTGGTCAGAGGTTTGCATCTTGCTGTGTAGCATCTGTAATTCTGTGTCAAAGTCTCCTGAGGACAGTAGATTGTCAGAGCATCACCCCAGCTTTCTGGAAGTTGTTGGTGATTTTACAGACACGTCTTTTAGGATTCATTTTCACAGCTTTTATGATTTTTCTGTCATGAACTACTGTTGTTTTCTCAGCCGATCAGGTCGTTGTTGGTTGCTGGTGTCGCTGGTGGTTTCCAAACTCTTGATTTCTCCATGCCCTTTGTTTTTGCTATAGCTTTAATTGACTTCCTCTTTTCTTTTAGCATCCAAATTGCATGCTTTTCTCTCAAAATCAGCTCCCTCGTCTTCATCCTGGTTTGTGTGTGTCATCATCGAATGCAAGATTCAGAATACAGAAGTAATGGATATAACTGATACGACACATTCAATTCTTCAATGCTTCTGAAGAATTAATGCAACAGGACACAGCTGATCACTTAGAAAGACCTGTGAGGCAACTGTTCCAATACTTATGCTCACATCAGATAGAGGGATGAAACTCTAAAAGTGCTGAACTTCTTAGCTGGTAAAACATCTATGTGTTGAATCACCCAATAATAAAATGTGACATGCATTTTTTGTCTTTACTGTTCCAATACTTTTGGAGGGCATTGTATATCGCTTGACGTGAATATAATGTATTTACGCAGATAAAGTTGGATATACTTAAATATCCAACTTTATTTAGAGAGCTGGGCGATAATGTTGTTCACAATCTGCAATGATATAAATGATCACATAGCTGAGATTTGTTACGTAGTATATGTCCCTTTACGTGAGAGGCCTGTATGTATGCAAGTAAAGTTAGATTTACTTATAGACCACAAAGTGTGTCTCCCCTCTTCATTCCCACATGTTCTAGCGACAACCCTGATATTGGATATTCATGCCAGTGTGGTCCTAAAGTTTGCAGCTGTAGAACAGAAGTGGGTCAGTAATAAAAAGCTACTGGAATCCAGCAGGGTGACATTACCACAGGAGAAAAAAAAACAAATCACCCACCGAGCCAATAATGTGACTGAGCTGCAAACAAGAATAAGGCCAATTAGGAGATATGCACAACATGCCTGTGTGTGCACAGGGGATGGAAATGTGTGTGTAATTGAGAGTGTGTGTGTCTTATGGTTCCTGACCAGCTGCTTCCTATCACACTCCAGTATAAATATGGAAATAAACACCCAGGATGCTCCACGGCGCCTTAATAAGATGAATTGCCCTACTAGCCCATAAATTAGAAATGGGTTATTTTAGAGGCTAGTTATAGGTGTCTTTATAGCTTGGCGCTTGTCTTTTTTAAATAACGATTTCACAATACATCACCGCACTAATTCACGTTAAACGTGCCATTTAACGAATAAATCTCATGTATCTCTTTGATTGTATCTGTGGCTCCCACCCAAGCACCCAGATAAATGATGTTTCGTAAACTTACCCTCAACAACACCGCATAAAAACTCGTGTCGCCCCTCCATCATCGCTGTGATTGTCTATCGGGATGCTCAGGATGCGGATGCTTCAGTCTCTCCTCCGCGTCTTGTCATCCGGACTGAAGTCTTCAGCCGCGCGTCCTCCCCGGCTCCGACACACACAGAGCATGTAAACTGAAGCCGCAAGGCATGAAGACAGAGAAGAATTGCGTTTATTATTGCTGTTATGTATTGCTTTTTGGTGATCAAACATTGGCAAACTGTCAAACGTGGACGTTTCTTGTCTATGTCAGCTCGGTTCTGCCTCCTCCTGTCTCTCTATTCTCTCAATGCACTTGTTGTTGCCAGATCTCGCAAGACAAACAAAGCAACTGTCCAGCAGTGAGAAACAAGAAAGAAGCATAGATAGCATCATAGAAAACATTGAAACACTGGTTAAGTAAATTTAGCAAAGTTCAACTGAAACTTACAAAAACAAAAATGTTAAAATGATACATTTTCAATAAATACATCATTGTACAAAAATAATTTAAATATTTCACAGAACTGGTCATCTCAATCAATCTCCTTCTTTGTACAGCAAGGCTTAAACAGTGGTTTAAACGTAAATAGTGGTTGATCACAATTACACTTTAACTATTTTTTAAACATTTTATTGTCTTAAAGCCCATTCACTCCAAGAATAATAACTTTAAGGATAACCATAACAATAAAGATAACTATATTAGCATCCACATCAAGGGATGATAACATTATGTTTTATTATAAGAGTTATGTCATCTGCTACTTAAAGTGATCGAGTTTATTAAAACGCATCTATTCTGGCTGTCGGAAGAAAAACAACTATTTTCCAATAAGAGACCACTTTTCCACATTATTCCAATAAGAATAAGTCCAATAAACCTTGCATTATCCCATTATTATAAGAGACTTTCCCCCGATTTCACAGACAAGGCCTAAACCTAGTCCTAGACTAATCTTAAATATCAGTGCCTTTGTTTTGCCTCAAGATGCACACCAGTAATGTTTTTTTTTTTCTAAGTACGTTTATAAAAATTACTTAAATGTCCTATGGCCTAATCCTGGCTTAGTTTCAGCCCTGTCTGTGAAACCAGACGTTTATTTAAAAAATAAATCCATATGAGTTTATAATGTGCGGATATGGCAACACCGACTCCAGTAGAGCATCTCGCACCATCTAGCGGCCAGCGTGTGTCACATCAACACACAACACATTTCAAACATTGGATTTTCCGAAATAACATTGAATTGGCTTAATTATGAATCGCATACATTATCAAAACAAACTTGTATAAGTTACATCTATGCTGTGAATCTGGCTCCTTCTGCGAATGTTATTTATGGTTGTCTTGGTTACACGGTGCAACCAACTGTGGGAGTGGAAAAGAATGAACTAGACTGATTCGGTAGGCTTCATTAGGTTAGTAACGTTAAATACGTTAGAAATCATTTATAGGTTATAAGTGTGCTTTATGCGAGTTAACAGCTTGGTTTCAGGATGTCATCAAAGAAGACAAGCGAGTCAAAGAGCCAGCAGGACGCAGGTGTCTCGGCTGAGAGCGATGGCCAGGATGAGAGGCAGATGCTGTTACACAGAGAGTGAGTTATCTGTAGAGATGCTAAGAACATTTTCAATCACTTTTGATGTAGACAGTACATCAGTCTAGTTAATATCGCTTTGCAACCCACAGATATGAGACCCTAACTGAGAAGCTAAGCACACTGAAGAGGAGAGTTGAACAAAAGTATCCTTTTGCATAAACAGAATCATAATTCCTTGCTGAAATCACGTTAGCATGGTTAGCTTGTCTCCAGACAAGTCTGGTTTTATGATTTTAGAGGAGTTTATAGCACTTGCATCTGGTTGGGGATGGCCAACCAACTTGACCGGGCTGTGAAACCATCTACACCAGCTAAGACCAGCTAACCATTTTATACTATTAAAGCAATTGCTCGTAGTTTTGTGGGAAAGAAACAGAAGCCATTCACCTTTTTAGAAGTCAGTGTACCATTATAATGATTTTGAAATTGGAATGATTAAATCCAAATGCAGTCCAGTAACTCTAACTGACATATATGATTGGTGTGCTTTTATGTCAGTGTTTAAATGTTTAACACACAATAAACTCCAGACGCAAAGAAAATGAGTTTCTTCAGAGTGAGATAGCTCAGAGCCGTATTGAAAGTGTAAGTTCTCACAAATTAACACGGATCAACATAATTGCTTTTATATATCATGTTCACTGATATATACAGATCATTCTTGTTCTCTGTGCTGTGCAGAAAGAGTACATGTCATATATGTCTAAAAGAGCAGAGAAGAGGCAGAATGCAATATTGAATTTGAGTGATCAGAGCCATAAGGAACTTGAGGAGCTTCAGAGACAGAGACAGAACATGCAGGATAAACATGAGGAGCAGGCCAATGGTAAGACGAGTGTTAATGTGTCTGTACAGGAAACGAAGGATACATTTGTGAGTATAATGTACTGTAAATGAATGAAGATGCAGTTTGTCATGCTTTCTTGTTTACAAATCAATTCATAAACAGGTGCAATCAGTACTTCGCTAGATGCTATTAAAACATCAAATGTTGCACTTCAAATGTGTGTTGGTTGTGTTTTCAGAGTTGCAGATGGAGATCCTGCAGACAGAAAATCAGCTGGCCCTGCTAAATAGTGAAATTGCAGACCTGAAAGAGGTTAAGGTAGCAGAATCGCTTTTCTTACTTTTTTGTGTTCATTTGTACTGGGGTTAAATTGTAGTGTAATTTGGATTTTCACATACTGCTTTTATGAAGGGTCTTCCACCTTTTTCTAACTAAGCATCATTTGGTGGATAGACAGATGGAACAGGATTTAATGGAATGGATGGAACTTGGCCTTTAATAACACAGACTAAGTACCATATTTGTGTATTTAAATATATTGAATTGCAAATCCATTTGAATAATCATCATCATTTCTTATCACACGTATTTTCATATAAAAAAAGAAAAGTTTTTCATATCAAACATCAATTGACAGCATTTACATCAATTGATTGCATTAACACTGTGGTTCCCATTGGAGTCACAGGCCCCCTTTCAAAGACCCTTGACTTATATAGCATTTTCATTTAATGTGAACTAGTGGAATCAATTCTAACATTTTTTCAAAGCATATTGAACTGAATAGTTTCTGAAATAAGTGGAAACTTATGTCATAATTTCTCATACTGCATTGAGGTGGAATGATTATTTACATATGTATTTATGTATTATATGTGTTGTAGACTCTACAACAGCAGCAGTCGTGTCGTATCACTGAGCTGGAGAAGGAGTTGACTACCATGCAGTGTCATCATTCAGAGTCTCTGGTGGCTCTCAAGGCTGACTTCATTAAAAAGAAGAAGAGCTGTGAGCAACAGGCAGAAGACACTGTGCATGCTCTTACTATCTCAGCCAACAAGGTGAGTGAATGCTCTTGAGAATTCAGTCAGTATAATTGTACAGTTACATCACCATAAGCCAGATCAAGATATTTTCTTTCTCTTTTTCCCAGGAGGCATCTCACTCCCTGATGTCCTATATAAATAAAGTGTTTCAAGAGAAAAAAAGCCTGCATGAGGAGTATAAATTCCTTTTCCAGAGAGCTCAAGCTCTACAAAAACAGCAGGACGCTCTACAGACTCATCGACAGCAACTGCTGCTGGAGCAAAAGTGTATGCAGAAGATTCATGCCCAACGTATTTCCCTACGCTCAAAATACGCAACACCAACCGGTGCAAACAATAACGAACACCCTCAGAGTGACCACCAGTAACTGACAATAACTGGAGCCAGTTTAGCTACAACAGTTGCTTTCAATAAACATACAAAGATTATTGTATGACTTGAGAAGTGTTTGCTGAAGTGAGAAAAAACCTTGCTTATTGACCTCTTTACTATCTCAGCAGTTGGAGATACAGAAAGAGCAACGGCTGGGCCAATATTTTGAAAATGAATATGTCAGAAATGAATTTAGAAAGAGGTGTGTCAATAGGCAACAGTTCAGGTGGCTCTTTTTTCTCAAATCTTGTTAAATTCCTCAAATTATTTGTATATACACATATAACGATTTATTAAATAGTAACTAAAACAGTTAAACATTTTTCAAATTTTCTTTTTTTCTGTGATGCTAAAGAAAGTCATAGACAGAGGTTAAATAAATGATTGCAGAATTTAATTTTTTTGGTCATTTATCCATTTGCTGGTTTGAATAAACTTCACCTAAAATGAATACAAGCGCTCAGAAACTGAAAATCTATGTAGCATATAGATTTATCAGTCATAAAGTGGTAGCAAAGCATTACGGAACTGTTTGCATTTACAAAGATTTATTGCACAAACCGAGTGACATTTTAATATTATTTATGTATTATTATAATATTCAGTAATATTTTGAATCAGCTTTTATTTTTAAATGATCCGTTTTAATTTTAGCTCTTGTTTTAGTCATTTTGTTATGTGCTTTTTGTAACTTGTTTTTAACATTTCTTGTTAGCTTTATTTTTATTTCAGTTTTAGTAATGAAGCTTGTTTATTTAGGTTAGTTGCCAAAGCAACATCTCTAATTTTTGTTTACATTTTTAGTTTAAGTTTTTGATCTAATATTTTTTCAGCTTTATTTCACTTTCAATTTTTAATAGTTTTACTTTCAATAACAATAAGATCACTGAAACCGACAAGTATAGGCATAGAGTGTGTGTGCTGAATGTTGCATGTGTGTGTGTCTTTAAGTGTTTGAGTGTGTGATTTCTGGTTTGACTGGATTTTCTCTAAGAGGAAGTGATAGCAAGTCTTTTAAACACTGTTTACAAGAGACAAATCAGGTAAGCATTTGACTAAATATAATCATTTGTGTTTATTTTATTTAAAACGTACCAAACTATTTCTAATAAAAGGCATTCTGCTTCTTTTATACAGTAGAGCAGTTTTTTCTTTACAGGGATGAAGTTGGTTTGTGTGGCTCTGATGTTTTGTGTAATCATTAATCATTCTCACCTTAAAGAAAAAGCAGACAGTGTTGTGCATTTCAAGATCCAGTGATGCCAGTTTCATTTAATGTTGCAAATGAAACCACAGCAGAGCTGTTCTGTGATCAGAGTGATTTCTGTGTGCATGTATTTGTGTTGTATTTGCTACAGTCATGTAAAATGCAGAAGATTTAGCATTATGAGGAGATAGATGGGTTACTGCCCTTTAACTCCTAGGTGTCACCTTTTATGTCCAATTCAGACATGGTTTTCTTTGTCTTATATGTATAACGTTGTGGGACCTGCAGAACCTCTTTTTACTTTGACTGGTGAAGATGTGATCCTACCCTGTTCCATCAAGCCCAACATCAGTGCTGTAAACATGAGAGTGGACTGGTTTAGACTTGACCTTCAAGACTCAATAGTGTATCTCTATGAAAATCATGAAAACAAAATCACGAAGCAGAACCAGTACTTCAGAGAGAGAACAGCACTGTTCCAAGAAGAACTACAGAATGGAAATGCATCACTCAAACTCTCATCCATCCGAGTCTCTGATGAAGGAGTTTACAAGTGTTTTATTGAGTCCAACTCCTGGTATGATGACATCACTGTTAGTCTTGATGTTGGAGGTGAGAAAACCAATAGCTAAGGCTAGAAGTTATATTTGATTTTTGTTTTTTTCTTTTGTTGATAGCATAACAAAAAATTGACACACACAAAAAAGAGAGGAAATCTAGCTCTCTCAAAAATATTCTCTGATCTATAGTGCTTCTGCAGCTGCAGGATCTCCTCCACTGATCACTGTAGAGGAGTTCGATCATTCAGGAGGGCTTCGACTGCTATGTGAAAGTGAAGGTTGGAACCCTAAACCTGAGCTTCAGTGGCTGGACAGTAAAGGAGAGAATTTGACTTTGATACTGAAGACACATAAAGATGCAAAGGGCTACAATGTGAAATACAGGATCACTGGCAGAGAGACCAAGTATCACTGTAGAGTCAAACTGAGACATCATATGATGCAAACTGACATTATTGTCTCAAGTAAGTATGAATTGGGTAGTTTGTCTTTCTCAAATTTCCAAGGTAATGTGATGCAGTCGTAATGATTCAGAATTAATTATGATTTAATCACAGATTTGCAAATTTATTGTACAAAAAATGCACAGTTTGCCTATGTTTATGTTTATAATTTGCATATATAATAAGTATACTGCCACTAATATGTCATTTTAAGTACTAAGATGTCCCTTTTTTTTTAGCTGTTATATATGTGTATAATTGGGTGTATAATTGAATCAGGTTTTTGTTACAGGTCAAATGTTTCATATTTGGAGAACGTCAGTCATTTGGATGTCAATTACAGTTGTTCTCAGCATCATTACTGCAGTTGCAGTTGCTACTTTTGTTTACACAAGAAGAGGTGATGGCCATTTTTCACTAATTCATATATATGCAAAATAACTGGCATTTGAAAAGTCTTGATTTTGTAGTTGCATCTGAACGCAAAGAAATTGTTGCACAATTATAATGTTTATTTATCTTATTCATATTTTTACATTTCTTCAGTTCGCTATTCGTGGAGGATTCAAAAAGGTGAGCTTATGTTTTTAATAGGTCATCATTATTCAAAAAAAAAATCTATTAAATATAATATCTAAATGTGTGGTATATTCTTTGAATTTACTGTTGCTTATGTTACATTAATTGTGCCAGAAACTGACTATAATGATTGATTTAATTATGAATGAAATGCATTGTAATCCTAATGTGATTTGTGAAATTTTTGTGTTGGACCAAATTTATTTTAAACACATTAAAAAACATTTTAAACATGTCTTTTTAGAGTTCACAAAGAGAAGGAAATATGCAGGTTAGTAAGAAAGCAATAATTGATCATTTTTAATCCATTTATTGTTGTGAAATGGCATCAGTAGTCTTGTATCAGCTCTCAATATGTACGTAATGTAAATTATAATCATTTTCTAATTTTCATTAGCGGATGTGACACTGGATCCAGACACAGCTCGTAAATATCTCATCTTGTCTGAAGATAGAAAACAAGTGAGCTTTGGAGAAAAAAAACTGAATGTCCCAGACAACCCTGAGAGGTTTGATAAATGGGAAATGTCCTGGGAAAGCAGGGATTCTTCTCTGGAAGGTTTTATTTTGAGGTGCAGGTTAAGGGGAAAACTGATGGGATATAATAATAATAATAATAATAATTCGTTACATTTATATAGCGCTTTTCTAGGCACTCAAAGCGCTTTACATAGTAAGGGGGGTATCTCCTATATATAGGAGTGGCCAGAAAATCCATTACCAGAAAGGGGAAGATCACACCAAGTCCTCAGAATGGTTACTGGACAGTGCAGTTGAGAAATGGGAACCAGTATAGTGCCTGTGCTGGACCCACTGTCTCTTTCTTCCTGAAAGGCAAGCCTCAGAAGGTGGGTGTATTTGTGGATTATGAGGAAGGCTTGGTCTCTTTTTATGATGTGGAGTCCAGGTCTCATATCTCTTTCACCGATCAGTGGTCCACTGAGGGTCTCTATCCGATCTTAAACCCATGTACAAACATTAAAAACAAATACTCTGCTCCACTGATCATCTCATCTGTTAATTTCAATGAGTGAATGAACTTACTAAATATGAAATTAAAAATAATTGTAGTATATTATTATATTAGTATATTATTAAAATTGATCAAAAACATTGCATTCAAGGTATACATTTTATCAGGTCTTGCGTTCACTGGGAATTAAACCCATGTGAATTTACTACAACTTTTGCAAAGAAAAGATAAGTATTTTCTAATATGATGTAGCATGTGTTGTAGATTGGAAAAATTTAAATCCAGTTTTCATTAAATTTTATTTTCAGCAATTGCTGACATCTTGTTTTCAATACTGCCTCTTAAATGATGTAACTCTTTGTAAGCATGTAGTGTGCATATAATTCACTGTGATGTTTTAATCCCTTAAGTCTTGTAAGTATCATTTGTTGTGAAAAAGCTGTATAACTTTATTAACAAGCCATGATTAAAACTGTGAATTTTTAAATCTGTCCAGGTCTCAGCAGAATGTCAAAAAGAGTTCATTTGTAACTGGACTGTATTTTTGATTTGTGAAAGACACTTGCTCAATGAGCTAGAGGAAAGTTCCCGCATTCAACCTGCTAACATCACGCAGTTTTTAAGTGACTATGAGAATTTGTTTTACTGATGGTGTGTGGACTGAAAGAGTAACTGCCCTTTACTTTTGAAGAAATTGTTTGTTTATTTTAAACATGATAATTGATTTTAACATTTATCGCACCATTGATAGACTTTACACCAGTATGTCACTTTTGCTAAAAGTATGACACAACAAATATCACACAGAAAATTGTTGGAATTCCCTTCTGAGGATTTTTCAGGTGACTTTCCTACAGTACCACATCTTGTCTAATGATAAAATCATATGTAAGATGGAAATACATTGAATAATATCTCTGAATATATCATTTTAAGAAAGAGATACTTCATCCAGAAGGTAGATGAAGGTCCATGCTAATAAAAAAAGCAACAAATGAACTCATAATTGCATATTTCAATGGTAATGATTGACTGATCGCCTCCTTTATCACTTAAGCAATTGGATACATTTTTAAGAAGAAACATTTATGCTTGTTTTAAATAAACTCAACTATTAATAATACATCCCACATTATAACTTCCTTAAAAATAAAATGAAATGTGCTCTTCCTTAAAGTTCTTCCAGCTAATTATTTTAACACATAACAAGAAAGAGGTTACCGCAACATTAACTAATATAAAAAGTAGTAAACAAAAAATATTCTTCATAATAAAACAATTGAAAAACAGTTAACTAAACAAATTAATTAATTTTACTTTCTAAATATAGTTTGAGTCCACAGAGTATTTCTGTATAAGAAGTGCCTTGGCCCTTCTTTGACATCCTGGGATAGGTAGGTTTGAGCAATCCGAAGCAGCTCTCTCTCTGTTTGTTTTGTAGAGTAGTGGTTATGTTTTCAAAAGTAATAAAGGGACAAAGACTTTGCCTGTATATGTCTATTCTATGTTTACACAGTAAAAAACCTTTGGTTTGTTTATTTCTGCTGTAAAAGGCTAGTTGTTTTGAAGTATGGTCCCAGATCACTTCCACCTTACATGGACCAGTGACATGGAATTCATGGAGACTCTGTAAAAGTCTGCATACTCGAACTACTGTCATAAGTATCATTTTGCGTCTTATCTTCTGATTTTAAAGATAAGAGAGAATTATTCTGTTTCTTCAATCTATATATCTCTAAATAATTCCCGTTGCTGGCTTTGGTATCACAAAGTCCAATGATCCAGTCAAAATGCTTGGAGAGCTTGAGGACCCAGCGCAGATTGCCTTGATTTGTTTGCAGGCAGCGAAGAGTCTGTGTCTTTGATTGGCCTGCAAAAGCTTGGGTGGGGTTTCTGGCAGAGTAAAGTAAAGTAAAGTAAAGTCGTGACGTATTGTCAAGTATGGTGACCCATACTCGAAATTGGTGCTCTGCGTTTAACCCATCCAAGTGCACACACACAGCAGTGAGTAGTGAACAAATACACACACACACACACACACACACACACACACACACACTGTGAACACACACCCGGAGCAGTGGGCAGCCATGCTGCAGCGCCCGGGGAGCAGTTGGGGGTTCGGTGCCTTGCTCAAGGGCACCTCAGTCGTGGTATTGAGGGTGGAGAGAGCGCTGTACATTCACCCCCCCCCACCTACAATCCCTGCCGGCCGGGGACTCGAACCCGCAACCTTTCGATTACGAGTCCGACTCGCTAACCATTAGGCCACGACTTCCCCCGTACTCCCCCCCCCGTATTCTACAGAAGCTGTAGAATACGGTTTTAAGGTTTTCAGACAGAGTCAGCTCAGGCCCTAGGGTCTGCGGGTCAAAGGTTAAATCTGAGACTGGATTTTGTTCATCCTGAACAACTGAGTGGAATTCAGGATCGGCAAAAGCAAGAAACCTTCTCTGGAGTTTGTCCACCTGCTCCTCAATAATTTCTCCATCCTTTCGGATCTCCTTAATTAATTTAGTGCGATCAGGTCCTGACTCCAAGCCCAGTTTCAGATCCACTGTGCGAGCCTCCATTATAGCTTTGTGTACACTGGCAAATTTCTGCAAGATGTTGAAATCATCATCTTCCTCTAGAGCCAAACTGATAGCTCGCTGGGCAGTCTGAAGAGCGCCTAGTCTGGCTGATACTGAAGTCTGTAAACTTGTGAAGACCAGATCCTTCAGGGCTGATTGAGTCTCCATCAGCTGACCAACACAATTCTCCAGAGCCTGCATTTGGTCTTTGAGCACACATAGAGATTTCACACTTCAAACAGGTCTTCAGCGCTGGAGTTTTCACCTCCACACATAAATCACAGCTCACAAAGTGTTCCCTGGGAACTTCAGGTGTGGCCGACATACTTGCTGCTGATTTTCTTGTTTTGTATTCAAATTATCTCTTTCTCTGTCCTCGCTGTGATGAGCAAGGTGAAACCCACTAATACTTTCTTTATATACACAGCAACTGCAGACCTTTGGTCATTTTTATGGTACATGTTAATGTATTACTAATGGAATGATGCTTGCTAAGATCCAGAGATTTTTATGATGGTTCATTAGTGACTGTTATTCTTTTACTATGGACAACACATTTACTATAGCCACAATTTTATTTGATCCACCCTTCCTCATGACTTATTTCTTATCAGTATAGATTATCATTAACAAAGTTATATAAAATAACTACTTTATTAATCCTCTTCAGCCCATGTGAGACATAAGGCTGTGATAAAATTAAATGAATATTAAATTAATTTTTTTTACTTGAATGTAACAGTATGCTACTTATCATCAACTCCTAATCTTCCTTCAAGTTCTCAGCAAGTTTTCTCATTTTTGTTCTGCTTTGATGTACTTGCTAAACCAGTACTAATTGAACTACATTCGTGACCCTGGACCACAAAACCAGTCATAAGTCGCTGGGGTATATTGGTAGCAATAGCCAAAAATACACTGTATGGGTCAAAATTATAAATTTCTCTCCTATGCCAAAAATCATTAGGATATTAAGTGAAGATCATGTTCCATGAAAATATACTGTAAATATATCAAAACTTAATTTTTGATTAGTAACATGCATTGAACTTTATTTGGACAATTTTAAATGCAATATTTTGATTTATTTGCACCCTCAGATCCCAGATATTCAAGTATTTGTATCTCAGCAAAATATTGTCGTATAGGGAGAGTGTGGACGGTTGCAACACTTTTTGCATTCCCTTTAGTTTTTCAGAGACTGTTTGCATTAGAAAGCCAGAATTTTAATACAATAAAGCAACATCAGTCAGCTACTCACCCACTTTGCTTTAACACGTGCACATATGATTATATACACACCATTTATACTTGAATAGACAAAGTCAAATGTTGCAACTGACCTCACAACAGGGGACGGTTGCAACAGTCCACAGGGGCAGTTGCAACATTCATTAAAATGTAATTAAAACCATTCTTAAATATCATTTAGCTGTTTCTTTATTTTATTTGCGCATAGACATGGTCTTTAATAAGTTAAATTAGCTGTATACAAACAAAGAATAGTAAATGGAAGAAAACAAAATTCAAGTAACGTAACAACCTTGTCTTGGTTAATTATTACAATACATTTGAACTACAAAATATTAATTTAATCAGAATCAAGACAGTAAAACTTAATAATAGCCTACTTCTGTTCACATCTGCTGAACTAAGGCCAGTTGCATGAACTTAGTCACTGTCTTAAGAATTTTGTCTGAGAGAGAGAGAATTGCCCCTCTTTAATAAATCAAAATGCATGCCATTTTGAAAACTGTGACAACTGTTCAAATACTCATGTACAGTCATACTTACACATATCATCTGTTTTCATATGAAGCAAATTATAAATCCTGGACTAACCTCTAATCAAAAAGAAAACATTTAATTTATTTATTAATTTAATGTTTGGTCTTATACGACAGTAGAAACATAGCCTGTTCTTGATTCATCTTCAGTATTTGTGTGTGTGTGTGTGTGTGTATGCGCGCAGATGTGTATGTATATACAGTTACTAGTGTTTTGTTAATGTAAAGATATTTTACATTCGCAAAAACGTCTGGAAACAGAAAAGAGAGTGGCTCTCAATGCACTTTTATTTTGAAGCCGCTCTAGCTTCACACTCGGAGGATGCGACAAACCAAACCTGTGACAGCTTTCTGGGCTAGTGTGCGACCCGAAGGCGAGTGCGATCAGCAGGGAATGACGCTTTTAATTGCCTTATTTCTCAAGTAACTACATCAGAAAAACAATAAATAAACCGGGTTGCATCTGAGCTGCCAATTTTTACTTTTTATGCATCTGTGTGAAGCCAGCACGACAATCTCTTGTGTTAGCTCGCTGGCTAGCACCCCTTTGTTCCATTTTCAGACCAGTGTGGCCATACATTAGGACTCAGCCTTCAATTCCAGCAGATTGACTCCGTATACAACTATTTTATTCAAATGAAACTCGTTGCATACTTGAGGGTATTGCACACCGACTTTGTTGCGAGAGAAAATTAGCTGTCTAGCCTCTGTGCTCGCTTGTATGAGTTGCGTCTTGGCTCGGTCGTGCATAGGTTGCCATGGAGCAGTGCGCAGCTCCTCAGCTCGAGAGCACAAGTACGCTCTCTTCACCTCCAGACCCAGCGGAAAAGTCTGGAGGAGCTGCCGGGGAGATGACGGTAAAGGACGCTTACGAGTGCCGGATTTGTGGTTATAAAGCGCAAGACGTTAAATGCCTCAGCCAGCACCTGCACGCCGCGCACCCTGTCACCAGCCTTTCTGACTCTGTGAGGAGCGAGGGATGTGAAACCCCAGAGGAGGAGCGTGTGGGTGATGTGGAGACACCCTGCCTAAATGGTGACCTGGAAAAGAGCGTTGCTAAAGATAAAGTAAGTAAAGTTTTGTCTTTTGTCAGTATTTATCGATGTGCATGAGTTTGTGTTAGTTGTGTGAACAACTAGAGATGCTTTGAATGGAGTTTGTGTTTAAATGTAAATTCCTTCTATCACGACTTACTATGCATAGACTGAAAAGTGTAAACACTGTGGTAAAATGTTATTTGCTCAATCAATGGTGTGCATTTGGGGAGGGGCTATTTGACTGACCAATGGCAGAGCAGGGAAACCTGTTTGAAAACAATCAATAATGCTATATATATATATATATATATATATATATATATATATATATATATATAATTAGCAGTTTCACAGTTTCAAGCCATGTGTTCTCTTAGAAATATCCAGTTGGTTTTTAGAATGGCACTTATTTAGTTTGAGTACAGTTTATGAGGAAATGAGCTGTGCAAACTTAGAGACTTTCACGTTTTTTTAAATATATTTATATATATATATATATTTAGGCCTACATAAAAGTTCTATTTTAGCAGCTTACACACACAGCAGTGTTTGAAGTATGAGTGATTATAATTTATGTAACTTGAACATGTTTTCAAGTAACAATATCAGGCCTTATTCCTAAAATTGAAATGATAAAAGCACACATGAAATTCCCATGGGGAATTCAGATTACTCTTGCAGACCTAGCAGTGGCCTTTAGATGTGTCAATAATTAAAATATAGCACACCCTCACGTACCTTTATCTAATTTTAAAGTTGTCATAAAACGGAAATTGCAATAGTCTTTTTCCCCCTATTGTTATGCATATGTGAGTAAAACGGCTTCTCATATGAGGAAAAGAAAGTAGGGTGGGACTTGATATTGTCCATCAGGAAGTGATTGGATTGTTATTTGATAATTGCTGTGATGTCATATGAGTAACAGGTTGCTGGTCATCAGAGATGAAATGTTGCAAGAGAGACGGAGATAAATAAAAAAATTATAAAAATGTGTGTGAATAAATGATTTATCATGAACTCATTATTTATCATAAACTCGTATTCCATTAAAAGTCGATTTTTGTGATGATTTTATTAGCATTGAAAAGTAATAACAGATGACCTTTTGTGCCATTGTAACTGTGTAAGCCAATAAGAGAGAACTTCTCATCTGATGCATTTTATATTCATATTTCTTGATCTCACCCCTTTCAGCCAGTCACCACTGAGGGAACGGAATCCGCTTCCCTTCAGACTCATGAAGACTCAAATGAGACCTCATCCTCGGTGGATCCCAAAGAACAGGAAGAGAAGATGGACGACTCATCTGCTCCTGAAGAATCGCAGAGCTCATCCCCCGAGTTACCTCCGGAGAAGTCACCATGCTCTTCAGGGACCAAGGAGTCCTGCCAAAAGAGGCAGTCAGTCTCCTCTGGCACATCGACCCACAACCAGACTAACCTGGTTTGTCTTCCACTGGTATCCGAGGGGTTAAAGCTTATCTGGGTGCGCTCGGAGCAGGTCCATGAGCTGGATGCCGTGTCAGAACTGGTAGAAGCGTTTAATGCATTCCCATATCCCACATCACAGGAGGCGAGCGCTCTAGCTCGAAAGTGTGCGTTACCGCCGGACCGAGTTAAAGCCTGGTTCATGATGCAGCGGGTTCGTTACGGGATCAGCTGGGCGGACGACGACATCCAAGAGACACGACGCAAGCTGTGGCACATTCAGAAAAGAGCGGTAGTCGAGGAATGTGTGGAAATAAACGACGAGGAGGATAGTTTAAGGCGTGAGGGACCTCAACATGTTTTTATACCGCCACCTGCAGCAGTTGCCCATGTAGATCAGAGAGACCAGACGCCTAAACCCAGCCGGACTGTTCCTCAGCACATCACCAGTGACCAAAATCGCTTGCATTTTAGCCAGAATAATGCTTCCCAATCCAATAACGGCATACTGCAGTTGCTCAGCACTAAGGTTGTGTACAAAAACGGTCTGGCACCCGCATCCCAAGTTCCTCAAGTTAATCCCCAATTCCAAAGTGACAGTAGAAACCTACCACCACCTCACAATGCTGGAGTCCAGCTGCTCCACTCATTTGGACGTTCATCGTACGACCAACACGCTGCAATGTCGTACCCCGAACTCCCTGAGCTTTCACAGTCTCTACACTGCTTACCGGGGAAAAAATCAAAAGCGCAGCTGATGGCCCTGCGCCGCAGTTTTGTACAGAAGTCTTGGCCATCTGACGGCGAAGTACAGCGGCTCCAGAGAATGACTGGGCTTAATCGGCGTGAAATTCGCAAATGGTTCGCTGACAGCCGCTATCAGCTTCGCAAGAACGGCAGGGCTTGGCTAGCTAAGCTCGCGAAGCGCAATCGGTCACTGCAGCTGTTGCAGCAGAGCTCTCAGAACGAGCTGGAGAACGATGTTCTACCGAGTGCTGATTCTTACGACAACAACGAGGTTGATGACACAGAGACGGGGTTTGAGGTTGATGTGGATTTGGCTGACGATGAGGGACCAGTCAACCAATCAAATGAGACTAAGGAGGAAGTAAGCGACGAAGGTGAGTTTGATGATGGCAGCGCTTCCGTTCAACAACATTCTGTGGACATCTCTCCCTCTCCTTCTCCGTCTCCGTCATTCATCCGCGGTCGGGTAGAACCGAACGTGCGACTCCGTAAGAAGACGAGGGAACAGTTGGAAATTTTGCGGCAAAGCTTCCTGCGCTGCCAGTGGCCCACAAGCGACGACTACCTGATACTCCAGCAGAAGACGGGTCTGACGCGGACAGAGATCATCCAGTGGTACGGAGACACGCGTTATCATGTCAAACACAATCAGATGCGCTGGATGACCTCAGAGGAGAGGGAACGCATCATCGCAGTTATAACACAACAGCAAAAAAGGGGCGGAAAATATTCACGGGGGAGATTTTCATTTGAGAACATGGGCTCTGGGTTGAGTTTGGGCGATTCTACGTTAATTAACGGAGATGGAGGGGGCGAAGCAGCAACATGGAATGAACTGTTTAGAGGAAGTACCCCAGTTGTGCCTGAGGGTAAACTCTGACCTCAGAAGCAAAGTCCGTTTGCGATGGCATTTGTAGCTGTGCAGATAGGTGGAAATTGAATTCCACATCACTGCCAAAGATGTTACATAAAACCTTTTTTTTCTCCTTTAACCTTTCTGGATGTTTCCATCCCAATTTAATGCTACGATCCAGGGCTTTGTAGAACCTCTCTCACAACATTGTTATGCAATATGTATCTCCAAAACTAAGCATCTTACTTGAATAAAAAATATTTAGTATTAGAATATGTACCTTAAAGTAACTGAAACAAAATTGTTTATGGCAAGGCACTGAATGACTGTACGATGTATTTTGTTTTGTAGCTTGTTTTATCAGAGTTCTATTCATTGTGGTTCTCGGTGTGACTCAACAGAGCGAATGCATGTGTGTTGCCATTTTCATGTTTAAGTTGCACTTCGAGCTTAGATATGTAGATGTTTGCTTTTACAAAGGTCAATTGTATTTAAAGTTATGAGCATAACTGCAATCTTTTAGATCCAGTGTGCTACACAGATATGCTTCTTTGATGGAAACACTATGCTGACATAATACTACATAATTTATGTGCTTGATCCCCCCCCCCCCCAATCAAAATATTTGTGATTTTTTTTTTTTTTTTTATTATTATTATTATCATTTGAAGACTAATTAAAATCTTAAGTAGTGTTAATATGGAGTTTACTAGTCTATGCATTGAGTAAGCTGACTAGAGAGACTGTCCTTTTTTGTGCTGAAGCTTTTAGTACCAATTAGGTTTTACTTAATAAATTGATCTTTAAACATTTTTTTATATTTTATTTAATTTTTCTTTTTCTAAACATTCACTATTATGACAATTTCATATTTACATAACATTTACATTTGTACATTTATTCATTTAGCTGATGCTTTTATCCAAAGCTACTTGCAAAATGAGAAAGTTAAAATGATACAGTAGTCGTATCACGTAAACATATTGAATAAAGAAGGTCAAACACATAGAATAAGTAACACTGGGTAGTCCTAGTCTAAGAATAATATATATATTTTTTAAATCACTCCTTAAGGGCAGTTTTCATAGAAACAAGCATTTTCCTGGAGCAATCTTCCATTAAACCAGCAAAGTACAACTTTACAATAAAGCTAATAACATAATTTAATGCATTAGGTATCAACTAACAAATAAATACTGTTCTTTTGAACTTTCTATTCATGATTCCCACAAAAGTTTTAACATTGATAATAATAAGAAATATTTCTTGAGCACCAAATCAGCATATTAGAATGATTTCTAAAAATGATTTGTAATGTTGGAGACTAGAGTATGGCTGCTAAAAATGGCTAGAAATTCATCTTTACCATCAGTGGATTAAATTACATTGAACCCAAACATTTGAAGTGTGGTGTGTAAATTAACATTTGCCTAGATTAATTGTTCATTCATAATACCTAATGCATTAATGTACAAATGAACCTTAGTGTTACCATATAAACCTATCTAGGAAACATTTTCGAAAAAACATTGCATCAGTTACATTTTTAGTGATCTTGGATTCATGTCCTATTTCTCTGGTTATTCCATATACTCTATTATTCCCAATACTCAATAGGTTTGCCATGCTGGGCTTGAAGAAGATCTGCCCCACGGATAATACGACGAATTACAGCAGCAGATGAGATCAATAACTGTCCAGCAGCATGGAGTAGAGTGGACATGACTCTGAGGGCCTCCCTGAAAGACAACAAAAGTGTAGGATACAATTCAGTGGCTTGAAAAGGGCTATTTTGTACAAATAAATAGTCAAACAAACCATAACAATGCTTAGAGTTCCTATCTGTAGTCTGTTTACCTCAGCACTTTCTTTGGCCCCAAGCATTGAAAATCTGCACTGACAGAGTAGAGCCCTTGGAATGTGGCTTTCACATTTAGGGAGCCGAAGACGTCTTTGGGGTGCGTACGGTAAAGATCAAAGGTGATCTGAGCAATGTCTTTTCCTGTCCTTGGTTTACTCTCACCTGGTTTGTTTCCAGCCCTTTGACGTAACTAGGAGGGATAGATGAAGTTAAGATAAGGAACTGAACGATACTAATGACACAATATTCATAAGTGAATGAATCATTAAGAAAGTTCTGTTAATGCTAAATATTTCACTGGGATTTTAGCTTCTTGATGAGATGGGAAGTATAAATGTGACACATTTTACCACCTTTATAATGTTGATGAAGACAATCAGATAACTGGCAAAAACAAATACAAGATGAAAAACCTGAAATAAACAAAAATACATACAGGATGAGGTTTCCAGGTCTCTCCGGCTGTCAGGGCCATGAAAACAGTGTTGTCTGGCAGAGCTAAGAGGAACTCTTCTGAGTCCACCTCTGTCCCATCCTCTTCACACACCAAAGTCAGCACAGCAGATATAAAGAGAGCCTGGGCTGCCTGAGGTAAAAATCACAGTATAAAATGCCCCACAATGTTCAAATGTACAACAATTTTTATGATAAATGACTGGACATTGTCGGATGTCTAGAAAATTGGTTGAGCTTTAACGTAGGGTAGGGGCACTACCCACAGATAATACCACTGCAAGCCCCAAGAGGCGAGATTATTTAGCAATGTATCTATATCTAAAAGATAATAATTTCCTACCTTCTCTTTGAGCTCCTCTAGAGTTCCAGCAGTGACTCCTTTTTTGACCTCTCTGTTCCAGGAACACACTCTGAATGGACGCTGAGGGGGCGACCATACCCGCCGAGACACTGACCTGAGAGAAAGAGCGATGGGTAATGAGGGGGAGGCAAAATGGGAAAGAAAAATAGACTAACAGTACAAAAAATTGTTGTTTTGTCAAGAGTCAGTGTAGAAAAGGAACTCCACTTAAAGGAACAGTTAGCACGATGATGCTCAAATTCTTGATTATTTACTCACCCTCATGTTGTATGCCTCATTTGTGAAAAAATATTTTATCATTGAATCATCCAGTTCACAAAGTTTGTCTGAATAATTTGCTGACAAATCAGACTGATCTAATTGTCAAGTTTGACTAACTTACTGATCTGATCACAGCTCACTAAAAGCAAAGATTATCACTAAAAGATCATAGGATTATTACTTACACAAAGCTATGCAATATCTTTTATAATACTTTGGTGTTTTTGTGTCCCTTTTGAAGTTTGAAAACAACAGTAGGCCTACCCATTTTTTAGAACTGCATGGATAAGAGCGACCGATATGATTCTTGTTTCGTGTTCCATGGAAGAGATCCATGGAGGTTAATAATGACAAAAATGTCATTTTTCCTAGAATAATCAATGACTGCTTTTAAAGTGGGACAAGCACAGAGAGCACATGGCTGTAATCAGACTCTCTGTCTTATCTAAAGCGCTGTTAATGGAGTGAAACAAATGTATTGTGAGAGACCAACAGTTAAAGTCCAATGTTAAAGCTAAGGACAAACACTGATAAAACCATTTAAACTAAATATGTCAGTATGTATTTTTGTATATATTTACTAATAACTTCTTACAGCTTCCTACTCAAAGCATACTTCTAAAGATGAATAGATATTGTAAATAAAAGTATTAAACAGCAACAAATTAATGTTACTGAACTTACTTGAACAGGGAGGCTGTTGTTTCCATTATGATCTGCGGTTGAGGTCTTTTGCCTGTCACCTAAGTGTCAGTTGTTTACAGTCTTTTCTGACTCTGTTTGACTGTTCAGAGGTAAATTGGTGATACTGAGTCACAGCTGGTGGAGAATATCTTTTTGACAATAATGTGTTGTGATGCTAGCCAAGTGGACTTTGACTTTGCAGGATGATTTAGCCCGAGCTTGTGTCATTGGGCAAGGTCTCATCTCTGATTGTATACTACAATCAGAGCCCAGCTTTGAATGATGTAAGCAGGGAGACTGTGTTCAACCCATTGCTTTAATGTGTCTGTGCATCCTATTTTTTTTCTTTACAAAACAAATACAAATGAATAGATAGATAGATAGATAGATAGATAGATAGATAGATAGATAGATAGATAGATAGATAGATAGATAGATAGATAGATAGATAGATAGATAGATAGATAGATAGATAGACAGACAGATAGATAGATAGATAGACAGATTTTATTTATTAGTTGAAATTATTATGGAATGCGTTGGAAGCATCTGCTTAATTTTCATCTGGATTCTACAGTACTGGAAGTATGAAGACTTTTATTTTGAAACTCAAAACAACTTCCCCAACTAAACGTAATATCAAAAAAGCAAAGAAACAAGGGTATAACTTTAGTTTAAAACGAATAAAGTATGGCATGCTTTCCAGATTAGTAGTAGCATTCAAATAAAAGACAGCTGCTTATAAACTATTGTGCCCACTAAGTTTAAAATAAATTTTAAAAACTCTCGTCTTTGTACTTCACACCGGAAACAGTATTTCGTCATTTTGGCGCGAGAAGTGTATTCCTGCCGCGACCATCATTACGCCCTTATTAATCATCAGTTGTTTTTATAAATGTAGCGTATTTGTTGTAAATGTAGATCAAAGGACAGAAAGTTTCAGTATTAGCACATCGTGTTGTTCAATTGAATGTTGTTGATGACTCCTGGTTTGAGGCGTGTAAGAGATTTTGTTTTTAAGTTTAGGAATCAAGTAAGTTACGCCATTTCCAAACCCCCAGAGTTGTTTATTTTCTGGATGGACAGGACAATGAAAACAGCGACTAACATTATGAATGAAGGTGGGTCTGTGCAGTGTGGCTTGTAATAAATGAATATTAAAACGAGAGTTATTGGATCGTCTTTAGATGTGAGGGATTTTCTGTGCAGATTTATTCCAGTTGAGGTGTTTACTGCGCAACGCACGTCTAAATATCATATCAGAGCTGTAAATATCCAGAGTTCATGTCTGAATGGGTAGTTAACTTGACATTTTAAGCATTGAAATGCCGAAATATAAAACCATATTAAAAATGCCCTTATTTCTCTCTGTACACACACACATATATATATATATATGTTGTTGTGATGATAATGAATAATAATACTGAGTTTCAGTACAGTTTGCTTGTTATAATTCTCAGATCTTTTTTCACCCCCCTCCCAACAGATGCACCTCTACCCCTGTCAGCTCTGCAGCTTGTCGCTCCACCTTTACGCCTGATGTCCGCAGCCATGTGGAAGGTGATGCTGCAGAGGGATGCAGTGCATTATGGGAAACTGGAGGAGACCATAACATCACTCTGTGAGACCGTACCTGGGCTGCTCCATTACAGACATCAGGCCAGGCTGACAATGGGTTTGCGGGCACTGGTGAGATTACTGAGAAGTACTACCTCACACGCACATATATATATATATATATAAAATTAACCAACAGCAGTATTTTTTTTTTATGCTGCCACACTTTAAGTAGCCTTTGATCATATATTGAAATTGTTGTTTTCTAAGATTTTTAAACTTTTTTTTTTTTTTATATAATGTATAAATGGTAAAGACATTTCTTTGCTTTTTATCTGATCACCCTAAGATGATCTTGGAAGAGCTTCGTCAGTCAGATCCTCCCGATGCTCAGCTTATCCTCCAGGAGCTGCACAAGCTGCAAGATTCCTCCGTTCCCGTCGGAAAGGTGAGTTTGGCCCTGACACTGGTGCCGAGTCTTGTTTTTCTCATCATGTTTTGCTAGTTTTATTCTAGCTTCTTTAGAAGTTAAGTGTTCTTGCATATAATTTCACAAGAGTTACATGCACCAACAAGGACTGTACCATCTTTTATCCTCAGAGGAAGGATCAAAAGGTGGAAGAAGCTAAACGCAACTTCCAGACCCTGGTGAACTCTCTCCTGAAGAATTCAGCAGCCAGAAAACAGTTCTTCAAGGTTAAAAAAAAAATAAATCCTTGCGTACATCTCCCACCTGATATATTTTCATGAGAGTGCTTTAAAACTATTTTCATTTGTAGACTTAGTTTTTTTATAATTTCTAATAAATATCTTCGATATGAAGGCAATGACTAAATGATCTGTCACTGTTTGGTAAATGCCTAAAAATCATCAAATAATGCAAACCTTTATTCTTGTCGACTGACATGGTTTTATCTTTGACTCCAGGAGGAATTCCATCTTCACTATGGAGGAAACTATGTGGCCAGTCTAGAAAAGCTATTGTGGGAGTTTCTAATTCGACTGGAGAAAATATTACCTGTTCCAGATCTTGCTCAGGTATAATTCATAATAAAGTTCAGAACAAAATCCTTTTTAGTTAAGAATATCAGATGTTTTTTTCATTGCTGTAAGAATTTTTTTGTTTTTGTTTGTTTTTGTAATTTAAGCTTCTGTTCATGTCATGAAAACAACCTTTGGTGCTTCGGAGAAAAAAAGTACATGTGATTAATAATATTATTTTATTCTTTTTTTTTTTTTTTTTAATTGTACATTTTAACCCTTTATTGTTAGTAAAATTGTCTAAAATATTTAGGAAGAAGGAAACACTTTCTTGCACACTGCCTGAATATTAAAACAATGTTATATGGGAACTTCTTTTTAAAAATGTTGTAATTCTTTTTGTATCATGTAATTAATGTTCAATAAAAAGGATTTTCAAGTGTGAGTTCCAAGTATGGTCCTTTACACACAACATTTGCTTATAAATGCCAAAGTAAAAAAAAAGTGAATTGCCTGATTAAAGTATTCAGGTGTGCACTTGCTGACTAGTGCCCTGCTTGGTCAAATACTGATTGCTAGTGCTAATGCTACCATTTGGGACAGGACCAATGTTTTATTTATGCTCAGTGCTTACCATTTTGTATTATGATGTCTTATTTAGACAGTCTCGTGGCTCAGTGGTGCCCCTGCTGTTCTGGAGGAGTGTGCGCGCTCTGCATCGCAGCCCCAGCTCCTCAGGACTCTGCTGCAGCATGAAAGATGCCTCGGGCACCTCGGCTCATGTAAGTCTGGGAGATGAAATGATCAAGTAATTTTATGCCCTTTGTCATGTCTTGTCATCCTCTTTTTTTTCTTTTTTTTTTTCTTCTCTCTGTTTCAGCGTCTCTTCTGTCATCTACTGGTGATGCGATCCTCTCTTCCCTTTCCCTCCCTCTTTCGGGTAGAGTGCAGCAGACCATCCAGTCAGAATCCACTCGCTTATCCAACAGGGTCACAAATCCTGCGCCGTCAACGACCAGAACCACTCGCAGAACAGCGAAGGAAACCCAGTCACTGGTCGCACCTGTGATTGGGTCTATTTCCAGTGACATTCTCCAAAAAAACAACGAGAAGGTAGCAAGTTCAGGACAAGGAGTCGAAACAGCTTGTGAGTTATCCAGAAATACCAGAAGCAAACAAAGATCATGTTCTAATAAAGAGATTTTGGAGAAGGATCTAGAAAAGGAGTATTTTGTGGGGAATATGTTGGTCACAGTGATCAGTCAGTCATCTGGCAGTGAGGTAGAAGAGGAGGAGGAGGGCAGCAAAGAAATAGACAGTAGGAAGGGGAGTAGTGAGAGAGCAAACAAACTACCCAAAAAGACTGAAATTAAGAACAGAAATGGAAAAAGAGGGCAAGATGATAGAAGGAAATATTCCACTAGGAGAAGCTCTGAGGACATCAAGTCACAGCAAGAAGCAGAAATGAGTGCTCTCCTCATTTCCTGCATGAAGCGCCAGCTGAGAGTTGTCATTCCCAGATTAAACGACAACGATCTTCCTGTGTGTCCGAATCATTTATCTTCTGATGAGAAGGAAAACACAAAGTCTCCATGCCAGCCTGCTTCGAAAGACAGTGTGGTAAACCGTGACTCTGTAATGCGTAAGAGGAAATTTACTGATTTGAGTTCAACGCCAACTCCGGAGAAACGCATGACTTTATCAGTCAATAGACCGTAAGAACATGCCTTCAATTTATTTTAATATTATAATTCATTTGTAATCATTATTATAATTAAGTTTTTGTTAAGCTTCATTTGTATCTGAATTTCTTGTTCCTTAAGAACTTCTACTTGCTCTCCAAGTATTCCCCTTGTCCTGCATCTTCCAGTCCGTAGTCCAGGTAAGTTAAAAAAAAAATTAAAAAAAATTTTGGGCTTTTATATGCCAGAGGTGTAACTTTCGCTTTTTTTTGTTTGTTTGTTTGTTAGATACCCCGACTCCCTCAGTTAATTCATCAGATGATATCATTGGCGATTCTGATGATGAGAGAACAGACAGTGTCAAGAGAATGGTTTGTAACTGCATCTACATGATTCAGACAACCAAACAAAAGTGTTACACGATGTAGAGCCAGTGACTAGAGTGGAGATCTAATTCAGCCTGTAGAGCTTCTCGAGAGTGTTTGCACAGTATTTACAGCAGGTTCTTGTGGCCACATACACACTAGCTAAATATAGTTGGTACTCTACTTGTGTTCTGTACTCACAGAGTACTTTGGTAGTTATGCTTATGTCCATGTAGTGTCGTTCAGGACTAAACTGAGCAAGTAGTTATTAATGCAGTGATTCGCTGTCACTGAAAGCGAGTCTGCAATGTGTGTCTCTGTTCTCCAGGAGTGGTGCTAGCAAATCACAGAGAAGGAGGTACGTGGCTTTCTTTTTACAAATCTGTCTCTACACCTTTCACCAGCCCTGCGGTAGATTACAGAGAGATGTTTATGTATTATAAATGTCTCCAGTCACTAATATAACTTTATAGCCAAACTAATATCACAGCACAAAATTTAGGGGATTCACTTATGCATGTTAATGCGCTTTAAATTTTGCTGTGTGTATGTGGGCCTATATATAGTGTTTAAAACAAATCATGTATGTTCTGTTAGAACAGCATAATCCATATTGCATAAAATTGACATTGCACAAGATTATTGCATTAATTGATTGCTTATTATAAATGATCATTTACCTATATATATATATATATATATATATATATATATATATATATATATATATATATATATATATATATATATATATATATATATATATATATATATATATAAAATATCCAAATTCTTGATTCTAGCGTTAGGTTTAATACAGTATGTGCCTGAACTGTGTTTGTTTTCAATCTGACTTTTTCTTTAAATTTCCTGTCAGGTATTCAGTCAGCAGTATTGCAAAACAAAGAATGGTACGTATGTGCCCACACTGCGGGAGTTTTGGAATCCTGTGTTTTGTTCCACATTGTCTCCTGGAAGCAGACATTGATGCACTTTTGGAACGTCATTCTTGCTTAAAAGACTTTGATGCTGCAGTGTTTGAGGTTATAGATAATACATGTATTAGTCATAAGTCTTAGATTTTATTAAAAATAACAAGCTCCTTGTCATTTAGTACATTTGCAACCAAGGAAACCTACCTGCTTTTAGGAAGTGCGCATTAATAATTATGATCATTTATTTTCACTTTATTTATCTGTCATGTAGTATTATGTTGTTGTTTTATGTAATATTTAAATAAAGAATTATGTTTACTGCTATATGCATTTGCTCTTTTTGAGGGAAAATTATCGTTCTGAATAAGGTGCTCTCCTTCAGAGAAAACTTGAAAATATCAGGAAAAGGCATCTTAAGTCATGTAAGTTTCCACTTCTATTTCCTTTTTAAGATGAGCTAAAATTAGTGTAAACATTTGTATCTTTAAAATCTAAAAATAATAATTCACTGGTTGAAAGATGTGGGAAACTATACATCAAAAATGTAATGAATGTGATCAAATCTGCAAAAAATTATTTTATTATAATTAAACATTTGTAAATGTGTTATGAATGTTAACACAACAGCTGTTACAACTGTGTTGGGTCACTGAATTAGAAGGTTTCTATCTGATGTACAAGTACATGATTACTGTTACTGCCTCCATGCCGCTCTTACAGTCTGCTGTTCATGCCTCCGGTTACAGTGATGGTCTCTCCGGTGATGTATGAGGCTTCATCTGAGCACAGGAAGGCAATCACACCACCTATATCCTTTGGCTCTCCGAGTCTAAGAGATAAAGACATAAGAATTAGGTTTCCTGCACCAGAAAGCAACAAATGAAAGCTTATGAAAATGAAGGAATAGCTTGTATACAATTACTCCAATGTTACCTTACAGGTAATGGTATTATTTCTCCCCATTAATAATCATGAAATCATGCACTTTAGCTATTTAAAAAAAACAGTGGTGCATAATGTCATTTTTTGTTATGCATGATGCTAGTGGCACAATTCAGTTTCCTACTCTTGCTAATGCAATTCTAGGTATGATTATTCAAGCTCCTAGGTACGATTATTCAAGCTCCATGGTACTATTAGTTTAAAAACAATTTCATTTATTGTGTTGACAGCAATTGTACAAACCTTTTAATGCTAGTCTGTTTCAAGAACTCTTCTAGCACTCCCTCATTTTCCCATAGCTACAAAAGAACAGAAGCAAAGGGTTATGCAGGTAAACCTTGTAAAGACTATAATTGATGTTACAAATTAAAATTGGACAAAGACGAGTTTCCAAAAAGCTCTGAAAATGAATGCTGTCAAAAATGTTTTGATGATGCCAGGAGCGACACAGTTGATCCGGATGTTACTGTGGGCGAGATCAGGAGCGAGCGCTCGAGTTAAACCCAGCAGGGCCGTCTTACTCACACTATAGCGGCCCAGACCCTAGGAGTCAAAGAGTGACAGCGAGGTGACCTCTCAACTGCTGAATGAAAAACAGCCGATAAAGTTAAACCCAATTAAAGAAACCACTTTAGTGCTATCAGTTGGTGTGTTGCATGATTAAACTTTATATAAGAGCAAGTAAACCCCACACTTGCATTGGCTGGTACCCTGCGACTGAAGACACAATCACAACTGAAAATGAAAAGGTCCTTAGGCTCAGATAGGAAGTTTATTTAAAAAATATATATATATGTGACCTTGCACCACAAAACCAGTCATAAGTGTTAATTTTTCAAAATTGATATTTATACATAATCTGAAAGCTGAATAAATACTAGACAATATTTGGCCGAGATACAACTATTTGAAAATCTGGAATCTGAGGGTGCAAAAAATCTAAATATTGAGAAAATTGCCTTTAAAGTTGTCCAAATGAAGTTCTTAGCAATGCATATTACTAATCAAAAATTAAGTTTTGATATACTTACAGTAGGAAATGTACAAAATATCTTCATGGAACATGATCTTGACTTAATGTCCAAATGATTTTTGGCATAAAAGAAAAATCAATAATTTTGACCCATACAATGTATTTTTGGCTATTTCTACAAATATACCCCAGTGACTGGTTTTGTGCTCCAGGGTCACATATATAATATAAAATACACCCCCCCCCCCCCCCCCCCCCCCTCTTTGACTTGTCTCTCACCCTCTTTTCTCCATGTGAGGCACAACCAGTTTGGTTAGAAGGAAAGAAGCCTTCACATTCACTCCAAGTATCTGTAATGCAAACAGAATAGACATATAGCGAATGTCGGTACCCAATAGAAAAACGTTCATTAAGGCTAGTATCTTTGTCATACTTTGTCCCAGACTTCATCTGTGGATTCTAATATGTTCCCAAAAAAAAACCGGGTTCACCGCTGCATTAGACACCAGTATGTCCACACCACCACACTGTTCAATTGTCTGCAACAACAAAGTAAAATAACAGCATTTTACATAAGTTCTTCACAAAATATATTATACATAAGCAAGTTTGCACAGACATTTGGGTTGCTCATAATATTTGTATACATTCCTTAGTATGATTCCCAAAATGTTTACTAAATATTGACAAAAAAGAGTGATGGAGAAACTCCTCACTGTGTTAATGAGCTTGTCTCTATCTTCTGATTTCCCCTCATTGCATGTGGTACCTATTACTTTTATATCTTTGCTGCGCAAGAGTGACACAGCCTTGTCAACATTGGCCTGACATCGACTGCTCACAACCACATGTGCTCCCCTCTGACCCAAAGCCTCAGCAGCTGCAAGCCCAATCCTGAGAAGATCAGTGAGTACAAGGGTCTGTCAGCATGTTTACATTCATTTATATTTGCATATGTTTTAGTAGTGATAGAGACAGTGTGTTTAGTGCTGTGTGACAGCTACACACCTTTTTGTTTCAAAGATATGAAACCAAAGAACAGTTGGACAAGAATGGAAATAAAGCATCATACCCATCTGTGGATGCAGTTACTATAGCAACTTTTCCAGACAAATTCTGTGGTATGTGATGGGACATCATTCTTCTGCCAGCAACAGGATTTGAGCAAAGGCACCTGGTTACAGCCTTCAACATTGCCTTTGAGGAAAAACAGAAAGAGAGTCTGTGTAATTGCTACAGCACTATGTAGGAAAGTGGGTTAAAGCTCATCTTGGGTACACAGAACAGTTTTCCCGTTCACATTAATTACATTTCTTGACAAGCAGTGGAAGTGAAAAAGGGTTTCTGTGAATAACCATCAAGTTATCCTACTTAAAGTCAATGTTACTTCAACTGAGCTAACGTTAACTGCACAACAACGCATTCAAGGTTGAGGTGAGCCAGGAGCGAATCATGTTATTTTAAATATTGATCAATTCTTAATATAATTGTAAAGTATAGCATAATAAGAAGACATACAGCTTTAGCTACGAGCTGAGAAGGTCTGTTTTTCTGGTGGCACTTTGCAAGTAATAAAGATCAACGTCTCTCGTTAGTCATTACCGTAGAAATATTATTGAGTAACGTTAGTAGGTTGAGTATTATTCTCTTATTGGACTGGAAAGAAACTTCTGAATACTTATCCTATTGCGATCATTCTTGATTTTATGTGCAAGTCGATGGATACTAATGTTTCTCTGGTGTTATTAATCAGGTGTAAACTATTGCACAAACCTCCAAGAAGGAAGTAGAGAGTAGGTTTGATATGTGCGTGGTGCCTGTAACTTTTTACAGCGGTGGTCAGAACTGACCAATCCCAGATCAGTCTGATTACCGCATGATTGACTGGATATTTTTATATGTGATTTCATATAGATTTATGGGTTATATTTTTATGTCAAGTATTAAGAGTTGGGATTAACTGATTAAATATTTTATATTTTAGTGTTCAAACGTACCCCAAAAAATTGAATGCGGGTCAGTGAATCCATCTGAGCCCTCACGCGCCCTCTGGAGGAGGATGCTAGTCTCAAGGAATATTTATTAATTCATTCATTAGATAAAATTAATTAACCACTCATTCTTAAAAACCCACCTAATATATTAAAGTGTTTTATTTCAAGTAAACTTGAACTTAAACAAGTAAACTACAATATTGTAGATTGCATAGGATTTGTACAATCACAGCTTTTACTGTTAAGTGTTTGCACGTGTACCTGTCCTGTACAGTTCTTAATTTTATTATTGCAGTGGTGCTTTTAGTAAAAATAGGATATGGTTGGAGCTGAACAGAAATGTGCAGTCTTTCTTGATCAGTTGAGGTCAACAAATATTTAAACAGCACTATCAGACACCTTGGCAGCGACCCTGTCCTTTTGTTCTATAACAAAGCTTTGTGTTTGTTCAGTGCAGTTCCTGTTGTTCAGGGTATGTTACACTTGTTTTCACAGTATAAATTGTAAATCTAGTAAGACGCATAAAGAGACTTGGTTACGGCCCACTGTGTGGAACCTATCAGATAATTTTTTTAATTTATTACGCTAAACATGTTCAGTCTAGATAATCTAATTGCCATTAATTGGCTTGATGGTTTTTATGGACATTTTTTCTTTAGACACAAACTGAAGTACATTCTTATTTAATTTCCGCAGATGTCTTAGTTTTGTCTAGCTAATGTTTTTGAACAGTATAACCCAGCATATTGTTGAATTAGAGCATGTATATTAACGCACAGCCACTGAAGGTACTCATCATAATATAATAGGCTACATCTTTTACACAAAACAACAGAAATGTGACTTAAAAACAGTGCAATCTACTCTTCACAAAGGCTTTTCTTCCTCATGGACATGGTTAGTATACACTTGTAAGTATTTTATCATACTATTCCTTTAGCGATGTTATTTTATTATAATAATTTATATTTATTTTTCACTATTTTCCTATATGATACTGTAAAGCTGCTTTGATACAATCTGTAATGTTAAAAGCGCTATATAAATAAAGGTGACCTGACTTATTGAAAGTAATTGAAGCTTATGCATATCACACTGAAAAAAAAATGATACATTTTTTTTAGGTAAGTGGTAAACAGTTTATTTTAGCTGCATTTTAAATAAATTTAAAGTTAGTCAACAAAATGTGTTTATTTAAATGTATCTAAAATAAATACATTGCAACCACTTACCTGATTTTTTTTTTTTTTTTGTAAATTCAATTAATCTTTTTTTTTTTTTTTTGCATTTACACTTTTGTTTTAGCCTTTTCTCTGGACAGAAACATCCTAAGAAATTTAAAAGAGGAAATTCCTAGTCTGTGTAGTGAGTAAGATATTTATACTTCTTTCATGTGAGTTTGGTCAGAAGTTTACGTTAGAGGCAGCTGTAACCAGAAGCAGCACTTGCCAGTGTTTGTAAAAACAGACAGATAGATAGACGGATGGATGGATGGATGGACGGACGGACGGACAGATAGACAGACAAATAGATAGACAGATGGATGGATAGATGGATGGATGGATAGATGGACGGACGGACGGACAGACAGATAGACATAGACGGATGGATAGATGGGTGGACGGACGGACGGACGGACGGACGGACGGACGGACGGACGGACAGATAGATAGATAGATAGATAGATAGATAGATAGATAGATAGATAGATAGATAGATAGATAGATAGATAGATAGATAGATAGATAGATAGATAGATAGATAGATAGATAGATAGAAGTCCTCCACTAGAGGGCGTGATGCACTGTAGGAATCGTGCTGTGTTGGGCACAATGAGGGGGAGAGACCATATGCGCTCAACTGTAATTCAAAACCAAGAAGGCCAGGGTAGGGCGAAGCCTGGCGGAGCGAGACGTGTATCCCCAAAGAAAGAAAAGAAAAACAACAGCCGTGCGTTGCAGTCTTTTGAGAAGATATGATTTGCGACGTTTGACTCTACTTCTGTATTTCCAGATGATTTTTCTGGACATGTGAACGGTAAGACGAGCATTGCTCATTTAGTGCACATTTTACACTTGCAGATCGCCGCTTGTTTGCGTCTTTGTGACTGAATTAAAATGCATCCCGTTTTTTAAAAGAACGATATTTATTTGCCTAATGCCTTTTGTACTGGTTTATGTGGAGAATGCGGGCTTTTCTTGTTTTCTTTATTTTATTTCTTCGTTTATTTAGTCCTCTGTTTGTCTCATTGGGGTTCAACTGCATAAAAGAAACCTTGAGATGTCTTGGATGGAAAACGAAACGTGGCTTAGGACTGTGATTTTCTTTTTTTCCTGTTGCAGCTTAGTGCAGTTTAATTTTAAGAAATTACTTGAAATACGCTAGGTAAACAGGATTATCATTTGCCATTTAAAAAAAAAAAAAAAAAAAAAAAAATATATATATATATATATATACATGATATCCTGTCTCAAAAGGCCAGTGTCCTTGCTTTTAGTAGGCGATTGTGCCACAGCTGTTGAAGTGAGTTTGTTTCATTCCTTTAAACTGAAAAAAAAAAAGTATAAACAAACATTAATGAACATATAAAGAACAACGTCTCCACCTATGTTAACTCATAACTATTAAGTTATGATATCATATAGCCCCTTAATCCTCTATCCAATCAGAGTGGGCAAATTTAAATACCACATTACAGCTGTACTTAAAAGTTAACAGCCAAATTCCCGTGAAGTAAGACCTTTTTTTTTGTCTGAACTGCACTGGTGGAGCCCCACAGCTGGTCTGACTAGTTTAGCTGCTGCAGCTGACTGAAAGTGAACTCTGTATTACTAACACACTTCTATACAATTAAGATTTATCTAAAATGGGTTTATTTTGATTCTCCAGGTTCAATATGTGTGGCAACTGTCAGATGTGATGAAAATCACAGACTGCAAAGGACAACAATCATGGTTTTGAAGAATTGATCTTTTTGGATCATCGTATTTACCACCCCTGCAGAGTTCAGGTTAATGGAAAACCAGATCTGCAAAACATGCAGATGAGTCACACCGTGCACATGTGAATGGGATACAGTTTCTGGGGTGAGCCCATGTGGAATTAACACATCCAAAAACTGCGGAGAACCAGTTTCAATCATGTCCTTATCGGTAAGTGTGTTCAAGTCACCACTGTAAAACACTCTCTGCTGTCCAGTTCTTAATATTCGTATCCGCTGCTAGTATGGAGGAGGGGGAACTGGGGCTCAGCTTGCCTCAGAGCACCACATCCCCTGGGGTGAATGAGAGGGAAATTTAGAGGTATAAAAGGGGATGACAAAAGGACCTAAAACTGGGGGACAGATGTTGAGCCCCTCCCCCACGAGTCTTCCTCATTATCATCAACTCAGCGCCTCTTTCCCTAAATCACTAATTCTCTCTCTCCCATAATCACAGACCTCTGCCCTTACTTATGCATTCTCTCTATCAATATTGATTTACCCATGAAGGCAGAAGTGTGGTGTTCTGAATACAAAAGACCTTGAGGCAACCCATTACATTCGTAACGTCACTCTAACTGTACGGCTCATAAGCGCTGCCCTTTTCAGAGGCATTTAAATGAGCAGTTCTTCTGTAGGCTTTATGCATGCCGAGAATTTAGGTCAGTAATTAAATTGCTATGTACTGACCATCTTTTAAGCTTCTTAGTCTAAGCCATATATGTGTGTTTTTAAATACAACTTAGATTTAGGCTTAGATTTTTTTGGTGTTGACCATGGCCTTCATTGCCCTTATGTTGGCATGATGTGCTAGTTCTGTTTAAGTAAATGGGAAAACAAATTGATTTGGTCACACAGGTTGATGAACCTGGTTGAAGTGGCCTGGTTAGATCCTCTACGTTGTCTCCTTTTTTGACTTCCCTTACTAACACAATGCAGCTCAAACGTTGCGGAAGTAGAGTCAGCTGAAGGCTCAAATAAATAACTGAGTACGTTGAATTTAAACAACAATTGAATTAGGTGCTAGCAGGCTAGTGAAATCTAGCATTTCTCCTTCACTATTGCTGTCATTCTCCATTCCCATTGAAGGACTAAAGTCTTTCTTCTGTCTGTCTTCCTTTTTTATTTATGCAGGCATTTATTATGTTTCGCTGCCTTTGTTGTATTTACATTCATGCATTTAACAAACGCTTTAATCCGAAGCAAATTACAATAGAAGAACATGAGCAATTCATCACGGAGCCAGCAATATTCATAGAGTACAGTGCTATTAGAAAGATAGACTAAAAAACAAGCTAGTCCAGAGATGATTTATGTCTTTGTAGGTTTTATTTATAGCTTTGTTTGGTTTCTTCTCCTTCTCCTGGTAAGTTGTTTTTTACTGTCTTGTAGACGGTGCTTGCAAAGGCACTTTTTGATAATGCTGCTGAAAGCCCAGAGGAGTTAGCGTTTCGCAAAGGTGACATCCTGATGGTTCTGGACCAGGAGCAGGACGGCGGACCAGGGTGGTGGCTTTGCTCCCTGCATGGCCGTCAAGGCATTGCCCCCGCCAACCGATTACGCCTCCTCCAAACTGCTCAGACTCTGGCTACAAGTGCAGGTACAGATCACCGACGAGCTCCTAGTGTGGACTCGGTCCATCTATCGACTAGCCAGCAGGGCAGGGTAAATGGACTGAGCACTGCTGAAGATCCAGATGGGGTGTATCTCTCACCACCAAGCTTAGCTGAAGGGGTGTACCAGAGCCCTGGGGCTTCTCCTGCCCCAGCCAGGTCTGGAGAGCTACGTCACTCTGATGGAGGAAGGCCACGATCGCATTCTAGTTCTGGAACCAGGCCTCGTCCGGACTGGGGGGATGTGGGTGTGGCAGCACGACCCCGCTCACCCTCACTTAGAGGACGGGGTGATGAGTCAGGGACCCTCTACCAGACTCCCACCTCGCCTGTGCCAATGGCAGCACAACACAGATCACAAGGTGCACTGGCGTCTGATTCCGTGTACCTGACTCCAAGTGCTGTTCCCAGGTCTGCAGCCGAAACAACAGGAGAGGCTAGGTATTTAAGTCCACGGGATGCAGGGGCCGGTAATTCTGATGGATGTTACTTGGTGCCTAGACCAGCTGTTGCTGCGTTGACCTGTGAGAATTTATATCAGACTCCTACAAGTGGTGCCCCAGTGGCAGGACAGTGTGTATCGGGAATGACTTCAAGACTTACGGATGGGATTGCACCCAAAAGCAGCCCATCTTCTTCTATTAGTCCTTCTCAGAGTAAGACTGGCCAGGATGCCCCAGGGATGTACCAAACCCCAACCCCACCTGGAGGTGCCATATCCAGGACCCCTCAATCTGACCGCAAACACCCCGCTGGAACTGTAGGAGTGTCTGGAGCCTCAACACCAGGCCAGAATCTTAAGCAGACACCTCCCTCGGCCCGAGGATCCCAAAAGGGTACTACTTCAACTCCTCCGGTTGGTCGAGGAAAACTGGCCCAGGGTGGCCTGAGAGAATCCCCTCTACTTGCCAGGGCGGGAAAGTCTGGAGTACCAGGGTCCCCAAATTTTGGTCGCAAACCACCTCCTCCAGCGCCTCCTGTTAGAAGTGTGACCAGGAAGGATTTACCTCAGTCTAACTTGGTTCCAATCACCAACCCTGTTCTCCAGGCCAACCCTGTACCCCCACAGCCAAACATGCTGGAGGAAGAGAGACAGGGAAGTAAAAATGGACATATGCAAGCGGATGAGATGAAGAAAAACAGTGAAACAGTGACCAAGAGGGAGAGTACAAGTTCTCAGGATGAGGAGGTGAGATAAATGAGAACTTGATTGGAAAAAAGAAATGGGTTGTAGTTCTGCAGAAGACGGAGGTGTTTTCTTTGAAGAAATAGTGGAGATTATGCGATTGTTTAATGTTTATCCCTGTGTTCTTCAGGTATATGATACACCTCCCACAAATAGGTGGCAGCATCCAATTCCTGCAGTGCCTTCTGAGGAGGATGATGGGATCTATAACACCCCTCGTGCTGTACCTCTACACACCGACCAGGCCTCAGAGGTAAGAAATTAAACACAAAAGGAAATGCTAGGCTAATCTTTAATTTTGTGAAATGTTATTACAATTTAAATGAGTTGTTTTCTAGTTTAATATATTTTAAAATATAAATTATTCCTGTGATGCAAAGCTGAATTTTCAGCAGCCAGTCTTCAGTGGCACATGATCCTTCAGAAATCATTTTAATATGCTTTTTTGATGCTACTTCTTGCTACTTTCTCTTTTCATGGTTCAAATTTTTTTTAATAGAAAGTTCAAAAGAATGTGTATTTGAAATTAATTTGCTAAAAATCTACTTTTAAACATCAGAGGTTTTGCACACTTGCATCCAATCTCCATATTTTCACATAATTCCTCTTGCTGTTTTTCTTGTTCTCTGTTTCATATTCTCTCACTCCTCTCCTATTCCTTTGCTTTTAAACCACACCTTTTTTCTGCTATGAGCTAATCCCATGTAACACTTTTCTCTTGTTCACACAAGTCACAGCAGTCTGTCGGGTTGGGCAGATCAGCCAGACCCATGTGGCTCTATTCAGCCCTCCACCCACAATCTTTCTCTCCCCTTTCCCTCTCTCATTTTTCTTATTAATCCTCACTGAATCCTTAGCCATGGATTTTGTGCTTGTGCAGAGAATCAAGTGTAAATAAATGTAGCGGATATATAATCATGTTTTATAAGGCATTTTTGCTCTTAATCTAAATACAATATTATTATTATTATTATTAGTCAGTGTCAAAGTGGAACCTGTCACATGGCAAATTAGCCTTACTCCAAGGTCATTAAACTGTGTGCTATTAGAGAACACATAGTAAAGGCTGGAATACACTACACAAGGTTTGCCTGCTTTTTTGTCCTGATTGAGAAGTCAACACTAGCTGCTGAAAGTCAGAGCCAATCTACAGATTTTGAGCAGGCAGAGTTGACAGATTTCACCAAAAATCGTGTAGTGTATGAAGAGCACAGGCTTTTTAGATTCAGACCATGATTCCATCCAGTTGAAGGATATCAAGCTTGTTTAATATTTTGAATTGATTATGAAACAGATGTTGTTTTCATTTGTCATGCATTTCCTAGCAATAAGAAGTTTATGAATGAGTTTGGAATTACTTGAAAGTCTAGAAGTGTGTGATCCTCAGTTGTTTAATGTATGATGCCCAATTTTCAGTCTTAAATTGAACAGTAGCCGAGACTCCCACAAAACAGTCCTAGAAAAGCATGATTCATGATTTATGGCATAATTTGCACTGTTGAATGGAGTTTGGGTTCCAAAATCTTCTGTAACTCTTTAGAAATTAGTAAACAGTGAGTAACTCTTTCATATCTTTCAGATTTATGATGTTCCAACTCTGGCCCTGAATTCCTCCTCTGACCATCAGCAGCAAACCTACAATATTCTGGGATCAGCTGCTGTGGCTGGAAATGCAGAGGATGAGGATGTGTACAGTGTTCCTAGTCTTCCTGGTTTACCCTTGGAGGGAAGCGAAATGCCGGGATTAACTGCAGAAACTGCGGGAAACGGACGCACCTATTCGATTTCCAGTCCTAGAAAGCAAGACTTAACCTCCGAAGATGTGTCAGAACCTGATGGAGGCATCTACGACATGCCTGCCCTCACTCTGGAAATCCCAACACGCCGTTTATCTGTGTCAAGCACCGGCTCCGGGGATATCCAGTGGAAAGCGTCTCTTTCTGCTCTAGTCCAGTCCGCTCTGACCTCTGCCTCTGTCGCCACCACCCCATCCCGAGACCTCGCCTCTGCATTGGCTGAGATCCTTTCTGTCTGGAAGGCTGGGCACGTTGGTGATATTCCTCCCGTTCTTCAGCAGGCTTGGTCCCGTCTCTCGGACCTCCTTCCTGCCCTTTCAGTGTGCGGTACTGCCCCCCCAGCTGACGGTCTGCTCACGATGGTCTGCTGTGCCCTTGAAGCCACTGTATCCCTTTTACAGAGTCAAGCACGACCTCGTTTACCTTCCCAGGAGTCTCTGTCCCGGAGACCTCTACCTACTTTGCCGGTGGCAGAGGTCAAACCGATCGCAGGGGACATGGGATCACGAAAGGGCAGCTGGATCCAGGAACGGCCGCTGCCTCCTCCACCACCCGCTGCCTTCCCTTTGCCTCCGGCATTAGTTTCTTTAGTCCCGACTGTGGGAAGAATGGAGGATGAGGAACAGGGGAATGAGTATGCAGGAATTGGCCTAACTCCTACACCACCTTCATATCCTGTAGGTGATAGTGTGGGATACGTCAAACTGCAGGTTAGACACCTGTTTTATAAAGAGACTGTGGAGTATGCATGGATAATGTCGTAAACTAGAGCATACAAACATAAAAAGAGTAAATGTGCATTACAATCTCATGTTATTGTGTCAGTTTTTAATCAAGTATGAACACAAGTGTTTATCAGGCAGAAGGTTGAAGCATTGCTCTTATCAAACAAAATATCAGTTAACAAAATAACTTTCATGCCAACTTAATATTTATATACTCTTATGATCTATCTTTCTGTCTCCTTCATTCAGTCAGACATTTACTTCTCTATTGACTGTCTGTTCATGTTTTATTGCCCCTATTCGTTTTTGGTGAAACTTTTCTGTGGTCTGCAGTTCTCTTTTTGTGGACATTTAGATTTTTTGTTGCTCTGTTGTAGGGGAAGCCAGAGCCTCCACCAAACACCCATACAGAGCACAGTTCTTCACAGCTTATCACCACAACTGATAATAAAGTAAGTCTTTTAAACACTCGAAAAGCCAGTGTAGAAAGATGGTAACACTTAAATAGTACCTTATTCAGACACCATTGCAGACTGATTTGGGTCAAACTTTGCAATCTTCACTACACTACAGTACACTACAGTTTACAAGTTTGGTTTTAATAAGATAAAAAAAAAAAAACTTCTATTCAGCAAGGATATACTATATTAATAAAAAGTTACAGTAAATATTTACATTGTTACAAATAAATTACATTTAAAGTAAATTCTGTTCTTTTGAACTTTCTATTCATCAAAGGATCCAGAAATACATTTTTCAGTTTCAAAAAAAAAAAAAAAAGAAGCACAGCTGTTTTTAACATTGATAATAATAAGAAATGTTACTAGAGCACCAGATCAGCATATTAGAATGATTTCTGAAGAATCATGTGACACTGAAGACTGGAGTAATGGCTGCTGAAATTCAGCTTTGCCATCACAGGAATAAAATACATTTTAAAATATATTAAAATAAGAGAGTTATTTTAAATTGTATTAGATTAATGTTTGATTGCATCTTTAATCAAATAAATCCAGACTTCCTGTGCAAGAAACTACTTTTAAAACATTTTAAACATTTGGTCCTAAACCGAGGGACATGTTTTCTAAATTTTACAGAAATTCAACTCACAACAGAACTCATTCATTAAGTCATACTTGAACTACTCCAAATGACAAACTTAGCGTAATGAAACTTTATAGTGTTAAGTATAACATACTGAAATGCCAGATTTGCAGCTATGCTGTAGGTCTCTAATTAAGCAATTTGAGGTATTTTCAAGGAGGTTAGGGTCTGTGTCATTTGTGTGTTTATATGAACAATCTCGTTCTCTGTTTCTCTCCAGTTGAGTCCATCACCCCCAGTCTCTCTGTCTCTAGAAGATTCAGAGCTACTCTCTTTCTACTCCTCCCAAAGTCTCTCTCATCTCTCTTGCCTGGCCGATGCCATCGATTCTCTGTTCACAAGTGTCCAAGGGAACCAACCACCCCGAGTCTTCGTTTCCAGGGGGAAAAGTCTCATTGTAACTGCACACAAACTTGTCTTTATTGGGGATACACTTGCAAGGCTACTCAGCTCTTCAGACCTCAGAGCAAAGGTTAGAACATAAATACTCTGTTATCGAGAGTCTTTGTTCAAGTGTTATTGTACAAATTCTTTATTACCAGTGAATGTACTTAATGATTCACGCCACAACAAATCAAATTGTGAGTCACGGTTGATATCCCAAGGGCAATAGTCAACATGAACAGTCTGGGAAGTGAACAAGCGGTTGGTAAACATGTTGACGGGTCAGACTCCAGCAATGATGTTATAAGCAGGTGACATTATTTAAAAGCATTCACACAAACACTTTTTGTCTCCTCAGGTCACCACCTCCAGTGGACGCCTCTGCCAAGCTCTAAAGGCTGTTGTCGTGGCAACTAAGGGTGCAGCCCAGAATTATCCTTCAGTCCCTGCTACGCAAGAAATGGTGGACAGAGTAGCTGAACTATCCCAGCATGCAGCTGGTTTCTCTGGGCTTTTGCAGCGATTAGCTGAGATATCCTGATGTAATTTGTGGTCGGTTTAACCTTTGTTTTCACAGTGGAATGCCTTATTATACTTTTTTTTTTTTTTGAGGATGCATCAAAAGCGTGTCACTGCTTGTATTAGTTCAACAGTGATAAAATGATCAAACAGTTGGCGAGTATATGTTGGAGTGTATCTGCTTGCCTGTGTTGGTTTTGACACTTTAGACCGGTCTTTCTTTTCTTTTTTGTGGTGCTAAGCACACTTAAACGTTTTAATAACTTATTGATGGATGTTTTGTTTGAAGATGTTTGCAACCTCAGGCACATTTTAATAGCTTTATTTTGTCCCCTTAACCATATTGACATTGAGGAGGTAAAAGTGATCTTCTATATTAAAGGATGCTCTTGTAAACTGGTCTAATTATTCAGTTTGTTCGTAAATGTGAAGTAACCTTGGTGTTATAGAGATTGAAGTGACTAATTTGACAGCCCGGGAGGTTTCAGTCGTGCTGCACATGCAACCAAAACTGATAAAGCTAACTTAGTTTCAAATATTAAACAAGAAGGAATGCTTAATTATTTAAACACACATGAAGAAAACATTACTTTTTGAATGAGAGATTCAGCAATTTATTGAATTTTGGGAGAGCGTTTCCCACAGTGCTGATTCAGAGATAAACCTGTCTGTCAGGTCCGCTCGGCATTTTCTTCACACTCTTTTACTCATTTATTTTTCTCACACTCCCACAGTCGGTTTGTTCACATGCTCACAAAGGCAGCTTAATGGTGAAGCAGTTTGGGCAACAACTCTTGCACAATAATTATCATACAGGGTTTTTGTTTTTAAACAGGCTATGCAGCATTTCTGAAAACAGCAATATATATCTAGTAGCTTCCATAGCGGCAGTCGAAATGCTGGTGCTTACAGTATCTTGAACTCAAAGAGGCTTGGTTCTAATCAGACTGAGCTTTGTGTATCTTACCTATTGAACAGTGCTTACACAGGTTGAAACATGCACCTGTTTCCCTCCGGTCATGTTTACAAGATGCCCTCATAGTATGTATCTCAGAGCCCGTTCCTCCATCTGCTGTCTTTTTCTGGCTCCTTCCCCCGTCTTTGTCTGTAAATACCCACATCTCCTCTTTTTATATACAGGATTCACATGTTGGCTACTGGTACAATGCTATCAGTGTTATTCTTGCTGTTCGACTTTGGTTCGGTTTGACTGGTTAATTTCATCTTTACACTTACTGGCTCTTGCAATTTAGTAATTCAGCCATAAAAAAATGTCAGTTTAAATCTCAAGTAGCCTTCCCTTTATTACTGCCTTTTTGAAAAAGTGGCCTTTTTAGTTTGACCTATTTTGTCAGACCTGTCACAATGGATAAAGTGGATTATAAAGTGGTTAGAAAGTGCTGAAAAGTCCAATTAAGTGAATTGAATTCTGAGCTGATGTAGGTGGTTTCCTCTGGTGTTAGTGTGTTTAGTTGACTCAAAGTGCCATCTGGTGGACTTTATCAGTATTACTACCCAAACTTCTTGGAAAAGGAAAAAAAACACCTCAACAGGTACTTCAGAGTATACTTCTGGTAGACAGACAAGCGTCTTATTTTATGCTTTTGAATGAGCTCTCATGTCCCTCTGTAAAAAACAACTATGTATATATAAACATTTCAATTATACAATAGTCCCCAAGCAAGCGTTCCTCTCAAAAGGCTCACTTATTTTAAGTGCTTATAGTAATGCTTAGATTTGATGGCCCTATATAGTTATATTTATTTGATTTTCTTAATCAAATGTCTGCATGGCTTTAAGTTGCTTATTAAAGAAATATATGCACACATAACCAGGGATGTTTCATGCGACTTTGCATTAATAATTCAAAGTTTGCTTTAAGAATGTGATTTTTCTTTTCATTTGGTACCAGAATGTATTTTTGACATGCATATTTTGTGCTTCTTTACAGTATGTCGATGTTCATTTTGAAATTTTGTTTGTAAGACACTCCACAGGTACTTTGCATTTAGGGAGTCTTTGGTACTTGTCAAATGTTGAGATTCTTCAAAATACATTTTTGTTACTGAACAAAGTTGTGGTTATTTCAGTTGTTTTGTCCTGTGTCGTATTTTTCTTGTTTAAAATGTGACCCTGGACCACAAAAGCAGCCTTAAGGGTCAATTTTTTTAAATTGAGATTTATACATAATCCGAAAGCTGAATAAATAAGCTTTCCATTGATGTATGGTTTGTTAGGACAGGACAATATTCGGCCAAGATACAACAATTTGAATATCTGGAATCTGAGGGTGCAAAAAAGTCAAATTATTGAGAAAACTGCCTTTAAAGTTGTCCAAACGAAGTTCTTAGCAATGCATATTACTAATCAAAAATGAAGTTTTGATACATTGATGGTAGGAAATGTACAAAATATCTTCATGGAACGTGATCTTTATTTAATATCCTAATCATTTTTGGCATACAAGAAAAAGCGATAATTTTGACCCAAACAATGTATTTATGGCTATTGCTACAAATATACCCCAGCGACTTAAGACTGGTTTTGTGGTCCAGGGTCACATATGTTTATTCTTTAGTATGTTTCAGTGATAATCAGCCTTTGCTGGGACCGGTTTCAAAAAACACATTTACCAAATAAGCCAGTTTTTTTCAGTTAGTCTGACTTGGTGTCAGTTGGTTTGGTTCAAAGTCAGACTAACTTAAATAAGCCTGGCTATTTGGTAAATGTGTTTTATGAAATAGGCTCCTGGTGAAAAGTACTGAAAACCCAAATAAACCAGAAAATAGACAATTTAGGATGGTTTTAGAAACTGAATTAAGCCACCCGCTTCCTGTTGTGTTGTTATGAAGGACACAGGGGTCATAACACCAAATAACTATTACAGTGCAATTTTAAACTGTTGCTGTAACTTAAATATCCTGGATGAAGACTACAAGGAGCAGAGCAGAAAGCTTCGTTCTTGAAAGCGCATCCACTTGTTTCTGTTGTTATGTTTATCTGGCTCTCTTCCGGAGATCAGTGCGCGGTGACGCGCACACAGTCCGCTCGTGCACGGCCCCAGAAGTTCGTGAAGCAAAATGGCGGAACTCGAGGATGTTACGTTAGACGGCAAACCGCTTCATTCGCTTCGCGTGGCGGATTTAAAAGCCGCCCTGGAGGAAAGAGGGCTCGCCAAAAGTGGACAGAAAAATGCACTTATTAAACGGCTGAAAGGGGTGAGTTTGGTCAAAGGGCGGGCTTAAACCGTGCGCTTGCTGTCAAGTTGAGCAGGAGAGGAGCGCGACAGACAGGCCAAGTATCGCTGCTTCGAGAGCGGGAACGCTCATCGCGTGCATGCGGATAGTTTGAACCGTTTACCGCGCCGCACGGCAATTGTTTTCCGTTATTTGTGTGGTTGTATCACGTAATTTAAATAATAAAGCAGTACTGGTGTTTTGTAAACAATCTGTCGGTCAAGACAAGCCGAGGTCTCAGAGTTGACGTCGTGCCCGCGCGTTGTGTTTGTAGTGGGAGGCGCGCGTGCGTCAGTCTCGTGTGATGGATGCGCGTTTGACATTTGTACAACATTTATAAACAAACATGGTAGAAATAACCAGTAGTTTCTACAGATGCCAAATGGAAATAAATTATACTCACGCTCGTTAATCAAGTTTGGGCATTTCCTGTGGGCTATTACATGTAAATCACTCAACTAATTTGGTTTTAAATGCCGCGTTCTTGGGGGGTCGGAGTATTTCACACGTCTTTCAATTGTTCAAAATCGCATTCACGTGAGAGACTTTTTCTTTCAGTGCCTATTTTCCATCGACGCTTAGCATAACTGTCAGATTAACGGAGTCATCTGCGAAGTATGTGCTAATGTAATGACTGTGAGGCTAAAGCCACTCCCAACTCTAATATAAACACTTCAGTCAGCGAGGCTTCTTCAGTCTCTCTCTTGTATCAAACCGCTAAGTTAGTCATGTTGTGCTGGTCCGGTAAGTGAGATATTTTCGAAGTTCTCGGACCTTTTCTTTATACGAACATTCTATTTAATATCGCAAGAAACAATGCGTGATCAGATGTATGAACCTAAACAGGGTGTTTATGAAAAATACTGTTAATTTCTTTACTGGGTTTGATGTGCATTTCTATATCTGTATTTTAAATGTGCATCATCTGCTATGTTTTTAAAGGCTCTTATGTTGGAGAATCTCCAACGAACATCTACCCATCAAGTTGGTCTTCAGCCCAACTCTCAGGTAAGAGACATTTTAACAATTTCTTCTCATTTGTATCTTTATAGATTGTAGAATTATAGTTTTATGTTTAAAAAGGTTTCAGCATTCTATAAAGGTTACTGTATTGATACATTAATTTCTAATTCTTTTAAATGATCAACATGGTTTGAAACTTGTTGCATACAACCTATTGCACATAATTGGTTGCATGCCCTCTGAATGATAGTTGTTACTTTCTTAGTAAATAAAAGGGATTTTAGTATGTTTTTTTTTTAAAGGAACGCAAATTTATCTTATAGAAATAGAACTTAGGTTATATATGATTATCCATATCCAACTTTTTTAAATGTTAAAATGCAAAATTGTATTATGGAATTAGTGAGACTTTCACCAGGGCATCAGATAAATTATTCTTTTTAATCATAAATTAAGCACACAAATATGTCATTTATAGCATCTGAACATCTATTACATGATTACTGCAAGTTTGTCATACTTATTGTCTCCAAGAATTGTTAATGAGGTAACCTTGACTCGAGTGTGCTTTCTGTGTATGTATCAGATTGGAGAGGAGATGAGTCAGAACAGCTTTATAAAGCAGTACCTGGCCAAACAGCAGGAGCTCCTCCGACAGAGACTGGAGAGAGAAGCCAGGGAGGCCACTGAGGCAGATGGTAAGCAGACTTGCATGCACATATACACGCAGGTTATAACACTGACTCGACTACACCATCTGTGCAGGGAATCTTAACATGCAGTGATGCATAATGTTTGAAGTCTCGTATGCTAATTTTAGTGTTTCCAGTGATGAGCCATGCTAATACCGATGCACCAGTCTGTCTGGGTGTGAGTGAGTTAACTTATCTTGCAGTGTGCTCTGTGGAAATTCTGGGTGGTTTTCAATAGCTATCCAACAGTTGTATTCTTTGTTTGCTTATTAGATGAAATTTATAACCTGTGCATTAAGGATTTCATAATAGCATTGACTTTCTCCTGAGTTTATGCTTTCAATTTTCAGACACTGTATGCGTTTTTTTCACCTTCAAAAAACTCTAGGCATGACCTTTGCAATATGCTTCTTTCAGAGACACAGAGTCCTGCTGGTCCTGAGGAGGATGAGCACACGCCAACCAAAGATAGCACTTCCTTTCTACCAGAGAAAGTAAGCACACACAGTCTTTGCATAATACTGGCTTAAGTGTTTGCACAAAGTAAAGTTTTATTTCATGTAATACAGTTGTGCCCTCTATCAGATTTAATTAATCAGCAAATAAACATGCTGATTTGATTTGTGGCTTGTAATATATTAGAGAATTATAGATTAGGGAGCTGTCCAAAACAAATTACCTGCTGTCACATCATTGGTTTTCTGTGCAAGCAGTCAGAATTCACAGAGCATATATGCAATCATGTAGAAGCAGTAGAGAGTTTCCAGTGATGAGCTTGCCATGCTAATACTGATGCACCAGAGTTTGATTGTGTCACTCTGGGTGTAAGTGAGTTCAACTAAACTTCTCACACTTGCAGTGTGCTCTGAGGAAATGCTAGTCAGTTTTCATGGACCATCAAGCAGTCATACTCTGATTGCTTGCTAGATTGCATTACATCATCACTACTGAATAAATAATTAGAAATTGCATGTCTAGGAACATCTGCTCAGTTTTCATGTATGTGTTTGGTCTTTCATTTACATTATTTTCCAGCATCACATCGTACACTCTCATCTGTCTGCAACCCAGGCAGGCGGAGGAGGGTTGCCACAGGACCCTGGGTTATTGGGATCACACAGGTTGGATACAGGCCCTGTTCCAGTGTCTCAAGAGTCACCTGACACTAAAGCTGGGAGGATCTGGCATCCTTCTTTCCTTCCTGGCCACGAGGAGGTTGCAACACCCTCTCCTCCACGTGCAGTTGCCTCCTTGTCTGTGCGCGTGGTTGGACAACCTGAGCGTCAAGGCTTGCCTCTCATGATGCCCCGTGCCCAAGAGAGAGAGGGAGCGGCCCCGGTCGAAGCAGGCCCTGCCCATTCGGTGTTGCAGCTCAGCCGTTCTGCAAGGGCTGCAGCTTGTGCTCAAGTTGATAGCGATGAGGATGATGATGACAGTGACGACGATGATGAATGGGGTCCTACCTCACATGGGAAAAAGAACATCCGGGCTCCTCCTGTACACACTCCACCAGCTGCAGCCCCCCAACGATCCCGCAGAAAGCTTCAGCCACCACAGCACATCCCTCCCCAGCCTCAACCAGTCCACCAGCCACCTCTGCAGCTCCGTCAACCTACTCCTCCCCCATCTCCACCTCCAGAGCTGTCATTCCCGCTACCTGACACTCCCAAACAGAGCCCACGTGACCAAGATGAGCCAGCAGACCTAGCAGAAGGTGCTGCTCCAGGGGCAGACGTGGTCTCTCCTCCATCCCTCAAAAGACAGGAGTCCAGCTCCAGTTCTAGATCCAGCAGCCCAGAACCCCCATCCACACGCAGACCTGGTCCACTTAGCCTGCTGGTCCGCAAAATGGAATCAGAGGGCGTGTTTGATGGTGCACAGAAGGCAGGGATGGAGGGAGAAGGAGAGATGGAAGTTGAAGAGCACGAGGATGGTGATGCAGAAGTGCAAGACTCCGCTCAGCAGCTTCTCGGGCCAGAGGTGTCTGTGTCAGTACCCACTGCTCAACAAGATGCTCAAGACTCTGAGTTAAAAAAGGAGAGAGACAAGCAAAAAAGAAGTGAGGAAAAAGAAAACGAGAACATGGATAAGACTTCTGCACCATTCCATTTGACGTCATCCACCACTTTCCCAACTAGAAGGCCACACATTTTCTCAGCGGTCCCGCCACCTGATTCACTTACATCATCCTCCAAACATGAGCAGGTGTCAGTGCCGAAGTGCTCTGAAGATGTTGCTATGGAGGCGGAGGCCTCTACGACCACGCCTAAAACAAAACACGAGGAAGACAAAGAAGTGAAAGTTCTAGAGAAAGAGCCACCTGAACAGTCATCTAAACCAGCAGAAGACAGTGAGAAGTCTCTAAAATTGCCACACTCTACATCTGAAGGAGGAGAAATGGATGAAACAAGAGACCGTTCACGGAGAGAGAAGGGTCATGAACGACGTTTGTCAACACCAAGTCAGTCATCATCATCTGACACTGATTCAGAATCATCATCTCATTCTTCAGGCTCTCCTTCACAGGATAAATCCAGCCAAAAGAAGGTGCGTAATTGGCTTATCCACATATCAGACCTACGCATTTTAATTCTGCTGGTTACTTCTGCCTTAGCTGTGTTCTGATGATGATTCTGCCATGCTAATACTGATGCACCAGTCTGACTGGGTGTACATGAGTTCAGCTCAACTTCTCACACTGGTAGTGTGATCTGAGGACAAACACGGAGTTCTTTAGCAATAAAAATACATAATGAAATTAATTTACTGTTAATATGAATTTTGATAATTGTCTTTGTTTACTTCAACCAGGATGAGGAAGAAAACAGAAGAGATGATGTTAAAGAAGAAAAAAAGGCTCAATCTTCAAGGTCAGTAAAATCTTTCATACACACAGTTACATTGCATTGTACAGGTACAAAAACAGTGCTTTCAATGTGTTTCAATGCAAACATTCAGCTTGCTTATTAATGAGTTGTAAATAAAATAGAATACAGTTTAAATGAATTCTCAGACAGAATATATTTCCTTTTTATCCTTTTTTTTACTTTGTTCTGTTCATCTGCCATTTAGGGAAAGAATTTAATGTCTTTCTGTTCCTATTATATCTCTGTTTTTGAACTACATAGGTAATGTAATGCAAAAAAAAGAAAAACTCCATGCTTTCATTGATCATGCATAACCAGGAAAATAAGTTTTATGAGGAATGTTTTACTTTATATGCTCTCTACATGTAATGTTTTTTAATTAATTTCAATTGAGCTCAAATGACTGGAAAATGCACAGAAATTCATTGGTCAAAATGTGTGGGATGCTTGCCATTCAAGTCACACATTTCAGTAAAACTGTCTTTCACACCTCATTGATTTTCATAACCATTGTCTCCACTTTGCCATCTCTGGAATCACAGAAATTTGTCTAAATGCAGGACCACCCAACAAGTGTGTGCTCAGAAATGCACGAGCTAAAACTGCCGTCTGTTGTCATGCATAGTTTAGCGAGATTGCCCGTTTGGCCTCATTCAGTGCCTCTCGCCAGGACATCCAGCACTTGGTCTTTTTATCTTTATTCTTATTTAGTGACATGTAGTGGAAATAATGCTATATCAGCTAATGTTAAAAATGCAGTGAGGAGAGCCATGAGATTTTATGACACTTACTGACTAATCATTATTGTTGTGCACAGGTTGGTGACAGAATTGCTACGTCTTTTATCTTTTTCTTTAGACCTGTGGCCCCGACTAGGGCAATAGGCCACTAACAAGTTTTCTCCAGCAGTCTTGGTCCTACATAATTCTAAACACAATTCTGATAAATAGTTAGAAATTAAACCAACATCATCCTAATAAAATTCTCCTTATTTTATATATAGTAGAAATGTTTTTAGAGCCCAGGGTTTGTACAACAAGATTTCTGAAGTGACACTAGACAGTTAGAACAAAATAATTTTCTGTACTTCTGCGTAAATTTGACCTACATTGTGATCAGTTCTCAAAGTCATGTAACCAAATAAAAAGTCCCTGATAAAACAAATAAGTGGAAATGTATAATGTATTAAATAAAATGATCTGAGAGTAAAAAAGTATTTGAACCTTTGCTTTCGGTATCTGAAGTAACCCACTTTTAGCAGCAGAACAGCAACACAATGTTTCAAGTAAGTTATCATCAGTTTGGAGGACATTTGGCCAGTTCCTCCATACAATACTGCTTAACTATCTGATGTGCTTCTTTGCATGAATTACTTAAATGGTTTCTATTTTTATCCAGCAAGGTGGACGTCAAACCTATTAGAAATACCTTCTTTTCCAGCCAGACAATCATCAGTTTTGGTCAATAAAAAAGTTGAATATGTAAACATTTGTGTATTATTTGTTTAACTGGATTATCAATATGTACTTGGATGAAGAGCTGATCACAATTATTGTAAAGGTATGCAGAAATAAGACAATTCTCAAAGGGATTCATTAACCCCAAAATTAATAATTTCATAATTTCTCACTCTCATGTCATTCCAAACCAAACCTGTATGTTTTTTTTTTCTTCTGTGGAACATAAAATATTTTAAGATTTGATTTTGTCCATACAATAAACTGGTTACCAACATTTTTCAAAATGTCGTTTTTGTGTTCTGTATTTAAGTTTCGAACCACATGAGCGTGAGAAAATGACAAATTATGTAGTATATGTAAATAAATAATTTTTGGTTTTGGTTTTCACGACTGTTCACGAACTTGATCCTTATTTTATTTGTAAGAAACCTTCAGCAGTCGGAAAATTATCTCATCTTATCTTTTTAATCTTTAATCTTTTTAAAACATTTAATTTGCCTGTTTGGAATATGAGGGCGGTTGTATTTTTAATCAGGCGTTCTGTGCGACAGCCTATCAACCGGCGTGGCCTTGGAGGAGGGGTCCTGCTTGTACTTCTCATACTTCCCCCAGCGCTGCTCAATATGGCTGCTCTGTGAGCGCCGCCGTGACTATACCGACGCATTGCACAAAACAGAAAAAAAAGCACAGCCTTGTGTAGCGCGTCCGCTTCTCACATTTCTTCCTACGCATCCGTTACCGGCAGAACCGGTATAGAATCGGCCGTCGCGATCCCGGTTAGAGCCTGACATTATGCTATCGGACGGCAACAAAAACGGGTAAGGGTTGAGAGAGGGAGAGGTGGTTTCTAGAAATACCCTCCAGCGCTGGGTAGGCACATCGTTTAGGAGATAGACGTTTACACTATGAGCTCAATCGATCGGGCGATTGTGTTTGCATGGTGAATCCTGTATTGTCTTCAGTTGGATGTGAAACGAAACAGATTAATTTAATTTTAGATGCTGTCTCGAAATCGCAGAGCCAGGGGGCTTTTAACTGTGTCTTAAAACCCAGTGAGCTGCCTACCTAGGCAGCATTCTTTGGCGTCATAACGATCGAATGGAATCAAACGGCGCACGAGATGCCCAAAAAGGATTTTTTTTTTCTATGGGTATCTCGGTTGATATTGAAACGCAGGCGTTTCGGTCATGGTGTTGGGGGAAGGGGATCTTGTTTAGGCACTTGGGTTCATTAAGGATGTGCAATTTTAATCATGGCAATTTTAATCATGAGAGATGCATGTAGTGTTAAATTAGTAATGGAGATACCATGTCCACGATGATAAGGATTGCAACATTTCATTTTATGAATAAAACAATGTTAACTCAGCTTGCACTTCACCTAAGCCCATTTAACAGTGTAACAATTTATGTAAGCAGTTAGGCGTAGTAAACCTGTTACTTAATACTGAAATTAATAGTGGTAAGGAAACACTAAGAATGATCATGTGCTAAAAATGTTTTAAGTTTTGTGATCCAAATGATAGGTTGCATAGATTGGTGTTTTTAGGTTTCACCTATTTTCTTTAACGTAAAGCAAATCTTAAGAATGGTATTCATATGCTGCTAGGCATTGAAAGTCCTCAAGGGGCAAGGGGATGTTCCCTAGTGAGCAATGACATCAGTGATGGAAAATCACAAATGTCAATCACTAACTTTGAAAAATGTCAGTCTGTATACGATTATTATTTGAGAAAGTCAGTCCGAATACTGTATTCTTCATTAACTGTTACAAAGTGTCTTAATGCACAGAAAATGAACTCTGAGGCCACTGTAGTTCAGTTTAAAGCTGTCTTTCAGGTTTTCCTCTTGGTGTTTGCCAGCTTTGCATTCATGTGTAAATGTTAAGTATTCTAAGCGTTTGGCTTTTTTGTCCACGGGGGCTCTGGCTACCCGTCCCCCTTGCCCTCAGCATGTGTTGACTGCTTTAATACAAAGGGAAAGCCTTGTGCTCTGAGAAGCTAGAGGCCGTTTTTCCCTCCTCAGAGCAAATGGCATCAGGGCTTTTGTGTCTCTAGAGACCACGGTGCCAAGGTGTGCTGCACAGGTGTGTGTTTATGTGAGAGAGAGGGGTTTGGTTATCTATTGAGCGGTGAATTCAATTGGATCACCTGTAGGTTACGGGGATGTTAGGAGCCAGTCAATCTGTTCCCCTGCCAGTGCTTTGTTTGCCATGGTTTAAATTTATGTCAAAAGTGTTGCATACAATTCAGACAAGTCTGTTATGTGTTCAAACTGTTTTGTTATTGTGAGAGCTGATGATGGTTGGTTATGAAGGTCATTGGATGTACGCTACAATTTCATAGGTTTGGGCTTGATAAGGTGATTTTAGTATATTTTTTTAAAGAGGTTTAAATAACTTGGGTAATAATGTTAAAATATTTTAAAATGTCATTTATTCCTATGATTGAGCAGCTGACTTTTCAGCAGCCATGACTCCAGTCTCCAGCGTCACATGATCCTTCAGAGATCAATCTGATATGCTGATTTAGTGCTCAATAAACCATTATATTATCAATGTTGAAAACTCTGCTAGTTTATTGGGTGGAAAGCTCAAGGGCCACAAATCAGAAACCTCTGTAATTCCAAGAGGCTATTTTCTTTATTTATTGTAACCTTTGAATTATTATAGACTGGTGCATTGAAACAGCATGCTTAGCATACGATGATACATTGTTATTAACATGCTGACATGTGTATATATTTTTCTACATATCTGTGGTATTGTGATTCGTAAATGCACTGCATTTATATTCACTGTCTTTAATCTTCACGGTTTTGTTTCCCCTCTAGCTGTACAATTCAGTTATGTCTCAAGTCCTACCTGTTAAATTGTGTCTTTTTAAATGTGTATACAGTCCTTTGTTGATGACAGTGAGCCATGGCCTGTGTACACATTTAAAAAGATACACATGTATTTGTTTTCCCTCTCAATGTTTTCAAGTTTTATTATCATGGCATATATTATCTTGTTTATGTATGTGTGATGCTGGCACTGAGCGTAATTTAGCCAGGCAGTTATTTATAGAGTGACCCAGATCAACCAGCCTCAGCCACCTTACCCCTCACTCTCTTTCTGTCTCCCTTTCTCTTGTTCGCTGACTCTTTCTCTAGGGAGGTAAAGCAGGAAGCTCTCTCTGAGCCTGCAGGCCAAGTTGCCATGGAACTGGAGGACTGCTCTCATTCAGAGAGTGCTATGCAACAGCCTGACCACCAGGGGGCAGATTCCAGTGACACCCGCCCAGAGGAGGTAAGAAGGCCCACAGAACGAAGAACCAGTGGAAACTATAACCCTGAAATATGGGGAGGCGTGACTGAAGTTCGTAAGGCAGTTCTAGCTGAACCTTTTGGAGTCAAAGTGATTTCACATTTGTTGTCTTTCTTTAGATTCAATGTAGGATTGAATGTTAGACTATTATTGCCATTATCCTCTTCTGTTTTTCCTTTTACTATGTAGCAGCAGTGTGTGGGGGATGTGGATGGCTAATAATGTGTGAAATTAGACATTGTTGAGGTCATTGTGTGTGAGCGAGGATGATTCAGTGCTAATTTTAAAAGTGCAGATGAACACATTTATATTTTATGCCTTTTTGTGTTAAACGTAAATCCTGTTGTAGCTTAAAAGATGTCAAGATGAGTTAAAATGGTCAGTTCATGATGTGATTTAAGATCAACGATTTTTATTTTAAAATATATTTTTAGCTGTGGTGCTTTAAAAAAGTTTAGAGAGGCAACTGCTTTTCAGAAGTTCTCAGACTAATAACCCTCCTTTGAGAAATTCTGTAAAATCACCCCTTTATAAAACAATCCTTATCATATTGTGCCATTAGTGTTTAGTTAAACAGCGCAGTGTGTATTTGAGTTGTAGTGAGCAGAATGATAGACTGGCAACATGTAGTTTGAGATGTAGGCTCTAGTCTCTCTCTGTCCTCTCTTTTTTCCAGCTATTTCTCTCTCTCTCTGCCACTCTGTCTCTCACTCTTGTTCCCTTTCTCTTTATCTCTGGATCTGGTAGTTTGATTGTTTTGTGGTTTAAAATCCCATTGATTGCTTTGTTGTGAAGGTGCCCTCCCCTCTTCCATTGCTCATACTGGTACCTGCATACTGCCACCACCTCTTCTCCTCTACCACCTCCATCACCTGCCCCGCTATGCCCAAGCGTCTCGGCTGTACCTGAACTAGGCCCCCAGAGTCGCCACTGCACACTTAGCCTGACGGAACCTGCCGGATCATTGGCCACTGTCTCATCATACAAAACTGATGTGGCCTCCTGATGGGACTGCTTAAGAGAAGCCAAAATAGCTGGTGAGACAGGGGAGGCGTCAGTTGTGTTATGCAAAAGAAAGAGTGATGCTCACCAACAGAGACATTTTTCAAAGCATTTACACTGGCCAAACACAAGCATCAGATGGACTTCTCCTGTCAGCATAGCGGGAACACAGCTGTCTTGACGCCCCCTGCTATTTTTGCCCACACTTCAGTACTCTAATGAACTGATATCTGCAGAGACTCATTACACCGACATCTGCTGTTTCTCACATGCCTGTGGACTAATCTCAGTGAGTTGAACAATCTGAGATAATGAAGCGAGGCTTATGGACTCATTTGCTACAAGCAGTTTTTCCTGCCGTTTTTGGGTCTGAAGTTTATCAACAGCCATGCTTTTTTTTTTTTTTATGGACTAGTCTTGAAACTTGCAATGCAAATGGACTTTATGGAATAAAGAAAAATAACTTTCAAAGAACTTTGTTCCAGGCTGATTGAAGAAAAAAAAAAAAAGCCTTCCTGTTGCTGTTATTCACCAAAATTCCCAAATGAACTTGTGGACAGCACCAGAGTGAGACCCTAAGACATTAAGTAAAGGAAACCCTCTTTACCTGCACATCACAGGTGTTTTTGTGGCATGCTGTGTGTACAAAGGACTTGATGGCAATGATAAAATGCTGTGACAGATTATTACCAGAATTTTGGCTTGTCAAACGTCATGTTTCTTGTTGGTTCATAGTGTGGATGCTATATCCCCAGCCAGTGTGGACTCGGGGAGTTTTTGCCACAGACTTTCGTTGCTTCCTGAACATTCAACATAAACTTCAAAGACTTTTTCAAAGACCATTTGAATCACAATTCCCACCACAAGAGCCAAAAACAGCTATTGAAACACAAAATGCAGTTCCTGTCAGCCGGCCAATCAGCACACTCAATTGTGATCGTATCTCGCCCTCACTCCTCAGCCTCCTCTGATTGGACCTTTGTTGCCTAGATACAGTGCACACTGCTGTGCGGTTGGGCCATAGCCAAGCCAGAGAGGAATCAGGTGTCAATGGTACCAGGAAAACCCTTTTTCCCAAGATGTATTTGTTTTTAAATTACTTAAAGTGGAAAGAAGGTTTTTTGCTTTGTTAACGATGAGGTTAGAGGGTGTTAGTAATCCTGTATTTTACAGCACATATGGGAAAGTAGGGAATTTGGTCAAGCATGTGTTAGCCGAAGTCATGTTAAAGTAAAAACTAAAGCAATAGCAAATATAAGGGACTTTAAAATGTATAATATTGAAGGGATTCTCAAAGCCTCTGTTTAATAGTGCAACTGTACATTATTGGTGTAACTGATAGCTGTGCATCTGTTCTTCCCCCTCTCCTTTCTCTCATTCCCCTCCTTTTCCCAATGTTTCTTTTGTCTGTTGTGTCTGTCTCTTCCTCCACACGTCCACTGGGATCTTGTTTCTCCTCCTTTCTATTTCATTTCAGAGCTCCGCTGTAAAATCATTTGCTGCCCGCAAGATCTCCCTGAGCAGTAAGTGTCTTCAGAATATTACTTTTTTGACCCGTTTTCCACTGACGGGTTGTTGCAGCCCATTCTGCGTGTTTCCTCCAAAACAAGGAAAAAGTATTTAAACCTGTTGATAAATGGGGTAAATGGGGCAGGATGCTGTCCTCGCCAAGTAATTTTAAAGTGAAAACAAGTACTCTGGCTAGAGTGTAAAATTAATTAAGTTCCACCAAAATCGATCCATCCCATTATGTAGCTTCTACAATGAAAGCAGTGCAGTGCAACAATATGTAATGTGCATATTGCTGAAAAAAACCCTGTTCCAATTACATTAAAGCATGCTCTTCTATGCGTAAAGAAGCTGAATTGCTTTGCAGTACAGTTCCAGTAAAACAAAAAGTGGTTATAAGGTCAATTAAGAATTATATGCTTTGCAATGTTTTAACATTTACAGCTGGATCTGTTTCTAGGTTGTGCAATTTGGTGATTTAATTTTCCTTGGCACTAGGTAAAACGGAGATTGCGTCATCTGAGGCAGAGCCTGTGGGTGGAGCCAGCAGGAAAAGAAGGTGGGGTTCTAGTACAGCAGTCACTGCCAAGAAGCCATCAATCAGCATCACCACAGAATCGCTGAAGGTAAATTATCTAAGACCGCTCCCACATTACCTTAACAGATACATGATGAATCACTACCTGTTTTTGACAGCCTGCCTGTCTGCTTGAATAAATTCAGTGTTACAGGTTCAGGGATGCACTATTATGATGATGTAAATATATGGACATTGTATAGTATGGACGTAATTAATTACTAAATTTTAATGGTCAGTTTTATGCTTAATAGTACTGCATAAGAATATTTTACCTAACTTGGCACGTTTACTTGACCACAAAACCTTTTTTCACAGACGCTAATTCCAGACGTCAAGCCCCTACAGGAGGCGGTGGTCGAGCTGCACCCAGATGAGGGGCGTCTCTCTGGAGATGAGGACTCATCTGGGCCTCGTGAGCGAGAGGAACCGGAGGAGGATCAGGGCCTCAAGATCAGACGCACAGTGACACAGGTGAGCATGACCACAGGCTTGTGACTGGTAGCTGACGAAACAAATAATAAAGGGATAGTTCACTCAATAATGAACATTTAGACACTTACTTACTCTTTAAGTTGTTGCAGACCTGTATGAAGACCTTTTTTTGCTTAAAACAAAAGATATTTTGAAGAACGTTGGTAACCAAACAGTTCTTGGTCCTGATTGACTTCTGTAGTATTTTTTTCCATACTATGGAAGTCAGTGGAGACCAGCAACTGTTTGGATATCCAGATTCTTCAAAATATAATCTTTTATGTTTAACAAAAGAAAAAACTCTTACTAGTTTGGAATAACTTGTGTCCGAGTAAATTGACAGATTAAAATTTTTTGGTGAACTATGTTCTAAAATTTTGGGGTGCACTAAATTTTTTATATAACTCCGATTGGATTCCTCTGAAAGAAGAAAGTCATACACTGCTCTATAAAGGCAAAAGACCTTAACTCGCTATGGTGTGAAACTGAGAAAAATGGCTTTAAAATTTTTTACTTGTCCAGCCAAATTAATTATAGGTAGGACAGTGGAAATTTTGCAATTATCTACATTAAAAAATTGAGCTCAAACTTGATTTTTACCACTATTTTTAAGTTAATGTACTCTGCCTTTGCATTGTCTGAAAAAAGTGAGAAGTCACACCAAGACAAAAGGCAGTAACTTCCACATTATCACTTATTTAGTCACTGATCACCACTTACAAAATCGTTATAGTAACACCTGTATAAAGTCTAGTTATCATGGGCCATATCATCTCATATAGGCTAATGCATATAGTAATGTGACTGTATTAATTTTAGAATTACAGACACACTGCCACCTTATGGCACCAGCAGTGTGGTAATAAGCAGACTAAATGTTAAACGTGAGTGGATACCGTTTTGCAACCAATTTATTTGCTATGCTCAGTAACGTAAAAAAATGAATGCTAGACATAGCATTATTGCTTCTATTGACTTGAATGAAATAGCCTAACCTAAAAGAACGACTTGTGGATTTATGTGAACGCCAGCAAGCAGGCATGCTCAGAAATGCGTGTGGATTAAACATCGACGACGTTCAGCACCATGGATTGATTTTATCGGGTTGCAAGAAAAGGTAGGATATAGATTTAATTGCGAACTTTTAGGCCAGCCAGCCCGATCTCACGGCAATTCATACATATTTTACGAGGTGGCTAATTCTGATTTTATGATTGATCATGCTACATGCCACGGCATTCGAGTCCACATGCATCCAACTAGAAGCGACAGCCTGGTGAATAATTACAAACAGGAAAAATATATATATTTTTAAAGGTTATTTACGATTATGTATTCAGGGCTCGCAAAATCACTAGCCCGACTTCCCGGGGCTATTGTGTTTTCCAGTCGGGCTACCAAAATGTATCGCTGCCCTGGCCGACGGGCTACCTTAAATACAGGGCTCCCACACAATGTTCCCTCTAAGCTGAGCGCAACCGCGCTCTTCTTCAACCGCGGCCGCGCAGAAGAAATAATGGGCCTCGCGCACACAAAAATTAGTTGGGAAGCCATTTGATTGAATGCTGCCAGTAAAAGGGAAAGAAAAGCAATGCTCGGGCAAACCGCTATAGAGCTGATGTCACGACAGAGTTAGAACCAGTGAATGCGGTTTACAGGTTTCATAGAAAGAGAACGGTTCACCAAATGAGTCGCTGTAGAAACTGAATACTTCAATCTTTGAGGCGCGCTCAACATGAGAGACAACGCAATGACATGTGAAATAAAACGTCCTCATGTATTAAAGAAGAGTGGCTTGATTAAGTGCTGGAAATAGCGGAGGATGGGCAAAGAACGGTAACAAAACTCTGAAACATGTACAGTCACACACAAGAGTATTGTACAAACTGTACTTCATAACGATGTTTAGACAGCTATAGAAGAATTCATATGTTCACGTTTTTATATTTAAATTACAGATCTCAGCTTAAGTTTTGCTTCAGTTTGTATTCTATTCTATTCTATCAGTTTAAATAGTTTGTTTTGATAATCTATTATGTTAGGCCTATATTATAGACTCAAAAACAAGGTCAATTATTTATCAGGTTTTTGACTTTGAGTCTCTTGCTCATCAAGGCTGTATTCATTTCAAAAATACAGAAAAAAGTGATGTAGTAAAATAATATTGCACTTTCTAATATTGGTTTCCTATTTTAATACCTATACTTTAAAGTAGCATTTATTCCTGTGATCAAAGCTGAATTTTGAGCATCATTACTCCAGTCTTCAGTGTTCCATGATCCTTCAGAAATCATTCTAATATGTTAATTTATTATCAGCGTTGAAACTTGTGCTGCTTAATATTTTTTTTGGAACTTGTTACTTTTTTGTTTGACGCTTTGATTTAATAAGTTTAAAAGAACAGCATTTATTCAAAATAGAAATATTTTCTAATAGAAGTCTTTACTATCAATTTGATCCATTTAACACATCCTTTCTGAATAAAGTTTATTTAACTTTCTTTAAACTTTTTAAAAGTATTTTTAAAAAAGGAAAAAATTCTTATATTGTTTAATTCTTATATTGTTTATATTGCAACACAAAATCTCTATTTTGACTAAACACTTAACTTTTTATTTTTTAAAAATATCACAGGTCCCACAAAATACAGTATTAAAAAAAAGCAGTACAACTGTTTCCAACATTGATTTAAAAATCAGCATATTAGAATAATTTCTAAAGGATCATGTGACACTGAAAATACTGCTTTGCGTCACAGGAATTAATTATAGTTTTAAAGTGTATTAAAATAGAAAACATTTATTTTAAATTGCAATAATATTTCACAATATTGTTTTGTGAAATAATATTCAGTATTTTTTATCAAATAGATACAGCCGTGATGAGCATTAGAAACTTCATTGATCCAAACTTTTGAACTGCGGTGTATTGTACAGTAAAAATGTTTTCTCAGGTAACCTAAAATGTACATCGTTTAGTTACATCAAGGGTCAAATCAAATATAAATGGCACATTAAAGTTAAAAGTTACACACTTTTTTGTGTGCGTGCTGTACAGGTCTGGTATAAAGGATACTTTTGCTCAGGTGCCCGAAATGTATGCCCAATAGAGAAAAGTTTTGCTCAGCAAGAAAAAAAAATTAGAAGGAACATTGCTCCCACGGGTCCTTAAGTTTGATACAACTAAACTGAAGAGTTTTTAAGGCCTTATACAGTTTTAAATGTTAAATGGTATAAGAAATATTTTTTTCAAATTGCCTTAAATAGATTTTTAATAATTCTGCAGATACCTTGTAAATAGTAAAATAAAACTCTTTCCTTGATATTCGTTGATATTTGTGTATTGAAAATGTTTTTGATTGACATTTATGGTCTTTATTTTATTTGGGCTAGTTAAATTCATTTTCGGGCTACCAAAATCTGAAGAGTACCTGCCCGAAAGGCTACCAGGGACTTAGAAATTTTGCATTTGGCTTTACAGTGCTTTGTCATATGGAGCTGTTTGGTAGATCACGATCTAATTCGTGTGTCTACACCGTAATTAAAATGCGCCAGACTTTAATGGACAGTAAAAAAAAAAAGCAGAACACCGTATAACTCCAAGCTGGCACCGTAACTTCATATTGACGTATAGGTAAACAAAGGCAGAACGCCGTAACTCATTTGGAGTGAAGTGAAGTGACATACTGCCAAGTATGGTGACCCATACTCGGAATTCGTGCATTTAACCCATCCAACGTGCACAAACACAGCAGTGAACACACACACACACACACCGTGAACACACACCCGGAGCAGTGGGCAGCCATTTATGCTGCAGCGCCCGGGGAGCAGTTGGGGGTTCGGTGCCTTGCTCAAGGGCACCTCAGTCGTGGTATTGAGGGTGGAGAGAGCGCTGGACATTCACTCCCCCCACCTACAATCCCTGCCGGCCGGGGACTCGAACCCGCAACCTTTGGATTACGAGTCCGACTCTCTAACCATTAGGCCACGACTTGAGCGTTCCAAACAAAGCAAAAGAGCCATTACTGGTGTTATACGGTGTTCTGCCTTGGTTTCTCTAGGGCTTTTTGAAGTTAAGGTTGAGACGACCCATTATTTTCTTTACCATTGTCTTGAATGTCCCAAAAATATCAATAACTAATTTTCAACAAAAATCGAAGTTACGGTCTTTTGCCTTTGCACGGCAGTATACACCTAGGATGCTTAGAGGGTGAGTAAAACATGGGCTAATTTTCATTTTTGGGTGAACTATATAAATGCATCATTCATTCATTTTTACAAAAGTTAAATACCTTATTGGATTAGGGATGAATCTTTTTATAGAAAACATTTTGTCGTCATCTTTTGAAGTTCATGATTTACCTTGCTATTCAGTGAACTTTAGTTGTATCTCTAAACCTTGGTTCAGATTGTCCCATCTGATGGACACAAGAATGGGCAGAAAGAAATAAAGGAAGAGGAGGATGAAGAAGAGCAGAAGTGGACTAAAGGAGAGACAGAAAAACAAGGGAAACAGGAGAACTCCCCTGATATTACAATGGAAATACAGGAGGGTGAGGCCAAAAAAGGTGACTGTTCATGATTTGCTGGTTGCATTTAAAGTAATCTTAACACATTTTAAGAAATGTATTTATTTTTATTGTTGTTGAAGTAGGATTAAAATAGTTTTTTTTTCTCTCTCAGTCACTCCCAATGATTCTTTGGTGCGGCGCTCCATCAGTCAGCAGAAATCAGGCGTGTCCATAACTATTGATGACCCTATACGGACTGGTCGCCAGCTCTCTCCTCCTCGTGGAAAAACCTCCAACATCATACACGTCTGCAACCTGGTGAGCACTAGATCACATTGTTCAGTTCACTACTCACTATAATGTAGGAATTTGAGTTGTATCTAAAATAATTTTAATAATTAAAATTGTATGAATAATGCTGCTGACCTGTTTTGTGTTTTTAGATTGAGTCTGGATGTTTTGTTGCTCTTTTGACCCCTGATTTGAACTGTTTCTCTGTAGGTGCGACCTTTCACCTTAGGGCAGCTGAAGGAGTTGTTAAATCGGACGGGTACATTGGTGGAGGAGGGTTTCTGGATCGATAAGATCAAATCTCACTGCTATGTCACAGTAAGTTATCATTATTATTATTATATATTTTATTTATATTTTCTTTGCACTAAAGTTCAAAAGTTTATCAGTAAGACTTTGTTTTTGAAAGAAATGAACCTTTTTTTTGTTTTGTTTTTTTGGTTAAGCAAGGACACAATAAAATGAACAAATGAATGAATATTTTGAAAATAGTGACGACTGAAAATTCAGCTTTGCCATTACACGAATCAGTTAAATTGCTTTTAAAATTAAATTTAAGTGGAAATTGTAATATTTCACAATTATGATTTTCTGTATGTGTGATTACATGCAGTTTTAAGAGACTTTAATTAAAAAATCTTATTGACCACAAACTATTGAGCAGTAGTGTATTTTATTTATTCTGTATTGTTTATTCTTGTGATATCTCATAATTCATGTGTGAGATATTGATGCCTTTAGTTTTTTTTTTAACCCCCAATCTGTCATGTTCTCTCTCAGTACTCCACTGTAGAGGAAGCTGTGGCCACTCGAGAAGCACTGCATGGTGTGAAATGGCCCACAAGTAATCCCAAAGTACTACGTGTGGATTTTTGCGAGCAGGGCGAGGTCTGAACAGTTTGCCTCCGTTTCTACTGCTTTCTTTGCCGTTCCTGTCCTCATTTAGTTATTCTCATCTTCTCATGATAATCATACTTTTCACCCTTCTCATTTTGTTGTATTTTGTTCCGTCTCCAGTTGGACTTCCATAAAGGTCTCGTCTCCAGTGACCGTGCAGGTGAAGGTCATGACCCTCACGCCTCAGGAACCTCGGCCCGCCCTGCCACCCATCACCCACTCCCACCTGCAAACCACGAAAAAGAGAAGGAGCGTGAAAGAGAGCGTGATGGAGCTGCTGCCGTGAGAGACCAGTGGGCAGAGAGGGAAAGAGCGATGGAGAGGAGAGAGAGGACTCGTTCTGAGCGGGAGTGGGACCGGGATAAAGTCAAGGACTTCGGGAAGGATGACAAAGACAAAACAAGGAGGTCGCGATCACGGGACCGAAGACGCAGAGAGAGAGGCAAGAGCAAAGAGAAGAGAACTGAGAAGAAAGGTGAGGAAAACTACCTTTTGTAATACGTTCAATGACATCATGTTCTTCTATTTTGGCTTATTTAACATCGTCTCCCTCTTTGATTTCCAGATAAACCAGAAGAACCTCCTGTGAAACTTCTTGATGACCTGTTCCACAAAACTAAAGCAGCTCCCTGTATATACTGGTTACCCCTCACAGAAGAACAGGTCAGCATGACTTCCTCTAGCCTAAATCATGTAGACCCCTCTATTTTTTACCACTTCATTTAAGTCTTCTCTTTTTTTCCCAGGCGACACAAAGAGCTCTGGAGCGTGCTGAGCGCATAAAGGAGCGAGAGAAGAGGAGGAAGGAACTCCAGGAGGAAGAGGACAAAAAACAAGAAGAACGGAGAGAGCAAGCAAAAGGCCGTGACAGAGAGGGAGGGAACGCAGGAGGAGCAGGTGTTGTGAGACGTTCAACTGAGGGAGAGAGAGACAGAGGGAAGGAAAGAGAGAGAGAGAGGGGCAGAGAGGCAGAAAAGGGGAGAGATGGCCACAGAGGCCGCGGTAGCGACTCCAAAACTGCAGGGGGCAGCAGGCGCTCACAGAGCCATAGCAACACCTCCAGAGACAGACGACACTGAGTGCAGAGCAAGTAGATGTGTGTGAGAGAGAGAGGGTTTTGTAAGATCAGAGTCGTCAGCATGATGACAGCTCCAAGGATGATGAATGCCTGATGCATGATAGATCACCTAAAAAATGAACGTTTTGTCATGTTCACCCTCATGTCATTCCTGACTTGTTTTTTACTGAAAACAAAAGCTTTCAGCTTTTTCATCCATACAGTGAAGTCGAAACAGCACTGGTTCTCATCGACTTTATTTGTATTGGTGAAAAAAATGTTTATTTGAAAAAAGCTATAGAAATATTTACCCATTGCTTGTTCCATTTCATAGAAGAAATAGTTTTGGAACAACATGAGGTTGAATAAATGACCATTTTGGTTTGAGTGAACTGTCCCTTTAACATTTCTTCTTCCTAGTAATGTCATCAGTGTTTCATTGCTGTGCACATCTGCACACGTCTCAGTCACTCACCGTTTTAGATCAAACTGTCAGAAACTTTTTTTTTTGTGTGTGTCTTCCCATAAATCTCAAATGAAACGGGACTAAATATAATGAAGGGACTGTTAAATGTTTATTTTCAAAGTTGAAAATAATCTTTATGGATATGTGCGTGTGTATTGGTGTGCTGTCTAAAGCTCACAAACACCAAAGTCAAAAACTATGAGACTATATAAATCATTTTCCTCCTCTCCACCCTGGAGTCTTCATGTTTTATTTATAGTTTAACTAGTGCCGCTTCAGGCTAGTGGGTCGTTAATTCAGTGTGTAATTATGGAGCTTGAAATTTTTTGGCTTTCAAATGATAGTTTACATAGTGTTTTCCTCTTATCCACTATATCCAGACTCAATTAATATATTTCCAAATTGTTAAATTAAGTCCCCTATCCAGATGTTCGGCCACTGTTGAGTTAAAGAGCCAGTCCTGCTGTCGACACTGATCTCACTGAAGGTTTTTTTTTAATTTTGTAAGATTATTAAAATGACTACTGAAATCCAATGCTATGAACCACACTGTAGATTCATTTGTTAGATTTTCATCTCCACCCACGTCTGTTCTCTTACTTTTTGTCCCACCTGGTCTTATTTAGTTGTTTACTGTTCCTCTCTGTGAATCAGACAAGGTATAAATGTAACCTTTATAGAGAAGATAGCAAGAGGCCTTTTAATATTATTTTAATGTTGTAGTTTTGAAGGTATATTTCAAAAGATTCTCTTTTTGGATTATTTTCTGTATGAATGTGCAAAGAATAATAAAACAAACTGAAGGAATTTTTCCTTTTTTGTGTTGCATGTTTTCTTTGAGAATAATTGCATCCGTAACTAGCAGCATTTGGAGTGAACGCAACATCAAATTGACTGAAGATTGAAGACATGGGAAGGTCATGAAAGATTCTCTAGCACTTTTTTGAAGTTTTAAGCTTAAACTGACTAAATATGTAGTGTATATACACGCGCGTTATGTCTGTTCAAGAATGACTTCACAAGTCGTAATATATAATAGGTGCTTTCTCATAAAAACAAGTATTCGAATTCTCAATTGTGAATTATACAAAAAACAAAGACTAATTCATAAACGGAAAGATTTATTAAAACCGATACAGGAATGTTTTTAATCTTTCTGCAATCACTTTAAAAAAAATCTCAATAGGTAAACATGTTTAAGTGCAAAATCTTTGCTAGTGATATTAAATATAGAAAAATGTTAAGCAAAAAAATATATCCCTTGTTTTTTCCCTACAGCAAACAGTAGATATGGGAGTAAAACAGTGTTCTGTGATAATTCAACTCCTAGCAATGAAATAAGCAGGCAACAATAATCTTAAACTCTGTAGAACTTGTGTAGAAATATTCTGTTCAGCAGGATTCAGTTGCTGCATTTCCCAGCCACTAGGGGGTGATGTAGTTTGTACCAGTACTGGGATTTGCATTTGAAATGTATTATGACCTCAAGTCTCAGTAAGAGAAAACATGTTTTCCCCTCTCTCGCGATCTTAAAAAAAAGCTGGCATAGAAGAGGAACATTAGAAAGACAACAATTTACAGTGGTCACTAGTGTGAATATGAGAGTACAAAGTAGTTGTTCAGGCACATTAGTTCTCATTTCAGTGTGTGTTGCGAGGGGGAAGGTTATGTGTGACGCACACCCTGGTCATGTGGCAAGAGTGGCAGAGCAGGTGGGTATCCAGAGGGAAGCACTGAGATCCAGGCTCATCGGAGAGCTGCTTCCCACACTCCTGAAAAAGAGGATGAGAGGATTGTGATCATTACAAGCCTGTGCCACAACATGTAGATATGCGCTTATCTGATATGCTACTAAATGATGACAATCATCTTATCCAAACTACTCTCCATAAAACCCACCTCACAGTGATAACACTCAAAGTGATAATCTTTGTTCATTGACACCACCCTGAGGATCTCCTCACTGCCCTGAAACACACACACACACACACCCCCATCAAAATCTTTCTCCTGAATTGATCTGAAAGCATCTGCTGAACTACTAGGGCATCATTTACCTCAGCAGGTAAGATTGGTTGTAAACAGGCAGCGCATTTGGGAGCAAACATCCTGAAGAAATGAAAGAAAAAAAAATTGAATCCAGATCAAGCTTGTAAATGCAAATGTTTTGGATGTGCCCGATGTTGATGTGGCATTCAAACAGCAATGGGACAACAACCACGTGGTACTATGGGAATTAACGGCTGACTAGAGGGAAAGATATTTTGTGAATAAGTTTATTAAAATAAACATGGAATTTTAATTATTTCACTAAAAACTTTCCGTTTTTGGTGTCACATGATCCTTTAGAAATTACTCTAATATGTGATTTGGTGATCAAAAATAACTATTATCAGTGTTGCAACTGCTTAATATTTTTGTGGAAACTGATTTTCTTTTTCCAGGAATCTTTGATGAATAGAAAGTTCAAAAGAACAACATTTATTTGAAATAGAAATCTTTTGTAACAAATATCTTTACTGTCACTTTTCAATCAGCTAATGTATCCTTTCTTAAAAGTATTCATTTCTTTCAAAAATAACCAAAACACTTTCTCTTTTTATTCTTACTGAACAGTAGGTAGTAGTTCATCTATGTGGCAGTGTTGCCCACTGAGGTTTTTACAATGCCCATTTTTTCTCTGAACAGTAGTGTGCATGAACTGTTTGTCACTATATAGACATTGTGCTGCAGAGTTAGTGACTATGATACAGGAAATGGAGATATTTCAATTGTTCTATCAGTACATAGAAAAGTAATCCACGTTATGTAATGCATTAGCCTTCAACACTTTGATAATGCGTGTTTTTTAAGAGATAAATGGCACTGTTGCCACTATTTATTAAGAAATAAAATTTTTTAGCTTTCTTTAGCTCACAACTAAACCTAAACGCCAAGAAATCTAGCAAAAAGACAAATTGCATTGTTGTCATGTCACTTATAACACTGTTCACTAATAACAGACCTGTTGTAGTCAGAGACGCAGTAGACATTGTTGAGGTAGTCTACTGTGAATGGCACCCCGTCCAAAGCCTTTGAGCAGACCGTACAGCGGAAACATCCAGGGTGATAGGAATTCCCTAGAGCCTGCAGAATCTGAGATACACATATAAACAGAGAGTTAACACTCAACCTATGTAACCTTCAAACACTGACACTGACCTCATGCAGAGAACACTTACCTGCTCCAAGATGAGGTGACCACAAACACTGCACTTCTCAGCTGCATCCTGGAAGCCTGAGAACTGTAATGAAGACAGATTGGGAAAATGATGGAATATTCATTCAATTATGAATACGAATCAAATCAAAATTTATTTATAGCACATTTAAAACAACACCAGTTGACCAAAGTGATTTACATGTCTAAAAATTACTCAGTCACAATACACAACAATATCCATCACTGAACAATATAACAGAATTTAAGGATTAGTAAATAAAAAAAAAAAAAAAAAAAAAAAAAAAAGTGTACAATATTTTAAATATCATAGAATACTTTAAATATAATTAGTGCTGCTATTATTATTATTATTTTTATTCAAAATATTAAATAAATATTTTATATTTATTTTTAAGTCAAACATTTAAATCAAATTCTTTGGAAAAAATAAATTACATATATAATATTTTAAATATAAATATACTACAAATGGGGGGGGGGGGGTATCGTGTACCCTTTCCAGAGCACCCACAGTTTTTCTGTTTGTTTATTTTATATACCAGATGTGCTCTTGGATATATTTTTTCATAAATATTATTTTAATTTTATACATTACAATAAAAATAGTAATTTCAGAGTAAATTCAACCCCTTAAAAGGAACACTTTTTTGAAAATAGGCTCATTTTACAACTCCCCTAACAGATTAACAGATGAGTTTTACAGTTTTTGAATCCATTCAGCCGATCTCCGGGTCTGGCGGTTGCACTTTTAGCTTATTTTAGCATATATCATTGAATCGGATTAGACCATTAGCATTTGTTCATCAAAAATGAACAAAGAGTTTAGATAATTTTCCTATTTAAACTTGACTCTTCTGTAGTTACATCGTGTACTAAGACTGACGGAAAATAAAAAGTTGCGATTTTCTAGGCCGATATGGCTAGGAACTATACTCTCATTCCAGCGTAATAATCCAGGAACTTTGCTGCCGTACCATGGGTGCAGCAGGCGCAGTGATATTACGCAGCGCCTGAAAGTAGTCATTAGGTCATTTTTGAGCGAGATGCTAATGGTCTAATCCGATTCAATCATCTATGATAAACTAAGCTAAAAGTGCTACCTCCAGACCCGGAGATCGGCTGAATGGATTCAAAAACGGTAAAACTCATCTGTTTAACTCTAGGAGAGTTGTAAAATGAGCCTATTTTCAAAAAAAGTTGAGTGGTCCTCCACTAACTAAAATAAATACTAAAAAGACCGCATGAAGTCATCCCTACCATGTAATCCTCCTTACAGTAAACTGAACCATTGACGTTGTAAAAGTCCTTGTTGCGGAGCGTTCGCCCTGCAAGTAAAAACAAGATGAGAGAGATACTGACCCAAATTAAGAGGTATTGAAATACTGGCATTGGTTGTATGACTTAAGTGTTGCATTACAGACTGATAACTCACCGCAAGAAACGCATGTGAAACAGCGGGTGTGATAGAGGCCGTCCAGAGCCTGGCAAGCATTATCTGCACCATATACACCTTTACTGCACTTCACACATGTACCTGAAAACAAGAATACAACCACAAACACTGTCTGAGTACACTATAAACAGATGCATCAGAAGCTTCACAACACACACAACTCGAGTGGCCATCTAGGACAATGAGGTCATCATCCAATCATACCAATTACATAAAACGCAGGCGGCAGAGCTGTCTGGACTCAAAAATACATGTCTGCCCTGCAAGACTGGTGCATTCTTCTCCCATAATACCAGCCAGTGGGTTTGTTTCTTGTTGTAACAGTACACACGCTGATAAATCTGAACTCTGCAACCCTTTTATTACTCGAAAAAAGGCTAATAGGCTGTTGGATGAAGGAATTAGATATTGTAATGTGTTGGAATGAGGTAATGTCTTCAACTTTACACAGGTGCTTTTCAGACAACAGGGAGGTTTCCTTGTCGCAACAAAGCGCTACACACACAGAAGGCACAAACACACACCCAACCCTCACAATTGAGTGTGTGAGAGAGCCTTCCCTCAGGACTCAAATACCTGAGCTAAATAAGCACACGCCAGCACACGCTAGTGCACGCTAACACACATGAATACACCCTCACTCAAACTGTGGCTGGCTGAAAGCCGAAAGCGCTTACGCGCACACACACACACAGAGAGAGAGAGAGAGAGAGAGAGAGAGAGAGAGAGTGAGAGAGAGAACCCTCCTTTCAACCGAGCCTCTGTCCTACTGTATTACTCACAGCTCTTTGGTATGACCAGCATATCACAGAGCCTGTAATTTGGGGTCATGCATAATCACTATGCTCGCTCTAGGCAGATATTTTTGACTTTGGAGTTGGTTCAGAATTCTATGTAGCCTTGGGTGGAGGGGTTATATATTTGCTCGGTGACTCGCAAGTTAGTTATTATGGTTAGTTAGAGAAGCGGCCTGAAAATGGAGGGCTAGTATGTATTTTTGAAGTCTGACTGGATGCGTTTCATGTCTTGCTTTTTGCTTCCGAGAACTTTTGCATGTTTTAGCAGGTCCGAAGCAGTCTTCATCTCACCACATAACACACATTCACAACCTCCTGCCAGAGAGATACACATCATTAGTCATAAACAAACTAGTCAAATTGGACGAGTCATCTCACCGAAGTACTCCTGTCTGTCCACAGATGACACTGACTCCCTTCCAGCCGACTGTTCTTCCAGGGATTTCCCTGGAGCTCCGACTGGGGCTGGAGTAGATACGGAGCTGGGTAGGATGGTGGCAGACACAGGCTGTTCTTTTAAAGTCAGGCCTCCAAGTAATGCTTCTCCTTCCAGGGCAGCATCTCTCAATAGCAGGCGGGTGAGCTCCTGCTGGTATCGGGTTCCTAGCAAGTCGGAGTGTCGTGCCCTTTCACCCACACCGTCACCTCTTGATCCCCGCTGGTCAGTGGGACCCCATTCTGGTTCTGCTCGGTGGAAGGTGACAGTGTGTGTGCTTAAAGCGGGCGGATATGAGTGACGGCTGTCATGTGCACTTCCTCCAACTCCCGACACCCCTTCGAGACAGTCCCTCCAAACCTCCATAGGGGGCGATCCTGTTTTCCCGTACACCTGTCCGGGGTACGCCTGACCCGAGGTGGCGCCACCGAGCTGGGTCGAGGAGAGCTGGAGCTGCTGGGCGGCCCCAGGTGTATGGCGGGTGTCGTAGCCCAAACTAATGCCGCTGGTCCGGTTACTGCTGCACCGACTTCCCATGGGACTCCCGCCGCCTCCGCCTCCTCCGCTAGCAGTACTGCTCGCAAAACTGGAGCGAGGGCTTGCCAACACGGACTCTTGTAAGCTAAAAGAGGAGCAGGGGCTCAACGCTGGTGCAGGGGGGAAGAAGAAGCCCCCTATGCCGCTGTCATGGGTCCTCTGCGGGGGGTGCGAGAGGGAAGCAGGGCGCACGCTGTCCCAAGGTTCGCCACCCGAGCTCAGGCGCTTGTAGAACAGAGCTTCTTGCAGAGACAAGCGCTTGTGGCGCTCTAAATCATGGAGGAAGCTGGGCTCTACAGTGGACGAACGGGCTGCTGAGCTGTGTGTTGGGTACGGAGGTGGAACAGACGACAGCGGAGGAGGCTGGGCGAGAAGCTGCTGGCGACGAACGAGCTGCTGGAGTTCCAGAGAATAACGCCGCTGCTTCAAGGCTGCGCGAGAATTCGGGCTGTATGCCCCCTGTGGGTCACCTTCACCTCTGGGCGAGTTGCCCCGTTCCACCGCTTCAGGTAAGTAGCACGATGCTCGCTGCTGGGGCGACCGACGCCGCAGAGGGGCAAGAGTAGATGGGAGATGTTCGATCCCAGGCCCGCAATCCTCAGGTACCGTGGCCGAGGTGGTATTTGAGGGTGCGATTCTCTGAGAAGTGGCCACTTTGCCTGGTCTTCCGGCTGACTGGCCACACACCTCTACGGAGGTGGAACAGGAGAGCGGGAACTGAGGCGTACTCACGGGTGCGCTGTTCTGTGCCAGGGTCCCATTATTGGCATTGTTGCTGTTACTGTTGTTATTTGCATTGGCCAAGTCGTTTTTCTTTTTGCTGAATTTGACACTTCCGGAGTCACTCAGTTTGAGCTTTTGCTTGAGTTTGCTGCCAAGTCGTTCCATTGTTGTTTTAATAATATGCTCAACTATGATATAAAATATAAAGTATGAATTGAATTTCTCTTAGATGCCACCTGAAAACAACTACAGTTTAAATAGTGTACTAAATAAATACAGTGAAATACAGTGCGAGAACAAGCATCATTCAAGTGTTTCAACAGCAGATGAGATAACAGAACAAAATGTGTGACATCCAAAGGTTATAACAAAATAACTAGATTTAAAAAAAAAAATCCACAAAAAAACCTAAGTGTTAAAAACTAATACTTTCTGATGTTCTACAAAAATAAATATTTGACTTTGAAGATAAATAAAAGCACTATGACATTTTCTGCAGGCTACATGTCTTACTAGTTAGACTTGAAAACAAACGGGTTGTCTCCAAACTGTTTGCTTGTGATGAATTTGCTGGACATGCGTGTGAACAGGAGCATGTTCATCCATTTGTTTGCGATCCTTTTTGCAGCTACGTGTGGCCTTGTCTTCAGCAGTGAGCAAATGAACGTGTGAAAACTACCGTCAGGTTTCAAAGAGTCTTGAATTCCGCTCCCAGACTCGCGCAGAACCGATCCATTCAAACGCTAAAGTCTCGCAGCCACATCCGCAACACTGATCCACTGTCGTCGGAACCACTTGCAAGCCTTATAATTACCACTTGGTTCTTGGTCTCTGTGGATTTATATAAACGGTGCTGCCGCTTGTTTAAAAAATAAGAACGGAGTCTGAACACTGAATAAATTCCAACGCGGTTTCCTTTGATTGTGTTAAACACACAGGTTATGGAATACACCACCGCGGCCCCTTTCTGACTAAACTAGCGGCTTTCAACAAAAGCAAGTTGAAAACCTGCAAGCAAGTTTCTCTGTGCGGATAAATGAGCCGCCCGTATCCGAGAACTCAAAAGCGTTTATTCCTCAGCAAAAAAGGTACAAGGCAGATCAAAGCCTCCTGTTGTCCCGCAGGATTTCCACTTTGCCCAGTCCAGTTTGAAAGAAAATTACCATTATTCCCCAGACGTGGAAGTCTTCAAAAACGTGTAACAATTAAAAACCAGCTGCAGCGAGTCAAAGGGAGGAAGTTCACGTATCGCTCACCCAAACATACTCGCAGAGATAAACACGCACTGCGCACTCTACGCCGGAAAACTGCGCTAAAATGTTCAACGTACAGTTTCTTTCTTTCCAAATTTTTCCCTTCCTCCCCCTTTCTTCTTCCTCTGTGGCTTTTTTCCCGACCGGAACACCTTTCCCCCGGGCAGCGCGCATGAATAGCATCCCACTATTTCGTCACACAACCCAACTTCTTAAACAGACTGTGCCCATTGGTTCAGCCTACTGTTTGGACTTACACAAACAACCTTGACATAATCGCACACATTTATCAAATGACTAAAATAAAAAGACAAATACATTTTATGTGTGTCTGAGGGCTCAGATTGAGTGGTTTAATTCATAAATGAACACGAGTCAACTGTATGTAAATAAGACCACAAACTGAGAAAGTAGTAAATTCTAAGAAAGCAGAATGCAGTCATGAATCAAATCATTTCTCTTTTGTTTATAACACCTTATGTTTTATTACACGTAATGTGGCAACACGTGACGAAAAAATCGATTTAATTCGACTTCAAATAGCCTTTAAATAAACGAAAACCTGTAAACATGCAAATGGTTCGAAGACCTTAAATATTTTTTGTGTCGTTTTTCCAACCCTAAGGCCTAATTGGTCGTGCCGTGCCTTTCGTCTGTGGAATGTGCGGAGGGATATCGCTAAGTTCCCTGGGACAGCGTGAGTCGGCTGCGTGTGTGCTTTTCGCGAGTGCAACAATGTAACTGTTTTTTCTTTTCGTCCCTCGCGGAAAATGCCTCTCACTGCTCCATAGTTACCGAGTGGCATAAATTCCGATGACAACTGACCTGCTGTCGTATGGTTACTGTATTCAACCCCACCGAGACCCTAAAAAGACCCAGTGCTGTTCTTTTGTTTAAAACCTGGTTTTTTTCCCTACCCCGGAGCTCCCTCCTCCCCTTCTGGTCTCGTCTGCAGCTTCTCCTGCGGTTTTGTGGGAGCGCGCACAAGCGAGTGGGGACTTGTCCTGGAGCGCACGCGGGAATGTTTCAGCGCTTACTCAGCACTGCTCGAGCCCGTACACAGGACAGGAGGAATGAAGGGATCAATTTATTATCGAAGCGGAAGGTGTTAAGGGCCGGTCTTCGGACTGAGGCGCCTCTGTGTAGTGTTTTTACAAGAGCTTTTTTCATCGTACGACTGCAAAATGAATGAGAACATGTCAGTCAGTTTTTAAATAAATGATTCGAAAGTCCATTCAACGTTCTATTCCGAACACCGCAAGGAAACATTTGTATACATAAAACCACCACTGGCCACATTACAGGTTCTAACTCGTTTGTTTTATTTTTGGTTGTTATCTTTTGTCCTGAGATCAAGCTGTGATTAGAAAGGCTGAAAATAAACTGTGTGTATTTTATTCAACAGGGGAATCAGGCGAGTCTGTGTTGTATTTAATGTGACTGCAGCATCATCTACTGGTAAGAATAAGTCACGCCGCCGTACTTCAGTGCAAAGTCTCTAGTTTGTACCTCTTGCTTGCCGTATTTGTTATAATGCAAAATGTCAGCATCCTTGAGGACGTTTTGTACCGCAGGTGAGGCAGTGTGTTAGTCAATATTTAGCAGAATATTTGTTTTTGTGAACCTGTCGTGTTGTGTTATTGAGCTCAGGAATGCATCTAAACGTTATTCTTGTAAAAGCACGCCGTCGGCCAGCGTGCTAATGAATGTCTATGGTGTTAGTACTCTGTCAGCTGATGTTTGAACAGTACGTTTTTCCTAATGGGTCATTTTTGATTTCACTTACCATTTACAGTGTCGAGGCAGTCTATACGGCCATTTTCATCGTCGTGTGTGACCCTTGCAGGAAAGAAGTGGAGACTGGAGTGAGTTTCCTCTGCGGTTTGACATTAACAAATTGTACTTAAAAATGTAATTGGGTTAAGGTGACCAGATTTTTGAAATGGAAACCGGGGTCATTTCCTAGTGTGTGGTCAAAATATCACTGAGATCTCACTTGTAATTATCTACATATTAAAAAACTGGTACAGTATTTTGTTGTTGTTTTTGAATTACTGTGGGTTTCATATAGCCTGCTGATATTATAATGAACAACTATAATGATATTTGAGGATCGAACTGACACACGAGCCCCCACCCCCCCCCCCACCCCCCTTAAATTAACCAAAAATCATACAATACAAAAATAATAAATTGTAACTATTGCAAATAACAGATCAAAGCAGTTTTATAATAAAATTATGACACAACAAAATGAGAACATATGATAAATAAAACTGTTTTACAAATATTTTTTACCTTTTCTAACTGAGAACATTTCTGATATTTTAATTTTTAAAAAATGTAAGTATACAGTTGCAGTTATTTTGTCTTTATGCCTTTGGAAATGGATCTTTACTATATCTAATTAGGCCTATTATTTTGCATTTTAGGCTACTTTTGACCACAAAGTATGTGTGTTCTGCCAATATAATTGTGCAAGTGTAATTGTTTAGTTACAAATTGTATTAGTTATTTATTTATTTATATTTACTTAATTGCTCATATTGGAGTTTTGGCGGTGGAGGTTTCAGGGACATTTAATATTGTGTGCAAAACAATCTCACACTCTTTTATGCCTTGTTATATAGTACACACAAACTGTATTACTTTAACATGTATAGTTAGTATGTAACATCACTGCATGATTGTCGGCAGTCTATATTTACATTGTATTTGCAGGTAGTTTTAAATATGCTGTAAAACAGGGACAACCAATAACTTGGTCACCCTAAATTGGGTTGATGACAAATATGGATGTTGGTGATGATGCAAGGAGAAATGTTTTTTAAATCCAGTTTAAATAAACCTTTATACAGTTTTTAATCAAATTTAAATGAATACTAACTGAAAAAATGGATTAAATCAGATTGTTTGCATACATTATATTTTATTTGTGTTTTGTTTTCTTACATGCTCCATTGTTATGCTCCCTGTTTGTCTGCAGAAACGGTTTAGCACATAGTGGATCAGAGTATGGGCCATTAACAGATCTGCCTGACTGGTCATATGCAGGTGAAATTTATTTAATATTTTGTTAAAAGCCAAAGTCAACAATGGGGTGTGGATTTGTTGTCAGTTCAAAACACTGTCAACAGTGAATCTGTGAATGAGAATATAAGCGCTGACAAGGATTTGTATAAATTATGTGATTTTCAGATGGAAGGCCTGCACCTCTATTGAAGGGGCAGATCCGCAGACAAAAGCAAAGAGAGGAGTTTGCTGTAAGACTCTTATGTTTTTGGATTGTTGTTTTGTTCCTGCTGATATTTCACTTAAAAAAAAATCTTGAAATGTTTCAAATCTTTACATTTGTGTGCACGTTTAGAGAAGAGCAGTGTATCTCAGTGCAGAGGTGGATGAAGGGATGAAGCGATGGCAGGAGAAGAAAGAAGAGGAGAAACAGAAAGAAGAGCATGTGAAATCCTTATTGCTAAAACCTAAAGGAAATTTATTATTAAAGAACAAAAAATAAAGATACTCCGGGACAAAAAACCTTGGACATGATTTCTTTTTTTTATTGTTAAACACACCAACACACTATAACAATACATACTTTTATAGCGGTCGAAAATAAAACAGTTTTTATTGTAAAGGTGATTGTAGGAGGACATTAAGTTCTGAGGGAAGGTGTTAAGCAGATGCAGTCTTTCTAAGACACTTATTTCAGGGACTGTTGTTGTGGGGAAAAAAACTATTTGCTCAAATTTCCCTTAGGGTACAATTATGATAGTTTGCAGGTCATAAACATAGAAATAGTTGGAATTTATTTTTCACACATTTTAGACAAATTTTGTAGATAAATATACATTGAAATGGCCAAATCAGTCAACCTCAATTTGTGTTGTGGAAATATAAAAGGATTTTCAGTAGCCATTACTTCAGTCTTCATTGTCACATGATTGTTCAGAATCAGAAATCATTGTAATATTCTTATTTTGTCAGTGTAGAAAACAGTTGTGCACTTAATATTGTTTTGTGGAAAAAGGTTTACTTTTATTGATATTTTTAAATGCTATTAGTGATATGTTATATATTTTTTATTGACATATATATATTATTTTTTTTTGTAGTATTTACTATACTTTAAGTATTTACTTAAACTGAATCTGTATTTATTACATAAATGTAAAAGAGCAAAAGGGGTTCAAATGTAATAATATACAGTTGTGGTCAGAATTATTGAAACCCTTGGTAAATATGATCAAAGAAGACTGTGAAAATTAACCTGCTTTGTTAATCCTTTTGATCTTTTATTTAAAAAATTCACAAAAAGCTAACCTTTCATTGGATAATAAGAATTTAAAATGGGGGGAAATATCATTATGAAATAAATGTTTTTCTCAAACACACGTTGGACACAATTATTGGCACCTTTTTATTCAATACTTTTTGAAACCTCCATTTGTCAGTTTAACAGCTCTAAATCTTCTCCTATAATGCCTGATGAGGTTAGAGAACACCTGACAAGAGATCAGAGACCATTCCTTCATCCAGAATCACTCCAGATCCTTTAGATTCACAGCTCCATGTTGGTGCTTCTTCTCTTCAGTTCACCTCACTCATTTTCTACAGAGTTCAGGTCAGAGGACTGGAATGGCCAGCAGAAGCTTGGTTTTGTGCTCAGTGACCCATTTTTGTGTTGTTTTTGAGGTTTGTGTTTGGATTATTGTACGGTTGGAAGATCCAAACATGGCCCATTATAAGATTTCTGATAGAATCAGTCACTTATTGATTTTTTATCTGTTGGTATTTGATAGAATCCATGATGCCATGTGTCTGAACAAGATGTCCAGGACCTCCAGCAGAAATATAGGTCCACAACATCACAAATACAGCAGTATATTTCATTGTACACATGGGGTACTTTTTATCCCTGTGTTCACCAAACCCATCTTGAGTGTTTGCTGCTAAAAAGCTCATTTTTTAGTTTCATCTGACCATAGAAGCCAGTCCCATTTGAAGTGCCAGTCCTGTCTGATAAATGAATATGCTGGAGATTGTTTTTGGATGAGCTAGGAGAATTTTTCTTGAAATCCTCCCAAACAACATGTGGTGATGTAGGGACTGTTTGACAATTTTTTTTAAGGTTTTCTGACCCCGAGACTCAACTATTTTCTGCAATTCTCCAGCTGTGATCCTTGAAGAGTCTTTAGCCACTCAAACGCTCCTTCTCACCGTGCATTAGGACGATATAGACACACGTCCTCTTCCAGGCAGTTTCATTACATTTTCTGTTGATTGGAAATTCTTAATTATTGCCCTGATGGTAGAAATGGGGATTTTCACTGCTCTAGCTCTTTTCTTAAAGCCACTTCACTAATTTGTGAAGCTCAATTATCTTTTGCTGCACATCAGAAATATATTCTTTGTTTTTTCTCATTGTGATGGATGATTAAGGGAATTTGGGCTTTGTTTTCCCTCCTATTTATATTTCTGTGAAACAGGAAGCCATGGCTGGATAATTTCATGTTCATAATCACCCTAGAGTGCTCAAAATTGTGAATATGAATGGGAGTATACTTCAGAGATATTTTACTCTTAAGAATTTCTAGGGGTGCAATAATTGTGTCCAACGTGTGTTTGAGAAAAACATTTATTTCATAATGATATTTCCCCCCATTTTAAATTCTTATTATCCAATGAAAGGTTAGCTTTTTGTGAATTTTTTAAATAAAAGATCAAAAGGATTAACAAAGCAGGTTAATTTTCACAGTCTTCTTTGATCATATTTACCAAGGGTTTCAATAATTCTGACCACAACTGTATATTTAAAACATGTTGACATATCCTGTGAATCCACTAGGCTGCAGCATTTCTCCATTCGTTCTGCTGATCTTCTGGCAGCCATTTGTCTCTGAACTTGTCCCTCCCATAGTGGGATAAAAGTTCCTGCACATAATGCAGACTGACATATCCCCCCTTTTCAGCTTCCACATGTTTATATTTTTCATTTGATTATTTTTGCTAGTCTTTCTGTGGCCATCTGTTTTTTTCTTTGACAAACCTGCTGTCATAAAATGGATTCCAGGGTACAGACTAGCATCGAGATGAGACTATTGCCATACCATCTCCTGCCTGAGAAAGTAATTAAGGGTGTTGCTATAGTGACTCTATTTTATATTAGCCGCAAAATGCCATTTCACTTTCCTTTTTTTTTTTCAGAGAACCTCTGAATCTTGAAAATCAATCAGTATGGCTATGAAATATAGGGAAATTGTATGCAAATTCTTCTCTAAACAGTAGACTTTAGCTTAAACATTCATTTCTGACTTTCTTTTTCTTTCTAGTCTGACTTGATCTCTCTCTCTCTCTCTCTCTCTCTCTCTCTCTCTCTCTCTGTCTGTCTGTCTGTCTGTCTGTCTCTCTCTCGCAGAGACATAGGCCTATACACACACACAGGTCTTCCTGCTGATTTCAGCAGCCTCTCTCCATAATTATGGCTCCAGTTGCTGAACTGCAGATTTTTTTCCTCTGGTGTTTTACTGGACCCTGGATCAGATTCAACCATTTTTGTCAGCACTATGAGAAAGTTTTGTTAAAGATGTAAGCTGACAAAAACAACAGAAACCCAAGATTTCTCTCACACCGCTGAATACTTCAAAACCACAGTTATGATTACATATATATTTTATAGTTTGAATTTTTATTGAACCTATCCATCTCTGTCTCCTGGTCTTTGTCGTTCAGAGAATACTATTGTTCGCAGGCACTGAGATACAAATCAAGGCAAGTTTTTATATGCCGATCTTTCTCATATTGTTCGATTTTCACCAACAGATTTTTTCCTTTGTTCGTTTCCCTGCTTTCTCTATCTCTCTCAGATTCGGTTTTCCACAGAATGAGATCCAGATGTTTTTTTGAAGTGCAGGAGGAGAGAGAGCAGAGGACAGGAAGGGGAGGGGAGGGACGAAAGATGAGGTGAATGTGCAGTCCTTTAGCATACATAAAGAAAAAAAAGAGGAAAAAAGAAGGTGGGAGTTGAAAACAGACGAGAAATATTAGAGTATGGAGCAAAAGTGTGTGAGGATGGTAGACTGGGGGCCTAGAGGTATGTATGTGTGTTGGAGTGGGTCCTAACAGGATATGACAAAGCTCAGGTTACAGTATGTGTTTGGCCTGGGGGTTTGGATACATCAATACACTTCCTGCTTCAAATGTGTATCTAAGGGAGCGATAGAAAGATTTGGACAAAATTACAGCTTGATTGTATATGACACGCAATTTTAAATATTCTGCTCACAGGTGATATTTACCTTGATTTCACTTTATTTTCTTCACACATCTAATGTCTCTCTTTTTTTATCTCATTCATGTCCCAACACTCTTTTTTTCTTGGTTCACTAAAAAAAAAAGAGAGAGCGAGAGAGAGAGAAACATTATTAGGGCAAAATAGTGATAATTTAAAGGAAAAATACCTATCAATTATTCAATCACTTTTAGACAATAAAAAGTGAATTCATCATCTTATTTTTAAATTCATGTAAATAATTTCATAACGATTTTCCACATTTTAAGATGAAAAGTCTGTAAAACAATCAAATATATAGATAAAAGACACGGTAAAGAACTTAAAAAGCAAAACAGGCCATTGTCCAGTAGCATAAATAAATTATGAAAGTATGGTTAAAAAAAACTTTCTAAAACAGTTTTAATGTGACTTTCATAGAACAAAAAAGAAAATAAAATGTATAAATTTAGTCAGATTTCAAAAAAATCAAAAGTGCTCAGAGCTGAAGAAATGGCCAATGTACTGTCCTTGTATTAAAAGAACCATTATGAAATTACCCAAATTATTAAATTCCAAAAAATCATGCAAGGGGTAGTTTATACCGTGCCCTTTTACGTAATTCTGTGGCTGCTGATTCAAATTTAGGCCTAATCTAATAGTGTTATATATAAGCATACACAGGGAAAAGTGGCAACCTAAAAATAGTAAATCTAACTTTAATTTAAACAAATTTATTTTTATGAATCAACCTAAATACATGATGAATCGGCTAGAAATAGGTCTTTAAGGTAACACTTGCAGGTCACCACTTTTTATTGAGTAATTATGTTGATGGTTTTTCCAGTATACACAAGTTTGAACTTGCCCTCCTCTGCTCCTCTCTTGACTTCTGTTCACTTCTCAGTCAGCAGCGTGTGGTAAAAAGTATAGTAATGTAGGTTACACAAAACTCATATACACAGTCTGAATTGCAAGCAACTGTCCAGGCCACGTCCTGTTCGCCAGCTCAGCGTGTATGTGGGCGTTTGTGTACTTTTTCCCTGGCCACCCCACGAGACAAGAACCAAGCTCACCAAACATGACTGCCAGAGCTCTCTCACTCCACCATGACTAGAGCCAAACTTCCTGCCCTCTCCTTAGCTCATCTGTCCATCCCATAAACAGAGATGACACAGTTTCAGTAAAAATGGAATATGTAGAAATAATACATGTATGTTTTAGTAATCTACTTGCTGAGCATGTTAATAAGGGCAGTCACAATTTACAGAAAATCAAACACGGATGTGTGTTTTTGTTTGTTTTTTGCAGGCAGAGAAGTTGCAGACATTTTGTCAGAAGTAGAAAAGTGTGCCAGAGATAGAATAAAATAAATAAATACAAGAGTAATCATCAGTAATTTGACAAGTCCCTTCATGTCATCATTATCATGCTGAACTGGCATGTTTCATCTGATTAATACATGCTCACCACTGTACCTATGAAAAAATCATGCAAAGAGCAACACAGTGAACAGGGATTCAAAGATGGGGGAGAAAGAGATTGGAAAGGGAGGGGACAGGAAAACAGCTCAGAGATGTTTGTGGTGGGCCATTCATTTAAAAGCCTCATAAAAGAGAACAATTTTGCTGTGTGGAGAAATGAGGAGGGGGAAAAGACGGGAGGGAGGCGGAAATGACAGAGCGCTGTGTTTTTCCTGACTTTGTCAGCTGGAACAGTTTTAGGACACTAAAACTGCTCCTCCTTCACTAGAAAGTACAGTCATCTGTCTCTCTGGTCCCTTGTTTTCTCAGATTTCTAAGAAGACACTCATCAGTTTTCTGTAAACATATTAATTATTATATTAGTGATGGGATTTTTCAGTGATTCTTCAGGTTACATTGTTGAGCCAATAGGTGGACAGAAGTGGCTTTATGAGTCAGTCATTGAATCATTTAATGAACTGATTCATTTAAAAAGTTGATTCATGCAGGAAACAAATGAATTGTTCAGGAATGAAATGCTGTGTGTTAATGTGTGTGTGTGTGTTTTAAGAATGATTTGCATTGGGTGGAGAAAAATCTAAGAAAGTAACTGCCAATATTGTGTGTAAAATGCAAGTTACCAAATATTAACTTTTGAACTGTTGCATAAAGGCCTTGCTATTCTAGTAACTTCTCAGAAAAGATCCAGGCCATCATTGCTTGAGCTAGCAACAGTGGTTTAAATGTGGTTTAAGAGAGTAGTTTCACATAAAGATGTTCTTTGGGACACTACCTTGTTTTTTCTTACAAGTTGCCCGTTGAGCTGTTGTATATAAGCAATATCTTTATCTTGAGTGTTGATTAACATTATGATGTTAATAAAATATGAATGAAAACTTTATCAATAAATAAAAACTGTCCTTTCTCAAAGCAGCTTAGACATTTCAGCAGTAAAACAAAAGTAAAAAGTGTGTGTGAGTAGATTTGATACTCGTGTGAAAATGTCTTTTTTAAGGCCCAGGAAAGGAAGAATAATGTTAAAAAAGGAACTTTATTTCATTTTCATTTCCAAGTACAAAAAGTATGAAACAGGCAAAAATGTCATTCCTTTACATTTACACTATATCATTATCATTATAAATATCATTACCATTATCATTGTTAAAACTACTTCAGAAATGTCTAATACTGATGATGTATGCAGTGAGAAAACCCATAGCACCATTACTGTTCATAAATAATTCTTTTTTTTTTTCTTCTATTATAGAAACCTGATTTTTCTGCCCTTAAACCTGACATTAAAAGATCAGAAGCTAATTTGAAATAAGTCACATTCTGCCTGTGTCCAGCAGGACTTGAAATGACAATTTAAAATAGGTAAGATTACACGTGGAGAACAATAATAACAATAACCATAGTTATAATAACAACGCCAATCATTACTGACATAATTAATCATAGTAAAATGTACCAAACACATTACAATAACAATAGTATTTTGAGTTGAAACAGATGGACAGCTCTGCTCTATAGGTGTATTTCAAACTGGCCTACTCCAGAAGTTGCTCGGCTTCTCTCTCCCTGAACTTTGACCTGTAACCTTTGACCTTTCACGTACAGCAGGTCTCTATAGTCGAGCCGTACTTTGTGCAAATATCTTGGGTGAATAAAAGGTGCAAGGAAGGTCAATTATAATAGTCCTTCCATACTATTAATTCAATGGCAAAGGCACGTAATAGGGTGCAGGAGGTTTTCACTGGATCAGCAATGTAAAAAAGCTAAATCTGAGTTAATGAAATACGTCAAAGTGAGATCATTTATAAAATAGAACATGTCAATCAAACAGCCGCCCGGCTGGAGTCAAATTCAGTTCTGGGGAGGGAGATTTTCAGAGAGGATAAAGGAGGGATTATATACTGCAAAGAAGACTGAAGGAACGAAAGTGCATTTCACTGATAAACTGTAACCATGTAAGAGACAGAGGGGGGCTCTTGTCTGTCTCTCTTATCTCCTACTCCATTTTGGATTTTTATTTTATTTTATTAATGGCAGAGAAGTACATGTAAATAGAAAAACATACGAGACACATCCTTCACTTTTTCATCTCTCCCTGCTTGCAGACCTTTACAGTCTGACATTCATTTTCACTCCATCCTAATAAAATTTTTCCCATGCAATATCCTTTCAAATGCCATCTACTTGTATCCCTCTTTCTCGTCTCTTCCCGTGCCTTTCGTGTTCATCTCTAAACCTTGTCGAGCAGAGAGCGGTGACAGTGGAGGAGGCGTCGAGGGGTGCCGTAGCGCCGGAAGAACAGCAGAGCCCCCAAAGTGACGAGCACACAGGCCAAAAGAAAGAGAGGGATGACAATGGTTGCAGCTCCTCCCATGGCTCCGCCTTCTGACTCGTCCACCTCAATGATGAGCACTTCCTCATTGGTGCCAATCCTCTTCTTGGGCTCCTCTCCTTCACAGCCCATCCAGTCAGTCAGGACCGATTTGGGGTAGCCTGGCTCCACCTTCAGCTGCTGGTTGTTAAACTTCCAGTACTTATTGGCTTTGTAGAAGTAAGTGTGGGCTGAAAAAGTGTGGAAGAAGTTGATTCAGTAAAAGTGGCTCTAAATTTCTAAACCTCTAAAATGGTATAAAGTTCTTTATAAACAGAGATTTTGGGTTCTGGCTTCTGATTGGTCAATACAGCACTCCAGCCATATAGTTACACCTCAAAAGTTTGGGGTCAGAAAGATTTTTATTTATATATTTATTTAAGACATGTATACTTTTATTTAGCAAGGATACGTTTAAACTGATCAAGATATTTATAATGTTACATAATATTTCTATTTCAAATGAATTGCTGTTCTTTTGAACTTTCTATTCATCAAAGAATTCTGAAAAGAATGTATCATGGCTTCCACAAAAACATTAAACAGCACAGCTGTTTTCAACATTGATAATAATAAGAAATGTTTCTTGAGCACCAAAGCAACATATTAGAATGATTTCTGAGGAATCATGTGACACTGAAGACTGGAGTCATGATTGCTGAAAATTCAATTTCGTTTTGACCAGTGATTTTTTTTGTTTTAGGATTTTGGTAAACAGGACAGTGAAGAACCCACAGGAAGAAAACCAAAGAACAAATGCTGCTGTACCTCCATCTGCGCTCATGAAGGCACCTTTGATATTATCTGGTACTCCTTGCCATACACTGATAAGTTTGGGGTAATCTGGATCCACAGATCTGCTTTTCTCATTGAAACGGTAATATCTGAGAAAATAGAAATGAATGCCATGAATGACAAATGATTAAAATAAACGAAAGGGAGAAGTTCACAAAAAAAGAAGAGGAAGAAATTTTCACCATATGACGCAAAATCATTGGATTTATAACCAGACACTGAATAAGACGTGGTGAGTAACACTGGAAACATACTTGGTTCCTCTAAAGAAGTAGGTGTTGCCAGTAGGTGTGTAGAAAACAGCGGCATCCAGCTTGTCTCTTGGTAGGCCTGTGCCAAGCTCCTTGAAAGTTTTTGGATAACCTTCCTCCATTTTGGCCTCATTGAAAACCCAGTACTTATCACCTATATAGAGGACAGAAAAACAAGCATTATTGCACAATTTGTGACACCTATTAAAACCAGAGAGGTGAAAAAATTCAGAAGATGGACACACCTTTGAAGAAAACAAACTTTCCATCAGAGCGTTCGTAGGCTGCGTTGATTGAGGGAGGTAGTCCCTTCCAGAAGTGTCCAATGGGCATGGGATAGCCCTGCTGAGGTTTACTATCACGCATTCTCCAGAACCACTTTTCCTGTGGAGTAGAGAGGGTCTAAATATTAAAAACACACAAAATATATAGCATGTACACACAAACTTCATTTGCATTCACTTGTACCTTGAAGACGAACATCTCTCCCCTGAGAAAAGCGATGGTGTCGAAGTGTCCCTCACATATGTCAGGGCCAAAGGAAGGCCGGTCTGGCCTGCGGGTGGGGGGCCGGGGTACTGGAGGTTGGGGCACATCACCAGAGCCAGCGCCTGTTGAATAACACACATGAGCATCAGGGTTATTAGAGTTATTTAAAACTAAAATCATAAAAAATTATTTCTTATGAAAAAATGCTAACTGAAATACATTAAAAACTTGATAAAAACATTAATTACAGCTAGCTGCCGAAGCGACATTTCTAATTTTTAACTTGATGTACTAAAATAACTAAAAATTAAATAAAAATTACTAAAATTACTTATACACATATATAAAAAAAAAAAAAAAAAAAAAATATTAAAATTTAACTAAAATGAAAATAATGAAAAAATATATATATATTAAAATATTAAAATACTAAACACTGGAGTGTATTGATTTCAGTAGATTATTTGCAGTTATCCTGAATTCCGATAGAATGTGAAACATTCTGACATCTACAATTTTTTTCTTAATGATTTTTAGAGATTTTATAATTTTATATGATCTTTTATCTTATATATTATTTTTATGTTAGCTATTAATTTATATTTATACACTTAATTTTACGAATTAATTTATACACTTTCACATATTTTTCTAAATGAATTGGCTTGTAAAATAAACATACTAATAAATAATTGAAACTAAATGCATTTATGCGATGTAACTGACTACCATAAATTTGCTGGATCCCCCGTCTGTCATCATCAGGCAGCACAAAGTTCTCAGTGTCCATCCACTGGTAAAACGGAGCCATGATGGCAGAGGGATCGCCTGAGTGTTCCAAACCCAGAGCATGACCTAATTCATGCACTGCCACCAGGAACACATCATTACCTGAAAGAAAGGCAGAACGACAATTCTCTAAATATAAATGATCACAAAATTCACATTCTGAATTTACAAACACCACCTGAAGTTTGCTAGGCTGACAGACACATTTCCACATTCTCTTATTCTCTGCTCACCTCCCTGGTCAACGTTGCCTGTTGTCCAAGGCTCTGCTGCATCAAAATGTGTATCACCTCCGATACCGTGACCAGGAAAGTACGCGTGGGCCAAAAAACCTCCCTCGCCATCGAATGGGGTGCTGTCTCCGTGAAAGCCTTCCGCGAAGTACAGCATGATATCTGCAAACTTGTCCACCTTGCCATTGATTTGACTGTATGGGATCTCACGGAACTTGAGTGGGATCACGGCTTCCCAAACCTTGAAGGCTTTCCTGATGGCCTCATGTGTGGCTTGTTTACCCACTTTAGGAGTGTAGTTCTGGATACTGAGAAGAAAACATTTGAGCTTAATGGCTAAATGTGAGTGAGTCTTTTAGGAAGGAAGTATAGAAACTGGATTTTTTTTAAATATGTTCATATAATCTGATAATTTGTTCCGCCTTTGAAAAAGAAGAACCAGACTAATGTTCTAAAGAAGTTCATCATTATTTATGTGTTCTGAGTGTTTAAATTTGGATTGGAATGCAATGTGTAAATTGGAATCCAGCTAAAGTGTATCCAGTTACTATCTATATACAAAGTGTTAATGGCAGGTGTATAGAGGGCCAAAGTTTTATATGCATTAAATGTATTATTAATGTTCTCCTTAGTTTGTCAAATAGAGTTCCATACCTGAAGGTAATTTCTTTTTTTTCCCATTTTAGGCCCTGGATGACATAGCGCTTCTTTCGTAGGTTGCTCTTCAGTTCAGAGCCAAATTTATCTGGAACTCCACACCTTGGCCGCTGCATGGCCCTGACAACATCATGTTAATGCAAGAAATAAAGTCACTCAATAATATGTGACCCAGTAGCCTAAGAAAACAGTTGCAAATCAGATGTTAGTCCACCCAAAAATTTTAATTCTGTCCATTTTTTATTTAGATCTAAATAATGATCAACACACAAACGTACACATTTGGTATACATGGAAGCTTAGTGAGAACCAATAATGTCAGTTCTTTTTATTAATTGTTTAATTCATATGGATTAGTTTTGGGACAACTTTGTAACCTTTTTAGATCTTTTACATTCTGGTTACCTGGACTTTAAGTATAGGGACAGAAACAAATCAGGTTTCATTAAAACATATCTTAATATGTGTTTTGAAGATTAAACAAAGTCTTAAGGGACACGAGGGTGAGAATATAATGGCGTAATTTTTATTTTTGGGTGAACTATCCCTTTAATGCTTTATCAGGTCATACTCCATCCATTTGTGGTTAAAGACTGTCATTAGCATACATAATATAACTACTGAGCTATGCATCGCACATTATTTTTAAACAGTAATTATTAACAAATTAGAAATGTATGAGATTGGGCTAGACTTACGAGAGAGTAGCTGGATCCATAGTGCCGGTGACAGTGAGGCCATAGAACTTCTGCATGGCGGATATAGCGGTGGTGATGGATTTAAGAGAGCGGATTGCCTGAGCGTGAACATCGCCAGGAGGAAGATACCCATACTGCTGGAGCCATGCCTGAGAGAGAATGAATGTCACATTAGCACACATGCAGCTGTCCTACAACACCTCTTCATCATTGAAATGAACCAAACTCAACAATGAAGTGGTATAGTGCAGAGATCACTTGTGTCAGAGCATGAAAAAGCACTGCTGTTAAGGTGACCTCAATGAATTAAAGGTTGGGCTGAATGTTTTTGAAGTGTTCCAAATGTCTCAGTGCAGCACCATATCCACATGACATGCTGTCTGAATTTATAAAATTTAATTGTACATAAACCTGCCAAAGTCCACAAACATCAGTGATGAACCACAGTGCAAAGATGTGTGTTAGTGTGTGTGTGCTTATGACCTGGTTAAACTTTTGTGGGTAAGAGAGTGTGTGTGGACGCTCGAGAAACTTAAAAGCTTTAACTGTAGAGTGTGTGTTGTAACTGTGAGTAACTGTGTGTCTGAGACTTTATGACCCTAATTTAATTTTAAGGATGTATGTGTGTGTTTCCAACCTAGTTATAATTTTGGGGGTATATTTGCTGAAGAAAAGTCACCAGAATTTCACTAAATCTGACAAAGCCTATCTTGGTTTCAAAGAATATATTCCTACATATTATCTGATATACTGTATGTATATACTTCAACGAATATAACTGTATATCTTTTTTTTAAGTTTATATTAATTTATATTACATTTCTATTTATATAGGGACCAAATTGTCTCCAGAAGCTAACTAAACCCAACAGCCAATTTGAAATTAGTCATTCATAAATGTGTGCAAAATTGCCCTTTTTTGTAAAAATTTTTTTTTTTTTTAAATGCATATTTAGGGCTACCCACACTTGGGTAAAAACAGACCAGACTGACTTTGAATTAGAACAGTTTCTCTGTTCTCACTCTTTCTGACTTACAGAAATAAATACTGAGAACATTAAAGGAGAGAAAAGGAACACTAACAAACAATGAAACAAATAAAATCTAAATATATCTCAAAATGTACAACTAGACCAACGTCAATAGTAATGTATTTATGTAGCTTCAAATACCTTCATGTGTTTCATGTGTTGTTTTTTGTAAGCTCTGCTTAAAGAAGCTCTGCTTATAAACTTAAACTCAAAGAAACATGTTTGGTTTGTAGTCTTCATTTATTGAAAAACCCACAAATCATTATTCTGAATACTAGAGGGATGTGTCCCCTAGCTGTATAGGTAGCTAATGGGCTTATCTGGGCTGTGAACACAAAGGTTACATGTTTAGGAGTGACTGACTGTTAGACTCAGCGGTAAATGTCTCATTTTAAGGATCAGACAACCAGTGTCTCCATTCCAACCACAAAGAGTGTCAGCAAAAATTACAAGCAGTTTTCAGTAATCCTTATGACCTCAGACTGCCTCCCTTTCTTCTTTTCTTTCTTTCTTCTGAACAAGCAGTATCTGAATCTTCTACAGAGAGAAAAAGAACGAAGAGCACGATGGCAGAGAAACTACAACTACATACTTTCTAGTTTACAGGACCTTTTGAGTCACAAATACTTAGAAATGTGAATCGTTTGAAACTACATAAAAACTCATGTTAGACTGGCAGAATTCCCTGAAATGTTGTCAGCTGTTAAGTGTTGAGATCTATTTACCACTCTCTAAAACTATATTCCGGTTATCTCTGATTTGTAAGGTGATTGCACCTTCAGAAACAAAGACAACATAGTTCACGTCACATATTAAGAGTCCTATAAACTGTGTGAATATATGGATACCTCAAAATGATAGATTCCTTTATTGTAATTTTAATTTATTGTTACTAATTGAAAATTTGCTGCACAAGAAATCTTAATATATAAGCATATTATATATACAGAACCATAGTGATTAGGAAACATATCCAGAGAGCAATGTCGCTAAATCAGTGAGTGCTTTCACACTGGTTCATTCATGTTGTAGAGTTTCCAATGAGACTTGTCAACACAGACCATATCGGTCGAGGAAGTATAGATCGGGATAACGCGATAGTGTAGTGTTAACCTGGTCAGCCTTTGCTCCATTTTTCTTTCTCTCAGTCCGTCATTTATTTCCTCCTTTCTGTATGAGTGCTTTCTGTGTGTGGTGGCTCCGCTGTGGTGACGCACCCCATTTTTGTAAAAACACTCTTAACTCATGAAGATGAAATCGTTTCCCTCCCTCTCTCTTACTCCCTCTGAAGGCCACTCTTCTCCCTCTCGAAAAGCCTCAGGTCTCCTCGTAATGCTGCCAGCAATCCCAGCATGCTCCGCTGGCCTGGAACTCCCAGCGGTGGGCGTCAAAGGTTCTATTTAGAACCCCTCTGCCGTTCCCCTGACTGAGGAAGAGCAAGTCACTGTGTGGCCATGCATCAGCTATTACCATACAGACAGGTAGCCTTTATGTAATAATCAGGACAGACGCTGCTATCATGCACAGGTCTGGGAACAGATTTCAACAGTAATCATTAACTCACACAGGATAGTGACTGGCAGGTTCAGAAGATGTGAAGAGTAAGCACATGCTGACATCACTGCCGCACATGCCAGCAAGGTTAACACATGCTGAAAAATATAAATCAGCTCTCCTTTACAACTAATGGAGTCAATAAGTCTAGGTGCTTCCTGAGATGGATATTTTTGAAAAACAACTTCATCATTTTATGGTGTTGCAACATGGGAAAACACATTCCATGTTGAGAAGAGGAACATGTTGTTTTTCTGGTAGGCTGTGTGCAGTTTTAACACTACACTAAAAAAAACTGTGCACAGCCCACAACTATCCTGATCTCCGATTCTTATAGTTTCTCTGCAGAAAGTATTGCTGTCAAACTTTCCATGCTTACGGGGAAAAAGCTGTGTTTATGATTTTAACAGCTGATCTGCTGCTCCTAAGGTATTAGAGACGAGAAGAAAAGAGCAAACTATAACTAAAGAGAGAGAAAAAGAAATTGAAGGGAAAAAAACTGAGATTTTAGAAATTAAAAGTAAGTTAGAATTCTAAAAACAAAGGGTAGAATAAAAAGAAGAAGAAGAAAAGGAGGTCAGAGGTGAGTCTGAATGCACGACAGAAGGACTGAGTCAGTCGTTCCTTCTTGTCTGTGCCAATGGAAAAAACGGAAAATTTTAGACATTAGTGCCCGCGTCTCACTCTGCATCTTCACGTGGAGGATCAGATCACTGACCTATTTTACTGAGCAAATAAACTAATATTAATACAGCATAATATTTCTCATCTCTACAAAAATCATGCAAACTTCAGTGTCTCTCAATCGCTTGAGAACACTTCAAAGTTAGCAGAAGTTAATTGTTTAATTCCAGCAGTTACGATGCATGAGATTATCATTCATATTTAATTCACATAATCATTTATATACTGCAGAACTGCATAATTTTTCCAATCATTAAAAAGAGAGATTTTGTTGTTTGAGCTTTGTTTTGCATCTTATTAAACATCTAAACTGCATTTCATCCATATTTAAGCTTCAGCTGATGAAGGTCTGAAAGATTCAGCAGAGTTCAGCAGATGCTTTGCATCTGTAATACTACTTAAACAAATACATCATCTCTCGTCTATGGTCTGGAGAGGGGGGCAATACCCAGCTGTTTTCCATAAGGAGTATAACCGAATTTCTCTCTTACTCTTTCTTTTTTTAGTACAGTATTCAAGACAACAGCACCTGTAACAACAGCAAAAGTACAAGGCTGTTGTCTGAGGGATTGTTAAGCCCTGGCAATTCCTGGAAAAGTCATAATAAACCTAATGTAATGCACTTAGATCATTAGTTCAGAATTCCTGGAAACAAAGGAAAAAAAAATTTGTACATGCCACAAAAAAAACTTTCTGTATGGTAAAAGCATATTAATAGATATTGTAATAAAGGTAAACCAAAAGACTGAAAAGTAACAGCAGTTTCACATGCACTTGGCATCTGTGATTTAACCTTTTGTGTGACCTTTATCTTTGATCACGCGACTCCCACATGAGGAGACTGTTATCATCTTTGAAAACTGTGGTGGAATCTGCAGAGCTGAATTGTTTCCATACTATCCTTGGGTACATCTCTCAACCATCTCAGAAATGTGAAGGAGTGTGAGAGTAAGGAATGAAGAGATCCGACTAGACAGTTATTGAAATGTCTTAAATCCTCGCTCTGATCTTGTTTTCTTTATTTTAGGCCATTAAGATTTCCTGGCTTGCATCTGTGACAGAGACGCCAAAACGTCCTGAAAAACAGTCAGTCGTTCTTTGCTACTCACAGTTATGTGTTTACCAGACATGTAGGCCTATTTCTGAAGCAGACATTAGGATGCCACTGGGTGTATAAACAAACTGATATATATATATATATATATATATATACTTATTAGTCCCATTTTTCAGTCATAGGAAATACAAAAGAAAAACATGAACCTAAAGATGCAGGACAGACACCACAAAACTAGACTTGCGCCACTTTAATAACTAACCCTCCAGCTAAATAGGAGTCCTGGAGCCTCTGACTCACTCCTGTTTTGTTTTAACTTGATATTTAGGGGTCTGAAAAGACACAGCTCTTCTCATCTGTATTCAGCAGTGAATTATGAGGTAGGCCTACATGAATACACTTCATGAAGGAAATCCTGATACGCGGAAACATCTGAGTGCATCTGTGTCCAACAATGCAGGCTTGACAGACAGACAGTGGAAAGAGACACACAATACTGGAAAAACAGTGGATGCTGTGTTACCTCTGGTCTGACTTCTTTGTCACTGGTCCCGCTTTGCACCAGAAATACACTGGCGATGGCGAGTAACGACTGGAGTTTCGGTAACATTCCTCAATGCGCGAGACCACTGAACTCGGGACACAGAAATGCTCAAGGCTCCGTTCTTAGTTTTCTCGTCTAAGTTTCCTCAAGCAGATTCTCCTGAATCAGACCATTCCAATAGTGAGAATGTTTCCTTAAAACTCAAAAAGTACAAAAATAATAAAAACTGACTTTGCCTAACCTATGAAATATGTATAATCATTATTAATGAAAGGTTTTCCAAAAGTAAAACTGGACCCCAAAAAGACAAAACTATCTTAAGAGGTGAAATATATTTGCTCTATATTCTCATCTTGCGTTTTCTTTTGTCCGCTGGTCTTTCTCTCTCCACAGGCGGCTTCGGTGTCAGATTGGAGACGTGGTTGTTTTACGTCCCCTGTGCTAATCTGCCTGCACTACAGAGCATCTAACTGGGAGGAGTTAAAAGAGAATCGACCCTGCAGATGTGCATTTTTCCCAGTATGCGAATTATTCAATGATTTTCAGGCGGAGGTTGACTTTTTAAACGAAGTTCCTTCTATATCCGATAAAAGCGTCTACTGTAATCTATAGGCTATAATCTAATCTATATCTGTGAGTTAATTAAATGATACATTTATTATTAGTGTCTTTTCGAAGTTTTAGATACACTCCAAGTTAAATTTAAAAGAGACTTTAGCAGATAAAACGATTCAAATTAGTTTTGTCGACAAATATAGACTAAGTTGTGCCTGTGTCTTTATACAACACTATAATGGATAATGTATAGTGGTGGGTGGCCAAAATTATTACAACACTAGCATTTTCAGCAGCTAAAAAATGATTTTAAGTCAGTTATTTCTATATTTTGCTGTAGTGTGTCAGTAGGGAATATCAGTTTACATTTCCAAACATGCATTTTGCAATTAATTGTAATAATCCAGTCAGATTCTTGTTTGCACAAGGAGTCTGACAACAACCAGTGTCAGACACAAAGATCTGATCCAGTCTGGAATGACATGAAGAAACAGAACAAACTGAGACAGACTAAATCCAGAAGAACTGGGGCAAGGTCTCTTAGATGCTTCAAGATATATCTACACACACACACACACACACACACACACACACACACATGTTGGTTTTTGTGGTTTATGGGGACTCTCCATAGGTGTAATGGTTTTTAAACTGAACAAACTGTGTGTGCTATTGCCCTACACCAACCCTACACCTAAACGTAGCCCTCACAGGAGACTTTGTGCATTTTTAGATTTTCAAAAAAACACCATTTAGTATGTCTTTTAAGCCTTTTGAATTACGGGGACATAGGCAGTGTCCTCATAAACCACCTTCATATTGTAATACCTCTGTCATACCCATGTCATTATACAAATTTGTGTCCTCATAAACCACATAAACATGCACACACACACACACACACACACACTTAAAATTTGAAGTTTTAAATTTTTTTTAAAATGTTTCCACAAACACGAATAGACCACAATTTTGAACTTAATGGCAAACTGGGACACCTTATTTTAAATAAAATAATAACATCTTATTGTAAATGTAATTTAAAAAACATAATACCAGTAACTCTCAAAATAATTTAACAAGCATTTTAATAAATATCATCATTATCATCATCACCATCGTCATGAACAACAACAACAACATAATAATAATAATAATATAAGAATTGACTATTCTTCCTCTGACCTATATTCTTACTTTTTCTGTTAGGCTGTCTTCCCTGCCACTGGATCCAGAAATACTTGTTATTCTTGCGAATATTATATTTTGAATATTGTAATATGTGGAATAATGAAGAATAATAAAGTGGTTGCGTTGAATTTTTTTAAATGGTAGTGTACTTAATACCAATGTTGAGAATAGTAGTATACTTGCATCAACCTTTGGCAATGCTGAAAATAAAGCGCTAAATGATGGCATCTAGTGTTGAAAGCTGAAGATTACACGCAGAAACCGGCGTGCGTGCATAGCGTCACAGAGACGTAACGTTAGATGGGCGGCGCATTGTCTCCTGCTCGAGAAACAGAACTCACGGAAGTGTCTGAGAACGAATGTCAACAAAACAGAAGGAGAAAAGGTATGGTAAAGACACAGCTATAAAACAATATTACCTGTAAAACGAAACAATCTCACTTCGAATAGTTTACATCATGGCACCAGCTCTTAATAGTGCCCTATTATCGAGTAAAGCAAGTAGCAGGAAGCCAGCTAGCGTTAGCTAAAAGTAGGCGAGTGAGAAAAAGGCTGGTTAGAACTCAGAAATCAAACTTTGCGTCAGTTTAGACGCTGGTCGTCTAGCCTATTTCTGTCGAAACGTAAGGAAATGCCCTTAAATATATGTCTTGGCTATGTGTATGAAATGTCACTGAATATTTTGACTATTTCGTATCTAAACATTGCAGTGCTATTCTGCCTAACACCGAATTGCGTCACTGTCGAGAAAAGAGCGAGACAGGAAGTCATCCTTTCTCAAGACATTTGACCTGTTTTTATTGTAGTTAGTGACCGACTGTTTTAATGTCGAATTCATATGTTGCCATTTGTCGAGGTAACGCCAGTGAGCTTCTGACTCAAGTGCCAAGTGTTTTCTTTGTCTAAATGATGTTAGTTTATGGTGTTTAATTTTGTCTTCACAGCTAAACACTTCCAACAAGACGCTTTGGTGACGATGGCGCCTGTTATTGTGGCGAGCTGATGGATCTACCGACCATATTTTTTTTCTTAAATTGTATTTTAATTTGTGTTTTATGAGACAACGACAGTCATTGGCTTGTTAGAATGTCTGTTTCCCACAGCCTTTGCGTTTTAGGTGTTTTGTTTTTATCAGGTAAGATATCATGATTTTGTCCTTAAGTGTGTATCACGCAAAGACTGAACAAATGTATTATACTGTTTATATCTGAGGCAGACTTTTCATGTAGATAAAAAAAAGACCTTGCCTTAACCAAAGGTTACCTATGGCGACTTAAGGGTTAAGCTGGGTAGACAAAAGGTTTGTTGTATTTACGTTGTGATAATTGGCAATAAACAACATTTAGCAATCCTTGTCTTTTATGTGATCAACTTCTGTGTCTTTGCTCTGACAGTTCCTTGCACTTTGGAGCTGGCCTTCGGTGCTGGTAAGAGCTTGACATCTCTTTCGTTTTAAATGCCCCAGTTAAAAATACAACATTACTAACCAGAATAGTCATTGAGAGCAGTGATAATATTGCATTAAGTATTTAATGCAAATAAAAATACAGAATGCTGCTTGGTTTAAAAGTGACTTCTGTGTGAATGGTGCATCATGCAACACTATGCAACTGACAGTAGACAATGGACCTTTTTTCCCAGTGTGACTGGCCTTTACTTCCTGCTTGACAGCTTAGGGTTTCTTTCCAGTACTGTCTTTAGATGTTTTAAATATATTTAAATGCTCTGTATGTTGTTATATGTTTTAAATGCCTTTCTGCCTGCTTTTCATGTCCAAACTATGTTCTCAAAGAACTCCACTAAATCAAATGGCTTGTTTATTGTGATGATTTCACATAGAAATTTAGGCTCAGAGCACAGTTTTAAAGATCTCTTTGCTTTAACTGTCATTTTCAGGTCATTGTGATCATTCGCTCAAAATACTACAGTCCAGACAAGGAGAGATTCGTAACTCTGCCCACCATGCCTGGTCGTCCCGTCCACTCAACTGCAGTTGGTTGATAACCTCAAAAGTCGGAGAGCATGTCATCATTAGGTACCAGCAGCATTTTTGTGATCTTTGATACACCAGAAATTTAAAGCAGTAACATTTTATTTTTTACAGTGTCTTCATTAAATGTTTTACATATACTTACAGTAATAACAGTGAATTACTCATAATTACAAGCAACTAACAACCCTAAACCAAATCTGGTTACATTTAAGTTTAAGGTGTCCTTGTTACAGTGTAAGTATACATTTAAGTACTGAGTAATATTAATTAACTAGACGTACTTAGTATATTGTTAGGTTAGGATTAGGGTTACTTATTGTTATTATCATAGTAAGTACTTGTAACGTGTAACAAGGACACGCTGAAATAAAGTGTTACCCTAAATAATTATAATTAATACTTAAACTTAATAATAATAATTAAACGTATGACCTTAAAATAAGTGAATATTACTCACTATTTAAATATATAATTACATTCTAACAAGGACACTTTAAAATAAAGTGTTACCATTAAAGCTTTTGTGTTTCATGATACTGTACAGATGTGAACGTAAAATGTGAAAGTCAGCCCAAGGATGAGCGTAGCTCAGTTTGTAAATGGGTTAATAAATGGCATTTGCTGTTAACAAGGTGAGAGATTGCTTTGATCCTTACAAAGTAAACATTCCCTTTTTTAGTTATGTGTCATTTCCTTTGTGTCCATCTCTTTTGAAGTTTTTCCCAGTTTGAAATGAGATGCGGGCAGGAATGGGTGTCCGTGGTTCCTCTCACTGGCTCTCCATCCAAATTCTGCGGCTCCCAGCTTCCAGCACCATTTGAGATGTCAGGGGGAAACATTACAGTGACACACCACTTCTTCCCTCATATCTACCCAGTAACAGGGTTCCATCTTTCATATATTAAAGGTAGAGTGCAAACGTTGAGGTGAAATGTTCACGTTTCCTGCCCTCTCACTGACTTTATCCAGAGAGACTGTAAAATCTTTTTTTGAATAGTTAACTTTTTGGTAAGTGTTTAATAGGGTTCATTCATCATTTCCCCATTTCTCCAGACTCAGGTCCCTGTTTTCCAGGCGAATTTGAATGTTACAGTGAACGCTGTCTCCCTTCATCGTGGCGCTGTAACGGACGGGTCGAATGCCTTGGCGTGGGTGATGAGCTTGGCTCTGATGAGGACGGATGTAACGATGTTAGCCCTGAACCACCCATAGATGATGTATGTGGGGGATACTTGAATGCATTTTTTGGTTCATTCACTCCCCCTGTACAAACAGGACATCCAGTGGAGTGTGTGTGGACGGTTGACCCCCAGGATTCACGACCACTCAAATTAGAGCTTCAGCAACTGGAGCTGGGTCCTCGAGACATGATCACAATCACAGACCAGCCCCACGGCACAGGCAACATCATTAAAACAGTGAGTTTCACGCTTTGTGTGACAGATGATGTAGCTTGATCAGTGCAGATTTATCTATCCCAGACTTTTCGTTTCACTTCAGCCTTTGATAATATGGATAATAAGTCTTGCACCCCCTCTCATTGGCTATTACAGATCAACGCTGTGTCCAATAACAAAGCACTGGAGGTGGAGTCTCGCACCGGCTTGCTTTCGCTGATTTACCATATGGAGCCTTCAATGGAAGGGCGGGGCTTTAATGCGACCTATCGCATCACGGATTACTGCTTTCCGTGGGAGGAGCTTTGTGGAGGATCAATGGGAGGCTGTTACACTGCAAAGCAGCGTTGCGACGGACACTGGGACTGTCCTGAAACAGGCGTGGATGAGGAAGGATGCTGGGGCTGCCCGGCTGGGCACTTCCTCTGTGGGATGGGAGGAATTCACCAGACAGGACGAACAATTTGTTTCTCGATTCATGATCGTTGCAACTACCAGCTTAATTGTGCAGATGGGACTGATGAAAGAGAATGTACCATCTGTCAGCCTGGGACATTTCACTGCGACAGTGACAGGTTTGTATATGTGCATTAAAAAAAGTATTCACAACTGTAAAAAACAACAACAACAAAAAATCATTACTCCAGTCTTCAGGGTCACATGATCCTTCAGAAATCATTCTAATATGCCGATTTGTTTCTTCTTAAAATCATTTCTTCTTATTATTATCAATGTAGTAAACAGTTGTTCTCCTTAATGTTTTTGTGGAAACCTTGATTAATTTTTTACGATTCCTAAATAAGTAGAAAGTAAAAAAAAAACAGCATTTATTTCAGCATTTGTTTTTTATCTATTTTCTTATTTAGTTTGTTCCTGGCTAAATAAAAGTATTAATTTCATAAAAAATATTGCTGACCCAAAACTTTTTAATGGTAGTGTATATATGTGTCCCTGGAGCACAAAACCAGTCTTAAATCGCTGAGGTATATTTGTAGCAATAGCCAAAAATACACTCTATGGGTCAAAATGATTGATTTTTCTATTTTACCAAAAATCATTAGGATATTAAGTAAAGATTATGTTCCTTGAAGATATTTTGTAAATTTCCTACTGTAAATATATTAAATCTTCATTTTTGATTAGTAATATGCATTGCTAAGAACTTCATTTGGACAATTTTAAAGGTGATTTTCTCAATATTTAGATTTTTTTGCATCCTCAGATTCCAGATTTTCAAATAGTTTCCAAAACTTGACCCTTATGACTGGTCTAGGGTCACATATATTTTTATCCAACCAAATGATGGCTTCTGTGTTCAAAATATGCCAATGTTTAATAATTGAAACAGGTGTGTGTTTGAGAGCTGGCGCTGTGATGGACAGGTGGACTGTAAGGACGGCACAGATGAGCTTAACTGCACTGTGACCCTGCCCCGAAAAGTCATAACCGCAGCTACCGTTGGAAGCCTAGTTTGTGGACTTCTGCTAGTCATTGCAATGGGCTGCACCTGCAAGCTGTACTCCCTACGCACTCGAGAGTACAGGTACAACAATCTAAACCAGATAATAACTATATAATATTAGGTGACCAAATATGATTCAACAACATCTAATTGTTTTTTTTTTTTAATAAGATGTCAGATAACAGAATGTCATTATGTGGTGTATTATGTTAAAATAGTAGCTTTTATTGACCGTAGTATTTCTGTGTACTGTTCTCTTGTTTTCTCAGCCTGTTCGCACCAATCACTCGGCAAGAGGCTGAACTGATCCAGCAGCAGGCCCCACCCTCTTACGGTCAGCTGATTGCTCAGGGAATCATTCCACCAGTGGAAGACTTCCCTACTGAGAACCCCAATGAGGTAGGAGCCCTCTTAACTGTTTTATTGCATGCAGTTCATCACATTTTAATGTAATAATTTATTATTAATTACACTCTTAATAATTAATAACATTTTAATACAATCCTATAAGGGTACATATTATTTTAAAAGATTAACAATTATAAGCAAGGCTGCATTAAATTGATCAAATGTGACCGTAAATACATTTATAATGTTACAAATGATTAATACCGTAATAATTAAATCAAAGAGTCCTGGAAAAAATCTGTCATGGTTTCATGGATTAATTTTTTTTTACTTGAGCACAAAATCAGCATATTAGACTGATTTCTGAATAATCATGTAACAGTAATGGCTGCTGAAAATAAAGCTTTGCCATCACAGAAATAAATAAAATATTTAAATATCTATATTTAAATAGCAAATAGTTATTTTAAATTGTAGTAATATTTTACAATATATTACTGTATTTTCAATCAAGTAAATGCAGACTGAGTGAGTATAAGAGACTTCTTTAAAAACATTAAGAAACAGAAGCGTTTATAGCCTAGGTGCTATTATTTATGGATTTTTGTTTAATTTTTCACTTATGTTTTCGTTTCCACAATCCACTTTTTCTCTGTTTTCCAGTCTGCATCACTTTCCCTGAGAGGAATACTACAGCTCCTCAGGCAAGATAATGCTTCCACTCTACGGCGAAGGCGCAGGCCCCGGTTTGTCCGCAGAGCTGTGCGGCGCCTACGAAGATGGGGCTTAATCCCTCGACCTGCCCCTAGGACGACACAGACCACCGCCTCTTCCTCCCAACAGACAGAAGCTTCTAACGCTGAGCCCAGTCAGTCAAGTCCTGGAGTCTCCTCAGTGGCTACAGGGGCAGCCAGTCAGTCCTTGCCTCAAAAACTGGCTTTATCCCAACAGACAGAAACACAGCAGCAAGCAGAGGCTTCTCCTCCTCCCCCACCTCCTTTCACTATTCAGCCAATCGCAGTTACTGAAACACAACAGACCCCACCCGTCACTGCCCCGCCAAGCAGCCCTTCCCTGGCATCTCTCTTCCACAGTCTGGGGTGGCGCATTTCCCGTTTCAGACCCTCCCCATCCCTTACTTCTCTTCCTCTCTCTGCATCCCCCTCTTTTTCCTCTTCTTCCTCTGAAGATGAGGTGCTGCTGATTCCTCTCTCCGATGACACAACCTCTGAAGATGATGTGCCCATGCTAATATGAGCAACTCGTTCTTTCTTGTCCTTTTTGGTTCTCTCTCTTCATCTTGTTCTTGCTCTCCTGCCTTTCTCTTTTCACCACGTGAGCGTCACCATGTTTGCTTCTTGTGCTGGCTTGGTGCCTTAACTTGTATTAGAGCATCTGTTTTCCTGACCTAAGAGAAAAAGTATTGTTAATGTGTGTCAGAAATATTTGACAAGTGACTGTGTGCAGACAGGTGTGGTGGTTGTGCACTTATCTAAAGTGTTGACAGAGTCTCCCACAGCTGGCTTAAGAAATGTTCCTCTGTGTGATCCAGTGCCGCGATGTTGGTTAAAAAGATTGGTTTTAGTTAGATTAGCTTTTTTTTTTTTTTTTTTTTTTTTTTAATCTGCAGACATGATTGTGTGATGTGCATACATGTGAGTTTACCTTCTAGTGCTACAGGCCACATATTTTATTGTGTGTGTTCCTCAGAAGTGCCTTTGATTGAGCTTCCTGTACATCACTAGACAGTATGTGACTGCGTATGTGCTTGCACGTAGGGCCAAACACACTTGCACAAAAGTTTACACATAGATGTAGAACTCACCCTCGCTATGTATATGGTAGTGCATGGCAACTGTGGCAATAATTTAATAATAAAGACTTGTGTGTTGTGAGTGAGTGAGTGAGTGATTGTGTGTATATGTGCGTGTGTTTATGAGAGAGTGAACTAGCTGAAAGTGGTAAGCCACTCAGTTTAGACAATCCTTCTTGGAGGTTTCACTCGCACCTCCATATGCACCACCAACCTGAATGACATCACTTTATCACAATAACTTGAATATGTCTTACAAAATGAAAAATTTAGATTTCATACTTTTCTGGCTCAGTGGGCAATAAACGGGCAACCAGTTGTAGTGCCATATCTATAGTCACTTTGTTTCAACTGCTGGTATGATCTGTCATGTCACTCCTTTTACCCTGTCAATGTTGTTTTTAATCTATGAATTTTTCAGTGCCGAAATGTTGAACTCTCATCTGCTGAGCGGTGATTGTGTTAGAAAGACATAGGTGGGAATTGATGATGGTAGGATGAATTTCATTGTATATATTTGCTAAACCAGCTGGAAAATCCACAAAGATTAAATTGATTTGCACTTTTATTCTTCCTTGCGTGGTTTAATGTGTCTGATTTAATGTTATGGTTTAGTTTCTTGTGTTTATGAAAATTGCTTTGAATGTAAAAAAAAAATGTAATCTGTAAAGTAATGGTGTATGCTGTCAACACAGATCTGAACATTTCTAGAATGATTTTTTTTAGAAAGCTTTGTATGTTCAGACAAGTGTTAGAGGTGGAGAAGGTGACTTTATTCTATGAAAGGTGAAACAATGAAAGGTGATTGTCTTATCAAAGCCTGCATTGTTAGTCATCGGCTCAGTTTCTTTAAGTCCTGAGGAGGAATACCTGATTGTTCTGCTCACAAGAGAAAGAGACAAACAGAAGTTTCCTACTTCACCATCTCCAAATACAAGCTGAAGGACTGATACTATGCTGGTGGGAAATCTCGATTATATTTGTGATCAAATTTTTTTTATCTGTTCTAAAGTACACTATTGTGGTCTGTACAGTTTTTTAAAGAAATAATTACCTTTATTTAGCTAGCATTCACTTAATTTGACCAAAATGGCAGTAAGACGTACAATGTTGGCATTTTTTTACTTCAGTCCTCTTTTTAACTTACGATTAATCAAAGCATCCTTTGATGAATAAAAAATTAATCACGGTTTCCACAAAAATATTAAGCAGCATAGCTTGATTCTACATTGATAATAATAAATGTTTAATTGGCATATTAGAAGGATTTCTGAAGAATCATGTGATACTGAAAACTGGAGTCATGATGCTGAAAATTCCCCTTTTTTTCTATCACATGAATAAATCCTTCAGAGAGAAAAGCATTTACTAACCCTTCTTAAATTTTTAGTGTTAATACTTCTTAAAAAGTCTTAAAAAATAGAATTTAAGTTTATTATTAGTTGTAATTAGATTTAAGAAAGTATGTCCATACAAATCTTTTTTTATCACAGATTTTTACTTGTTAATATGTTCTTAAACATTTGAACATTGTAAAACTTTTCTTTGTCTTTTATACTATAGTAGATCATGCCTTTTGCGCCTTGTGTTTGGCCTATTACTGTTGGCATGGTTTCCATGTACTTGGGAGAAGTGCATCTTTGACCAAGTTCAGAGATCAATCAAAGTTGTGTTCCTGCCCACTGGTCAATACGCCTCTGGTCATTGGTCCTAGAGTGAAACTGCATTGGAGGAGAATCCAGCGCCCCACAGTTCAAAACATCAGAGAGATGCGTGGAATCCATGACGGATCCACAACCAATCAGAATCGAGAGCTGGGTCCCCTCAGAAAGCCTGGCCCTCACAGAATGGGAGCTAGAGAGATTAATGACTGCAGTCGATGAGGCTGTGAGCGAAGTGTCCAGTTTACTGTCAGGTGTGTGGTGTTTTTTATATGAACTGAAGTACAGAAAAAGCATGTATAGTGAAACAGAAATTCTGATTTATCCCATATGTTCATATTCCCATCCCATATTTGGATGTTAGTGAGGCGAGTTCAAGACAGTCTGCTGCTGAACAGAGACATAAACATATACTGCAAATTCATCTGGAGAAACAGCAGCACTGTTAACTACATGAAGTATGTTTTAAATGTCTTCTTCTCTGACTCTCCTACTCTTTGTACTTCACATGCTCTGTCATTCGTTTGTTCTGTAAGTAGTACTAGTAGTAGTATGAATTTTGATGTTTACTGATTTTAAAAATGTGTTATAATTAGTCAGCCATATGTCATTCAGAACTACAGATTTGAGAGCTGCCTTGGCATAATTGTGAGTCTTCTCATACATAAACACACACTCATAATATTGCTCTTATTGCTCAGTCTTGCCTGTTTACAGATCCCAGCAGAGCACTTGAATGGCTGTGCTGTTTATCCACATCCTGAGTCCAGTCCAGTCCAGTCCGGACAGTGCTGAGGCCAGAGGGGACAGGAGTTCCTGACACTAACTTCCTGCTGTATGTGTTCACTCACAGCACAGATAAATGTTGTGCAGAGGTAGAGAATATAACTGGGATCTGTATATACAGTGGGGGAAAAAATGATTTGATCCCCTGCTGATTTTGTAAGTTTGCCCACTGACAAAGAAATGATCAGTCTATAATTTGAATGGTAGATTTATTTGAACAGTGAGACACAGAATAACAACAAATAAAATCGAGAAAAACGCATTTCAAAAAAAGTTATAAATCGATTTGCATTTTAATGAGTCAAATAAATATTTGACCCCATTGCAAAACATCACTTAGTACTTGGTGGCAAAACCCTTATTGGGAATCACAGAGGTCAGACGTTTCTTGTAGTTGGCCACCATGTTTGCACACATCTCAGGAGGGATTTTGTCCCACTCTTCTTTGCAGATCCTCTCCAAGTCATTAAGGTTTCGAGGCTGACGTTTGGCAACACGAAGCTTCAGCTCCCTCCACAGATTTTCTATGGGATTAAGGTCTGGGGACTGGCTAGGCCACTCCAGGACCTTAATGTGCTTCTTCTTGAGCCACTCCTTTGTTTCCTTGGCTGTGTGTTTTCGGTCATTGCCATGCTGGAATACCCATCAATGACCCATTTTCAATGCCCTGGTTGGCTTCAGTGCCCTGGAACTGACGGTACATGGCCGTTGGCGATGGTCTTGTAGCCCATTCCAGCCTCGTGTAGGTCTACAATCTTGTCCCTGACATCCTTGGACAGCTCTTTGGTCTTGGCCATGGTGGAGAGTTTGGAATCTGATTGATTGATTGCTTTTGTGGACAGTTTGTCTTTTATACAGGTAACAAAACTGAGATTAGGAGCAGTCCCTTTGAGAGAGTGCTCCTAATCTCAGCTCCTTACCTGTAGAAAAAACACCTGGGAACCAGAACTCTTGACAGGGGATCAAATATTTATTTCACTATATTATAACTTACACAATATTATAACTTTTTTGAAATGCGTTTTTCTGGATTTTCTGGCAAACATACAAAATCAGCAGGGGATCAAATATTTTTTTCCCCCACTGTATTTTACTTTTTAGTAATAACAATGTGTTAACCTTTTGCACAGGCAGGTAATGAAGTGAGTGATGGGCTTGACTGAAAAACAAAAAAAACTTTCTATAAATTTGGTCTTCACTAGAATATTAATATCTTTGATAATTGACACCTTTCAATTCTATATTTTACTTTAATATTTGTCATGTCACAGTCTGTAACATAATTCCTTTTCCATCATGACAAATTTTCAACCTTGTTTTCCACTGGCAGGTAATTAAGTCAAGGGTCCTTTCTGAAAAAAACTGGTCTTCAATATTGAGTCCATTAAGATTAATGCAGGTTGTTTCACAGTATCTAACATTTTTACCCCTGTCTCTTCAGTCTAGTATACTGGCTCATGCTGCTCACTGTCAGACAGATTCAGAGGGGCGTCCTCTGGCTGGGACTATCATCATCTGCAGAGACACTCTCAGGATGAAAAAATACACACATGAGCATTTTGTGCAGGTGACAGTGAGTGTGTTTGAGAAATGTTCTTTATGTAAATAGATAAATATCTATTAGAGTTATTAGAGCTATTAGAGTTATGGTGTTCATCGTAGCCCTGTTATGTTGGGGAAGTCGTAGCCCATGGGGAAGCCGTGGCCTAATGGTTAGAGAGTCGGACTCGTAATCGAAAGGTTTGCGGGTTCGAGTCTCCGGCCGGCAGGGATTGTAGGTGGGGGGAGTGAATGTCCAGCGCTCTCTCCACCCTCAATACCACGACTGAGGTGCCCTTGAGCAAGGCACCGAACCCCCAATTGCTCCCCGGGCGCCGCAGCATGGCTGCCCACTGCTCCGGGTGTGTGTTCACGGTGTGTGTGTGTGTGTGTGTGTGTGTGCGTGCATTTGTTCACTACTCACTGCTGTGTGTGTGCACTTGGATGGGTTAAACGCAGAGCACCAATTTCGAGTATGGGTCACCATACTTGACAATACGTCACGACTTTGACTTTGACTTTGTGCATTTACTGATACTTTTTTGTGTTCTGAAGCAGGCATAGACTGCTGGTCTCATGGTCAGGTGACCAGCACAGATGAGACGGGCCAGGTTAGACTGTATTCTCCTACTGTGATCAGAGAAATGCAGAAACACCTCAACTCGACTCACTTTATACCATAATCATTTTTTTTTGTTGTTGTTGAAAAAAGTTTAAATTGTAATAATAGTTTACAATATTACAGTTTTCTGTATTTCTGATCAAATGCAGCCTTTGGAAATGTAAAAGACTTCTTCCAGAAGTATTAAAAATCTTACAGACTCTAAACTTTGGAATGATAGGGTAAATCGTGGCATTTACAAGGTACCCATAAGGTATTTAAATAAAAGCATGTTACTACATGTCACTCTCCAGAAGTGTGACACATAGTAACATGCCACTCTCCAGAACATTCTCGTTCACCATTCCTGGCTGGTGGAATAATCTTCCCACCCCTATCCGGAATGCTGGATCCCTGTCAATCTTCAAGCAACAACTGAAAACTCATCTCTTTCGGCAGTACTTGACTTCATCCCCCCCCCAAAAAAAACCTTAATCTTTCCCTCTATCTTTCTCTCCTTCCCTTACTAGCTTGTACTTATTTGAACAATGACTGAGACTTGGTGTTACGAGCAATTCCTCTGTCTGATTGCCTCTTCAAGATGAATCGCTTTTTGTATTCCCCAATTGTAAGTCGCTTTGGATAAAAGCGTCTGCCAAATGACTAAATGTAAATGTACTACGATAATATGCAAATACCCTAACTTGTTGGTAAAAGCTATTTTCACTACTTCTCCTCACTGTTGCATTGATATACCTTTAGTACAGAAAACATATTTCCCCTTTTACTTTAGCCTCTATATTATCTGTCTCTGTTCGCACTATTATACTTGGTATAAACAGTATCTATCACTCTGTGTAACTTGCGTCTACCTTTCTTAATGTAAATAGCTGCTGCTGTGGTGGTTTCCCTTCCTTCTGAAGAATCACGCTCAGAGCCTTGTGGGGTTTTGATGCCAGAAAATAGACTTTATTATAATAAGACAATAAAGCCGAGGAATTCTTCTGCAGAACAACCCTCTCGATGTTTTCTGAGTTTCTCTTTATATAGTCTAGTTTCTAGGCGTGTTCAGAACATTTCATACATGTGCATATTTCCTTTTTTGGCAATATTCCTTATACATATGTTCTTTCCCTAGAGAGAAGGGGCTCCTATACGTGTTTAAGGAAAGAAGCCTTCTTTGTATATGTTTTCCATCATAAGGGTCTGAACATTCCATCCATGCGAGCTCTTAACACACAGGCATATGCTTATATTGGAAATATAACTTAATACACAAGTGGTTAGATTCACATTAATTATACTTGATTAATTCATATTTTGACTAATAAAAATCTTCTACACTGCCTAATGTAAAACACAGATGATAGACTCAAAGACGTCCCCTCCCTGTCTTTCTTCCTCTCAGGATGCTGGTCCCGATGGTCTCTCGTCACACTGGGAGGCTCGTGTGCTTCAGGGTTCCATTATGGCGGCTTTACTGGTGGAGCCGTCACTGATTCGGATCGATCCCATCACACTTGCTGCCCTTCAGGACACGGGCTGGTATTTAGTGAACCTCAGTCGAGCTCAGAGCTTGGTGTGGGGAGAAGGCAAGACATCCACTGTTGAGTCCATTCTGCTGGTTGACATGCATTAATATAAACATTATGCACTTGTTGAGACAAAACTTGGACTTGCGAGTTCACTGATTTACCATTCCTGGAGTGTTTCTGTGTCTTAGGTGAAGGACATCAGTTTGGGTCTGTCTCTACCTGTCACAATTCTTCTGCTTTCTTTTGTACAGACAGGTAATCAAACAAACAATGCTCTTTTGAACAATCACAGGTATTTAAAGGAAGCAGTTTTGGTAAGTGGGCTTGTTAAGAAATTGTGGCTTTTGTAAAGCTGTTAAAATATTTTAGAAGAGAATTTGTTTTTGAGTAAATGTAGTGAATGTGATAAACTGCTTCGGTTTTCTTCCCAGTGGACTGGGTTGTCATTACCTTCACTTCCACAAGGGGGATTGTCTCACTGATCAGTACCTGGATGGCTGCCACATTTTCAAACTCCTGTGAGTCTGCTGTGTTCTGTTTAGACTTCTGTTTGTCTTTCACAAGTCTTTCACTTTGTTGTCATTATAACTAAATTCCCCTCATGATTTTCATGTGCAATGCCACTTGTCTTCATCAGAGCGAGTGCTGGAAAGAGGAGAATGAGAGGCGTGGAATGAATGTAAGTGGAGAGATATATGGCTCAAACAGTCGCTGTTTCATATCCAACCTCTCCAGACTGACAACTCACCATATATATATATATATATATATATATATATATATATATATATATATATATATATATATATATAAACGTTAAAGATGTAAAAGCAACAGTTTTACAATATTAGATTCACTTTTAAAGGCTCCTTACCCTCCCTTTATTAGAGTAACGTGACCGCTAGTGCACCAGTGGCAGGTCATTGTTACAGACACAGGTGCACTGGAATAAACAAATATCAAATTCAGGTGATGGATTCTGATTGGTTGGATTGTCCAGCAGGAAAGAGCATTGAGGTTAGCGAGAAACTCATTGGGATACGTGTAATGACATAGCACTTCTGTCTCTAAATCATGTAGGTGTCTGGTTATCAGGGTTTCATTTTCTGTCCAGACAACAGAATATGTAAATATTCTGATTTAACTCCTCCTACATCAAGACAAAAGGCAGATGACCTTCTAAATGCTGGCACATCCATTGAGAGGTTAGTCTAATCTTTTATTTTCAAATCTTAAAAGTGTTTAATGTGCATCAAAATATGTCAATAGTTACATAACGAGAGACTCAACTGACATAGAAACGCATTGTGTTTTGAGTTAAGTTATTATATCTTTTCTGTATAGTAGTGATGATGTGATGGAGAAAGACTGGTCCACTCCTCAGCCTCAAGCATCGCTCCTCCGTCACAGTGTCTGAGGCAGCAGTGCTGAGCATCATGGCTGCTTTCTCTCTACGGTCTGCTGGAGTGCTCGTCTACAGGAAGTGTTTATCAGCCAGGGTCAGAGTACATGCTGCCAGCAAGCCTTCATACAGGCCACAGACGCCTCCCACCCAATGCATCAGAAGGAACTGATAGTTGAACCAAAAGTGGACAAATAATAAGATTCAAAATTGAAAAAAAATTAATGAAAAAAAATATATATAACAAATAATTAACAAATGTCTTTTTTGGCTATGCATGTATTAAAATATTTTTTATGTTGATAGTATAGTAAAGATAGTAAAGGTGTGATGTGATAAATAGATTTTACAACAGTCATAATCTTTCTTTAGTTCAGGTCAAGGTTCTTTGGTAAATCTACCCCCGGTTTCACAGATAAGGCTTAAGGCTAGTCCTAGACTAAAAAGTATGTTTGAGCTGTCTCAACTAAAAATATCTTTCTCTGACATATCTTATTAAAACATGCCAGTCACATTGTTCTATCTCAAGATGCACACCTGTAACGTTTTCTTCTAAGGCATTTTTATAAAAGCTGCTTAAATGTCTTAATTTAACTAGTCCTGGTTTAAGCTAAGCCCTGTTTGTGAAACCGGGCCCTAGTGTGTGCACATGAAATGTTTGCTCTCCGTTGAAAAACCAAATATTATTTTAGAATATTTAAAGCTTTTTTGCAAAATGTATAGCTTATATAAAAATGTAAAGCTTAATATTAATTGTAAAACATTTCATTGCTGTTGTATAAACCATTATCCCTTTTCTGCTTGCTTATTCAGTCATTCATGTACAAATCAATATATTATTATTATTTAAAGTCTTGTAAGGCTTTTATGTGAACATACAAAAGTCAATGGACAGGAACATGATCCTTAGAATTTATTCAGCCAACAAGATTACAAAAGTTTTCAAATGATGTGGTTACAATATGAACGAGAGCAAAATCTAAAACAGCTGCAATCAAACAGTGATTTCAAAGTATGGAATTTCTATACAAACTAACAAAGATAATTTCCAAACCAGTTTCTCAAACGTTTCTTCTGTCTGCTCACTTTACTCATTTTGGAAAAACAGGTGCCGTCATCCCAGACATGACCAGTTGAGCAAGATAAAAGTCATTCCATTAACAAACAGCAGTGCCTGGAAGCCAGTGCTTCTACTCTTCATCTAACCTATAACTGCTTATGCATACTGAGATACAAGAAAGATTTTTTTTTTTTTTACGATATATATATTTTATTGTTTTTCTTATTTGGAAATAGTAAATAATATAAACAGTCATGTACTTGTATTTGTACATATACTTGAGACAGAACCTCAGAAACTTTGAACTTCTGAGATGGACAACACACACACAGTGCATTAACATATAGACATCTGTTTCCACATCCCACTGAGAGAAAATGTGGGAAAACGCCTCTCACACATATGCATCAGTTCCTTTTCACCCCCTTCCTTCCCCTCACCCATCCTTCCCTTCACTCAGCTTACTCAGAATGGTCAATAGTAGAATATAATGTTCTACATGAATGCAAGTGATATTTACAGTCATGTTTGGTATCATTTGAATTGTCTCAGGGCGTCTGGTACAATGGTCTCATTCTTACAAGAAGTAAACTAAAAGGTAATACAGATCCTAAGAGCTTAGAGATATTTTGCATACTGTAGAGGGCGGGTCAGTTCCCAGTGCTTTTCATGCAAAATTGTCCTATCAGATGATGTATAAATCTCAATTTCAAAAAATTGACCCTTATGACTGGTTTTGTGGTCCAGGGTCACATCTAACAAGTAAATATAAACTACATCGATTAGTAAATAGATGATAAAAAACAACAAAGACAGAAAAGGGGGTGTTGCCAGTACCATGAGTTCTTACTAGAAGCTATATCATATTTACCGAAAGATTTTTAACATGATTTCATCAATAGGATTATGTGGATATCATTTTAATTTTTTGAAATGTATTAACAGAATTATTGGTTAAAAAGAAAGGTTACTGAATTTGTCATCAAAGGCCACATCCTGTGGATATACAAGAGGATGAACGCAGAAATGACAAATTGCATCCAGGTCTTCGCCCAGTGCTCAAAAAGCGTCATCTGTGAGAGATGAGCAACAAACATAAGCTTTACCACATGTTTAAATATCATGTAAATTTGTATCAAATAAATGTGTTGTATATCAGCAATGACTTCCATGATCATAGTGCTTTAAGAATACATGTACATGATCTCAGTACCTGACATTTCTCAATGGAGTAATTCAGATCAGCACAGAGCTCAATGTTGTCTGCTTTCTCTTCATTTTTCTAATTAAAAATCAAATCAATTACACAAATCATTATAATATCACAGTTGTAGAATGCATAATATAATAATAGTTTTACGCTGCATAGGACAAGTGGTTTGGAACATAGATAACAGTTTTTAATAAATTAATATGTTGTAAGACTCACTTTGATTTCTTGATCTATCTTCACTGTGTCCTGGATCATCTGCTGCACATGCATCTTCATCTCCTGAGTCTGTGATGAGAGGGGAAAATACAGATGCTCAATATACTAATATCAAAAACTTCTTAAAAACGTGTTGTTAACATCAGAAATGACTTTATGATTCTAGTGCTTTAAGAATACATGTACATGATCTCGGTACCTGACATTTCTCATTGGTGTAATTCAGATCAGTGCAGAGCTCAATGTTGTCTGCATCCTCTTTCTCTTCACTTTTGTATTTCTAATTAAAAAGGTAATCAGATGAAACACATACAAGATAATATAATATAATAGTTTTTACGTTGCACCTGCAACGCTACATAGGACAGGTGGTTTAGAATATTCATTGACATTCATTTTTATATAAATTAATAATACGTTGAAAAACTCACTTTGCTCATTTTCATTTCAGAGTGTTTGATTTCTTGATCTATCTTCATTGTGTCCTGGATCATCTGTTGCTCAAGCTTGTGCGTCTTCATCTCCTGAGTCTGTGATGAGAGGGGAAAATACAGATGCTTTACATCATCCAGTATGTTTTTAAAAATTTTAATTACCGTTTGTTGTTGTAAATAAATGATCATTCTTCGTTACCTTCTCTTTACTCTTGTCTTCTACAAGAATGGTGTTGTGAGTCCTGTGGTCTCCCTCAGTGCAGGACTGACACACAGACGTCTGATCATCTCCACAGAACATCTCCAGAGCTCTGTCATGTTTCTGGATTATTTTAGGATTAATATCCTCCACAAGGTCAAGCATCATGACTTGCTTTATGTTTAAGACTTTCTCATGAGGCTTCATGTAAGAGCTCTGCCACATCAGGATTCCAGACTGAGACAACAGATGCTCACAGTGTCTAAGATCCACTTTCTTGGTGAAATTTTCTTTACAGCATGGACATGTGTTATCATGACTGCTTTCCCAGCATTCCTTCAGGCAGGCCTTACAGAAGGTATGTCCACATGGAGTCATCATGGGATCAGTGGACAGCTCCAGACAAATTAAACACTGAAGGTTTTCTGTCATGGCACTGCTTGGGGAAGCCATTACTGAAAAGAAAAAAAAAAAAAAAAAAAACTTTACATATATTACAAAAACAACCTAAAAGCATAAATATTCCAAAAATATCTGCAAATGGTTTGATTGAAAGATGCTAATTTATCTATAATTGTTCACATATTTACAGATAATCATGTATTATATTTATGCTAAATGTTAGCATTTTTATATTAAAAATTATCTTTATGAGAAGAACAGAAGATCTCAGTTTATTATTGATTACCTGAAGGTTTGCACAGAGTCTCTTCTTGGTCCTCCGTTTTTAATGGTTGTGAATATTCTGTTGTCACTGGCTCCCTTTTGTATCCTTTAAAAAAATGCAAAAATTAACTCTGAAGTCTTAATAAATGGACAAATGTGCCATCTTATAGACATAAAAATAACATCACAAGGCGAATGCTTGTTTTTATAGTACTTTTTTCAAAAATCCAACCAATCATGTTGCTGGCTAAAATTCACATTATAATATTTGTACCTGTGTTTTTCTCAAAGTGTTGCACAATCTCTCCGAGAACTGTGTTGCACCTTAGATCAGGAAATGTGTTGAATGTTTCTTTACAAAATGGGCAGGTACAGTTCTGACTGTTGTCCCAGAACATTCCCAGGCAGGTCTTACAGAAGTTGTGTCCACATGGAGTGGTGACCGGATCACTGAATACATCCAAACAGATGGAACAGAGGAGCTCCTCAGATAATGGACCACTGACGCATAACTGGGCTGAAAGCAAAAGAAATGCATTAATTTCAGGAATTTCTCAGTTTTGAAGTGCAGATTTTTCTCTCTGCATTTAGCAAATACTGTACTGGCTACAATAAGTTTGGTGGACATTTATGAAACACAGGAGTCTGTTGCACTCTGGAAGTTTTTATAAAAAATGTGAACTATAAAAATACGCCTACCTGTTATGATTTTCTCAAAGAGTTGCACAATTTCTCTAAGAACGGTGTTGCTCTTTAATTCAAGTCTTTTGTTGAATGTTTCTTTACAATACGGGCATTTGTAATCCTGAGTGTTGTCCCAGCATTCATTCAGACAGCTCTTGCAGAAGTTGTGTCCACATGGAGTGCTGACCGGATCAGTGAGCACATCCAGACATACTGGACACTTGTGTTCCTCAGTCTGAAGAGGAAAGCTGCAGAGATCCAGAACTAGAACATGGGGAAATTACTTGGATTAAATGATGTTAATACTCTTAACCCTAATATTCATTAAAAATTCAGCAACAAAACATTGTAACGCAATTAACATATTAGTAGTTCATGTACAGTGAATTGAAAAGCTTTATTATTGGATGACTTTATGTACTGTAAGTTCAGACCACAAAGACTTACATGGTGGCAAATCAATACTGTCTCTTCTACAGTGTCTGCATTTTGGTTGTGTTGAGACGGGTTCTTCCATTTCTTATAAAATCCACCAGTTTATGCAGAATTCCCGTTTTCGCCAGGCCTCCCCACTCCTTCACAAGAATCATTAACCAGTAATCGTTAAAGTTAAAAGTGAATGAATAAATCTCTTTTACAAGAATAACACGGACAAATAAGATAAAGTAAGACAAGTAAAGTACATAAATCAATTCGATTTCAGCTGAGCTTTAGGTACAACTAATCTATCACAGTTTAATCAAATATAAGACGACTGTTGTGTAAATAGTTGCATGCACCCAATACTTTCTGGCACTGTCTGAGAAGGTAGAATGGAAGAAAAATGAACTAAATTTATTCTGAATATCCAAAATAGCCGAAACTACTGGATGTCTCCAACTAATACAGGGTTCCACTCAATAATAGCCTCGAGTTACAGCTGTTCAGACCCGTTTAAAATTATTTCCTGAAAGGTTTCATTCTGTTTATAGGGCAGGCACATATTATAATAACGATTAAATAATTTCGGATACTGTCACGAATGCAAACTGACACTATATAACAACTAATTAATCACTTATGGGCGGCTATATATGGCATTATCAATTAAGCCATTTAAATGAACAATAACACACTGTTCAGATACATTCATCTTTATCACATACCGGCAGCGAGGATCTGTCCGAATAAAACCAGCTTCTATAACAAACAGGAGAAAACGTCTTCTTCCTCGCTCCAACAGTTTCACTTTCTAATACTAAGCCAAACTTTCCAAATAGGGATAAATGCAGGCTTGAGCAATGGGCGTGGCGAAAGGTAGGAGCGTGGAGAATGATTTGATGATTGGTCGACAAAGCTGTCTGTCAGGGTGTGGGTGTAGGGTTAGGGGTAGTTTTTAGGTGTGTTCAGGTGCGTTCGACTTCATGAAGCGCCATGAAAACCGATCGGCAGCTGACTTGAAGCAGTGCATGCCGGTTAGAATTTTTTTTTTTTTTTTTTAATTAATGCTTGAACAAATACAGAACAAAAGCGCCAAGGGTATACATACAAATAAAATAAATAAATAAAAAGTATAAAAAATATATATTAACTATACATGTATGTATAAAGCCAACAAATAAATTACAATAAAATAAAATAATGAAAGACCTTACTAAATCACAATAATTTAAATATACCAAATAGATACACAGTTTTTACAGCTTTTTTGTCTGTACTCTCCTTAATGGTGCTTATATAGATATCTAATTCCTTAAGTACCACAAAAAAAGAGGCTTCTGAACTGATTGCTGAATTTACAACGATGAATATGAAACTTAACAAGTATAATCAGGAGATTAATTATATAAGCCTTATTTTCAAGCTTCTTGTCATAGTAAAAAAAAAACTAATATTACATGTTCATATAGTAAAAGAAAATTGCACAAAATTTTGTCATTTATAAATCTAGAAAACTCCCACCATAACCTCTTTGTATATTGACAATGCAGAAAATATGAGGTACCGTTTCAGGGTGTCGTGAACAGAATGAACAATTTACATCTATATCTTCAATAAATCTGGTTAGAAAATGCTTAACAGGGTAATATTTATGCAATATCTTAAATGAAATTTCTTTCATTTTATTTGTAATGAGATTTATTAGGTAATACCCAAACTTTCCTTCAGTTAATATTTCTGATAAACTCAGACCAATAGAAAATAGCACTTGGCTTACTAACAATTTCTTTTTGAAACAATAAACGTATAGCCTTATTATTATTTTTCCTAGATGAAAAACAAATTCTGCCACAGAAAGTATCAGCAGGGTGAAGTAAAGAAGCATGTTTAGAGTATGAAATACCTCTACATAAAGACACAATACTAGAAGAAATAGCTCCAATTACAGAGGCATATTCTTTTGGGGTTACAGGGAAGAAATTCATCATAAGTCATTAAATACCCCTGAGAATTCAACAACTGTCCTACCAAAAGAGTCCCTTTATCAAACCAGGCTTTCAAAAATATACTTTTGTGTTTATACAGAATATTACAATTATTCCAGATATAATAATGGTGTGGGGAAAAATTGTGCTTGTAAATTAACTTCCACCCCAAAAGTACTTGCCTGTGAAAAGCTGACAATTTAACAGGCAATTTTTCAATTTTGTAATCACACATTAACAAAAATGAGAGACCTCCAAGTTTGTCAAAAACAGTACTAGATACTGAATTCCACATAGAAGAAGGGTTTTTCAAGAAAAACTTCAACCAGTTAATTTTGAAAGTGTTATTTAAGATTGAAAAATCTAAATAATCAAGACCACCATTTTTATATGAATTAACTATCACAGATTTTCTAATATAATGCACACGGTTTTTCCACAGAAAATTCAACATTGTTTGATCAATTATCTTATTTATTTTACTATTTATTTTATCTGAATGAATTGAGGAAGCAACATAGGTAAGCCTAAATGCCTTCTGCTCTAGCCAGCAGAGCACAACCTTTAAGAGATAAATCTCTCTGTAACCAAATATTAAATCTGCTCTTTACTTTTTTGATCACAGGATTAAAATTAAGTGAGATTCTGTCCTGTTCATTTTTGGAGATAGTCATACCTAAATAGACTGGAACATCCTTTACAGGAATATTACAAATGGATTTATCATGGCAACTCTTCAAGGCAAACAGTTCACATTTTCAAGATTCAAGATTTTTATTTGTAGTATAACCAGCAGTGAAATGTAAGTCAGGTCCGCTCCAAGGACAGTGCAATTATATAGAATACAAATATTAAGAAAAACAAAAGTAGAAAAAAATAAAAGAATAAAATAAAATAAAAGATAAAAAAATATAAATATAAATGTGCAGGTCAGTATGTTGTTGATTTAAATAGTAATTTATAGTAACTTTAATAGTAATACAAAAAAGTTGTACAGGGTATTTAAATAGCAGCAATATGAGGTAGAGAAAATTATGAATAGCTTATTGATATGGTAATATTTACATGGAGTCAAGTGATGTTATGACACAGAGTTAGAGTTTAGGAGCCTGATGGCCTGGGGGAAGAAGCTCCTCTTAAGTCGCTCAGTTTTTGCCATCAGGCTACGGAAGCGCTTACCAGATGGAAGCAAAGTGAATTGCCTGGCATTCTTAACCAGTGTTTGGATGTGTGTAGTCCAAGTCAGGTTCTCGGAGATGTTTACACCGAGGTACTTGAAGCTACTCACCCTCTCCACAGGGGTCCCACTGATCACAAGAGGAGTGTAGGGCTGCTGCTGTCTCTTCCTAAAGTCCATGATCAGCTCTTTAGTTTTTCTCACATTCAGAGAGAGACAGTTGTCCTGGCACCATGATGTGAGTCTCTCTACCTCGTCCAAGTATGCGGTCTCATCATTGTTGGAAATGAGGCCCAGAACCACAGTATCATCAGCAAATTTGATAATAGATGTGGAGCTGTGAGAGGACACGCAGTCATGCATGTATAGAGAGTAGAGCAGGGGACTCAGGACACAGCCCTGTGGGGCTCCTACGTTCAGGGTGATGGAGTTTGAGGTGAACTGGCCAACTTTCACCACTTGAGGTCTGCCGGTGAGGAAGTCTTGAATCCAGTCGCAGAGTGAGGAGTTTAGGCCGAGGTCTGTGAGTTTAGAAGCTAGCTTGATGGGGACTATGGTATTGAAAGCATACTATAGTCAATGAATAGCAGCCTTACATAATTCCCATTGTTGCTGTCCAAGTGTGTGAGGGAAGAGTGGAGAACGTGAGAGATGGCATCGTCAGTGGATCTATTGGGGCGATAGGCAAACTGAAGAGGGTCCAAAGTATGAGGTATGGAGGAGCAGATGTGGCTCTTTACAAGTCTCTCAAAAACCTTCATGACTATTGATGTGAGGGCAACTGGGCGATAGTCATTCAGGCAAGAGGGTTTATTGTTCTTGGGCACAGGAATAATGACAGATTTTTTGAATGAGGTGGAAACCACGGAGGTAGCAAGGGACTTATTAAAGATGGATGTGAACAAACCAGCGAGCTGATTGGCGCAGGACCTCAGAACACGGCCGGTTATCCGATCAGGTCCGGCTGCTTTCCTGACGTTTACTTTCTTTAGCGCCCTCCGAACCTCATCCTCCGACACGGTGATTACAGGATCATCGCTGCTCTGCCTACTGCTTCCTGACGTGCTGGACGGCAGAGTCGCGCCGCCACCGTTGCAATCGAAGCGGCAGTAGAAGATGTTTAACTCGTCGGCCAGCAACGGATCTGCTCTCACCTCCACGGAGGATTCGTTTCCGAAGGCACAGATGGTCCTCAGTCCCTGCCACATCCGTCGAGAGTCACTGAGCTGAAAATGAGACTCAATTCTCTCTCTGTATCTGTGTTTAGCGGCTCTTACTGCGTGTCGGAGAGCATAGCACGATGCTTTGTACTCGCTCATATTCCCGGTCAAAAGAGCCTCATTGTAAGCGGCAGTGCATGTGTTAACCGCAGCACGGATTGTTCTGTCCACCCACGGTTTCTGATTGGAGAACGACCTTACAGTTATAGTTTCTGTAGCTTGCTTGGTTAGCGTGTTTACAAAGCTTAATGCTACATCCGTGAACTCGCTGACATCAGAAGAACTCGCCCGGAACATGTCCCAGTCGACGCCATCAAGAGCCGCCTGCAGCATAGCCTCTGAGTGGGAGGACCAGCTACTCTCTACTCACTACTCTCTGCACTGGGGGATCCTGAACGAGCCTTTGTTTATATTCCGGTGTGAGGAAAATGGCGGCATGGTCCGATTTGCCAAAAGCCGGTAGTGAGCAGGCTTTGTAGGAGTGTAGCAATGATCCAGTGTGTTTGGTCCTCTAGTCTAGTTGGACAGGATACATGTTGATATGTATGTGTGAACCAAACAGTTCACATTTTTGTAAATTCAAGCAAAGACCCGAGGCACTAGAGAAAATGTTGATATTTTTGATAGCCGACTGAATTTGACAAGCATTTTTTTTTTAAAAACGAGCCGTGTCATCAGCCAACTGACTTATCAGGACACTTCTCCCTTCAACTTGAATTCCTTCTAACTCACTTGATTTAATAAAATGACTAAACGCCTGAGCAACAATAAGAAAAAGATAAACTAAAACTGGGCAACCTTGCCTCACACCTCTTTTCAGATAAAATCTTTGTGTGGTGCCTTGACTTAATTTTACTGAACTATTGCCACCCACATAAAGACTTTTCATTGCATTGCTGAAATAGCACCCAAACCCAAAGCATTCTAAACAATAAAAAATAAAAGGATGCTCGATGGTATCAAAGGCTTTAAAAAAATCTAAAAACAATATAAAACTGTCATCTTTAATGAGATCAGAGTAATCAATAAGATCAAAAATAAGCCTGATATTATTAAACATATGTATTTTCTTCATAAACCCAGATTGATTTTCATCAATTATTGAATCTAATACTAATTTGAATCTTTGAGCAAAAACAAGAGCAACTTATGATTACTTTGTAATCATTATTCAACAAACTAATAGGTCTCCAATTATCAATAAGCAGTAAATCTTTCTTGGGTTTAGGAATTGAACAGATTACACCTTGAGTCATGGTTGTAGGAAGTTCAGAGCACTTTAAACTTTCAGAAATCACTTCAAAAAGGAACGGGACAAGAATCTCAGAAAACTGCTTATAGAATTCAGCAGTAATTCCATCACTACCTGGTGATTTATTACATTTCAGACTTTCAATCGCATCCTTAATTTCAGCAATAGTAATTGGGGAATCAGAATATTTGGTCCTCTTGACTAATTACATTTACTTTTCCTAAATGCTTACAAAAATTTGACATACTAGGCTCGCAAAATTTAGGTGTGTATAAATTAAGTAATAATAATTAATAATAATAGTAATAATTATAGCAAAAACTAGAAATTGTTTCAAAGTTATCTGTAATAGATCCATTAATATTCATTTTGGAAATAGACTTGAATTTAGCCCTAGACTTTTCAAGTTTGAAAAAATAAGCAGACATCTGCTCTCCATGCTCTAACCATTTTTGTCTCGATCGAATATAGACCCCTGTGCTCGTGTTGACATATCATCAAGCTTATTTTGTAGTTCCATTAGGCGCACTCTTTGCTCATCCAATAAATTATCAGGAATACTGGTTAAAGATAAAATCTCTTTACAAAATCTCAACAGTTTTATCTTCCATGTGACGCGTTGATTTAGCTATTGTACTACTAAGTTTTCTCAGATATTTTCAGATTTCAAATTGTAATAATTCCCAATTACATTTAAACAATCCTTCACTTTTGGCTTTAACCCAATAATAATTAATTAGTCTTTCAATATGGTTATGGGTGAGACATTAGATAGTTACCCACCTAAATTTAGTAACTCACTCCCGAACCTTCAGTTCATAAACTTCTGTTTAGATAACAATGTGGTAGATATTTGGAGGATTGGGAATCCAAATCTAAGACAATTCTCTTGGTTTAAACCAAATGGGATTTCCAAGTCCTGGATTGATTATTGGCTAATTTCTTCTAATTTAACTGAATTTCTTCAACCAATTTAGTGACTCATAATATCTTGTAACCCCTTTTGTATTTATTTATCTTGATTTTATTTTATTTATTTGTTATTGTGTAATATTGTTTATTTTAATTTCTAAATCATATTTAATTATTGATGTTAAAGATGTACAATGTATATAACTTAGTTATGTCTGCCTTGTATCTACAACTGTGTTTTTTTATATGTCTTAATTTTGTTCATTTAAAGCCTGCTTTGTTTGTAAATTTTTTGATTTTCATTAATAAAAAAGAAAAGAAAATTCACCACATGACAACAATGACGTGTGTTTCTAACATCTTCAAATCCAATACAGCTCATAAATCTTATTTTACTAGGAAAATATCACATTCACGTGAAAAAATGGACTAAAGCTAAGCCAAACTTTGAACATTTTATAAAAAGAGATTAAATAATATGGTACTACATTAGATAAAATTAAGAACAAAAAAGCAAGAAAGACCTATGAAGCTTTTAATTAAAATTGTTGTAATTGTACCCCTGGCATGAATTGTTTCACTTATTCTTATGAATGTTTATTTGTTTTTGTACTTGCTTGTACAAACCCTTATATAATTTTTGCATAATAATAAAGTTGACCTAAAAGAGTAATTTCATTAATTGGTAACTCTTAGTGATAATGAACAGAACCATGGTTCCTTTGGCTAGATAAAGAATGTGCATTACCCTGTGCAACACTAAACAAAATGGATAATGTTATAATTCATGTGAAAGACAGCAAAGGTAATATTGTTGCACTAACAGTTACCAAGGCAATTGCTCAAAGGATGAAAAGTGGTGAGTAAACTGCAGAACTGTGCAATAAGACACCAATGATTTGAGCAAGTCTTTTAATAATAATTTGCTTCTCCAGATCAAAAGTTCCTTTCCTCTATCATGGAGAAAGTCACAGCCATAGAAACAAAACAAGGTAGACATTTACTTGAGCACAATTACTTTTTATTGTACAAGCACAAATATTTTTAAGTGACTGACAACATTTACAGCCTTACCTCTCCAAACAGCCCTCATCAGTGGCCCAGCTTCTACTGAAAAGGTCCCCCAACCTCCCACCTCATGTACCATTACCTCTACTGGGTCCCCTGGACCCTTAAATCTCTGTGTTGTGAAGCAGCCACCACCATCAACCAGCCAGTGCCACCTAACTACCACCAGGATGCCTGTTCCACTTACCCCCAGTGCCAATGCCCCAGTGTCTGCCACTCCACAACCAAGTGCAGCGAGTGGAAACCCTTCACAAGCCATTCAAACGTCATCCACCTCCATCCAGTCAGACAGCCACGAATCACAACAAGGTACTGCCTCCAAGAGTGTAAGGAAGATGAATCTCAGTGCTGTGGTTAAATGGCATTCAGTTTTGTTTTCTTTTTTGTGGCATTTGTATTTATACCCTCTCTTCCCACAGAAATAAATCACAAAATAACATTATTACTACTGGACCTTACAAGAACTCATCAGCAACTGACTTCAGAAACAAACCAGCTTTCTATCAAAAACTACAGAGGGCATTCTCACAGAAGGGATACAACCCGTCAACTGAAAAAATTAGAAAAAAGTTAGCAAACATGTTAAGAACTTACAAAAGAGTAAAGGACAGACGTCGTGCAACTGGGGAAGGGTAGAATGCCAGGGAGTACTATATAGTAAGTGTAAGATTTGTTTTACATGACATGGGACATTTTCACTGTACACTGACATGCCTTTTTTCCCTATAGCAAATGGATGAGTTATTTGGGTCATCAGGGATTGGATCTGCACCACCTGGCACAATTTACTCTACACCTTTGTTTTGTGATGACTCATCCAAAACTAATCCAACAGCTTCATCTCTTCCCCCTCAAGACCAGCCAGCGGGTGCTGCTGTGGATGAACAGCCTGGAACCTCAGCAATCCGAAACCCAACCAATCTCTCCAACATGCAGAGACAAGCACAATCCTCTCAGTTTCTGGAGGCATATGAAGTGCATGCAGAAAGAAGGACTACTGTGCTCGAGTCCCTGGTGAGGCCTGACTTTGAGAGATGGCGGCGATTAAAGGAGAGGCGTAGGCGCTCTTTTGAAAGGAAGCTGTTGACCAGCATGGGAACAATAGTGGAAGAGCTAAAAAAAAATAAGCAAACAACAAGAGCAAATTATACACTTGCTACAAAACCAACCTCAATAACATGTCTCAAAGAAATAAACTTCTTGTATTTTGACTCTCTAAAATATATATCACAAATCTATTCCTTCACAGGTTCCCTTTGGTTGGAATTATTCCTGTGGTACACAATTTTTACAAACAAAAAACCTATTGTCTTGTGTTGTATTCAAAAATTTGTTCTGGAACATATACAGTACTGATCAAAAGTTCAGAAATGCTTTTTTTTTTCTTTTTTTTTCCTCCTTTTCAAATGACTGTTAACTCAAACGTATAGAGTCCTACAATTTTAACTGTGGGACTTTTGTTATGACTAAAAGCATCCAAGATAAAACTGTTATATTGTAGCATCTTCAAAGTTGCCACCCTTGACTAGAATTTACGAAATTGTCCCCAGGGCATTTGATCGTCCAGTTGTTTTGAGGTCTCAACCTGGAAAGCTTTTTAAACAGTATTGAAGGAATTCCCATCCACTCAGGGCTCTTATTGACTGCTTTTCTTTGTTTTCTTCATTATTTAGTCCAAGTCCTCAATTTCAAATAGATTTTTAACAGAAATTTCAGTTTTCTAATAATCAAAGTTGATATGTTGGCACAATTATATTTTTTGTTTACAAAAGTAAATTCAAACATTTAAGCATACAAGTTAAAGTAAAGGATTTTTTTAAAAAATCTGAAACATTTCAGTAAATTGTCTTTAAATTTTTCATCGGTAGCGTACACTCTTCTTGTGATCATTAATATTAATCAATCAATTTTAAAGCAGATCCTGCCTTTTATTGTTCTTATCTTGTGTTGTTACACTGTTTACTGAGCTCACTTCACGGAGCTGTTTCTTTAGGCAGTAAAGTCACCAAGACCACATCTTGAGGCAAATAAGAACAGCAATATTTTATTGATCAACACAAACTGGGTCAAAAAATAACTATGGGTCAGAGTTTAAATATTTATTAACATTTAAAAAAAATGCTGATAACTTTACTAAGTTTTAGTTCAGCTAAATGCTAATTAGTTTTTGGTGTGTTAGATCTGGTCACAAATGATGTCTCTATAATTGCTTGCAGTAGTGCTGCGGGGTGCTGGGGAGGTGGTTCATCGTCATCACTATCATCTACTACAACAACTTGGTCACCCGGCTCTAAAGAAAGATTATGTAAAATGCAACATGCTGAGACTGCTGAACTGATATCTGAAATGCTTTTCATATGCAGGCATTGGAGCCTCCTAAATTTGGATTTTAGTATGCCAAATGCATGCTCAATGACCACACGAGCAGCATTGAGCTTCCTATTAAAGCGCCTTTGCCTAGCTGTTAAATGGCCATTGTCTCTATAAGGCCTCATAAGTTGAGGCAACAGAGGGTAGGCTGAATCCCCAATAATATGCATTCCCTGTGGAACAAGGGAATGATGATCTTCTTCAACAACACGTCCAACATCTGTTAGGCAAAATGCCCTAGCATCATGCCAACTCCCAGGGTGACCCACACTGATTTGACAAAAGCGCCGCTGACTGTCACAAAACCCAGTTAAATTTACTGAATAGAACTGTTTCCTATTCAAGTAGGCTAGGGGATTATCACAATGGGGTCTCATTATAGGAATGTGACACCCATCCACTGCACATACAGTGTTAGGGAAGCCTGCTGCATCAAACTCTAGCTTAGATATCTGCAGCCTTTGGCCTCTGGGCCAGGAAATTTTGTGGGCCATGCGTGTATTTACAAGTGAACAAAACTCATGGAGATGTTTGGAAATTGTGGATTTTGATGTATTGAATCTATCTGCCACCCCTCGATATGACTCCTGATTGGCCAATGTCCAAAGGCAGGCAAAAACACTGTTTTTGAGTGGCAGTTTGGTCTGTTGTAAATTCATGTAATAAGGACCAAGGGTGGTAATGACATCCTGCACAGGTAAGAAATAGGTTATTGAGACAACTTGCTAACATTTTTAAAAGTTAAATGACTTTATATTGTGTAGTACACACCTCCGCCTGTTCCTTGGAAAGCCTAAAATGACCTTTAAATTCTGAGGGACTGTAGAGAGGGACCACATGCTCCACAAAATGCAGAATTTTTGGAACCATTCTAAGTAACAGAAAGAGGAATATACTCACTGAATACATGAAACTGAAGACATGTGTAGTATCAACTTTTCTGTTGAACTGGGAGTGTAGTCAAATATTTAGGGTTTACAGGAGTGTTAAGAATTGTTTTTACTCCATTATTATCTCTTTGTGTAAACAGAATATAATTAATTCCAATTCCACGCATTAATTCCAAGAATGTGATAATTGAAAGAAGATTTGGTCATACCATGTTAGGTAGTAGAAATGTTTTTTGAATATTTTGTTTATATATATATATATATAACCTTTTCCTCACCTTCGTTGCTCGTTGTGCTCAATTTCATGCAACAATAATGGGATTTCTATCGATTCCAGTTCGTCTGCTATAAAGAACGCAAACACTGTATGATCTGCCATGGCTGACGTAAATACACAAAACTACGGGAGCACAGGGTGTCCGACTTGACGGCTCCTTTTTCAGCTTCTCCCTTGCCTGCAAGCGGCTACTCTCGGCAATAGGTCTGTTCGGCGCTGCATTAAGTCGAACACACCTTTTTTTATACTGACTCACCTTTCGGAACGCCTCCTTTCAGCACGCCCATTGCTCCAGGCTGTAGCTACCTCAGTCTCTGTACATAAAGTAAGAATTTTACCTGAGACCTAGCGGTGGGTATACCGCATCGACACAGTTAAATACAATACAATTAACAATGTGATAAACAACAGGGTAACTATAGTATGCTTTCAATACCATAGTCCCCATCAAGCTAGCTTCTAAACTCACAGACCTCGGCCTAAACTCCTCACTCTGCGACTGGATTCAAGACTTCCTCACCGGCAGACCTCAAGTGGTGAAAGTTGGCCAGTTCACCTCAAACTCCATCACCCTCAACGTAGGAGCCCCACAGGGCTGTGTCCTGAGTCCCCTGCTCTACTCTCTATACATGCATGACTGCGTGTCCTCTCACACCTCCACATCTATTATCAAATTCGCTGATGATACTGTGGTTCTGGGCCTCATTTCCAACAATGATGAGACTGCATACTTGGATGAGGTAGAGAGACTCACATCTTGGTTCCAGGACAACTGTCTCTCTCTGAATGTGAGAAAAACTAAAGAGCTGATCATGGACTTTAGGAAGAGACATCAGCAGCCCTACACTCCTCTTATGATCAGTGGGACCCCTGTGGAGAGGGTGAGTAGCTTCAAGTACCTCGGTGTAAACATCTGCGAGAACCTGACTTGGACTACACACATCCAGACACAAGCTAAGAAAGCCAGGCAAAGACTGTACCATCTGCGACAGCTGAGGAAATTCAGGGTCTCACCAGCAATCCTGAAAACTTTCTATTCAGGGACCATAGAAAGTGTACTGACTCAGTGCATCTCAGTGTGGTATGGAAACAGCTCCAATCAGGACTGCAAAGCACTACAGAGTGTTGTGCGCTTAGCTGAGCCCATCTCAGGGTCTGCTCTCCCCTCTCTGCAGGACATCTACCTCAAACGCTGCAAAAATAGAGCTGTCAAAATCATCAAGGACTCTAATCACCCTGGTAACCGTCTATTCACTTTGCTTCCATCTGGTAAACGCTTCCGTAGCCTGATGGCAAAAACTGAGAGACTTAGGAGGAGCTTCTTCCCCCAGGCCATCAGGCTCCTAAACTCTAACTCTGTGTCATAACATCACATGACTCCATGTAAATATCACCATATCAATAAGTTATTCATAATTTTTTTCTACCTCATATTGCTGCTATGTGAATACCCTGTACAACGTTTTTGCACATTCTTTTGCACATTCCTTCTTATATTATTATTGAAGTCAACAACATACTGACCTGCACATTTATATTTATATTTTTTTAAATCTTTTTTCTACTTTTCTTTTTCTTAATATTTATGTACATTCGTTGTTTTGTATTCTATATAATTGCACTGTCCTTGGAGCGGACCTGACTTACATTACAACCTCTTCTCATTTTTTTTATTGTGTTGTCATTTGCAGTATTCCTCATGCCAATATTCAGCATCAATCAGTGTTGTTTATTTTAGAATTATATTTCATTAAAATATAAATTTTATTGAAATATTGAATTTTTATATATATTTTCATTTTAATTTTCACTTTTAATTAAAAAGTTGATTTATTTATTTCCTTATTTATTAATAATAATAAACATGGAAGCTCACATATTTGAGCTTCCAAGTTTCCCTTATTTAATGTATTATTTGATCATTGTTTATACAGTATGAGAAGAAAAATTTAATTTAAATTAAATGTGTCTAAACTTTCCTTTTTGGGTGAACTATACACAATATATTGTTGCTATCCATGAAACATATTGTTGAGTTTATGTATTGCTATATATTGTGACTAGTTGAAGAGTGCAGGAGGCAACAGATGGATGGTGGGCTGCAGGGGTTTATTCTGCAAAACATTCACGCTTCTAGGTATCACCGGGGAGACGAAAAGAAAGGCGATCAGATCCGCAACTGAAGCTGCAGAGAAAGCCACTAGGTGTTTTTGGATTAAGAGGTCAGAACCGTGGGCAATTGCTGCTGGGCCACAGCCTGGGTTGCCTGGGCGAGGGTGTCAGATGTTGAAAATCCCTAAACACCCAATGACCCCAGGATACATCACTGATGATGTGTCCCAGCGCATTCACCTACAGCAAAACACAAGTCATGGGGCACATTAAAATATTATGTAAAAATCCAAAACATCACAAACAGCAAGATTAAAGATCATCTTTATTTGAGGTTACTGTAATTGGAACATTATTGTGAAAAGAAAGTAGTCTTACTAGCAAAACAATAATAAAAATAATAATGTATTACACTGACAGTCAATCTTCCTTCCTTCATTTATTTATTTTATTTTAATTACACATGGTTATAATTGGCTAAAAGCCGCTTATTCTTTCTGACAGGTGAAATGATCAGTGGGGCTGAATTTTTATCTCCATGAGTAAAGCCTGGGCTGAAATATGGATAGAGTTTCTCAGTGAAAGCCTGACCAGTGAAAGAGTAGATATGAGACTTGGACTCCACATCATAAAATGAGACTAGACCTTCCTCATAGTCTACATACACACCCACCTTCTGGGGCTGGACTTTCAGACAGAGAGAGACAGACAGACGGTCACAGGCCTTATACTCACTTCCATTCCTCAACCACAGAGTCCAGAGTCCATTCCTTGGACTCAGAGTAATTATTCCCTTCCTGTTAACAGACTCTCTCGCCACACCTACATCCCACTCAGTTTTCCCTTTCACCTGCACCTCAAAATAAAATTTCCCAGAGGAGAAACCCTCCTTCCCCAGGACACTGGGACATGTATCAAACCTCCACGGACAGTCCGGGACAATCTGTCGTGCTTCTCCATATTCAGCTTGTTTGTCGTCCTCAGACAAGAATAGTTTCGGATGAGCAGTTTCAGGATCCATAGTCACATTCACTGAGAAAGATCAGAATATATAATTAGCAGACATTTTTAACATAGGCTATGCATTGTATGCAGTAAACAATACACAATAGTACATTGGTCTTTCATCAACTTTTTCTGTATTTGTCCTATTAAAATTGTCTTGGAAATGTTTGCCCTGTGTTTATGATTTATTTATATTTGTTACTTTTCAATTCCTAGAATTTCAGTATTAAAATATAAATATCCATTACTATACTGTATATATATATATATATATATATATATACACACATACACACACATATAAATATATATGTATAAATATATTTAAAACTATGATGTTTCCTATTGCTGTTCTATTAATTCATAATTTCTATTATTCATATATTTTTTAAACAGTTGTTTTTTTATTGTCATTGAAGAGCTTGAGATGAAATATGAGACATGTGATTTGTGAAAAACATAAAAGAAAATTCACTTTTAAGTAGAATTTGTGTGTGTAATTTCCAATCACCCGTTAATTTTGTCAAATGATGTAAAAAGTGTAAAAGTATTATTAAATCATATCTATTGATTAAGCATAAAATACTAGCTATGAAATCAGCTATGTGAAATTGAGACACTATTTTCTATGACCTTCAGAAAAAATTGAACCATGCATGTATATCAACTGCTGGACATTGTTTGACATTAAAGTAGTAAGAAAAGTGAGTTTTAAGAGTGTTAATAGTTCATATGACTAAACATGCCCACAGTATATTCAGAAACATTTTTTTTGAATGGATGTAGGAAAATTATATAGATGACTTGTACCTGTAAACTTCTCAATCCTCTTTAGCTCTGTGGAAACAATTTATACAGTGATTATTTTCTAAAAATGTATGTAAATAATTTGTAGAACTGTGCCAGTATTAGCTTTTAACAGTGCTGAATGCTTGCAAAATAAATACTATATTTAAATGTATTCACAATAAAAATTCAAAATACAAAATACCGAACATGCTCACCAGTTCCTGTAATCTTCACCATTGCACAACTGAGAACATCTTGATGCTTTGTCAGGACTATCCTCACAGCCTCCTCCTTCAGATGAGTGTCAGTACTGATCCCAGCCCAGATCTTGTCTAAAGGGCTGCACAAGGACGGATAAATCTAAAGGAGGAGAGAGAGAGAAATCCCTCAGCATGTTGAGTGTTAGCCTGTGACATGAGCAGAGGGAAACACTGACCTGTAGGAGGTGCAGGTGATCCTCAGTGTGAGAGAGCTGCTCCAGCTCACTGTTTCTCCTCTTGAGTTCAGCGATTTCCTGCTCCAGCTCTCTAATCAGATCCTCTGCCTGATTCTCTGCTGCTTTCTGCTTCTGCTCCATCACCTCCAGCAGCTCAGACTGACATCTCTCAATGGAGTCCATCAGATCAGTGAACAGCTCGACAATGCCTGCTTTTTCTTTTTCTGAGCTTTGCTAAGTAAAGGATAATGTATATCCAGTCTTAATATATGGCCACCATATTTGCATTTACAATTTTGCATTTAGCAGCTGTTTTTAGTGAAGTGGCTCACAAAAGAGGTTTATTACAGTCAAACTAATTTTGGATGCAAGCTAGAGAAGAGGCAAAATGCAGATACTTTTTTTTGTGGGTTGTGAGTGTGTGTTTAAGTGCATTGGTTTAAGAGCGTAGAGTGGTTAAGTGTTTGTGGAAGAGGTCTGTCTTCAGCTACTGTTTGAAAGATGCGATGGTCTTAGCAGTTTGGTCGGAGGCTGACAGCTCATACCAGTGCAGAGAGGAAAAGAGAGGGTGAAGGTGTTGGAGAGTGACTTTTTCCCTCATTGTGAAGGAACAAGGCATTGCTCACGCAGTGACCTTAGCTGACTTGTAGAAACTTCCAGTTTCTAAGCCTGCATCAAAACCTTAAATTTGATTCTGGCCACAGCTGTGAGATCGGGTATAAATAGGAAACGCAATGAACTGATAAAACGTATACCTTGAATGAAATTTAAATCGCTTTGAATAAAATCTGCCAAATGTAAATAATAAATGGGATCATTCAATATTGTGTTCTGAGCACATTAAATAAATCTTTACAATGAACTTACAACAAGACTAACCTTGCTGAGCTGTACCGAGCATTTGATTTCTTCAATTTTCTTCATTCTGCTCTGAATCATCAAATTAACCTCGGCTTGTCTTCTCCCAAACTGAGACTGTGGACAAAAAATAAAATTTTCTTTACAGCAAAGTTTGAAAGCCATTGAAGCACAGATACAGATTAAGCATCTCTCACCTTCCGCTCTTCACTCTCCTTCTCTACAGGAACAGTGTTGTGGGTTTTGTGGTCTTTCTTCGTACACGACAGGCACACGCACTTCTGATCATCTCTGCAAAAAAGCTCCAGCGGCCTCTCATGCTTCGGGCATATATAATCTTCCAGATTCTCCACAGGGTTGATAAGTTTGTGTTTCTTCAGTTTTGCTACAGTGTTATGAGGCTCTAGGTGAGTTTTACAGAAAGATCCTTCACAATGCAGGCAAGACTTCAAAGCTCCTCTCTTTATTTTTGTACAGGCATCACATGGTACTGCACCAGGTTGGACAGGGCTTTCTCCCCTCTTCAGTCCTTCAATGAGCTCTCTGAATTCTCTGTTGATGCCAAGATCTGGTCTCAAGTGAAAGTTCTTCTTGCAAAGGGGACATTGCGTGCCAATACTGCTGTCCCAGTGTTGAGTGATGCATTGCATGCAGAAGTTGTGTCCACACGGAATGGTTACTGGGTCAGTAAATAAATCCTGACATATTGAACACAGGCACTGTTCAGCCTGGGAACTGATGGAAGAAGCCATCGCTGGTGAGCGAGAGAGAAAAACAACAACCCAATGACTCTACAAACACACAAGATATCTCTTCTTGCCCCTCCTTTTTAAACAAATTGAACCAGTCAAACTGGTTTTGATATGGGATGTAAAATACAACATACACTTTAATTGGTATTACAATAAAGATTTGCATGAAGATACGAGTAAAGTTTGTGGCTTTTAAAATAATAGCCTTAGTACAATTTCTCATACATGAACAGAAATCATATTAAAAAGCGAGGGTGATGCACCAATCGAACAAACACTTAGAAAGGAACACTTTTGACTAACAAATAAGATGTTTTCCTCACCTCTAGGTCTGTGTGGTTTCTTGTGTGTTCTCGGTGCAGCTGTGGTGTATTGCAGGAGGAAGGAGAGCGTATATTGTCACATTTTCCTCATTGTACACACATCACCTTTTTTTTTTACAATATGTAACATCTGAACCCCTCCCATGCAATTATGTAGTAACTGACTGTATTCTGATGTACTGTGTGGTAACATGCTTTCATTCTGAGACCGCCTTCTCACTGCTTCAGTGAAAACAAGTTCAGTCGTGAGCAAATGTTCTCAGTAAGAAGCAATCTGTGAGAGGAAGTAAGAGAAATCTTCAGAATTGTATGTATCTGATGTGTTGTGTATAAAGTATGGCTCATAAACCTTAAGCATAATAAAAGGGGCGACAGCATGTTTACACTGACCGTGACAAACACAGGCTTTATCTGTACCAAACACAATTATCTGTATTCAAATTGTTTACAAATATTTTCTTTTACTAAATATATTAAACATTATGTACCTACAAAGCAAATAACACAAGTCATCCATTAGTGATTATCTAAATGATTTATTTTCGCAATACAATACAGGGATGTTTAGAATTGAACATCTGAAATCATCGCGAACTGTGGTGAAATATAATGATTAAAATGTATTTAACTGCATGTAATATAGATAAATATCAATACGGATCAAATTAAACCGTCTACTTCTAAGCCAACAGAGGGGCCATCTGGTTTTCAGCAAATTATGCAAGTGGGGAAAAATTAATTTCTTCAACAGTCATTCATATCCACTCTAGCAGCAACTTTAAATCACAATCAATATTAAGGATACAAACTGTGTTGGAATGTCAAAAGCAATCAAAATTATTAAGGTTAATTATGAGTTAAGTAAAAACGTTTTAAGTATTCGATATGTCTAATGATCAAACCAAGCTCAAATGCATAAAATCATGCCAATACTTTTACAGGAACTGATTAAGAAGAATGTGATACCACTGCATTTGTAACATATGAACACAGGAGAATCCATTAAAAGGGTTCAAGGATCTGCGTTGGTCCAGTGAACAGAAAGAAAATTCAGAATGTTATCAGAAAATCAGGAAAATATTATCAGGAAATATTATATAAATATAAGACAGTATGCATAGACGTTGAGCTAAAATCTACAATGAAGTTCAAAATAGTACCCAAATTTTCCAGATAAAATATAAGGCTTTAACAGAGGTTGTTTAGACAAATGAATGAGAACAAACTCAAGATTTTAAGGTTATGAACTAAAACATAAACTGCACAAAACATACACTATCAGTACAGTGTAATAAGTTCAATCAAATGTATGTTTTCATCGGTTACTACAATGTAGTATAAGACTAAAATGAGACAGAATGTAAGAAGTCGGTATTACAGTGTCCTTAAAAACTCAACAGTTAATTCCGAAATTAGAAGTTTTCAAATAGCGATGAATCAAAAAAAGAAAGGCCATGCAGTTGCTTTAGGCCTTAATACAGCATCTGGGGAAAGCCTTTGAATTCAAAAGCTTATGTGTGTGCCCAAAAATACTCATTATAACGCTGAATGATGATGTAAGGTGTGTGTGTGTGTTTGTGAGTGAATATGCATATGTGTGCATCTGACTGCAGAGAGAATAAAATGACCTTTGCATGGATTTGGCATAATTTGGCCCAATACGGACCTGGTTAGACTGGTTTAATTATCATTACCAAATACTGTGTTGAGCTGTTGGGTCACCCTAATGAAGGTGGTACGACGACTCAACTCTTTAAGCTTAGAAGCACCCACATATGTGCAGGTGGAACGAACTCCACCCAGCACATCTCTCACTGTCACCTCCACAGGCCCTTTGTAAGGCATTTCAACTGTTTTACCCTCCGACGCCCTGAAAACACAAAAATGACAATCAATATTAATCAACTCAAGAGTGGTGTTGTTGACAGTCCAAACATCTCTCTCGTTTTTAATCAAAATACAGTTGTAAATCAATCTGGCCATTATAGATTTAATATTTATGCCTTCTGATGAATAATGATGCTATTGTCTTTTTAAAACTGCTTACAGCAGAATTTGAATCATTATTTGGAGAAGTTTGTAGCATTGATTCTGTTATTTTCCTGTTTATTACTGTTAAGCTGCTTTGAAATAATCTGTATTTCATAATGTATTCTATAAATAAAGATTACTCGATTTCATATTTACCAAATAATATTTCTGTTATGTAATTTATAAACCACTAGATAAAATAATCCACAAGCTCCAGCATGATAGTGTCTCTCTCATGAGCTTACCTGTACTCTGCTACACCTCCTGCATGCTTCTTCATGGCTGTATCTGAGCTCATGCCATAGAACAGTTTGTACTTCTTGCCGTTTTTCTCTATGATTTCGCCCGCACTCTCAGAATGACCAGCAAGCATTCCTCCCAGCATCACAAAGTCGGCTCCAGCTCCTGTCACACAAGTTTAGCCGATCAAACACAAGCCTAATGTAAGGCAACAAGTAATGTCTGAATCCACTGTTTGTAGCTACTAAAATATCTTGCTTTCTTGTTTTATGGTATTATTACAATGCAGTGTTACCAAAACTCACCAAATGCTTTGGAGACGTCGCCTGGGCAGGTACATCCCCCATCCTACAGCGAGATGAAAAACAGATCCCACAAATACATGATCAAACCTTATATGTCAACAAAGCACGCAAGCAGCATGGTCTGTTACTCTTCACTGTTAACTCTATATAGCCTGACATAATGTCAGAAAAAATATTTGTTTAAAATGGAACAGTTTATTGAATCTTCAAATTAAATATAAAAGAAAAAAAAAGTGTTTGTCTTTTGTCCATATTTAATACATCAGGCTTGTATGGTCCATATAATATAATGAGAGTATGGAACTTATACTCGAGGGGGAAAACCTCAATTGAATTTTAGGCCCAAACTAAGCAAAAAATACACAATTTGGAGCACGATATTGGATATTGTATGTTTTTTTTTTTTTACTATTTACAAAAAGCAAGATTACATTTTGATATCTAACAGTATAAGATTTGGTAACACTTTATTTTAAGGTGTCCTTGTTACACGTTACATGTACTTACTATAATAATAACAATAAATTATGCATAATTACATGCAAGTAACCCAAATCCTAACCCTAACCATATATAGTAAGTACATGCAGTTAATTAATATTACATTACACTGTAACAAGAACACCTTAAAATAAAGTGGAACCTAAGATTTTTATAACAGAATAAGAGACCCCTGCATAAAATGCATATAAATATCAGTCACTCTATATTTCAAAATAACAGTTAGATAAAGTAAAATATATTTAAAAGCTTAGTTTTATGATCAAAGCTCTGTAGTTTGCAGTTTTTAGTGGCAATGCGATGAATGCAATACAATAACAATTAAGAGATAAATAAAACGTTCCTGAAAAGCCTTTTGTATTATATTTGACATCTACATTTTAACATGATTTTTCTAAAACATAATTAAAGTAAACCTAAGCTGCTTCAGTCCAATAAATGCTCATCTTTAAATATTAATAACAATATTATGCTTATTCCCATGTTTACTTCATAACACAACCTGAAGATGGCTGTAGAATTACACTAAAAGGCCTTCAGTCAGAGGCTATCAATCAGAGGACAGAAGGCTTGTAGTAGACTATGTGTAACAGGATTTTCATGTTGATAATTTAGAGGCTATAGAAATGCATAGTGTTAATGTTATGTAATGTTTTATAGGGTTAATGTAAGAACTTAGCTCTGAAACACAAGAGTCTCACAGATATAATGTGTCCACCCAGGCCGTGTGCAGCATCAGCACACTCAATGACTGCACTCAGCTGAGGATAACCCACACCGGTCTTCTTACGAGTGGTGCACACAGAACCTGCACACATGAACATACGTGTGAAGCTGGTGTAATATGAATCTGAACACCATCCGAAACTGTGGCGATAGACGACTGATGACGTCACCTGGTCCAATGCCCACTTTGATGATGTCAGCGCCAGCAAGAATCAGCTCTTCAACCATCTCTCCTGTGACAACATTGCCAGCCTACAAAATACGAATGGCTTTCAGAATATAAAGATGACTGGTATTGAGACAATGTCAATGAAATGTTGATCTGTTGTTGGGTAACTGACCATGATAGTGTGTGTAGAGAACTTCTGCCTCACGTCTTTCACAAAGTTGACAAAGTGTTCAGAGTAGCCATTGGCCACATCTACACATATGTACTGAATCTGAGGTACAGCAGCCAGAATGGCCCCCAGTTTCTCAAAGTCCCCATCACCAGTTCCCGTGCTGACTGCAATACTCTGGAGAAACAAAGATATAATTTAAATATCAATAATCTAGAGATTTTTGAGTAGATTTAAATTCTAGCAAAGATGTTGCTCACCTGTAAGCATTCTGGGTGTTTGGATGCAAACTCCTTCCAGTCATCCACACAGTAATGCTTATGGATGGCCGTAAAGAGACTAAACTACAAACAAATTAATAAATACGACAATTAATATAACCAAAAAGGGCCCAACAAATAATTGAATTCAGTGTAATTCAGTGAAATAATTGTAGATTTCATTCACACCTGATGTAAGGCTGAGGCCATTTCAAAAGTTCCCACGGTGTCCATGTTGGCGGCTATGATGGGAATGCCACGGTAACTTCCTTTTGAGTTTCTGAACGTATAACTGCGCATGAGATCCACCTGAAACAGAAGAGTGTGGAAAGTAATGAAAGTGAACCTAAAATGTAGTTTACAGTGTGATTGCAATGGAACTTAAACCAAGGCCAGACCAAACTAATACTCTATATGACATCTATAATGCAAATAAAAACATATTAAGAGTTACTAACCTCACTGCGAGATTTAAGAGTGCTTCTTTTGGGTCGAAGCAGCACGTCCTTGAAGTCGAGTTTGATATCATTTTCAATACGTGGCATGGCTGCTGAAGAGGATGGCCTTGAGACTGCTCTAACCGTATCTCACTGTCTGCAAAAACACAAGACAAGGGAAAGAAAAACGTTCCCACTCCTTCAGTTATGGGAGCTGCAGAGGCTGAGGAAGGGGGACGGTTATACAGGAGACAGGAAATATCCAGAATTATGTAAAAACTCTAAATCTATGATAAAACATTTTAGAACACCAAGTACTTCTCCCATTTCAGACAGGTGAGTAAAGCAATGCATCACAAAAAAAAGAATAAAATGAAATGACCCTTAAAAGTTTCACATCTGTTTCTGTTCTGCACATGTTTGTCAGATAATCTAGGTCATAAGATCATAATTGCTGCTTTTCTGTCATCTTGACTCTACATGTTTTTTCTGTCCATTACAAATAATTACACACGTGTTCTTATATATACACGCTACAAAGTAAATACTGTCCTACCTATAATTGCAGATGAGCACCTCCTTGAAGAGCTGGATAGAAGAGAATGAAACCGCTTTCCGGGTTGGAGGCGGTCGTTTTTGGAGAGCGGATGTTTACGGCTGTCAGCGCGTGTTACTGTAGTCTTTATGCGGACGGCTTGCGTGAAAATTCAAGTTCAAACGTTCGGTGAAAAACTACAGACAACGATTGATTTTCAGCTTACTGTCTCACTAAATGTCGCAATTTATGTTTTTTATTATTATTTAATTATTTATTAATTAATTATTTATTATTATTATTATTTATTATTTAAAGAGTTATGTGTATTTAAAAACTAAAATATAAAACAATTTCTTCAATTTACAAAGTTCTAAATCGTCAAGTAATCGAATGCCGCTGTGTTCCACACGGAACGTTTCCTCCAGACTCTAGACTGGTAGGAATTATTTTTCAGTGACGCAGGAACTTCGGTGGAGAAATTGTGGGAATAATTTGATTAGAGGTGTCTGAACTTCTTCCACCATCGCCTAATTAAATTCGCATTCAATTTCCCTGCATGTATTTCTAAAACAGAAGAAGCCACAATGCTAATTAAAGTCAAGGTAAGAAATGAACGAAGAGCAGCTCTTTCATTCAGTTCGTCAGGATGGTTCTAGACTGAGCTAGTGTAATTATTTTATTAAATACAGTAAGGCGTTGCGCATCAAACATCATTTTATTACAGCATGACGTACATAGATGATATTATAACAAACTGTGGTATGTAACTGATAAAAGACCCATTCAGAGGGAAATTTTATGTCTAAATGACTTAATCGTCGTTGTTTTTTTAAAGACACTCACTGGCAAAGAAATCGAGATCGACATCGAGCCCACAGACAAGGTACAATATAAAATGCGTAATGGTTTACAGCAAATGTTAAAAGATGCCGTAAAGTGCATTGATGCGTCCATTTTATTCAGGTGGAGAGAATAAAAGAGAGAGTGGAGGAGAAAGAGGGAATCCCACCCCAGCAACAGAGACTCATCTACAGTGGAAAACAGATGTAATGTATTTTACGTGCACGATAAATCATGCTCTTGTACATTTCTGTATTTTTATTCTAAACCCTCCATCTTCTCCACCTCAGGAATGATGAGAAAACGGCAGCTGATTACAAGATCCAGGGTGGCTCCGTGCTGCATCTGGTTCTTGCACTGAGAGGTGGGCTGATCCACTAGCATCCATCCCAGCAGCCTCCCCTCATCTGTGCAACCATCAGTCCTGTCTTGGCCACCTTAGATATACAGAGTACTCGCACATGTCACCAGAAACCATTTGAACCATCTGGACTGACGAGTGGTAGCCACTGCATTCTTTGTTTGTTGGAATATTCATCGGATTTTTCCTGTTAATGCCGCTCCCTGTTTATTTGTTAAGAGCATCATTGTGCTCTTTTTGTTATGTTTACAAGCAGTGTTAAAAATCAAGGTAAAACTGATGTATCAGTTTGTGAATAAAAATTGATGCAACCATATAAGCATGTAACAGTGTTTATTCTTTAGTCATTCAAAGGGTTTTCAAGTTTTCCTCAATTGCTTTGGCTCAATTCTTGAATGAGAATGTTTTTATCAAAACAATATGTGACCCTGGACCACAAAACCCGTCTTAAGTTGCTGGGGTATATTTGTAGCAATACAAAATTTGTATTTGTCAATTTGTACCAAAAATACATTGTATGGGTCAAAATTATCGATTTTTCTTTTATGCCAAAAATCATTAGGGTATTAAGTAAAGATCATGTTCCATGAAGATATTTTATAAATTTCTTACCGTAAATATATCAAAACTTCATTTTTGATTAGTAATATACATCACTAAGAACTTCATTTAGACAACTTTAAAGGTGATTTTTCTCAGTATTTAGATTATTTTTTTTTTTTGCAACCTCAGATTCCAGATTTTCAAATAGTTGTATCTCGGCCAAATATTGTCCTATCCTAACAAACCATACATCAATGGAAAGCTTATTTATTCAGCTTTCAGATGTATAACTTTAGAAATTTACACTTAAGACTGGTTTTGTGGTCCAGGGTCACATATGGTTAGATTTCTGAACAATAAACTAATCGTTCACACTAAATGTGAATTTCAGGTTTTATTACATCTGCAAAAAAGCTAGTTCCATTTTCTACTAAATGCACATGGCTCACAGATTTTTAGTGAAATTAAAATCTAAACATTCTTTCTTCATGTGAGCGATCCTGTGCAAAATAATCTTTTCAATTCTTAAAATCTGTCAGACATATATCTATGAAAGTTTTTTTGTTTTGTTTACATGCACCAGTGATAAAAAATGTATACATACAAATATGCATATTATGTTTCTGTGTTCTTCAGTATGGACATTTTCAACAGATGTGACAGCTGTGGAACTATTGAATAAGGTGACCATAATCTGCCATTCTCCTAACTTGCAGTAGGTGACAGTGTAGCACAGTTTTTCCTGTCAGTCTGAATAAACAAGTCTTCCCTGGTTCAGCATATAGATTTATTTGTCTTTTAATATATACTGTCCAAACAAATACAAAACATATAGTAAACAAGAAGACTCCGGTACAAACCGTTCACCCCCAGTTATGTGTAAGTGGTAATTTGAGCTTTATGGTCATTATCCTTTTAAACTGTACATATCTTAATATAATCTATAAAAGTCATTCTCATTGATTTTTATGTAATTGTGAGGACATTCAAAATATTAACATCAATCATTTGCTACTAATGTGACAATCAAATATGTGACAGAATTCATTTTGCATGGCTTTTGGTATCACCTGTATGATAATGTGTGTGTGGAAAGGAAAGCCAAATATTGCAGCACAATCAAGAGTCGCAGCTTCCATATAAAATATACATAGCGTTTGTGTTTAGCACACAGTAGGCAGTGCTGGATTATGAGGCACAGCTCAGGAGCAGCATTACTACAACCAAAGTTGCTCTGCACCTTCGATGATACATACAATGATTAAAGTTTATGCAGTCAGTCGAATAATGGATGAAAACAGACCTCTTCGCCACCTGACTGGGACAGAGGAACCAAAAGGCAGTGATTCTTGTGCAAGTTTGAAGGTTATAGATTTGATATTACAGTCTGTGTAAGGAATGTGGGGGATTAAGCTCATGCAAAATGAATGTGCAATGAATTACACTGATATATATTGCTTTTTACACAGCACCTACACACTACAGATCTGCAAAAATAATAATAAAACAAAGAACAACTGGCACTTTTCCATAGTCTTCACAAGTGGGTAAAGGTGTGACATCAATACAGAGGCACAATAAAAAGACCCTGTGACCACTAAAAAGCCTTACACGCTTGTATGGACAAGTGACATACATACTGAACACTTTAATCATGTACTCTTGAACTGAGCATATATTGTTTACTTACACAAATGAATATATTTTAAGTAATTTTATTAGAAAATGAATTATCTTTAAGGCTCTCCATTTAGGTGTATAGTTCAATTATTTAGTATATTAATGTAATCATCCAGACTATGTTTGTTAACTTGATCGATTGTTTCTAGTCCCTTGCATTCCACCTACAGTCCTATATTATAATATATTGTGCATTATAAGACTGATTTAATGAGCTCTTCTGGAATAATTGATTTCAAGTGTTTGAATATTCACATAATAAATGACAGGAAAAACTATTACATTCTCACAGGCTTTCAGCTACATCACAGACACTATATGTGCATCACTACTGTTTTTTTTTCCATATATAACCAAACGCTCTGCAATTTTGAATACATACTTGTGTAAATACTTGTGAAGTAATTAAACTGCGTGAAAGCAAACTTGCAGGTTATGACGGTGACTATAAAGCTGATGGTGTCAGGAGACATATTCTCTGTGTAAAGTCCACACAGAATGAAGATACCATTGCAACACTTAATTTCACAATGGCCTCTTTAAGTTTTCACTGAACACTTTTTATCTTCAAAAATATGAGAAAGAAAAATACTGTTCAGCAGTGATAATAACTTTATACAGTTTATGTAAATGTTTTAAGGCTAATAAAAGAGTGTAAATTGCCTCAGTACCAGAGTAACCTGGTAGAAATCTACTCTGAACCACTACAATTGGTTCTTATATATATATATATATATATATATATGCCTTCAAAATATGATGATTAAAAAAAGATCCCAGAGCTTTCCTTCAGGAAAGAGAACAGAGAAAATAAAATGTAAAAGAACAATAATTTTATAACGACAAAGGAATATGATTAGAACAGGACAATCAAAAATATCAAAATATATAAAAAGAAAAAGTTTTGGTGTGAAATGACATGATAAAATGTGAAATTAAAATACAGCTTTGGCTTATAAAAAACATTTATTCCTGGGAGTGTTGGGAGATAACAAAAAAAAAAAAAAGGAAAAATAAAGAGGGGGTAAGAATTAGAACATTAGAATGTAATCAATAATAAATAAATAAATAAAATTAACCCTGCCACCATTTCAGGTGAAGCCATTATGTATTTTGGCATTTTTAGCAAAACCGAAATGGAATTCTAATTCTCATAGAAAAGGAATGCTTCAGAAAGGTCTTTTCAAAAAACGCAGACCCTTCCAAACCAGTGTTTATAAATAATACATTCTAGAGCTTTATGTCATCCCACATTTTAATGTTGGAATTCTGTTGCACAGCAAATGGAGTAGAAAGCAGTTGCTAAGTGACTAGCAACTAGAGAGAACGGAGAACATTGAATAAGACCACTACAGCAGAACCACATGACCTGTGGAGCAGCTAGTCTCTGTTCATTACTCTCCTGAGCTTAGCCACTGCACTCCAGCGCAACCCCCTCTTTATGAAAAAATCTGAGTTTGATTTCCAGTGTCTATCTGAATAAATCTGGCAGCCTGTATGTGAGTGAATGAGTGTCTCCATATGTCTGTTCAGCAGTCAGCTGATTTCGGTGTCTGCTCATCCTCGGCTGACAGTGGAACCGACTGTTCCTTCAGTTCGATCTCTTCTACAGACTCCTCGTTTTTCTTCTCGTCCTCCATTGGGTAGACCACTACACAAAACTTCTGACCCAGGTATGTCATCTTTTCTGAAAACACAAAAAAGGAATTCAGTTTACGTACCATACCATTTTTCAGGATTTTTTTGATGAATAGAAGAGTTATTTGCTAAATGCATAAATGTAAATGTAAATGTAAGTTATTTGAAAAATAAATCTTTTGTACCATTATAAGTCAGTTTAAAGCATCCTTGCTGTATAACAGTATAAACTACGCGAGTACATAGTTTCTCATAATGATGTTATCATTAAGCTTAACACATCTTTGAACTGTGTTCAACTTACCAACAAATGTATTGAAACACTGTGGTTTGCTGTCCCAGTGCACGCCCAAGAAATAGACAGGGACTCCAGTAAGCATGATGGCCAAGCCAATGCCACACACCACAGGCTCAGTGTACAGAGAGAAAATCAACAGGAAGGCCCAGAACAGCAAGTAGATGACAGGCCACACCAGACTGATCTGTGAGTAGCAGAAGTAACGTTTGCAGTTAGAAGGAAAAATTATCTTAATTAAGGCTTCAGCTTATATGGGATGTATATACCTGGAACTGGACAATCACAACATGATGCAAAGGTTATAGCAATATCAATACATTTGCTAAACAGAATACCGGATAGATAACAGATGGTAACTAATCAGTAAAAAGTCAACAACTACTGAAATCACTGAGCAAAAACTTGCTACTATGGTTTGTTTTTGTTAACACTGGCTTTCGGTAATTCTTAGGACTTACTTTAATTGGCCGGTGCATATCTGGTTGTTTAACCCGCAGCACGATCTGCCCTGCAACAGTGACACCGTAGAAGAAGTAGTTGATGAAACCCACATAGTTGATGAGTGTGTACATGTCACTGGTGCACAGCATCAGAAGTGTTGAGATGCACTGCAAGAGAGCAAGAGAGGGTGTTTGATGTCAGAACATCATGAAGTCCATTCATACTCAAGAAAAGTGAGAGTGAGGTATAAAGAAGAGGGAGAAGGGGGTATATATACATATAATACTCACAGTGAAGAGCAGGGCTGGAATTGGGGTGCAGCGCTTCACATGAATCATAGCCAGTAAGCTAGGTAGATGACCTTCACGTGCACCCGCGAAAAACAACCTGAACAATGTGAGGAGGACCCAAGAATACTGTTATTTAGGATGCCAAATATAATCATTAGAAGGGAGTATGCGAAGACACTGACAGACAGAATCAAGACAGACAGACAGACAGATAGATAGATAGACAGTCAGACAGACAGACAGACAGACAGACAGATAGATAGACAGTCAGACAGACAGACAGACAGACAGACAGACAGACAGATAGATAGATAGATAGATAGATAGATAGATAGATAGATAGATAGATAGATAGATAGTCAGACAGACAGACAGACAGACAGACAGACAGACAGACAGACAGACAGACAGACAGACAGACAGACAGATAGATAGATAGATAGATAGATAGATAGATAGATAGATAGATAGATAGATAGATAGATAGATAGATAGATAGACAGTCAGACAGACAGACAGACAGACAGACAGACAGACAGACAGACAGACAGACAGACAGACAGACAGACAGACAGACAGACAGACAGACAGATAGATAGATAGATAGATAGATAGATAGATAGATAGATAGATAGATAGATAGATAGATAGATAGATAGATAGATAGATAATTGAGGCTTGTGTATGTATGAATGATGGATGGATGGATGGATGGAGGGACTGACCGAGAGGAGGTGAAGAGGGAGCCGTTGACCCCCCCAAATGTGGACAAGGCCACAGAGATGGGCATGATCCATGACATCACTCCCAACAGCTTCTCACCAAACGTCTGGGAGAGAGCAACAGAGTGGTGAAGGAGAGAAAAGAGAGACAAGCAGAGGAAAAGAGGACGTTGGTCGAATACATGCATTATCATGTCCATAATATCTGTGCTGTTTCATTAAGAAAATCATTAGAACTGAATGCAGAAGATTATTGATACTTGGGTAGATATGTCAAAGAATCTCCTGCATGAAGCAAAACAATCGTTCAGTTTGCAATATGGTAGTGTCTGAGTGGGAAAAATGGACACAGGTCACTCACCACAGCTACAGCATTAGAAGCCAGCAGTTCCTGAGGGCTCATGGCAGTGACGTAAGCAATGTTAGCGAAAACGTACACAAAGGTAACAAGGGGAATCGAGATGAAGATAGCACGGGGAAGGTTGCTGTAAGGAAAAATAAAAAAACAAAAGTGTTCAGTCAGAAGAAGTACATTGCATTATTTCAGCTACCAATTACAACTACAGGCAGATTCCAGCTGCCACTTCAGAGCATTGTGTAAAATTATGCAGTGATCTGTTTGGCTCTTTCTACTTGTGCAGTTTAATATACTATTGATCCATTATGTGGTTCTCTGCTGGATATTACAAACTTGTATCTCGTTAAAGGAACACTCCACTTTTTTGGAAATAGGGTCATTTTACAACTTCCCAGGAGTTAAACAGTTGTATTTTACTGTTTTTGAATCCATTCAGCCGATCTCCGGGTCTGGCGGTAGCACTTTTAGCTTAGCTTAGCATAGATAATTGAATTGGATTAGACCATTAGCATCTCGCTCAAAAATGACCAAAGAGTTTCGATAATTTTCCTATTTAAAACTTGACTCTTCTGTAGTTACATTGTGTACTAAGACTGACGGAAAATAAAAAGCTGCGATTTTCTAGGCTGATATGGCTAGGAACTATACTCTCGTTCCGGCGTAATAATCAAGGAACTTTGCTGCCGTACCATGGGTGCAGCAGGCGCAGTGATATTACGCAGCGCCTGAAAGTAGTCCCCAGCTATATCAGAACTAGCTACCTAGCTGGGGACTACTTTCAGGCGCTGCGTAATATGGTACGGCAGCAAAGTTCCTTGATTATTACGCCAGAACAAACGAGAGTATAGTTCCTAGCCATATCGGCGTAGAAAATCGTAACTTTTCAATTTCCGTCGGTCTTAGACTCAAGCTTTAAATAGGAAAATTATCAAAACTCTTTAGTCATTTTTGAGCGAGATGCTAATGGTCTAATCCGATTTAATGATCTATGCTAAGCTAAGCTAAAAGTGATCGGCTGAATGGATTTAGAAACGGTAAAACTCAACTGTTTAACTCTTGGGGAGTTGTAAAATGAGCCTATTTCCAAAAAAGTGGAGTGTTGAATTACTGTAAGATCTTTGGATGAGAATTGGCTTACACATAGGGGTCGACGAGTTCCTCTGTGACATAATTGAGGAAATTCCAGCCACCGTAGGCGAAGGACCCCTGTAGAAATGCTAGAGCGATCAGACCGATATCATAGTCTTGAAACGGCTCGAAAGCATTGGCCGGCTCCAACCAGTAATACTCGCCTGGCGAAAGAAGAAAGGGAACAGTAGTGATGAAATATTCAAAGGGAAATTCATTACAAAATGCCTTTTGTGTATTAGCTAGTTAGTTAATGTTTTAGCAAAAGTTTTCACCCGAAACAGCTTAAAGTAATCACAAAAACAGCAACTGAAGGTCGAGTTCTCTGGACCAAAATATCATTGTGAGTGTGACTGTAGTAAGTTTATGCAAATTCAGCTAAAATCAGCTGGATCAAGCTGGTAGTAATCTGACTGAACTGGTAGGCCATCCTGGACCATTAAAAAACCTGGTACCATGACACTTTTTTTTTTTCCAGCAAGGCACATTTGATCAATATGGTCTACCATCTCTGACAGATTCTCACCAGCTAGTAATCCACCTAAAGCAGCTTGAACCAGTTAGAAACCAGCTACCATGTTCCAAAATACAACTACAACTTTTAACTGGTTTGGGTTGGATTTTCTGAGCATACAATCTTTTTGTTCCCTAAGCCATAGTGTTAATACCACATTTCTAGGGTCAGGACTTTGGGTCACATGTACTCTCTGAACCCTCTCTGACAGCATATGTGACCCTGAAGACCCCACATTAAAGAACAGCCAGTGCCAACAAACCCAAATCCAGTTTTTCTTAGAGATTTGGTGTGGAATCACATCTGTCACTCTCATATTATCAGGTCAGCGTCTGAGCTAACAGGCCGCCAGCAGTGTGATTATTATTGAATCCTCTCTAACGCATCAGTGAAAGCTGCATTATCAGTGTTATTTTTTTATTAGAGGGTTTGAACCCAGCGACTTCTGCTGAGACAACGAGACAGAAAGGGGAAGTGCTGTGCTTTTAGTTTTTCTGGAGATTTTACGGAGCTACTAGAGATGAAGCAACACACCCAAGAGGACAGGGAGTCACGCATGCACACTTCTACAAACGTACACACAAGAACAAGCATGGCACGTACTAACACATGAGCACACAGACACAACAGCACACGTACACTCTGATATTTAGCACAGACCTTCTTGAATTGACCTTCCAGTAAGATATAACAAGCACACACACATACAGAGACATATGGTGCCTACCCTTGCAGATTTGTACGATGCCCATGATGATGATAAGAATGAGGGCCAGAAGTTTCCCTGCAGTGAAGACATCCTGTACTCGTGTTGCCCAGCGCACACTCGCACAATTCACCCAAGTCAGCAGCACTGTAACACAAAGACATGGAGGTTACAAGGCTGGTTACACACACACACACACACATTGTGAGCCTTTGGTGAGATTAATGGCCCCCGGCAGTTTGAGCAGTTTAGTATACCAAAGGATTATAAAATAATGCTTTCAGCTGTGAAGAATTAATCGGACACACAAATGATAAGCTCGGAATAGACCTACAGGAACACTTTTTAATATATATAAATGTTTGAATGCACAGCAACATCTGAGACAGATAGACAGGTGAAATAAGGCAGCACAAAATAATTATAATATGAAATTTTACCTTTACATTTATTGATTTAGCAGATGTTTTTATTCAAAAATGTATTCATTTTTTAAATCCACGATCAAGGCAATGCTAGCATCATTCTGCTGGAAACTTTCAAGCAGTGATTTTTTGACCTCATGATTTTAAAGAGATTACATGAAATGTTAGTACTTTTAAAAAAAATTAAAATGTGATTAAAAAGCAGGACAAAAAGTAACTAGTTAGAACATGTAAAATATGTTTTCTTATACATTCATATACATTTTTACTTATTTAAATTGTTGTTGAAAAAGTAAATGTTGAAAAAGTAAAAAGTGCTAAATAACGCTCACAGTCACATGCACAGTCTTCTGATGGCATGTGACAGACATATTTGGTCATAAAATCAGAGGGACGCAAGAAACCTGAGCACGCAAGTAAACTTTGAGTCTTGCACTTTTGAGAACTTGCAAGACATGCAAAAAGGCTGCTTCATGATTTGCACTTCAGAGTTCAACTTTGTCCTTTTTCATTTAAATGCTATTCATGTACTTGCAGACAAGCAGTAATTCAAATCACCCACCACAGCAGGTAGTTAAACAAACCGATATTGCTATGTATATTTAATTAACCTATCAACAGAGCAATTATATACAAAACTAGTGTGAACTGGACTTGAACTGAGACTGTCTGAGTACAATGGCCAAACACAGTGAGAATTCTTGGCTCTCATTCAGTGTCAAACTGCTTACAACTGAAACAGCATCTAGTCACGACAGTCGCTGACATTACAATGCAAGACAACTGCAATAAGGTGGAGTGGCATATTTTGTTGCATAAAATCCTTGATAATTATTATTTGTGGCTAATGGGACACAAACAGTTTGACAGTACAAAGCGACACCCTGCCTAATCCCTGCCTAATATAATGTGAAGGGAATGCAGTCAAACCAAACACTACTCTGGGCAAGGAGGTGTAATCCCAATCGTGTTTTGAGATAAGGGCAGTGCATTCTGGGAAATGGACTGGATGGGACGTCTTAGAAGGTGGTGTTTGTGAAACTTTCGGAAAAAATAAAAATAAGCATAGACAGGACTAAGAAAGTTACAGACCATTTCCTTACAGAATTGAAGTCGTGAAGTCTGCACTACATAGTATACCGTGCTAATGCAAGCATGCAGAAACATTGCTATGACAACAGCAATCTTACTGCAATAAGCTGCTTATAGTGGAGGTCACACACACACACAGGCAGGCCAGAGTTACTCATTTAACATGTTGTTGCCTTGATATCTTGGATTTGATGCAAGTACAAACATGTGCTAAACAATTTTCTCATATACAACAGCCTGTTGAACACAATGGGCTCTGTTTTAAGTGGACTGTCTTGCTCTTTTACTGCCTACATAGGGAGCATCCCAACTTAAAATGCATTGATCTGTAACACAAATAGCATGTCACAGGCAAAGTTTGTTCACAATTGTTTTCAATACAGTTAGCATGTTGCTAAATTAAGCATGTGATACCAGCTTTGATAAACCACAGTGCACATAAATATTTGGGTAAAATAGTGAGTTTTTAAGTAGATTGAACTTTTTAGTGCATTAAAAATTTTTATGACTTTTACAGTAAGTATAATAATATTCAACATTTCTCTCACTTATCACTTTTAGATTGATTTTTTTCACTGAGCATGTCAGAATAGTTTTGTCCCATTTTGCATACTTATGGCCTTTTGTAGTATAAATAGTGTTTACTCTGAAAATTCCAAAAAGGAAAAGTGCCTTTATGATAAAAATACCTTGATGATGCAATCGACCTTCAGTTTTCCTCATGTAGCAAAGTCTAAGGGTGTAGTGCGGCATTTGAGACACAACTATTGCCTTATTGGATTGTCTTTGAAAAATATAAATGCAATGTTTACAGTTTTTGGCCAAAAAATGTCGTCTCGAGTCAAATGGTAACAGTTTTTCTGACTACCTTTTGGAAAAGTGTTTGTGTCAAGAGTGTGCCTATGTTCCCTTAAAATGCTGCCTACTTAGGCATGTTCTGAAAGGGAGCTGTGCGCACACTTACAGACAAACTTTTCTCAGAAATGCTGTACTGTTCTAGAACAAGAGGTATTAAGGAGGTAAAGAAGTATAAAGCAGTAGGGTACAAGAGCAGGGACATCCTTTAAAACTGTGCCAAAGTGTCAACTTTTGCCCTTTCACTCACTTCCTGCTGTTCTCAAAACAAAACAAAAGCAAAACTAAATAAGAAGAAAAAAGCTTCAGAGCAGCTTGAGAACATCTGGTTAGTTTTAAAAAAAAAATCTTCCAATCAGAATCTTGATACAGTCCTCCCACATTAAGAGCCTACACAATGAATGCTGGATACTGGACAAACAGCTTATACTGGTTTACAAGCCAAAAGTTAACTAGATATTTCTCACTCAGGTTCATAAAAAGACAAAGGTTATGAACTGTTATTAAATTATTAATCTTTTTAAACGGCTGTTCTTAAATTGAAACTTATTGAAGAAAGGTGAAATATCACCTAATATCTTCTTTCGACCTCTCTCTCTCTTTTCCTAGGGTCTCTGTTGTTTGTCTGTCTACATATAGCATGCAGTATTTGTAGCTCCAGTGTGAAGTTTGCAGAAAGCCCACACTCAAGGCTTCTTGACGCCTTGAAAAATATCATTCCATTTATCATCACACATCCTTCTCTCTTTCACTCTCATCCCTCTCTATCCTATGCACATTTTCCCACAATCTTTCTGTCCACTCTCCCAGGATAAGACCCCTCTGTCACGGAACACTTAGAGCACCGTGGAAAGATGAGGTCTGGGTCCAAATGCAGGTAAGAATCTCTTTAATAACGAAACAAAAAGGCCAACAAGGCAAAACAAAACAGATTCAGAAACGGGATACATCAACGGCAACACAGTGCATGTTTCAACAGTAACTACGACTAATACAATAAATTACAACTAATACACCCAGACAGAGCAGCGGGAGTGTGGTGCATAAATAGTCCATGAAAATGGGAAACAGCTGGGAGTGTAAATTGTGACAGGTGTGTGTGATATGCGACAGGTGTGTGGAGTTAGGGGAATAGAGGACGGGAGATGGTGACCTCTGGTGGTGAAAGGAAGAACTGCAGGACCCGGACTCATGACAGGACCCCTTCCTCTAAGGAACAGCTTCCAGACGTTCTCAAGCGCCTATGAACTGTGAACAGGGGACGGCAGAACGGTGGGATGGGGGGGACCAGGTCCGTGTGCTGGGGGGGGGGGGCCTGGAGACTGAGGCAGCGCCGGCGGTATGGCCACCCAAGGCAGAACCAGCGGCCACCACAGCGGAGTGTGTGGAACTGCCACCTTGGAGCGGGCAATGGCGGGCTCCAACGCTTTGGGGGGCACATCAGCGGACACCGCAGCCTCGAGGGAACTTTGAGCGGACACTGCCGCTTCGGAAGATCTGTGCACGGGAACCACCGCCTCGGGAGGCTCGTGAGCGGGGCACCGCCGCTTCGGGAAAACCTTAAGCGAGCTCCGCCGCCTCGGAGGGAACATCAGCGGGCACCGCCGCTTCGGGAAGGCCTAAAGCGAGCTCCGCCACCTCGGAGGGAACATCAGCGTACTCCACCGTTTCGGGAAGCCCTGAAGCTATCTCCGAGGCAGCGGAGCTCGCGTCAGGCCTTTTCAAAGCGGCAGAGTCCGCTGATGTTATCTCCGAGGCAGCGGAGCTCGCTTCAGGGCTTCCCGAAGCGGCGGAGCCCGTTCACAGTTCACAGGTTCGTGAGCGGGCACCGCCACTTCGGGAAGGCCTAAAGGGTGGAGTTAGCTAAAGTGAGCTCCGCTGCCTCGGGAGGTTCGTGAGCGGCCACCGCCGCTTCGGGAAGGCCTAAAGCAAGCTCCGCCACCTCGGAGGGAACATCAGCGGGCTCCGCCGCTTCGGGAAGGCCTGAAGTGAGCTCAGCGGCCTCGGAGACAACATCAGTGGACACCGCCACCTCGGGAGGAGCGTGAGCAGGAACCGCGGCCTCAGGAGGACCGCAAGCAAACCACGCCGCTCGCACCGACATCAGCGGGGGTTCCTGCACGCTGCGTATCAACCCAGGATGCTCCGGGAACGGGCGCAAGGTACTGGGTGTGACCGACGAGGCTTCTGACGCCCCTTGGATTGCCGCATCGGGAGAACTGCGAACGGGCTCCGCAGCTAACTCCACCCTGAAGGCCGAACCGCTCAAATACAGAGCCAGGTTTATGTAGTCCTCCAGCGACTCCTCGGGGGTCCAATATGGCATCAGGGATTTGAAGGGCTCGGCCAGGCCTCCGTAGAAAAAGACCATGAGGCAGGTCTTCTCAATAGCCGACCGACGAGCCACTCCAACGAAGTCCCTGGCATACTCCTCAATGCTCTGGTCACGGTTTCACGGTATATATTAAACAATAATTCTTATCAATAACAATGACGCTTAAAAGAATAAGAACAAGTTATTTGAGTGAACAAATCCTTTATTGCAACAAACTTGAAATCATTTTAATGAAAGTAAGCCTCCCTTCTGAGGAAAAAAAACAAAAACAAAAAAACAATTACAAAATAAAGCCATAAGCCTTATGTATATCTATATCACACTTTAACATTTTAATTAATGTTTTAAAATGTTATCAAATTAAAATTTAACAATTTTTATTTTTGGCAAAGTGCTGCACAACAGAGGTATTCTAAGTTAAAACATGGACAAACATGATATTCCTTAAAAATAATGTTTCAATAAATTAATTATTATAAAGAATATTATTATTGTTGTCATAACTTTTAAGTACATTGTACAATGCTAATTTATTTGTGTCAGGACTTCAAGTTAAATTGAACTTTTATTTTGACGGGTTGTAACAGACCTTTGAGTTTAGTGTATTTGACAGTTTTTCTCAAATAAAACTGGTTTTCTCTCAGAGCAGCTCTGCTGATGTTCATGTTTATGTAGACGCTGAAAACACCATTAGTGTCATGCATGCATACTTCAGTATGTAGTAGATAAAACGGCGCCACTCATATCTACTTTTGATTTATCCATCCATCAGATGCGTTTTATGTGACAACCTCGTTAACTGTTATACTGTAAATCCCATGTTCACGACTGCACTGGGATTCCCTCTGCATCACGGAAATTATACAGCCTTATAACTTGTTATAAATGCGACATACCTTTATCTGCACGGAGGGATGATGTCCGCGAATATGAGCGAACATGTTGCATATTGCCTGCTTTTGCAGCCCCTTTGCGTCCACATTTTTTGCAAATTGGATTCGTCCTCAAGGACAACCCCACGTTCGTGTTTTTTTTTTATATCCAAAGTATTCCCATACTGCAAATTTAAACTTTTTTTCGGCGGGGGATGGAGATTAGATACAATCTCTGTCTCTGTCATTTCAGCAGAGTGAAGCAGCCGAAATAAATTGCATATGCGCAGGTGAGATTATTATATATTTTTTTTTTCATAAATAAACTGTAGATATGCAAATGTTTATGGTATGATAACCGTGTACGTTCAAACCGCGATAGACCGTCATACCGGTATATCGTTACAACCCTGATTGTGACAGGTGTGTGTGATATGCGACAGGTGTGTGGAGTTAGGGGAATAGAGTCCAGGAGGACGGGAGATGGTGACCTCTGGTGGTGAAAGGAAGAACTGCAGGACCCGGATTCATGACACTCTCGGCCTTCTTCATTCACACATCAATTCATCTCGCTCTTTCTGTCAGTCCCCAAACTCTGTTTCTCAAGCCCTGGCTTTGAATGTTTTTTTGCCTGAGCGTGATTTGACCTTATGGTCAAACATAAGAGGATGCAATGAAGTTCCCATTCCCGGCAACAAAGTGTGCATACGCTATCAGAGAAAAATGTCTAAAATATACGTGTTAATAAGTGAATCACAAGCAGATGTGGAAATAGTGATTGTGTAAGTTGTTGTTGCATCTGTGAGGTAAACAACACAAAACAATGTATTCAAAATACAGGATTTATGCAAAATTTGTCATCTTATGAGTTTTCAAAACATTAATATAACCTTAAAATATTTTCGCATCAAAGCCAGATGCTCTTTTAAATGTGATTTTTTAAATTTACTTATTGCATTTAAAATGATTGATTCTACTTTTTAAGTATAGAATTTTAATACCAGCCATGAACATGAAAATAATTATTAATGGTAATTATTAATTATTAATAATTAATGGTCTTAATGGTATCTTAACAGTATTTTAATATTTGCATTACCAGGACAGGTGACTAGGAATTGACAATGCTTACAAAAGTAGGCCTTATAGCAATATCAATAGTCATCTTAATATGCATGCCAAAATGCCTAACATTCCTAAATACTAGGACAATGAGATCTTTGTTTCATCTTCTGGTACTCACACAAGCAGATGGCAGCAAGCAGACGCAGACCATTCTCTGGGGGGAAGCAGGTGGGGAACAGAGGCTGCAAGACGTAGTTGGAGAAGGTGAGAGCAATAACCGCCTGGTTAGTGGGGTAGATCACCAACACAGCAATCCACAACCGCAGAAACCTGTAGCACAAAATCACACAGATGATATAATACTTCCCTAAAAAATTGTTTAACTATGTTTCATCTTAAAAAACACATAATAGTAATAACATGATTTGGGGTGCCCAAACTTGGTCCTGGAGGGCCGTTGTCCTGCAGAGTTTAGCTCCAACCCCAATTAAACACACCTGAAGCAGCTAATCAAGCTCTTACTAGGCATACTAGAAACCTCCCAGCAGGTGTGTTGAGGCAAGTTGGAGCTAAACTCTGCAGGACAGAGTTTGGGCACCCCTGTGATAGACATTGTATTATTTGGATATAGCAATACCTTTATTCTTAGGATAGACTCTCTTTATCACAATCATTTGTTGGTGCCGAGTGAAATCGTGTCACGACTGAGTGACCAGCTAATGGCTGTCCACTGGCAGTATCATTCATTAGAGCAGTTACCGTGCTAAGCAAAGGTTGTTGGCATGTGAGCAAAACCAGGGCTGTAAGGTTTGATTGCCCGCTTACTGCCTATTAGTGGATTAATACATTTCTAATGGCAGATACAACTACTTCACCAGATGGCTGCAATGCTAATGCTGTTAACAAGTTAATTACTATATAATGACTGATAATGGTGTTTACTCATTGAAAGGAGATTACAGGCTTTTGAGGGGACAGAACTAGCTATTCATTCTGAATTTTTTCAGCTATCCGCTTTATATTATTTTACATGAAAATAGTACTATTTATTGCACATTACATTACAATTTCAAAAGTTCACAGTAACTCAAAATATTTTGTTCACAATGGCTGCAAACTAAAAAAATATATGTAATTATTTTTCTTGAATGCAAGTTGAATTTCTGACTTATCCTGACTTACTGTCATGGCCCTACACAATAAGTTTTCCATTACTAATAATAAGTCACCTACTTAAATATTAAAAGTGGATGCAGCTTTTGGAAATAATATACTGTAGACTTTGGACTTTAACTGTTTAGAAGTAGCCTCAGGAACTAATATTAAAACAAATGATGGCTGAAAACCTCACCCTGCCAGGCCTCCGAAGATGTCCTTGACATAAGAGTAGTCGCCTCCAGATTTGGGGATAGTAACGCCCAGTTCAGCGTAGCAGAGTGCACCGATCGCTGTTATAACACCTGTGATGATCCATACGATGAGGGCCAGGCCCACTGAACTGGCATTTTCCAACACACCCTTTGGGCTGACAAATATTCCAGAGCCAATAATATTACCTGTAAAAGAAAAAAAAAAAGAGGTTGAGAAAACAGAAAGAACTGGAGCTGTCATGTCACCATATAAGCTTTCAATTCTCACCATGAACGCCAAAAAAGCACTGATTGTGTGTAACAGACCTGTGCCTAATGGATGTCTGGATGAATCTACTAAAGCGCTCCAATTTAAAAACCATTTGAATGAAATAGACTTTATCTTGAGTGAGGATTTAAAGATATTTTAGATTTGTAGAAATGCATTAAAGATATACATTTTAAAGTCAATATTTATTTTTATGTTTTGATCCATATTATAAATCTAAACAACTTCAAAAGTAAATTATAACACAGTACTACACAAAACTATAATTGTGTGCACACAGAAATTCACTCCAACATGCTCTTAAAGATAAAACATTCTTCAAGAGATTACAAGAGGTAACATTTTTATCCTAATCTTTCTCTATCTTTTTAAATTAGTGCTAGATGATGATCTGAAACTCAAAATAGATGTAGTTTCGGGAAAACATATAGTTTCCCAATTTTGGCTGGGAAATATCCAATATGGTGCTTCCCTTATTTTAGACATCCCTAAATTACTTCCCTACTTTAGAGCAGACTGTAATTTTCTGAGTTAGTATTCAGCGTGATTAATGGAGTATACACAGCAAATATATGGGGGCGTGTGTATTTGTCTAGCTGTATAAAAAGGTGTGCACTTAGTGCAGTAGTGCACCAACACTGTGTGATCCATGTCTGTTTGTGATACATATATTGGCCCCAAAAATATTTAGATAATTATTTCATCCATAAAAATGTCTAAATTTCATGCATTATAAAATATCAAACAAAGTGGGATTTTATTTCACTTATATGAGCCATTACTGCAATTATTTTTACCCAACTGGTCAATTTTAGCAGATGAATTAGGTCAAGGGTCATCAAACTTGATCCTGGGGGGCCGATGTCCTGCAGAGTTTAGCTCCAACTTGCCTCAACACACCTGCCTGGAAGTTTCAAGTACACCTAGTAAGACCTTGATTAGCAACTTCAGGTGTGTATAATTAGGGTTGGAGCTAAACTCTGCAGGACACCGGCCCTCTAGGACTGAACTTGGTGACCCCTGAATTAGGTCATGTTCAATCTGGTTCAATATGTTCATGTTCCATACATCCACAGACAAGACAACCAGAAAGTGCCATAATACATTTAGTCTTAATTCTGAGAAATGTATCTATTGTTCAATTACCTTGAAGTGAAATATTTAAAGCGGTCATCGGATGCCCATTTTCCACAAGTTCATTTGATTCTTTAGAGTCTTAATGAAAAGTCTATAGCATACTTTGGTTAAAATTAAATGGTAGTGTTAAAATGGTAGTGTAAAAAACACCCTTTTTAACCAAGTCAAAATCAGCTCAGTTTATAGAAAGCCGTTTCCTTGCATGTCGCTTTAAATGAGCTCTGCTCACCCCGCCCCCTCTCTTCTGTGGGATGATGAGCAGACTGTAAACTTTAGCCGCATTTAGCCACGAAACTTGCTAACTAGCACATTATTAGGAAAGATGATTTGCAAAGATTCATAAAAAACCCTTATTCTCACTTCTTCTATAGCCAGGGGCGTAGCCATCATTTCAGAAGTGAGGGGGACAGAAATATATATATATATATATATATATATATATATATATATATATAACATTACAATATAACTTTCTGTAATATATATAACATACCAGTCAAAAGGTTTTGAACAGTAAGATTTTTTATGGTTTTTTTTTAAATAAGTCTCTTCTGCTCACCAAGCCTGCATTTATTTAATCCAAAATACAGTTTTACTATGTAAAACAACTGCTATTTGAATATATGGGAAAATGTAATTGATTGCTGTGATCAAAGCTGCAGTTTCAGCATCATTACTCCAGTCTTCAGTGTCACATGATCCTTCAGAAATCATTTTAATATGCTGATTTGCTGCTCAAGAAACCTTTTTTAATTATTATTATTATTTAAAACAGTTGAGTACATTTTTTCAGGATTCTTTGATGAATAGAAAGATCCAAAGACCAGCATTTATCTGAAATAAAAAGCTTTTGTAACATTATACACTATACCATTCAAAAGCTTAGAGTCAGTATTATTATTATTTTATTTATTTTGGAAAAGAAATGATAAAAATTAGAACTATTAAAAATAGTTTTATTTAGCAAGGATAGTTTAAATTGATCAAAAGTGATGATAAAGACATTTATAATGTTACAAAAGATTTCTATTTCAGATAAATGCTGTTCTTCTGAACTTTCTATTCATCAAAGAAACCTGTAAAAATTCTACTCAGCTGTCTTCAACATCATCATAATAATAAATGTTTTTTTTAGCAGCAAATAAATCAGAATATTAGAATGATTTCTGAAGGATCGTGTGACTGGAGTAATGATGCTAAAAATTCAGCTTTGAAATCACAATAAATTACATTTTAAAATATATTCAAATAGAAAACAGTTATTTTAAATAGTGAAAATATTTCTAAATTGTACCGTTTTGCTGTAGGCCTACTTTGGATCAAATAAATCCAGGCTTTCTGAGCAGAAGAGACTTCTTTAAAAAACATTAAAAATCTTAATGTTCAAAAACTTTTGACTGGTAGTGTATAGGTAACTTTAATTTTTCTAGCTTTTAATTGGCTTAGAAATCAGATACACTGCTGGACAATAACCAATAATAATGATTTGTTTATATACTACAAACACTTTTTTATCCCATGAGGCAGAAACATCAGGTCATGCAACAGACTATCCTGTCTCTTTGAATTAAAATCTATATTTATTCACACCGGATCTTGAAAACCTTTATGCCAACACACTTGCCCAAAAAAGTGCGGGGGACGAATTTACGTGATATTAAAAGTGGGGGGGACACGTCCCCCGCGTAATCTATGCCCCTGTCTATAGCCTAGATGAAGCTGGATCACAAATGATTCGCACGAACATAGACGTATTTAGGCATTCACTTCAAAAACAAACGTTAATCCTCTGCGTCTTCAGCAGCTCAGATGTTGGGAGTAAATGACGACTGCTATGTACATTATTACATCCAACAAAAAAAAACCTCAATCACTTAATCGGAGACATTCTTGTCTTCCCCTGCACCGGAGTCGACACAATGGCAGATAGCTCACACCTCAGTTAGGGCGGGTCTACGGTAAGAAGGTCTTGTCAATCAACTATCGTGGGAGCGGCCTGTGCAGAACTGCATCATTCTGCCAGGAATCTCAGAACAGCCTGATTTGAGAAAGGGGATTTTAAATCACTGATTTAAAAAACACTGGGTGGATTTGTTAGGGTGGATAGGCTGGATGTGTACACACATTTCTAACAACACATTTATGTTCAAACAACATGTAAAGTGAATTTTGCATGCGATGACCCCTTTAAAAGTGTGTTTGTCAATATAAAATAAATTCCAGCTGGTTAGATATTTTGTTATACAATACAAAGATGTTCATACACTTTTAGGCCCCATTTACACTAGTGCGTTTTCATTTTTGCGTTTCAGAAATGATCTCCGTCTACACTACACTATCGAAAACACTTGTCACATGACCATTCATGCAGGTACAACCATAGATATATATAGGTAGATTCCCTTTTAGTTAGATGGCGGATGCATCTACAAGCTTGGAGCGGTCGAATGAGGTATCTACCTTTACATATCTATGGGTACAGCAATGAGCATGATGTTATTGTTTACACGGTCATCAAGGATACGCAGAGCGAATCTGGGCAGCCACGCCATCATTTTTAAAATGTCTCTGTTTTGGTCAGTTTACACTGAAACGCAACCCCGGAGTTTTCAAACTAAAACGGGGTCTGCTGCTTTTTCAAAAGTCTCCGTTTTCTACCTCGAAAACACCAGAGTAGTATAAACGATAGGCGTAACCATAGCAAAAGTTATGCGCTAGTGTAAACGGAGCCTTCAGCATCCAAATACTTTTTGAGGTCACGGAGGTACTGTATGAGAGAATAACTTGCACCATCAATAACTTGCAAATGTAAACCACCATTTCTACAATAAAACAAGATCTAATTTAGAACAATTAATCTATTACAATAAAAGTTACACTCACAAAACTAGTCACACTTTACTATAAAAGGTGCGTTTTCACCAAATCCACGTGAAGTGCTCAAAAACCAGAGGAATGCCAAAAGAAGACTCCCATGTGACTCAGGCGAACTGGACAAAGGAAGAAAGATATGTGAGATATGTGAGTCAGTTTGTGTAGTGTCAACCACCTTGGACTGTAACTGTGGTTTATACTTTAATCTACCCTGATTTCACTACATGTCTGGGCCTTTTACACAAACTGCTTCATGTGGAAATTCAGGTCTGCGTGAGCTGGAGAGTTTCTGCCTTATTACCTCTGTGCCCTTGAATAAGTCTCGGTTTTCCTGTGGGATTGTCACAGCAATTGTGTTCTGTAAATCACTTTGGATGCAAGTGTCTGCTAAACAGTCACTGTAAAACATGTAATCAGATGACTTCTTCTCTACAGCCACTGCTGTCATGATTTATTCACAGAATAATCTCATCTAAAAGAATATCCATAAACCTTTATGACTAGACCGGACCATTCAGCTTCTGTCTTTGGGTGTTCTCCCTCTTCAGTTCTCTCCTTTAATCTCTGTTGTGAAAAAGCTCGGTCAAGATATGATTATCACAAACATTCAGCATGTCCCATGACCTCAAAATACAAGTTACACAACTTTATACAATCATAGGTATCTTTTACTATTGCCAAAGCATGATTGATCTGGTTTCAGCCAACTAGAGTATTATTTGACTATATTGAAGCTGTGAAATGTGGACATCAACACGTTTTAAGATGTGATCCTTAAAGTGGCTGATAGATCATTGTGCACACTTGTAGATTGAGAAGTTTTGCTGACTCAAGTGGAAAAAAACGCAGATGGATTTCCTGTTCATACTGCATCCCTTTGCTTCCCTAGTGATTGATCACAGCACAAACATCACAGGCAACACAGCAGCAATCCCTGATTTAACATTCTAATTTGTCAGTCTACTCACATTGATCTAATCATACTGCGCTAAGCCTTGTCAAACACTACATAGAAGTCACGCCTTTCAGTTCAAAGCCTTTTTATACAAAAGTGTAATTTGGCTTTTTACTGTAGAACATGCATGCAGATTAGCTGCACCAGCTTGAAAATTACTGTTTTGTAGCATGATTTTAGATTTGAAAAAAGCTAAATTTATGATAGCGTTGTTGTCAGATTTGAAACATTAAGGTGCAGTCACATCTACTGTTTTTGGCACATTTTCGCAGACAAAATCCAGTAATTTTAACAAGTCCACACATCAGGAATTTCACGTGAGGGTGAAAGATTTCCCCACACGGATTTTGCAATCAGTTCAAGTTGGTCATGTGCATTTGGCGCGACCAGAAAGCTGCTTGGTTAGTTACTTTTTGTGAGCTTTGCTTCATATATCACTACACTGTTCACAATAGACAATAAACAGGTCATTGATTGCCTACATGCATTATAGCTGCGCAGGGTGGCGCCAAAGTGGGCACAGTAAACTGACTTACCTAAAACGAGTTCACTCTTTGCTATCAGCTTATCATATTTGCATGTCAATCACTGTGCAGAGATATGGCTCATATATTGTGCAGTGATGTATAATCCTGGTACTTTGGTACTTTTATTTATTGCTCTTGCTATCATGCTTGCTAAGGTGAATCCCTCTCAACTGTCCTATTGATTTTCTTTCATGCCTCTATTGATCCAACTGTTTCTGTGGGTCTGTAGCCTTGGTAGCCAGATGTTTCCCTTTTACAAATTCACATATCAAAATCAGAGTTTGGGTTAACGAAGCAAGCCATTTGAACATAAACATGGTCTTTTTTCTTTAAATAGAACGGGTTCCACTGTGATCTGTAATGGTTTGATCACCACAAACCCCATACTATCAACACTGGTTTTCGGTTCTACATCAACTGAGAACTTAGAAAGAAAGTAAAAATCAAGACCTTTAGTTTTATTGGTTGAGGAGCACACAATCCAAATATATTCAATATTGATTATATATAACAATAATCTTCACTTTGATTTAATTTTAATCATCTTACTGAAGAATTAATTGAGTTGCTGACTGGTTACATCTAGTTTGACACACATAAAACTTTGTAAGCTTGTAACCAGCTCGATTGTATGATGTTGTATAATTAATCCAAAAGCATCTCTCTGTAACATGTGTTTCCATTCTGACAATCCATCTAAATCAACATCCAAAATGGGGCTAAACAAAAACCACAGAAAATTCACTTTCAGGTCCATGCTTCATTTCCAGGTAAATGAGGGTTCAATATCACACCGAATGGGTTGATAAGGATAAGAATGGCAGCAGTTATAAAGTATTCTGATAAATTTAATAAAGCACACAGAGAACAAAGTCTTGATGAAAGCTTTGAGTGATCCGAAGGGACAATCACCTGATAATAATGTTCACGTGGGTCGACTGAGAGCATGTGAATGTGGGACCTGACCTGATCAAGATTGCTGAAGAGAATTATCATATAGCGGCAGTTAAAATGTGGGTTGGGATTATCTTGGGTGGGTTTTGCTTTTCATTTTCTTATCGTTAAATCAAATATATTTTATAGCTTAATGCTGCCTAAAGCAATAAATGAGAATCGCTCTGCAATGTACTCAACAAAAACCAACTTGACAATTTAACAAAAGTTCAGTCACGTTTCCTGTCTTCGCTTCCAACTCACTTTTGTGGTTTCTCTGCCACTGAATTTTTTTTTTATAAAAACCAGAAGAGAAAGTGAAGAAGTTACTTATTTAAAATTAAGTTATTTAAAAATAAGTTTTTTAATTCTTGTTCCATAGGTATTTTAAACCATAATGTTCTATTCTCAACAAAAAATGCACATGCTTATTTTGCAGAAGTCCATTGGCTAGTGACAGTAGAAGTGATACTGAAAAATGGTCAGTTCCCAAATCTGCTTTGTTGTTTTGAGTAAGTAATATTGTTCTTTTATATGCACATGTCGTTTGTTATCATTACATTGTTAATATTTAACTACAAAAGACTGATCTATAGTGATCTAGTATTTGTATGACCAATACTGATTATTTTACTGATCGATTAATAAAAAATAAAAATAATTTAACTGCAACACATGCCAAACATAATTTCCATGAATATTTTAGAGTAACAACAACAAAGATTTACACTGAAAATATTAAAATTGAAATGCTATCGTTATCGGCCATTAAAAACCCTTATCATGCTCTACTTCAGCGCGCGCTCTACATATAGCCTACACTATATCTCAACGTAAATGACCTATTTTCCATTTCATAGGACTGTTTAGTGTGTAAGAGAGAAGCAGACTGGAAGATTTCAGTTTCATTCAGCATCAAGCCGTATACATCCAGTTGACCGTACATCCTTTAAACCCCCTATGAAAAATATATTTAAAGGAACAACAGAACACTCACCGACAATAATGCCACAAGCACTGACGAGACCAATCTCCTTCTTCAACGCCACCGATGACTGTCCTGCGGCATTCCCCGTGTCTGCATCCTCGCTGGTGCTCGGGGCTGCGCTGCCTCTTTGTCTCGGTCCATCCGTCATGTTGGTAATTGAGATGTCCAGTCCTCAATATTGAGCGGTGATGCTAGAGCCGCTTACCGCTGGTCAGATCTCAGATGGCGACTGTACTGTACACATAAACAGCCCGTATACTATCTCAAATAAAAAAATATGCTATGCGTCCTTTATCTTTCCTTTCTTATCAACGTGAGGCTGCTCTGAAACATGTGTCAGTAAATATCTTGTGTAGTGGCAGAGTAAGATATACAATGCAATTAAAATAAGGCACTGTTGATGCTATTGAATGTTAATTTCCTTTCCGTGCGTTAAAAATCCAAATACAGCTCTAATTTCGAGCGCATAACAAAAAACTACAGTAATACTCCAGTATCAACTTTTATGTGTCCGTTTGTTGCAGTCTGTGAAGGCTATCCAGGTATTAATCTGCCGTTTTATACCAAAACGCCACGCCAACAAACCTGTTCAGACAATTCTCCTTCTTCCTGTACCTGTCCAAACTCTGATGCTTCCTTGTTCTTAAGACAATGCGTGCATCATTTTGGCAAGGACTCCTGCCAAACGCCTTTGTTCAGTGTCTGCGCGCTGAAAACAGTTCTCGTCTCCAGTGATCCAAAGCATCAGTCGTCCAAGCGCCTCCAGTCTGTAGTATTTACTCCTTATGTCAGCCCCCTCCATAAGTACAGTCGCGCCTCCTCCCCTTCCCCCACGTCACTCTTGTTTTTGTGGTCTACACACCTCCCTCATATGCCCTGGCAAGCTGTTGAACTGCACGGTAAGGAATATGACCTACTTCAACCAAGCAATATACAATTTAATTTTTCTGTCGCTTCTTCCTAAACATCTCAATGTGTTTGCTTCCAAAGCCTGGTGAAAATATTACACTATCTCACAAAGAAGGCTGAGGGACTTTAAAATGCGTTACAAATGCTCTAGTATGTATGTACACCTTTTAGTAATCACACGTCTGATTAAAAGTATGATTAAACGTTTTAGGAAGTAGGCTAAAATAGTTTTTATACTAATCAAACTGTGTCCCTACACCAACCCTACACCTAAACTTAGCCCTCACAGGAGACTTTGTGCATTTTTAGATTTAAAAAAAAACACCATTTAGTATGTTTTTTAAGCCTTTTGAATTACGGGGACATAGGCAGCGTCCTCATAAACCACCTTCATATCGTAATACCTCTGTCATACCCATGTCATTATACAAATTTGTGTCCTCATAAACCACATAAACATGCACACACACACACACACACACACACATATATATATATTATATTATGTTTTTTTTTTTTTTTTTATGTGTTCACAGATCCCGCACAAAAACATATGTAGCCATAATAGGCTGTACTTTCATAGATCACTTTTTTCCCCTGAGACATCTGAGGTGTGAATATATTATGGCTAAATATGTTTTTGTGCCTATTTGTTAATGAGGGATCTGTCAACACATCAATGTTTTACATTTTTTAAAATATGTAAACGAAGTAGAAGTTATAGATTTTATTTTGAAATAAAAGCTCAAATTAGACACCAGTCCCCAAATGGCATGTACAGCCAGTCTGATGGTATTTAAACAGGTATGCACAATTCAGAAACCCTTTGCCACTGCCATCAACTGAACTTAATTTTTTTTTAAATTGAGGTGGGTGGAAATATTTTACAGTGCATCTTAAAAGAAACCAGTTTTAGACAGGCCTCTAAGGCACCATAATGTCATATCTAATGATCCAGAACAAATGTTTTAGACCAAGCAAATATTTTGTAGATATTATTTATTAGATATATTAATAGACAGAAAAGAGAAGAGTAGGAGGGCAGTTGAGGTAAATGTAATGTTTTTGCCACTGCATCACATCATTCATTATTACGTGAATCAAATTGGACAAGAAGACTCCAGAACTGTATTGGCACAGCTGTGCTGTCATAGATAAATGGGCTATTGCTTGATATCTTAATGGCTCTCATAGGCACACACACGCACTGCTCCACACACACATGTACACAGAGCCACACACAGCCCTCATGATGGCCTTCTTTCTCATTAATTTGCTCAGCGAGCGTAAGCAGGGCATTGGGCCAAACTAAACCAGTTAAATACCATCTTACAAACATTAGTCAGCCGTGTATCCAAGTAAACAGATAGTACACGGGTATAGACCTTAGAGCAGCTTTTACAGGTTAATATGACATTCGTTGTGAAATGAGATGAAATTCATTTGACATCAACACTCATTCTCTAAGTTTGATACAGACTGTTTACTCTCTGTGTAATCTCTTCATCTCTAATTCATGAACTCAATGAGTGTGACAAGGAGAGATGATTTCAAAACAATATTTCAGTGGTTGTATTTTCACAACATCACATCACAGTAGTTTCTAACTGAACATTTTTTTTTCTCATGTTTTAAGCAGAAACCTGTTTTAAACAAGAAAAAATGTGCAAATGGGGCGATACTTACTTACAATACTTAAAAATACTTGTGTCAAAACAAATACTGATTATAATATAATATAATATTTCTTTGCATTGCAGAACTTTAAATCTATTTAATAAAATAAATTCAAAGATTCTGAATATTTGTCATGCATAATTTCTGGTTAATGTTTTTGCTGCTTTTTATTCCCTTGAACTATGCCTACCATCAAAAACAAATATTTTATAAATCATCCGAAAATGGTTAATGTTGTCTTAAAATATTTAAAATGCCCTTTAACCTTCACTAAGTGTAAACGTGCATGTATGAACTGTGTAAATGTGGGTTACACTAATCTTGTCTGGACTGACCCAATCTCCTCCTTTTAATCAGCAAGACAGTGGACAGATAAACATGTCAAATCCACATGAGTGAGGGGCACGTTCAGCTGAAGGCCTGAGGAAGTACACAGGAAACAGACAGCCGTTTTGATGAAACTTTCCTATCTGATCAGTTTGATAAACGATACCTGTGGAGAGTGCAAAATGCTGATGGACACAAAACTTCAAGTTATAATGCGTGAAAGGAAAAGAGGGCTGAGAAAATGGGAAAGATACAGCCAGTAAAGAAAGAATGTATTGTGAAGAACATTTCAAAAACTCTTACACGTTTTCAGAGTGAAAGAAAAAAGATAAAAATGATGGGGAAGAAAGAGCATTGAGTTTAAACTGCAGTGGATTGTCAAATGTCAGCAACATTTAGCCTTCAACACACAGATAAATTGTTGCTTAAATTGATATGGCCACTATTACCCTTTGTCTCTCTGTCTCTGTCTTCTCAGATGCCGCACACAAATACTCTACTTTCTCAGTGATAAGAGGGCACTAGAAACTACTGAGATTTGCAGAGTTATGAGGTTAATTAATACCCAAAGCTTTTAGTTCTGTTTACTGCCCAGTGGCTGGAAAAAATCTTAGCAATGACAATATCAATACAAAAACAGAGCTCAGCAAGACAAACAAGCCCAGCTTAACCTCAGAGAAAACTGAACTATAACCAGATCACATTAAGAGAGAGTAAAATTCGGAGATACCTAATCGGCAGCAGGATATAGAAAGATATTGCCCAAGCAGCATCCCTTTCTGCTAATTTACGGGCGATTGACACAGTAATATTTTTTGATAAATGAATATGGACCATGACATTTCATTTTACCTGGCTTATATCACACTGGTGAATAATTAAAATTTCACATATTTTTAATACAATATTATAGCATGTGAGTAAACATTATTATTGTAAATAAAATATATAACAAATATAATATGAATAAATGATTATAATATGAATTTCAGACATTCAAAAGAGCATCTGATCTTCTGCACAAAGGAGTTCGCATGCACAATGTCACACAATTACTCATTTGATTAGTGACTCAGAAAAACGGAACTGCTTTTGAGTTGTTGACCTCAAGGCTGCTGAGTCATGCTCTGCGACACATACCAGATTTGGTGCCTGCACACTTTATTTAACACTTCACAAGAAGGAGTCTTATGCAATGTGGATGAAGTTCCCTTAGTAGGTAGGATGGAGGAAATGAAAAACAGGACAGGCTATATTTCAGTACGTGTACATGTGGCACACTGTATGTGTTTGTGTGAATACAGAGAATTATAAACTTAGTTTGAACTTGTTAGAGAAAGAGATAAAAAGTAAGAGTGTAAGTGAAGAAAAAAGAAAGAGAGGCATGTAGCGAGGGGTCGTGAGTATTTCTAGGAAGTGTAATTTGATACATCTGTTTACCATACACACAGAGCACATGTGCTCCAGGAATAATCTGTCCAAGAACATAGATATTCATAAAAAAACTGAACACACACTCAAAAGGAATAAAACTATATTTACATATATGTTTTTGTGCCATATTCAGTTCTACAGCATACATACTTTAACTCTAAGTGTTTCTTTTGTTTTGTCTGTAACTGATATGCATGTTTGTATTTGTGAGCAAACACATACCCAAAGTTGTTGTTCGAAACCTATATGATTCCTCCTTTTGTGGAACACAAAAGAAAATATTTAGAAAAGTGTGTATTTTTTGTCCATACAGTGTGGTCAGTGGAGTTTAATGTTGTTTGGGCCCCAACTTTCTACAAAATATCTTATTTTGTTTTATGCAAGAGAAAGAAACGCACACAAGTTTGGAATGACATGAGGACGAGTAAATTATGACAGAATATTTATTTTTGGATGGAGTATCCTTTTGTGGGGAAGTCGTGGCCTAATGGTTAGAGAGTCGGACTTGTAATCCGAAGGTTGCGGGTTCGAGTCTCCGGCCGGCAGGAATTGTAGGTGGGGGGAGTGAATGTCCAGCGCTCTCTCCACCCTCAATACCACGACTGAGGTGCCCTTGAGCAAGGCACCGAACCCCCAACTGCTCCCCGGGCGCTGCAGCATAAAATGGCTGCCCACTGCTCCGGGTGTATGTTCACGGTGTGTGTGTTCACTGCTGTGTGTGTGCACGATGGATGGGCTAAATGCAGAGCACGAATTCCGAGTATGAGTATGGGTCACCATACTTGGCTGAATGTCACTTCACTTCACTTTTAATATTAACCAACACATACAGTTGGATATGTGTGTTTCAAAACTCTGCTTTTGTTTTGTCCCACCCTTCCCACTATGTTTCTTTGTAATTAACTGTGTATATACATTTCTTGTGGAATGAGAGGGTGTCTTTTGTTTTTAATCATAGGTGGGTGTTTCAGTGATCAATCAGAGTGGTTTGGGATTAGTGTTTTCATCAGCAGCACAATAGCAAAGTGTTAATTACATTTAGCCAACCATCATTGTTGAACTGATCACCCTCTTTCATCATCTGTTAATGATACTATTAAGGCTTAAGCAATGCCTGTCACATCTTAATTATGAGGTTTTTAATACATCTTTGTTAATTGCATTTAATTAAATCCACAAAATATGAAAGATCAGTGATCATTTACTTACTCATGTTGTTCAGAAACAGACTTTTTTCTTTGTCTATAAAGTGGAAGTCAGCAAAACTGTTTGGTTGCAATGTTCTTCAAAACATTCTTGTTTGTGTTCTGCAGAATAAGGAAAGTCACACAGGTTTGGAACAAAATTATGTACTATTCCTTTAAATTCGCTGTTCCTGTCATATTTGTTTGCTTTTCTGGAAAACTGCTTTTCTCTTTCTTCCTATTTGCCGGTTTGGTCTCTCCCCCTCTTCCCAGTGTTCTCTGTTTTCACTTCGCTCCTCACGCTCTCCTCAGCGTGATCATGTTTTTGGAACTCTGGTTCAATCCAGTCTCCTCTGTCTCCCTGCTTTTCCTCTCCTCCCTTGCTCTGTTTTTCATTTTTGTGCTTTGCTGTCCCATCAGAGACATCCACTTTTGCTCCCCTGAGGCTCTTCTGGTTTTTGCACGTGTGAGAATTTTTTTAGTAGGTAAATTACAAATTACTCTGTCGTCAAGAATGGAACAAGACCAAGTTGTGTTATGGGTTTGTGTGCTGGATTTTCTGTCAAACACTACAGAAAGGGACAGTAACTGTTTCTTTCTTTCCTCTCTGGTCTTAAGTGTGTGAGAGGAACAACATGTTTTCCTATGCCTTATTTCTCAGAAAGACCAAATTCTTCTCCCAGAAATGCAGCTGTAAAGTGTTTCACATTTCACACATGTAATGTGGTTTACGTCTCTGCTGGCTGTATTATTTTAACAGGATAAATATGTTAAACTTTAAATAAATGCAGCCTTTTCTTTTGCAGATGGTATAATCTCACGTCACTGATACATTGTGATGTCAAAGCATGGTGTGGTCCATCATTCAACTGAAGAGCTCATGAATTATTCATGTCTATGTCAGAGATTGTGCTAAACTTATCTCTGAGAACCTGCACCACCAGACCGATTGTTACATTTTATTTTATGGCCAGTGTACAGTACTTGACTCATGAGTACTCAAAAAAAAAAAAAAACTATTTAGCTTAAGCTAAAGCAAAGCTAAGGAAATAATTGCTAAAACATGAAAATACAATGTTTTAATAGGTTTTAATGCATCATTTCAAAGAGTGTTGCAATAGGTTTCGTTCATAGCCATGAAGCATTGATTTGCTACTTGCTGGTTGGTTTTTATCAGGGGGAGAGATATTACCATTCTAGAGAGCATGCCGTATATGGTAAGGTTGGTTAGATGTCCCCATTAGCCCCTGCTGGTGCATGCTATAACTACAACATCTGGCTGTAAACAGCACCTTTTCCAATTAATGCCATTCAAAAGCATATGAGCCATAAATAAAATGGTATGCATGCAACATTTAGATCTGTTTTTTCTTAACCAGTGTCTGATTCTGTGCTTTGCAAAGAATGAAATAGCCTACTAAACCTGCTAAAAGTGATGTTTGTCAACATTTACAACAAGTATAGCTTATACATGGCCTCATAGTTTACAAACATGAACAAAATATTACATATCTATAATTTTGATTTTATGGGTCTAATAATGGTCTATCAAATAATGGCCTATGCAGGGCGCACATGCATCCTTTCCCCAATAGATGGAGCCAGCAGAATAAATAAGAGCTCTTTATGAATTTGTACTCTGACATAAACTTGCGGATTGCAAAAGCTGATTCCAAATCATCAGTTCTTTCTGTTGGATCTATCGGCTGCTTTTGACATTGTTAATCATCATATCCTCCTGTCCACCCTCTCATCACTAGGCATCACAGGGATTCCACTTCGCTGGTTTGAATGCTATCTCACTGGTAGGTCTTTCAAGGTGGCCTGGTGAGGGGAGGTATCCAGAGCACATCAGCTGGTCACTGGGGTTCCTCAGGGATCAGTTCTTGGACCCCTCCTCTTCTCCACATACACTACATCACTGGGTCCCATCATACAAGCACATGGTTTCTCCTACCATTGCTATGCGGATGATACACAGCTCTATCTCTCATTTCAACCAGATGATCCAGCAGTAGCTGCACGAATCTCAGGCTGCCTGAGACCTCGGCATGGATGAAAGAACATCACATACAGCTCAACCTGGCAAAGACTGAGCTTCTTGTCTTCCCTGCCACTCCAACTCTACAGCATAATTTTACCATCCAGTTAGGTTCATCAACAATTACCCCATCAAGTTTGGTCAGAAATCTTGGTGTAATCTTCGATGACCAGCTGACATTCAAAGACCACATTGCAAAAACTGCTCAATCTTGCAGGTTTGCATTGCACAACATCAGAAAGATTAGGCCCTTCCTTACACAGCATGCTGCACAACTTCTTGTCCAGGCCCTTGTCATTTCTAGACTGGACTACAGCAATGCTCTTCTAGCTGGACTTCCATCATGCACAATCAAACCTTTACAAATGATTCAGAATGCAGTGGCACGATTGTTCTTCAACGAACTCAAAAGGGCCCATGTCACACCTCTCTTTATCTCCCTGCACTGGCTCCCAGTTGCAGCTCGCATCAAGTTCAAGACACTAATGCTTGCATATAGAACAGCCACAGGCTCAGCACCCTCCCACTTATGAGAATCTACATCCCCTCCAGAAGTCTGAGATCTGCGATTGAGCGACGCCTAGTGGTGCCATCACAAAGAGGCACAAAATCAATTTTCCAGAACGTTTTCATTCACTGTTCCTGGCTGGTGGAATGAACTTCCCACCCCTATCCGGAATGCTGAATCCCTGACAATTTTCAAGCGACACCTGAAAACTCATCTCTTCCATCATCACTTGACTGCATCTAAAAAAAAAAAAAAAAAAACACTTTGATTTCTTTCTTTAACCTCTCCCTGTCTAGCTAGTATTTACTCTGAACAATGCCTGAGACTTTGTATTACAAGCACTTCCTGTGTCTATTTGCCTCTTTATAATGAATCGCTTATTGTATTCATCGATTGTAAGTCACTTTGGATAAAAGCTGCTGAATGAATAAATGTAAATCTAAATGAATAAATAATGAATGAACATGCCTTAGGCTGAAGGAAATGTAAATTCGCATTAGTACAGTATAGTAAAATGTGTGTGTGTGTGTGTGTGTATTAGTGCTGTCAAATGATTAATCGCATCCGAAAAAATTTTTTTGGTAACCCTTTCTATGAAGCCCATATTTATAATATAAGGGTATTCTTAAGGCATTATAATAAATGCATAATGCATTATAAAAAAAAAAACTTATAATATGTTATATCATCTTATAAATATTCATAACAACAATTATAATACATTATAATGCTTACACATTTGTGGTTATAACTTTTAAGTTTCTGATTATTTATTACACAATGAACACCATATTAAATCTACTTTTACATTTATAATGGACTATATGTCACACTCTCAGGAACAGGGAAACGCGGAGGCGAGGAACTAAGAACTTTAAACTTTATTGATAAGAAACTCAGGGATCGCGGGAGACACAGATGAAGACGATCAGACCGGACCCAGAGGCAGGGAAACACAGGGCTTATGAACACAGGAGAAAACTAGATAATTAATGACACAGGGCTGGGGACTAATAAACTAATGACAACAAACGAGGACAGGAACAGGAACTAACCAAATATGGGCACATGAGAGGAGGAGGAAACAAGACACAGGACTGACACTATACATCTTGACATTGTTTATTTAAGATCTGCACAGTATCTTACTACATCTTGTAAGTGGTTAGGTGTGGAGTGTTATTTTAGTTTTAATTTATGCATTTAGCAGACGCTTTTATCCAAAGCGACTCACATTGCATTTACAGATTTTACATTTTATCAGCTCTTGCTTTCCCTGGGAATCGAACCCATGACCTTGGCATTGCTAGCGGCATGCTCTACTATATGAGCTGCAGGAAAGCTTTATTAGCGTATTAGTAGGCTTAGGTTTAGGTTATGGTAGGTAGAATGTTGACGTACTTGCAAAGTTACTTATAGTCAGTTTGTCTGTTGGGGAACCATCAAAATAAAGTGTTAGCATATATTTATCAGACATACTACTAATACTCCAATGACTGCTAGTTAACATGTAGTTACAGAGTTACTTATCAACAGCTGTCTAAAGAGTATCATCAAAATAATCAAACTGATATTACACTAAAAATAGTTCAAAGAAAATGTGTCATATTACACATTCACCTGATCTGATATCTGAGCTTATGGCTGTTTGAGAAAAAAAATATTACTATTATTATTACTATACTTATAAGTGGTCTTTGCTTTAAGTAAAGTAGCATAAGAAAGATGGCAAGATATGAGACTTACAGCATAATACATTATAAATATGAGAAATATAATCCATTGTAACTTAAGTGGATGCAACGTGTTCACTGTGTGTTATAAATCATCTAAAAACTATAACCACAAATAAGTAAATATTATTATACATTAAAACTGTTCTTATGAATATTCATAAGATGATATAACATATTATACAGTTTTTCATAATACATTATGCATTAATTATAATGCCTTAAAAATACTCTTATAATGTATTATAAATATGGGCTTCATAGAAAGTGTTACCAAAGTTTTTGTTTACATAATATATGTGTGTGTGTGTACTGTGTATATTTATATTTATATGTATATATATTTATATATTTATGTATATATAAAGACACACATACAGCATATATTTTGAAAATATTTACATGTATTTATATGTATATATTTATATTCATATAAATTATATAATAATATAAATATATTTAATATCTTAACATAACATATTTTTCTTAAATATATACATATATATATATATATATATATATATATATATATATATACACACACACTTAAAATAGGCTACCTTATCAACATTCTCTAAGACTGTGGGAATCTTGACTTTTAGTTGTTTTATTTTAAATAATTTTAAATTTTTAAATAATTTTTTTTGTCTATTTTGTCCTGGCCCCTAGGTTCAGAACCATTGTTCTGTAATGAAAAATAGTTTTACTTACAATTATGAAAAGCACTGGTTTCTCAACAGTCGAACAACTGGATAACAAATACCCTTATTAACCTGTAGAGGCCACTATTCTATTATTTTTAAGTTTTACATAAGACACTTTGCTTTGCCAAGTAGCTAATGAGAAAAAAGCCTTTTTGTATTGTAAATCCCCTATTTGTAAACTCTTTGTAAAATTACTTGCATCATAACAAACACATACATTATTTTTCATAAGCAAGTGTGAAGTGATTAACACTAATGTTACAAGAAATGAGTTGTTTATATTATCTTGACATATCCCCCTCTTGTTTGGATAAATGTCAAGAATGTGTCACCACCATTTAGCCAATCAGATGAAAGACAGAAGGAGACCGATTTACAGATTAGAGTGAATTTATGGTGCATGTGTAGGACTTAAAATGTGTCTGTATATATACAGTTACCATGATGGCATGTAAGAAAAATACATGAAAAAAAATATATATATATATTATATATATATATATATATATATATATATATATATATATATATATATATATATATTAGGGGTGTAACGGTACACTTATTTGTACCGATGTGTACCAAACGAATGCAGTATTTTTATTGATTTTATTTCTTCAGGAAATTCAAATAGTAAATGGTTGGTTCAGGCAAGAATCAGTAGCTCTTTGAGCTATAATCTCACAATACTGCTAATCCTTGTCTGTTTTGTCCCGTCAAAGCCATGACAGCTGGGATTCACACGTGGCATTCATTTGTATTAATTTAAGTTTCAGCCCGGCTCAAAATGCTACGTTATACAGCCAAACTGTGGCCGGCCCACCTAAAACTGCGTTGAGCATTGAGACTTTGTTTTAGTTACAGATAAAAATCACAAAAGAAAGGAGGAACAAATAAAAGAGACAGAGAGGGGGGTCAGATCCTACTTGAGATTTCTCTCCCCACAAGACCCCCAAGAGAAAACAAGAGGAAGTAATAAAGACTGGAGGCTCTGCTTACAAAACTCGCATGACATGTGGACTCTTAATATAACGTTCCTTCGATTTAAAACCTGTTAAGAGCTTATCTGCTTGTCAAATAAATTGTGTTGCTTTTGTATCCATTTCATGCTTGTTTTGTCTGCAGCTCCTCGCGATTATTCTCATTAGCAGATGGCTCTTTTGGTATCTGCCTGGTAGTTTGGTGAGATTGTTCATCTGAGAGAAGACGAGTGCCAGACATATGGATTTGATCAACAGGCCCCGTGCTGAAGTTTTCTTTGGGCATGTTGACAGGCCGATAGACAAACGTCTCTCTCTCTCTCTCATTATCCCTCACACACACACACACCCTTATTCTCTCACAAAGGCATTGGCTGACGGACAGTCTGGAGAGCTCCAATGACACACAACCTCACTCAAGCACTCTAGGGCAAGCAGAGGAAAAGAAAGAGAGAAGGGCAGAACAAGTAGGGGATAAGCAAGAGAACGGGACGAGAAGAAAAGAGAGAGACACTCACGCCTCTGACTGCCCCTTTTTTCCTCCTCCGCCGCTGCTCTCTTTCACTCTTCCTTCTCACTCCTTCCCTTATTCTCGCACCAGCACACTCACCCTCGCTCGTTCTCACCAAACTTTTTTTCACCATCTCGCTCTTTTTAAATGATTTTGAGAGAGAGGGGAGATGCATTTGGAGGGTGTCTGAAATCCAGGAGCTCCACAGATGCCTGAGACCAGCGGAGAGATAAAAGACTCACCCTGCTTGGAAAAGATAGAGAAAACTAAAGAAGAGAAGGACTGCAACAAACTTATACGCCTCAATATTCCACTAATATAACCACTACAGGACGCTGGAGTTTGTGGCTTTATCATGGTGAAACTAAGAATTGCATTGACTTTAAGGTTCACCTTACTGCTCCTGTACTGGTCATGCTGTACTGGTTGGGTGGGCCAGGCTCAGCAGTTGTCCCTGCGGGGTTTGCGTCAGGCAGCCCAAACCCGGCAAAACCTCTCTGAGAGCACGGAGAGCAAAGTGGAACGTCTCGGCCAGGTCTTCCGAAGGAACGTGCGTCTTCTCCGGGAACGGGGAGGCTGTCTGGATCTGGTCTTCCTCGTGGATGAGTCGTCCAGCGTTGGAGCTTCTAACTTTGGGAGCGAGCTGCGATTCGTGCGGAAGCTGCTGTCAGATTTTCCGGTGGCGCCGGAGGCAACACGTGTAGCGCTGGTGACATTCAGTTCCAAGAGCCATGTGGTTACAAGAGTGGACTATGTGTCCGCACCCAAAGCCCACCAACACAAGTGCTCGCTCTTCAGCAAAGAGATCCCCTCCATCACCTACAGAGGAGGTGGCACCTACACCAGGGGGGCCTTCCAGCGTGCAGCGGTAAGAGCAGCTGTGTAATCACAATGTCTGGGTCTGTGGAAAGAATTTAAGCACTAAATGAAATGTAATAGATAAAAGAAGCAATAATGAAGATAAATGACAGACCTTAACATTAAGAGTCTAGCCACCTAATCTAGATTGAGTTGAGTGAGATGAACTTTGATTTATACTGAATGAATTCAATGTTCCTCCACTGCTCTTTAATGTTCTTCAACTAATAAACGAATAGATAGCTATTGAATCTAAATCACTGAAGCACATTTAGCAGAAACAGGACTGCAAAGTCAAAATGATGGATGAACAACACATAAAAGTCTCCATTCCTGGCAAGGTACCTCCAGATGTCATCTCTAAGTTAACACTACCTGGTTTCCTGTGTACTCTGATCTGGGACAGATAACCACAGATACCATCTATCTATGTAGGACTTTCTAGAACAGTGGCCATACTTTTAAAAAAAGTGCATGGTAGGGCCATGCAGGTTGATTTGTCCCCTGTCAACTTGCATTAAAGACTTTGGAAAATAGGGAAATACAGGGTTGATGATTTCAAGTTGGAACAACTTGAAAACTTCAAGATCCAGACAATGGGAAAAGACAGCAGCAGTGGTGACTCATATCAAATATATTAATTTTTCTTAATTTTTCAGTCTCACTTTACAGCAATGCTATAAATTGCAGCAAAATGATTTATTGCCTCATCTTGCAGCCTACTGCAGCTTCTACTCCCTTTTTCCGTTACAAATGATTATGACGTCTGTGTTTTCATACATCTTTCTTGTCCTGAATGACATTTATGGTTTGAAAAATGGTTTCGCCAACCCAGATCTGCAAATGCATTAAGTTGTTATGCAAGCACAGCAGGAAAGTCCTTTTGTTCATATGCAATTAATTGGCATTGCAGTCAAACTGTAATATTTCATGGTTTTTGGCTCCTTCCGTTGACTCTAAATGGCGTGGAGGTCTGGAAGCTTTTACCAGACACGTTTTCAATCTTTCAGAGCTGCACAGGTCGAAGGCCTTATCCACAATTCTACTGCCCAGCTGAAGTGCATAGAGAGGCCAAACCTCTCTGATCAGATTTGCCTTTTAGCAAGAACATCCTCAATTGCCAAGCCTCTAATTCATTTACTCTAATGCATTTGGAGAATGAAATGTTCAGTTGGCTCTAAATGCATTTTATTTTGCTATGGCTGATGATTGATAAAAGCTGCATTGTGTAGTCTCACAAACCCAACTTGCTAATAAACAGCAGGGTGGTGAACCATTTAGACTGACTTGAGAATCTGCCATTTAACAATGATTATTTGAACTACACTGAACAAAATTATAAACACAACACTTTTGTTTTTGCCCCCATTTTTCATGAGCTGAACTCAAAGATCTAAGACTTTTTCTATGTACACAAAAGGCCTATTTCTCTCAAATATTGTTCACAAATCAACAATAAATCTGTGTTAGAGAGCACTTCTCCTTTGCCGAGATAATCCATCCACCTCACAGGTGTGGCTTATCAAGATGCTGATTAGACAGCATGATTATTGCACAGGTATGTCTTAGGCTGGCCACAATAAAAGGCCACTCTAAAATGTGCAGTTTTACTGTATTGGGGGGGTCTGGGGGGGTCGGGGGGGGGGGGGGGGGGGGGGTCCCGCCCGAAAACCAGTCAGTATCTGGTGTGACCACCATTTGCCTCACACAGTGCAACGCATCTCCTTCGCATAGAGTTGATCAGGTTGTTGATTGTGGCCTGTGGAATGTTGGTCCACTCCTCTTCAATGACTGTGCGAAGTTGCTGGATATTGGCAGGAACTGGAACACGCTGTCGTATACGCCAATCCAGAGCATCCCAAACATGCTCAATGGGTGACATGTCCGGTGAGTATGCTGGTCATGCAAAAACTGGGATGTTTTCAGCTTCCAGGAATTGTGCACAGATCCTTGCAACATGGGGTTGTGCATTATCATGCTGCAACATGAGGTGATGGTCGTGGATGAATGGCACAACAATTGGCCTCAGGATCTCATCACGGTATCTCTGTGCATTCAAAATGCCATCAATAAAATGCACCTGTGTTCGTTGTCCATAACATATGCTTGCCCATACCATAACCCCACCGCCACCATGGGCCACTCGATCCACAACGCTGACATCAGCTCACCCACATGATGCCATACACATTGTCTGCCATCTGCCCTGTACAGTGAAAACCGGGATTCATCCGTGAAGAGAACACCTCTCCAAAGTACCAGACGCCATCGAATGCGAGCATTTGCCCACGAACTGCAGTCAGGTCGAGACCCTGATGAGGATAACGAGCATGCAGATGAGCTTCCTTATATTTGGTAATGTAAACCGATTGTTGCAGCAGCTGTCCGAGTGGCTGGTCTCAGACAATCTTGGAGGTGAAGATGCTGGATGTGGAGGTCCTGGGCTGGTGTGGTTACACGTGGTCTGCGGTCGTGAGGTCGGTTGGATGTACTGCCAAAATTTGGACAGATTTGTGAACAATATTTGAGAGAAATAGGCCTTTTGTGTATCTTTGAGTTCAGCTCATGACAAATGGGGGCAAAAACAAAAGTGTTGTGTTTATAATTTTGTTCAGTGTATAAAGAAAAGTCTGTCTAGACACTTTGAATAGACAGACAGACATAGATAGATAGATAGACAGACAGACAGACAGACAGACAGACAGACATAGATAGATAGACAGACAGACAGACAGACAGAAAGGTAGACATCTACGGATCTAAGTTCTTACGTAATCTCTCTTCAGTTCGCCCAGCGCTCCTGCTGATTCTTGCTCTAACCACAGTGTTTGTCTTCACTTAGTGGGCATTCTGGGTTGCCAGATCCCCAACTCCTTTTCCATTTGCCAAACCAGAGCAGAACTAGCTCTCCATAAAACTTATTTCTCTCTTTCTGCTGTCCTTCTGAAAGTTAGTGAATGCTTTTAGTGCTTTCCAAATTCTTTGCCTGCTTTTCTGATCAGCCTCCTTAGGGAGTCATTACATCAAAGTCCTTGACCAAATGGATTTGAAATTTCCTATTTCCGATGAATGCTCATCTCGAGTAGGATTCTTCCTTTCCCCCAGCAGGGATTCTGTTAAGAAGGGGAAGTCTATGGGAATTCTATATAAGCACATTTGAAAACACACCCACCCACACATAATACATACATACAAACATATCAAGAGTTATTCTTCCTCGAAAATACATGTTAATTTATCTCCTCTCAAGTAGCGTGGAGGTGAAAAGGGCAGTAATATTTTTTGCATCATTGTTAGCGTACATCTCTCCCGTTTCATCCCTATGTGACCCTTCCTCCTACAATCCCCCATCAGAAATTCCAGAGAATGTTTCTTTAAAGTGCCATTGACCTCTCTGACCTGGTTTTTGAAGCACAAGGCAGCAGGAGCGTTACTGTCATCGAGTATAGACAGATCAATGTGTCCAAATATCTCATATTGTGTCTGCGAAAACATCTGTCAGCAAGCCTCAGAATGTGCTGTGCAAAATTAAAGCAAAGAAACAGAATGAAAGACCTGGGACAGCTGTCAAAACACACAAACGTGATGTTTGGTGTTGATACAAATGACTGGAAATTCACTATGAATGCTTTACAGGTACAATGTTTTATCTATCTATATTAATGCAAAGTGAGTGTGTACTTGTAGAAGATCACTATTTTTCACAAATAGCTGTAAAAAGGGCTGAGCGAATAAGAAACCGAGAAAGTCGTAACAATGAAATAGAAATGGCTGTACAAAATGCTTCTTTTTGGCATGCATGCACTGATGAAACTCTGGCACTTCCCGAGGCTGTATTTGTGTTATTAAGACTGATTAGGGAGATCCTTATGAGAGACAGCCTGTACTCTACGAACCCTGATAAAACAGTCAGAAATGCCTTTAAACCAGCCTGAGAGCCACAGATATGTCTGCAGACAGCCAGATAAGGGCCCTTCGGTCTTTAACTGTCTGAAGAGGCAACGTGTTTTTACAATGAATCAGTCTTAGTCCTATTTAGGGGCTTAATTGCATCTCTGAGTTGTGTTGGAGGAACAGATTGCTTGGTTGCTTGTTACTAAATCAGACACATGAGAGACTGAAATACATAAACAGCAGAAATATGCCTAAAAAAGTGATGGATCAACAATGAGAGACAGCATGAGACAAGAATTAAAGAATCTTATTGTCTGGGACACACATGTGACGGTAAAATTAATGCAATATGATGGCATGAGAAAACCTTCATCTGGTCTTCATCCATCAGTTGTCCAGCATTCATTCTGCAGGGAAGCAGGAACACTCAGCTGGGTAAAATCACATCTTATGTGTTATTGTTTCTTTGTCCACAGTAGACAAAATTATGTTCTGCTATAGAACAGTGGTTGTAAACCAGGGGGACTCGGAAAATGTATAAGTGGGCCTCAAGACGACTTAAAATGAGACAAAACAAGCATTAAAATAAGCTAAAACAAGTAACAATCCAGATATGTCTTAAATTAAATTCATACATACTCAGAATTTCTGGTAGTCTAATTTTATAAAAGTGATTTCTAGATCTGGAAAAGTCATGTAAATTAATACAATCATATAATGGCATGGGCATTTTTATGATGAATGTACATTTTGTTCTTGCCAAGTTCCAAAATATTTTATCAGACAGAATTTGTGTGTAAAAAATATTTTAAACATTCTTATCCTTAATATTTATCTACAAATCACAAACAATTGGAAAAGCCACGGGCCTTTGAATACTGTTGTCAAGTCAAGTCACCTTTATTTATATAGCACTTTATACACTATAGATTGTTTCAAAGCAGCCTCACGGTAAATGAACAGTAAAAATAACAGAATCAATTAAGCAAACTTCTTTAAATACAAGAGAAATTCCAATTCTTCTGTAAAACAGTTATGGCAGGACAATAGTGCCATTACACAGCACACATCAGTTCAATGATGATTCAGTCCAGTTCATAACTGTGTAAAGTTCATTAATTGTGAAAAAATTTCAATTCAGCTACATGCAGCTCTACTGAAGGCAAGAGTGTCATTTTTTTTAAACTCAGTTCAATGTTGATTCAGTTCAGTTCAATAACAGTGTCAATTCTGCAAAATCCATCAAATTATGAAACAAATTTAATCCAGCTATTAAACAGCTCTTCAGAAGACAAAAGTGTCATTATTCTGCTCAATTCAGTTCAAATTTTATTTTCATCCGAAAGTGTCAGTACAGTCAAATTCATAATATTTTTGAATATTAAAAAACAGTGAAATGTGGAAAAAAATGTGGAGCGGTTGAACTCAAAAAGAACCACTGCATGAGAGACCCTTAGTGGGTCCTGTCTGATAATGTTCCTGCTCATTTGACAACAAAACTCCACGTAGCTGCTGGAGCATAGTTATAGTCACACAAATTGTATTATTGCAATTGTCTCGCCTGCAGTATTCACCTCATGCCAAACCTTTATTCTCTTCTCACATTATTCCTGCTATTAACCACAACTTTCAGCTTCAGATGAGCCCTATTCCACACCCTGAGATCTACACACGCAAATGCACTTTAAAACTACAGTTGCATTGCAACTGTAAAACGCTTCAACACAGTGATTACTGGTAACTGGACACTGGAGTAAGTCAAATATAGAGTGGTGCTGGTGTTCTTAGTCTGACTGCACCACCAGCACAATCTACTGGCAAAAAATGCATGATATTGTTGAGAGAAAAACGGAAGAAAATAATAGACAAAAGACAGAGTTTCTGTTTATTTTAGCACTATTAATGGCCCCATACAGTGAGGTAATTTCTGTAACAATGCAAGAGGTCACATTTCTGCTCTGAAGCATGAAAAGATAAAAGCATGCGTTTTTCCACCAGCTGCATACATGCACCACCAAGAGAGCGTAACTAACATATCTGGAGGCCCACTTCATCATCCTGAATCACCTGCAACTCCCAGATGTTATTTTTGTTTTAAGAGACCACTGTGGCTATGGGATTCATAAATAGCAACAGGTGATGTCTGAAAATGTTTCAAATTAAGAGTGAAGTTCCACGAATTATGCTTTCATAACATATAAATTAGGATTCATAGGGTAGGGCTAGTTAACAGTTTTGTTAAAAATAATCCAAAAAAGGTTCAAGACAAAACAACAGCAAAATGTGGTAAATGTATCAACACAGCAATTTTTGGCTATTTTACTGAATTTTGATAGATGTGATATGAATTTTCACTTTGGTTTCGCTTGGTCTGTGCATAGTTAACCCAAACTCATCTGTCACAGTACAGATCATCGTATCAGAGAGACTATTTCAAGTGGCTTAACATGCATTATTGCATTTTGCCAAATAGGCCATATACCTTAAAATTTTCTTAATAAATAATAAACACAGGGAAAGCCAACCACATGCCAATATTTAAGCAACGAAAAATATGAAATTTCTGCTTTAAATATGACTGGCACACTTTACAAAATGCCTGCGTACCATACCTTGAAAAATGTAATAATATTTATAAATAATAAAAGGACAAAAATTGTGTTGCTTAATCTATTAAGTTTATAAATGTTTGCAAAATGTGCTGTTTACTTTGAAACCTGCATCTGCATCTTCATGGCAAAACGTTTCTGTCTGCACTGATGAAAGTTCCTGAAACACTATTATTCTAAAAATCTACCAAGACTGTACATTTACTGTATAGTGATTTTATTATTCCAAAACACTCTAAATTTGAGGAGGCAATATTTGTCTAAAAGAACACAAAATGTCAAAAGCACTGTTTATCTAAAAGAACTGTAAAATTCCAGAGGCAGACCATCTTAATAAGGGCTCTATCCAAAGGCGCCTGGTCTGTGCCTGTGACCACACTATGATATGAAGGCTAGTAATTGGCAGCTCTGTACAGGCTTTCCAGGAGCCTCACTTAAAATACTTCACAGCTAAGGCCACAGTTATGTCCTTTAGAGTTCAAAGCAAAAAGCAAGAAAAAACAGTCAGGTTTCACCCACAACACTCTAAGTAGCACTTGCATCCACTTGCTGTGTATTGTGTGTGTCTGCAGTTGTAAACGTTCTCATATGTGCATGTGTACATGTGTGTTGAGGGGGAAGGGTAGGACATACCACAGAGGAGAAGCCACGGAAGTGCTGAAATGGATAACAGTTCAGCCTGTCAACAGCAACACACGGTCTGTTCTCACTGAAAATAGATTCCTCTCTCCCCATCTGTGCAATTACTGCCTCACATTAGTGACCTGTGCACTTCCTAAACGCCGGTCTGGAAAATATCTTACCTAGGTGCTGTTGTGAATTTCTAGATATTTCAGTGACTGCCCTCACAATGCTTTTCAAGATGAGAACCAAAGCTAATAGTTTTAGGATGAAGTGCTTTATTTGGCTTTGGTTGTAGCTAAAAATACTATTTGGCTAGGATGAGTTTGAATTTTTTTTTTTTTTACTTAAGATTTAATTCATTCTTGCTGTTGCTTCTTGCACAGACCATCCCCAAGTGCAATAATGATCATGAAGGGAAAGCCATTTTTGTGAAGAAAAACATGCTTCACAATTATACACAATGGAGTTACATAATATCAAAATATGCACTGTTGTTATTCACAGGCAACCATGTAGTTATGGATGTTCTAAATTATAATTTGAGTGTTTTTTTAACTAACCTACTCCATTTGGCAAAGCGTCTGCAATATTTATTTGATGGGCAGATGGCTTCCAGACCAGTGTTAGGAGTTTTCCATCAAGAACATGCAGTATGAATTTGATGGGCCTTTTTAAATCATTTAAATACTCTGTTCTCTAAAAATATTTTTTCTTATTAAGTTAATGCCAGTGTACACGATCTATTCAAAACTACATCAGCTTCACATCTATAACTCATTTCACATAAAAACGCTGACTGTCCTCTCAGTCAAGATCAGTGATATCACTACTTCTCAACCTGGTGTTTTTTAATCAGGTCCAGCCGGGGTGGATTGAGGAACTCTGACACTCTTCTGCTCCGGGCCCTTGAGGCTAATTATTATTATTTTTTTAACTAAACTGAATGTTGGGGAAGCCCAAACAGAGACAGGATCACTGTAAAAGAGAGGAGAAATTAGAGTTTAACTGTCTTGAGATTTCTCCTTCTCAGCCTCAGGGCAGAGAACGTCTGCAGCTCAAAACCACAGCTCTGGTTTAACAGAGAATGGGAGGCAGGAACGATGGACAGTAGGTGGGTAAACAAAGGATGGGGTCTAAGTTTACATGCACTTACATTTATGTATTATGATGTTTTTATCCAAAGCAACTGAATCATGAATCATGCTCTAATAGTTAAACTATAAGAATACTTGCATATATGGGTCTAAAGATACTTGAAAAAAGTTAAATATCCTTATGGAATTGTGCATTTTTACATCTACTGAGAGAATAACTGTTAAGTAAGTGTTCTAAAACATCAATATGAGGTTTATAATTTGACATTTTAAAGTATGATCAGTGGAATCAGATCATATAAAAGCAACATAATTCCGAAACCATGTAATATAGGCACAAAAAAAGCAATTTAATACTGAGAACAAATATCGAATGACAATGTCTGATGCACTCCACACTAAACCCAAAGCTTGTTTATTGGTTATCTTTTTCATTTATCCGTTAATTCATCCCCTTGTGTCTTTCCTTTTAAAAACGGCATTACATCACACTGTGGTTTAAGCAATTTACTTACATAAATAAGGTTAAATTAATTATTTATTTAAACCACATAGTCCACAAAACTAATATCCTGTAGCTCCAGTCACCAATTTCATTTTATCCTAATTGTTTTTCCTACAGTGTTTTGGTCTCCTTCACAGACATCTATTTGGTGGCTTGTGGCTTTTCTGTCATTTACCTCCTGTCATTTAGCAAGACAAGAGTCTGGTTATATTGATGAGGGTTGTTTGGTTTCACAAGTATTTACTCCTATCATTCAAATTTGCTTTCAGTTGCAGGGCTGGAAATGGGGGGACGCGGGGGGACGGAGTCCGGGGAGTGAATTTCGAGGGGGGACGGCGTTTAATTTCCAACTGGTTAGATTTATTTGAAAATTAAAATGATTTCTGTATTATATCCATTCAAAAGACTACAAAAGCGATCCCAGTTCTGCATAAACCGTAGTGCAGTGCAGACTAAACAATGTAGCGGGATATTTGTGTCTATGGTTTGCTGGGAAATGCCGTCTTTGATTGGCCATCGAGAGCAGACTGCAGCCAATGGAAATGCTTCTCTATTGCTGCACATGCTGCTCCTCACAGCACAGATCCTGACAGCAGACTGCAGTTTGTCAGTCATTGTAACAAACAAAGTGTAGAAATAATAGATTCAGTTTGCAGTGTAGAGAGCTTCATTCACTAAAATAGAAGTTTGTGAGATCGCGATGAACTTAATGATTATAAAGAGTTTGCAAATGTGAAATTTAATTAATACAACAGATTTATACATTATTGATTTTATTAAAAAGTTAATATAAAGCGACTTACATTTTAGGAACACTTGTCTGATCTGTTGAGAACTATTTTGTTGATGAAATAAAGTCACAGCTGAGCCACTGCGCATCTCCAAGCAAACAGCGCTTTTTCGATTATGAATGAATCTCTGTTTATGAACAAATCTAGTGAGTCAATGATTCAATGACCCATTCATAAAGAGTCACTTGCTTCATTCCTTAATGAATCAGCCGTTTGAACGAATCGATTAGATGAATGATTCAGTGACAGACAGTGACTTGCTGCCACCTACTGGGAGTTTCATATTTAAAGTATAAATTTTAATTGTTTAATGTTTCTGTATTCAATCTCATAACATTGTTTTTATTAAATGTATTAATGCCACCTCTGAGTCTTGTTAAAAAGTCTGTAAATATTCCACATTTGTGCTCTTCTGTTCCGTGCAAAGATTAATTGTTGCTGATTTCAGGTCTTCCTGATTGTATCTTATTATTTTAAATTAATTTATTGTTTAATAATTTATTTATTTATTACAAAATGTTAATAAATCTAATTTTGGCACAACATATGACATACATTTAATAAAGATAAAAATGGCATTACAAAGGTTAAAAAAATACTTTAAGGAGTCAAACATCATCTTATAATAGTAAGTTTAATTTCTGTCATTGATCAGAAGGTGTTCCTAATTTCTTTATTTTTTTAAGTAGAAGCACTAGTGCTCCTGAAAAGAAACGTAAGTGTTGAGTCCTTAAGAATGTAATGTTACCTTTTAAAACTAATTGAAAAGGTTTTTGCAAAGTGTAAACTATTAAATATAATCTACAAATCATGCAATACTGTACCGCTAAATAAGACGTGTTTTGAGGGCTTAGCTAATCAGGCCAATGAGAGACAATCATTCTAATATTTTATGAAATCATTAGTTCATTTCACTAATCAATGTTTTTTTTGTTTGTTTTTTATTAAACACAAGAGGTCATTAATAATAATTATATTATAAGATGCACAAATTCAAACACAACGCATCTTTAATTTGGGTAGAATTGCAGGTGCCTGTCTTAATGTACAAGAAGGTTTAGAGAAAATATGACATAAGTTCTTAATAAATGTTTTCATAGATTATAAATGTTTTTATGATAAAATACATCCGAAAAGTAATCTAAAATTAAGTTAGAGTCCCCCCAGTAAATATTGGCCATTTCCACCACTTACAGGGAATGTCACAATACATTTCATTAAAAGAACTGCAACATTTTCTTTCTCTCTCAGTTCTGGCATGAAGATTCAAAATAAGAGAAATCTAATTTAACAGACCAAATCCAGACTCTTTTTGCTCTTGCATAACTTTGTTCTTGTATTAGTTCCTAGTACATGGCTGGCAGCACTAGAGGACCAGAGAGACCAAACTTGCCCTTGCATTAGATGATATATTGTCAAGGCCTTCTCTCTTTTAAAAATTATTTCCTCTGCCGTCTCACTGTCCTCAGTTTGATAAATGGTGTTTTGACAGGAACCAACTAACCATACTCCACAAACCTTCTGTCCCGATGTGTTATCCAGACCAATTACACTCACTTTATTCAAACTCGATCCATCCACGCACACATGCACATCCTTTTCAATTCCCTTCACAGAGAGAACTTTAATAAGGATCTAGGGACTAGCGGCAGTCGGTAGATGTATAGGCCTACCCCATCTATTAGCCCAGCGCTCTCTGCTCCTGTCCTTCTAAACAAGGTGTAGCTGGCCGAATGTGTCTGATATGTTGAGGAAATTAAATCAATTGTAATCACTCAAGAACTAAAGGAGAACATAGTGCATAGTGGGAGGCATATAAACTTAAGGCATGCAACAGGAGTCACCATGTGCGACATCAAACTGTGGTTTATATCTAGGGTTTCAACATGCTCAGCTTTGCAGAGCAAAATGTTTACCCTCAAATGTTTTTTACAGGATTTATTGCAGACTTGTGGAAAAAGATCTAGTAATTGCACAGCGAGCTGTTTTCTCCTGCCCAGGACTATTGCTTGAAGTGGTTTGGTCCATCTAGTGGTCTTGTTTTTGCAGTGTAGGTTCATGTTGCTGGTATTCTTTGCCACTGGAACCATAACATGTCAAAACAGCTCAGACCTCCAACCAAGCAAATGAATGCACTCCGGTCACATGTTTACTCCATTCTGGAATGCTTCAGACAGAGATATGTCCATGACTGTGTTAGAAGCTAAACTCCATGAATGAGAAATATTTATTTTAGTTTCCTTTCCTGCTGCATACTGCTGAGCTCAAAAATCTGTAACACAAGAAACATCACAGATTTTCGTTAAGAACACTGTGGTTTTGTTAAGAGGCTACTGACCTTAGATCAGCTTTATAACATGGTAAGGTGTCTGAGAGGTTTTGAAATAGAATACCTTGGTGTGATGATCATGGTTCGCTGAGCATGCCCATTAACCCAATACAGGAACTGAACGGAGGATTATGTCTACATTAGCAGCTTTAAAGGACTTACTGATTAAAGAATGTGAGATTCTGTGCAGACATGTCGACCCTAACTTGGAGATCGTTAGTGCTAGACAGCAGTAGATTATTTGCCTAAATTCAAGTCAAAACTTAAATGTAATCGGTAGCATTACAAAAAAATTATAATTTTGCTGACTGATTTAAGAGCTTAAATGAACTCGACTGATCTCTCATGTACCATCACCAGTTCCACAGCTCTTTCTAAAATCTCCCTGTTTTCCATCATTCACTGTTCCTTATATAAAGGATGTCATATAGTCAACTATAACTTACATATCTTACTATATCTTACATTTCACTGCTGGTTATACTCTATATAATTGTGTATGTGACAAATAAAGAATCTTGAATCTATAAATGAGAAAGGGTTGAATGAAAACAAGTGATTGAATTCGGACACTGATGCAAATATTGCGTGCCAGGACTTTAGAGCAAAATTTTATATATTGGGTACTCTCTAGCTGATCTTGTATGGAATTAAATAAGTGCACCAGATAATCTCCATGTGGTTTCATACAACAACCGGTCCCTCAGAAATCAATATGCTGATTTGGTGCTCAAATAACATTTTTTGTCTTTGCTATTGATAAATACTATATACGCATTCTTGCTAAATAAAAGTATTCATTTCTTTCAAAACATCTTACTGACCCAAAACTGTTGAGCAGTTCTGTCAAAAGCAGAGACAACTTTTCAATTAAAGTCTCTGGACTTTCTCTTATCACTGACAGCAGACTCACAGGCTGCTGGGGCTCCTCTTCTCATGCCTAAAAACATATACCGTACACATGTTAGTGTTTAGATCATGCTAAGTCAGACTGCAAACATTAATGTGGGATGTTCAAAGATGTCTGTATGACAAAGCAGGATTAAATGCTGCTGTACTGTATTAATAATACTTGCAAAAAAAAACATAGCGACGCATTTAGACATACATAAATACACACAGCTGATCTCAGTTCTGAATAGGTTCTTTATAGTGGAAAAGTGTTCTTTAGATTATTAAAATGCTCTTCACACTAAGAAAAAAAAAGTTGTTTTAAAACCTTTTCTCAGACCAGATCTTTGGGGAACCCCAAATATTTCTTAACATTGCTACAAAATAATAGCTTATGAAAAAAACAGTAATCTCTACAAATAATTGTGGAAAACACCAAAAATAGCTAGAAATGTGTACACTTTGTGATTCTGCTGGTTCAAAGTGCTTGATATATCAGCCTGGTACCTTGTAAACACAACTTTATTTCCAGACGGTCTGATAAAAAAAAACCTTGTGTTCTTACTCCCAGAAGTTGCGTAAAGTCAGCCATCACATCAAAGCTTTGTAGACTGAGAAAATATTTTCCAACAACATGCATCAGACGGTCAGTGAACAGATGCTGAGCCTGAGACTACTTTACAGGTGAGCCTTAGTTGTTACAAATGCTATAGGCTGCCTAAAATCAAGTAACTATCACATGTGTAAACTAATAAAAAAAGAATGATGCCAATTTTGTCACTAGGAGTGAAACAAACAGCCGTTTATACACCCATAATGTTGTGATTGCCTGAATTACTTGTAAAGTTTGTTTTGTCACAAACTACCTTTTAAATGGACTAATTAAATTTGCCACCAATGTGAGCCATTAACCACTACTGCTTTGATGGGGGACAAGATGTGTCGGTTTGTGTATAAAAATCAAGTGGGTTTATAATGTGTAGGAGTGACTACAGTAGTGTGTAATTCTGTGGGTGCAAACACAGTATATGTGGTTGCTAATAACCATGTCAAATTTCACATCTCAGTGCGTCCGTACCAGTTTTCTTTCTCCTATTCCTGTGATCTCTGACAGTTGTCTACCCTGCTCTAATAATGTGCAGACATGTTTGTGTAACATGACCACCTCTGACTCATATCTAAAACCCCTTACACCTTCAGTGTCTTTTAGCTGCCGCCCCATAAATGCCCACAATCACACCCTGTTTTAGCCCGTGGGCCAACTCCCATAGGGCCCCACCACAGTGACATCACTGTGGTGACAACCAGCAGCATCTGTATATTTGTGTCTGGGTCTGTGTGTGTTAGAGAGAGGAAGACACAGTGAAAAGCACCAATACATTGGAGATTCCAGATTTGAGGTGTGTGCTTGTATGTGTAATTGGAAGTCAGGCTCCAGGCTTTGTAATTATTGTTCCTGTCTGAGATGCTTGAACTGCTGCCAATTAGACAATAAAAAGAAAAGCTGCTCTGTTTTCTACCAGTTCTTGAATTGGCCTTGTCCATTGACTTTCATAACCCCCTCCTCTCTCTGTGTCTGAAGCAATAAGACAGTAAATTGTGCTCCACTTAGAGCGCCCTTAGAGAAAATTAAGAGAGTTTCTCTGTTCCTCAACCAAGCCTCTTAATTACGCATGTTTAGACATAAAACGTCTTGTAAACAAATGTTAATGCACGTGAGTGTAAAATGTAGCTATGTTTGCCAACGAGACAGTCATTTTCTACTATTTTGGTGGTTTTGTAATGTCAACTGTGTGTTCCAGGGAGAAAGATGTCATTATTTTTTAAGCATTATTTTTGAAGGGGATTTTTGGATGTATAGTAGGTGCTGGTTAAGGAATAGGAAAAATAAAAATCTGTCATCATCTACTTTTCTATTGAACTTAAATCCTATTCTACTATTCCACTGCAAAATTTTGCTCATTACAACTACAAAAGTAACATATTATGATTCATGTAATCGCAGTCAAAATGATAAAGGCATCATAAAAGTATCACAAAAATGGTCCTTAGGCTACACCTTGTGTAATTGTTCTTCTGAAGACATATAATAGCTACTGAAAGTTGTTTTATGCTAAAAATGCATTCATGAGTTTAAATGTTGTTTAATGCTGTTCATGAGTATGAATGAATCTTTCTTTTGAATCTGATTTTTTTAAAGGTCTCATGACATGCTGTTTTTTGGATGCTTTTATATAGGCCTAAGTGGTCCCTAGTACTGTATCTGAAGTCTCGTTCCCGAAATTCAGCCTTGGTGCAGAATTTCAGCCACCACGAGCCAGTCCCAAAATGAGCTTTCCTTATGACGAGCCATTTCTGTGTCTGTAGCTTTAAATGCTAATGATGAGGAGAGAGACGGGGCAAGGTGGAGGGTGGGTGTGTGGCCTGCAGCTTCCTGCCAAGGTACCATGCGCTAATGTTGACAGTAGATGTATCGCAATGGCTCGTAGACACGCAGTCCTTCAAGCTTTTCAGTTTGACCCAGAATCTGATCCGGATGGAGAAGCACCAGACGAAGAAGTTGCAACTCAGCGGCTACAGCAGGACGTCTCCGAATGGCTAGTTTAAAATATTGTGTCTGGATACGGTCAGTGTTTCCCACACATAGACTTTACCTGGGTGGGCCGCAACAATATCCACCGCCCGCTGCCATCAGCTCCCGCGTCTCACACACACAAGTGCGTCTTTAGCACAATATTTAGTAACTTTCAGACCCTTTTGGCGGCTTTTTTCCCATAACGGGTACATACTAACAAACCTAGCGACTTAAAGAAAAAAAAAAAACCTTATCATTCAGTTGGAAGATGTCTCCAGTACTGCCCCGCGAGCGCGAGGTCTCTCTCCCGGCGCAGTGTCGCCTCTCTCGGCGTCTGTTCTGAGCAGCGAGCGGCAGAGAAGCAACGCTTTCAGTTTGCCTTAAAGCAGCAGACTCATCAATAAATCATTTAAGTACGATTTTATAAATCATAAATCGTTTCCAAGCACTTGTCGCTTACTGACTGTTTGGACTTTTAAATATGAACATAATTTGTCTGTTAATGTTAATTTGTCTGTTGTCTGTTAAACTCAGACGCAAAACAGTGCTTCGCTCGTTTGCAAGCCATGATGTCTCTCGAGAAAAAAAATATTGCGCTCTCCTCGCACGGTCGTAGCTCATTTTCTCATGGGCGGGCAAAGCAGAGAAAGGGGAGGTTACCTTTCCCCGTATGACGACATAAGGGGAAGATTCCAGATTGGGCCATCTGAGCTTTCATTTTCTCAAAGGCGAAGCAGGATACCCAGGGCTCGGTTTACACCTATCGCCATTTCTAGCCACTGGGGGACCATAGTCAGGCTAGGGGAACTCATATTAATGTTAAAAAACCTCATAAAGTGAAATGTTCATGCCATGTGACCTTTAAATGAATCTGTTGATCAAGCTCAACAGTCTGCACATACCAGTTCACACAGACTGATCCGGTTCACAAGTTTAACTTTAATCTGTTCTTCATACAAATAAATTTATATTTTTAAGCATTTGTAACTTACTCATGAAATTAATAAAATGTTGCCTAAATAAACAAAGTCTATCCAGTCATCCAAGTGTCATCAGGTAATACTTTGATTTATATGGGTGTTTTATTAGGCCTATAGTAGGCTATAGACATTAAATTACTATCCCTTTCAGTAGACTACTTTGATCATTTCAACATAAATTTAGACACAAATGAAAATTGGATCCTAAAGCTTTTTACTTTGTTAATTATGCGAGTGTCTATATGTGGATTTTTTTATTTTGCACTTTTCATTTTTGACATTTTGTTCCCTAGTTTTGTCTGCGAGTACCTGATGCGCCCCTAAGATTTCTTTGATAAATTTAGACACAATACATCAAATTCAATTAAATTCAACTGCGGTTCAGTATTTCATGTAGCCTACTGTTTTTAACTCGCAGCAAATTCTGAGGCAGTCGCGTGAGAACGCCACGAAGGTGATCTTCCTCATCACTGACGGCTACTCAAACGGAGGAGACCCGCGGCCGGTGGCGGCGGCGCTGAGGGAGAGAGGCGTGGAGATTTTCACGCTGGGCATCTGGCAGGGAAACATCCGCGAGCTACACGACATGGCCTCGCACCCCAAGGATCAGCACTGCTACTTAGTGCACAACTTCGCAGAGTTTGAAGCGCTGGCTCGACGCGCCCTTCACGAAGGTGAGAGTACAGACTGAGTTTTTCATACTTGTAATAGCTAAGATTGGGTCATCATTAGACTTATATCTTCCTGTCTTGTTTCATGATTCACTTTGTTCATATTTAGCCTACTTCATGGTTGATAATTAATCTGACTAGTCGTTCACATAGATGTAAACGATTTGCGAAAGTTCTTATTTGCATATTTATGAGGACAATTGTGACCCTGGAGCACAAAACCAGTCTTAAGTCGCTGGGGTATATTTGTAGAAATAGCCAAAAATACATTGTTTGGGTCAAAATTATTGATTTTTCTTTTATGACAAAAATCATTAGGATATTAAGTAAAGGTCATGTTCCATGAAGATATTTTGTAAATTTCCTACCGTAAATATATTAAAACTTAATTTTTGATTAGTAATATGCATTGCTAAGAACTTAATTTGGACAACTTTAAAGGGGAATTTCTCAATATTTAGATTTTTTTGCACCCTCAGATTCCAGATTTTCAAATTGTTGCATCTCAGCCAAATATTGTTCTATCCTAACAAACCATACATCAATGGAAACCTTATTTATTCAGCTTTCAGATGATGTAGAAATATAAGAAAAAATGGACCCTTATGACTGGTTTTGTGGTCCAGGGTCACAATTTATTGATTGGACAAGCCAGTGATCAGTACGCAGCCCGGAAATCGGTACTAGCTCTGCTTTACTATCCTGACATTTGTTGGTTTGGAAATGTCCCAAATTTCCACTGGTTGTGTTTTGTTTTAATGTTTTTTTTCCTCAAATGAATGAATGAATGGCGTTTGCTGTCGCTATTCGACATGTTAACAGTTTCTCTCAGGGATGTACACTAAACAGCGTCAAAGTTTCTGGACTGTATAAAAATAATTAGGTTAGTAAAAGATTATTCCCAGTTTTGTTGCTATACAACTCACAGGAACATTTTAGCACTGCTTGGTTTCACACTTTAATACTTTGGCACATCTATTAAAAGTAGTGCTAAAACACCCTGCCAAAAAAAATGTGGTGTTAAACATTACGTAAACAAGAGTTAAAGTTGGACTTTAAGCTGAGTTTGAAAAGGCCTTAACCAAAGATTCATTGTAAAAAGGTATATGTATAGGCCTATATAAAGTACAATGCAGAATTCTCAAAATTCTTCATATAAACCCAAGCTTTACTAAAATTTACCGTGGTAACCATAGTTTCCTCTAAATACCATATAAAACAGCATAACTTTATTTTGATGTCAGTGGTGACTAATACCAAGCTGTTTTACTGTAATAATTGCATTTGCTGTGATATTTTAACAGAAAATACGGTTACCATGGTGAATGTTTGTAAAGAGAAATCAAAGGCCAATCCAGCTCATTTTTCCTGAGCCTGACAAATATGAGTACCTGTTAATCCCAGCGTAAAAAAAGAAAACTGGTACAAAAATAATTTAGTGTTATTATTTCCTTTGGCTGTCTGGCTATAGCAGATTCTTCTTATCAGAGCTCTGAACTCAGTCAGCCACATGAACTCAAAAGACCCCTTTCTTCACAATGACATCATCCACCTACACTAAACCCAGAGAGCTATAAAACAAAGAAGCCCTCTGGATAGCAACAGATCAATCACTGGCTTTGGGCAAGGGAAGGCCTGACTAAAGCTGTGGCATCGTTTGTTCTCGCCTCCCATTGTGATATCATACCTGTCATATCCTTTGTCCAAGATAGTGTAGACTCCTTCAGCTTGCGTAGCCTGTCTGTGTATGCCAACATCTGGAGCAATGCATTTGTTTGTATTTAGGGAGACAAAATGGTCCTGCCAAAGCCAAGGTTTTTATAGTTAGTTATGCAGAAGATGCCAATACCGAAACACACATGCTCACTTTTCCAGAGCCTCTTGGAGTTTAGTTAGACATGAAGAAATAGATGAATTATGAGGCCAAAATTATTTTCTTTTGCATCAGAGAAAAGTGCAAAGTCTGATATTCATTGCCATTTTCTTTTCCAGATCTTCCAACTGGAAGTTATATTCAGGAGGATCTGGCCCATTGTTCATCATTGTGCGAAGAGAAAAAGGACTGTTGTGACATAATGGCCAGCTGTAAATGTGGTACACACACAGGACAGTACGACTGTGTGTGTGAGAAAGGATACTACGGAAAAGGACTTCGACATGAGTGCACAGGTAAGGGTCGTGGCCTGTGTGCAAATTTTGGATTTTCCATTTCAGTTCAAAACTTTTAAAGAAATGTATGGAGTTCCTAGAGACAAGTCCATTTTATTACTCTATAAATTTGCTGAGGGATGTTTAAGGCTGAAATGTGAACTGAAAGCCAATTCCTCTCCTGTAACGAAGTAAAAGAAACACTTCCACCAAATATCCATAGTGACAGAGAAAACAGCTTACAAATAGATGGGACATTGAAGCGTGATGCCAAAGTGGTGCTTTAGCTCTCGTTTTGCTTTCATAACAAACCCATAAACATGATTTAAAACATTCACAATCATCTCTTTGTGCACTGCAAAATATCACATAATATGCTGTGTCAACACTTTTTTGCAGTTTACTAACCTCATTTTAATCTGGCAACCTTACTTTTTGTTCACCTCATAAAACTGCTTGAAGAAAAAGCAATGCTTCATCTGAATTAAGATCAATTTGTGTTTACGTTCATGAATTGTGGTTCTATTAAAGCTATTTTTCATGCCGTGGTAAAAAAGAGCTCATATTGAGACAGTTCTAAAATAATCAGACTGACTAATTAAACTGAGGAATGAGGTGGTAGGAAAGTGTTAGATGTACAAACACGGGGTGAACTGCAGAGTTCATGTGATGGAAAGCTAACCTCCGTCAGATGTTATTATTGCACACTTGCTTTCACACTTTGTCGCTTTGTAGTAGTATTTTTTTTTCTCTGCAGAGACACTTAATACCCATGAGAAGTCATGTGTAAATGAACAACTCAGGAAATGAATCCGGTGTTTTGAGAAATAGATTTGGAATAGTGCAAACTTTTACTCACAAATGTCTTTGACTAAAAGTGTTCTCTAATGATTAGATTTTTCAAAGCAACCATAGCTTAATCAACCTGTCTCACCACAAACTAGTCTATGTTGAAATGTTAATAATACATGAAAAAAAATAGTCTGCGTTGAGGAACTGGGGCCAGATTCAAGAAACCTTCTTAAGAATAACATTTTGGCGTTAGATGCTATTTACACTAAGTACAAATAGCAATGGATTCTATTTACACTGTTAAAATAGCAAGGTTTTTTGCTATTTATACTATTTATTGCAAATAGTGGCAATTATCTGCACCTCAGTATTGTAGTACATTATAAAACATTATGCAATAATAACATATTGAGTGTAAATTATAATTTTAATTCAAATTATTAAATGGATGCCACCTTACTGGGACAATGAAACCCTCCGTACACCTGCAAATAGTGTGTGTGCTTATCATGATTATTACTGTAATCCAGGCAGCACAAAAACACTGCCTGCCAAGTATTTTTCTTTGAGTTGATCAGCGAATCTTTGGCAAGAACCTCCATACAGTAAGATAACACCAAAGTCTGTTATTTTCTTCATAGGAAAAGAAAAATATGTTTTTTAAGAAAACATTTGAGAAATTCTTGGTTCAAGAATTGCTTTGAAGAAGCTTTTATTAACTTTTTATGAATTTACTTTAGGAAATTTCTGTCTTTCCTATATAAAGATTTTTGTGAATCCGGTCCTTGAGGTTGCTGCGGTTGTAAGTAGTTGGCATATTGCTGTATAATAGTCATAACTGGTAATTGTCTGATTTGGAATAAGTTATAGTTTGAAAGGACAGAAAAGTTTGCAAAAGAGACTGAGCAGATTTTGTCGCCCTCTGTTTTATTGTGTTTCACCATTGTCCTGTTGGATGTGATAACTAAGGCCATGAACTCAATTGTGGATCGCAATCAGATGTTATCAGGGTGATAGCATTCCTCACAATTAATTTTCTGTCTGACTGTTAATTAGTAGCAGAATGCTGTAATTAATGACAGAATACAAACTCATAGTAGGCCAGAGGTGGTTGGCTCACTCTATGGAAGCCACCGGAAAAACTAAATGAAGGCCAGGGTTTCTTGTGTCTGATCTGGCGACTGTTGTAATAATTACTGCAATAAATCATATAATAAAAAGCAAAAGCACAAAAAGCTGACCCTGGTAAGGTCATGCTTTTCAGTCACAGATAATAGCAGTATTTTTCCACACATGTTGTTTTGCTTCTGTATGCAGAAAAGCTATAGCCTGGATCAAGTTTTTTCCCACAGGTCAAGTTTTAATCTTTTGTTGATCTGTAGGGATTTTAAAAAGAAAGTTGCCCTGAATCATCGGAATTTACTGGAAAGCCTGCAAGCGTGCATTGTCCTGATGTCTAAACAGTGCTTAATAACAAGACTAAAGGCCATTTCATCTGAACTGACCTCCTGCTATTATTGCTTGAAAGTAAAACATAGGTGACATGGATGAACGAGTACAGAGAAAAGACGAATGACACCATTTGTGAAGATCTGTGTTGGGTTTTGTTTGACTTTAGCATTCAAGTAGCGCTATAATGACCTGACATTTTATCCAGTGTCACATTCTGGGTTAACCTGGCCAGTGTAATACATCACCATAGACAGACACCATAATACATCTCAGCTGGTGTGTGACAGGGACCGGTTGTCAGATATCAGACGTCAAGGATAGTTGAGGAAGAGACACTGTTTTATTTCCTCAAATCAGGGCTCGTAAATATTTACCTTCAGCAGAACACACTAGATTCCATATGTGAGCCCCTAGACAAACATAAATCTATCATGAAAAAACAACTTCCAGAAAAGAGGAAAATAGAAGGAATCTGGGAAATGTTGGCTAGGTACTGGGTAAGGAAATGTTGCAATCGTGTGTTTTTTTGTGTTTGACCTCTTTCTGCACCCTCTGTGTCCATCTCTTTCCCCCTCCTTTTCATCCCCCTGCAACCCTGTGACCAATAATACCCCCATATGGTCTCTAGAGTCAATAAAAATGTACTCTCGCTACATTTAGTTCCTGTAAAGCAGAATGTGTTGCTTTGTCTGTGCATATGTATGCATATAATTGTGCATGCTTTTGTGCATGTGTGTCTTGCGCGCAATAACATGCATTTGGTTTTAAACCAAGATACGCATCAGTACATATGATATATTAGGTGGGATGATTGGAGGGCCGCAGTGAGAGTGAACACATTTATCAGACATGGTGACAGGCAGACTTCCAGTAAACAACTCTACAGTCTAATACCTCTCCAAGTCTGAAACCCAATACGTCTCCAACTCTTGATTCTAGTATTTCCCAAGCACAATCCTTCCAGCTCTACAGCTGTAGACATCTTCGTATTTAGTATTGGCCTGTATCGCTTTATGTAGCTTCATAAGACTGCAATCCAATTATCGCTTTAATTTCACTCATTGCTGTGGTAGTTGTTCAGATGTTTTTGAAAAAGGTCTCTTATGCTCACCAAGGCTGCATTTATTTAAACAAAAAATACAGTAAAACCAATACTGTTGTGAAATATTAATATAGTGCAGATATAGTAATAGTTTTAAATTTGAATATATTTAAATGTAGCCTAATATAATATTCCTGTGGTGATTTTTGTAAATAATATGCTCATTTGATGCTCAAGAAAAATCTCATATTATTATCATCAGTGTTAAAAACAGCTAATGTTTTTGTGGATTTTTTTTCCAGAATTCTTTGATGAATGGAAAGTTCAAAAGAACAGCATTTATTTGAAATATAAGTCTTTGTAACATTGGCGTATTACCATGTTTTCAGTATATTGCACAAGTAAATGGATTCACTGTGCATGGATATTCGGCTGAGTAGTTTCATCCCTCCTTTGTAAAATGTTTGATTGGGTTGGAAGTGTTTATGTGGCCATTGAGCTGAGGTGCTTATGTGGGAGATGCAGGTTGAAGTCTTATCTGTTTTAAACTGTTTCTTCTTTCTTCTACTGCTTCTTCTCCTTTTTTCATCTTCTTTGCATCTCCTGCTTTTTGTCCTCTCTCTCCATTAGTATCTCTGATATCTTCCATACCACACATCAGACAAAATATGAAAATTCCATTTGACAAATCCAAGGTGAATGTTTCAGGGCTCTCCCAGGCCTCAATATTTTCTTCCTCTTATTCTTCATTTTTCATGCCTCTTTACTGTCCAAACCTCTATGCCACATGGTCAATTTCTGTCTTTTGTCTTATTTTTTCCATCTTCATTTCACAATGAAAATGGTTTCCTACCTGCCTTGATATCTTAGATCCAGCAGTGAAGTCAGAAGAGATGCTGTAATGCATGTTTGGCTTCAGGGACATTTTATTTGTGCTGCAGTGCAGAGCCAACCTGGGCTTCAGCAAACAATCTGGAAAAAGGTTTTAGTGTCGTTTTATCATTCCGAGTGCTCTGTGTTCTATAAAGTGTGAAATGATGACTTTGTCTTAAACCCCAACCACTTTTCTGCTCTTGAGCGTTTGTTCCTCGTGTTTATATAGAGTATTTTATATTAATTACATTATACTTGTCAGCTGTTTTCATTTAATTCGTAATTTGATTTTTCATAGTTTGAACTCTGTTTTGTATGAAGTCATCCTTCTTAATTCTAGCAGGGCTGGACTGTTTCATCAGTGTTTCATCAGCCTGTTCTAGGCTGCTGATTTCGTGCTAGACCTGTACTGTTGAGATCACGGCCTCATCTAGTTATTTAATGTAGTTGATTGCACATATTGGTAAAGCTTGCCCATGTAATACACATTGCCATGATGCTAGAGTGTTTGTTGCGAGTGGTTTTTATGGTAGTTTAGGTGTTTTGTAGTCTTATTTGATAAGTCTTTCATATTTAGAGCACAAGTGGTTTGTCAAGGTTTTTTTCATTTGTTTTGTCATCAAACAAAAGTCAAAGTAAGTGTGATCACATAGAAAGTTAATAGTATACCTTAACAAACTGTCCATAGCACAGATGTTTTGGTATAGATTATGCACCAAAGTTGGATATTAAGACTTAGGGGGATAGTTTAAATCAAATATAATTACTGTATGAGAAATTATACTTGCTTTAGATTTACAGCAGCAAGCACCATTAGGAAAAGTGTGCTTTCTATTCAACAATATTATTAGCTTATATAACTGTATTTATTAAAATGACTGGCTTTACATTACTGTATATGTATGATTTGTGCATGTACAGTACAAGACATACTGTATATACTCAAAATCATTTGAGCCCTTTTCCAGATAAAAGCAGATTGTTGCTCAACTCCTGGTGTGCTCTGCTCCTGGATTGTTTTGGCCAAAAAGAGCAGATGCCTCTGGATCTCAAGGGACACAAAGGTTCAGAGTCAACTGGATTCACCTCAGTATTTTAAACTAGATCAGATTAAAGTGAAGAGTTTAGTTCCAGGAAGACAGGCATGTGAAGATTTCTAAACGAGGTCTCTTGGTCATTGTGACATTGCGTTGTTATGCTGACCTCGCATCCGTTTTGTGCTTTCAGTGGCGATGAGTAATAGTTAAATATTGGAAGTGACTGCTGGTCTGAGGTCAGTGGCTCCTATCTGGAACAGCTTAGTTCCTCACTGACAAATAAAATAATAAAAATAAAAATTCCTCAGCCTGCCACTGTGTGGTAAACTGTGTTGATTAATGCCTTTGGAAAAAAGGAGGCCAGTTTATAGGTTGTAGAAACTGTGATCTTGTAAAGTTACTGTTACTTTGGGTCATAAATAGACACTTGTTCATACGAGAGGCATGTGCATGACATTAAATTTGCTTGTTAGGAATCATGTGTGTGTGTTGACTGTAAACTGGCTGCAATTAGGGCCACCAGCAGGTGGGGGTGACAAATGGGATCTTGTGAAAAGAGTCAGTAGCTGAACCTAACGAACCTTGCAAGCTTTCCTCCCCCATCTCTCTTATTTCCCCCTTGCCAGTTAGAGAGTAGCTCACTGTGTCAGTGTATCCAGTTATAAAAACAGATTTACAGTATGTGTGTTGTGTAAAACAACTACCCCATGCTGGCCGAACAGACCTGTTTAATTTTGCTCTCATTCCATTCTTGAGAATGACCTGTGAGTGTCACGTCGGATCGGGATGCTGTAATGGTTATTCTGCCTTCCATTTCTCCTTCACTGCCATTAAAAATGTCATTGGAAAAGTTTGATGATACCTGGTTTGGCTTTAAAGGCCTTCTCTGAAAGTGCAAGCCTATTTTTCTCTCTCTTTATGACATATTACTTTGTTTTCTGTCAGCTTCACTATGTTTCTCCCTCTTCACCTCTCCCAACAGCTGTCATGTCATTATTTCCTGCCTTTCCACATAAAGCAGTGGCCTTTTTAGTATAAATTAATCAATTGTGCTTGTAGGTTGAGTGTGAGTGTTGCATCCTGTGCCCCTTCGTGTCTGTCCATCAGAGCATATGCTTTTAGGAGCCTCCCCTTAGTAGTCTCTGTAAAGAACATGCTATCACTCACTGCAAATAGGCATCTTTGCTACTGAACCTCATACCCTTTGCTACATGTTAACCTACAACAGAGAAAAACAGAGCACTTGTATAAAAAAAAAAAAGAGTATGGAAAATTTTTTAAACTTAATGTGGTCCTGCCCTTGTTTTGCTGGTAGATGCTAGAGCTACATACTTTGTAGTGTCTTTCACCATTGATTGCCATTCAAAAGTAGCCAAAATTGAAGTTGAATTTTTTAAATTTTTACATATGATGAATTCGGGTTAATTGGGACATTTTTCACAGTCATCTCAATGATCTCAATATAACACATTGAATTAGACGTGAAAGTTGAAAGTGTCATAGTATTTAAATAGCCTGTAGTGTTATCATATGAAATGTACTCCAACAATCATTGTTTTATCAGCAGCTTTGATTAACAGCTTGAGTGACATTAATGTATAACGATTACTCTTTTCCAGAATCCAGATCTGAGCTGAGATGGAAACTGGAAATCTTGTGTCACAGTGACACAAAGCAAAACAATTGCATTTGAGGTTGACCTCATGTTTAAACCCAGGACAAAGGGGAAAGGATGAAATCCACATGCAGAGTGAAATTTTTGTGGCTGAAAACAGGAGAATGTGGTGTACCAATGGTAGCATGAGTGGTGATGTCATTTAGAAAGGTTATTTACAATATATGGTGCATCTGTTGCATCCTGTGGTTTGCAGATGTGGATTGTTGTTTATTACCAAAATCTAAGATCATACAGTTGGGTAAAAGTAGGATAATCTTCTCCAATATTTTTAAAAGCTGCTACCCATGCGGTGTAAGAATTTGTAAATTTTGTATTGTTTTTGGATCTAAATTGCATCTACAAACTGTTTTCTGACATGCAGTCCTGCTTTTAGAATACAGTGAGTGTTTTAAAGTGTCTTTTACAAGAAGCCCAACATAGCGTGATGAAGTTGTTTAGTCTCTGCTCAGTAATAGTGGGGCCTATAATGTGGTTGAACTCTAGAATTAGCCATGCAGTGTCTATTCACTTTGGTTTTCAAACATCTTTAGACATGTAAATTATGATAAAAGTATTTTGTATGAGCTAGATGCATTTGGCTGTAGGCCTAGTTTTATTGCGCAAAATGGTTTATGCTACATAAAAGCATTTCCATTGTCAAAAAATACATATTGCTTCAGTTGGGTTTGACTTTTGCAACTTCAGCAAAAATTTTAAATGTCAACCTTCAACCATCTGACATGCTAAAAACATGCCAGCACTGTAAACCTCCTCATTCCCCTTCCTAGTTCACTCTCTCTTTTTACTCACAGTCACATCCTTTCTTTGGACTGTAAGTTCTTGTCCATCTGTTGGGTTGAAGCCCCCCCCCCCCCTTCTCTTTTCCTTTATTGTGGGTTTCCGGGAGGATGAGAGTTTTAACTCATTGCCTCAGAGTTATAAGACATGCAGCAGGCAAAAAGCAATCCAAATTAACACCAATACTGGACTATTTTAAAAACTGTAAAAATAGCTAAAGGTTCCAGTTTCTACCACGTGATTATGAAAGAGCTTATCCTGACAGAACCTGATATATAACAGAGCTACACATTCACCATTAAACACATGCTAATGTTCATATGTTAGATGCTGACTTTGGAATATTTTAAAAGGAACTTTATTTTAAAACGACTTTATTTAAAAACTTTTTTTATTTTAAAACGACATTAGAGAATGTCACAACGTTAACACATATCATTTACATTACATGAATGCATTTGGCTTTTATCTGAAGCAATTTGTCACAGAGTACAACGCCAGGTTTATTAGAAATCTAGATTAGGAAACAAGGTGAAATGCTGAATTTTTGTGTCTTGGTGCCTTAAGGTTGTGTAGTTGATAAAGGTGCATTTTCAGCTGCTTCAAATCACACACAGATATGAAAAACTAAAGCTTCATCAAGTTTTATCATTATGGGATAATTTTACAGTTGCATTGGCTTTTTACAGTTGTGCTAACAGTTTAGACATTAGCTTAAACTTTTATGAAATGTTGCTTTACTATAAGATACTTTAACCAGAAGCTTTCCACGGTGTACTTAGGTGGTTTTCAGTTTAGTTCGATTGGTGTAATTTAGCAGGAAATGTAATAAATTTTAGGCACTAAAGTGTACCGAATGTGACAAAATACAGCATTAGCTAGCTATTTGTTACATAAACATACTGTCTGTGAACACTTTCATTAAACCAGGTCAGTGCAAAATCTCTGGTAGAATGTATTTGCAAGCAATTTGACTTTCCAATGAAGATGTTTCACCACCCATCTCAATGACTTCATCAGCTGTTGGATGCTGGGGAATTCCAGCCATCAGACACTTCCTAAAAGCCATTTGGATCAGCGACAAAATGTCTTCAATAGACACATTAAAACATCGTGGCATGTGTGTAAAGGTGTGAAAATTTAATAACCAATTGCTGAACAATTTTTTTCCCAGCACTTTTTAAGAAAGGAAACCCACCATCTTTCCAGCTCTCTTATTTCTCCCTCTATCTAACATATTCCATCTATCCATCTGTATGTCTGTTTCTCTCACTTGAGCACAGAGGCACTTTTTTTCATTGGTTTTGGTTGTATTCCTGTCATACATTCTTTTTCGCCATCTGTCTGTTTAGTTCTCTCTTCCTGTCTCAGATTCACTGTCAGTCTCTCTTTGTTTATTTCAATTCTTCTTACATAAATTCCACCATCTGCCTGTCTGTTTGTGTCTTGGTGTTTGCTAGCTTTTCTTTCTCACTGACTTTTTTGCCCTGTACCCAACTGGTCGTCTTTTTGGGCCTAGTGTTTCAGAGCGGATGGCCACCCATCAGCACCAGTTTATAGAAACTGTCTCCCCCATCAAAACTCAGAATAGCACAACTGTTTCAGAAGCAGCTGGGTGTTATTTGCATGAAAAATGACCAAATGTGAAAAATTAGAAATGATGCCAAGCGTACTGGGAGGAAGGCTAAGATGAAACCTCTTTTACTCTTGCATATTACATGTTATGTAACTAGTCAAACAAAACAGTGGTTGTCTGACTGTCCACTTGAGCTGTCAGCTTAATGATGGACGGGAGTCTGTCACTAATATAAACAACACCTACGAAGGGAAATTTGTTAGATGTGGGTTTTGTTGTTAAATCGACCAAACAGTCTGTCAAGATGACTTCTGGCAGAGGGGAGTGAGATGGACTGAGAGGGGAGAACTTAGGTGACTGCTTTTAAAAATGATGGAAGAAGTGTCCTATTACCTTAATTTAATCTCAAAGTGAGGTCCAAACAAAGTGGTTTTTCTCCACTTTGACAAAGTTAAGATGTCTGGCTGACTTGTATAGAGCAGCTATTGATAAAGAGTGTCTGGGTCGTTGCGCCTTCCACAAGTGAAATGTCTTTGATATATTACATGAGCTTATATGGGGAGGTTTTTAAGCATTTCAGCCAAAATTGTTATATTGAAAAACGCTTCAGTCACTTTTCTAAATAGCCTGTGAAACACTATAGGAATTTAACGAATCCTGTCTTAACCTCCAAAACATGCTGTATGTGTCATTTAAGCAATGGAAAATTAGTGTTGGGGAGTCTTTCAGTTCAGTAGCATGCTATCTGACACAGCATCTTATCACAAGTGTTTGCGTCTAGTGTTTGACAAATCCATTGGGCCGATTTAATTGTGGCATGTATACCACAAAGAGGTCCATTTAATGTGGCATAAATAAATTTCCAGAGGAATCACAGTCATGGGAAACAGTATATTGCGTCATTTAGAACATTTTTATGTTTGAAACTAACTGAAACAAACATTTAAAAGTATGAATCACTACTACTAATCACCAAGGATTGAAAGTTCTGAAAGAAGCTGAAAGTTAGTTACTTCAAATAAATGTGGAGAAAACAAGACGCACGCTGATTATCATGACAACAGCAAAGTTAAAGGTGGATCTAATGTTGCATTTCATTTTAAAACTGAATTTGGAGGTGGCAAAGAAACTGTCTCAGTTGTTGCTGTGTAAAATCTGCGTTGTGATTAAATTAATTCTACTTCACAATCTAATGAAAGTAGCATCAGATCAGGGACTTGGTTCAGTTGTTGATTGGATGGAGACAGATCTTAAGGGAAGGGGTGTGTGGCCAAGTATGGTGACCCATACTCGAAATTTGTGCTCTGCATATAACCCATCCAAGTGTACACACAGTAGTGAACATACACCCGGAGCAGTGAGCAGCCATTTATGCTGCGGCACCCGGGGAGCAGTTGGTGCCTTGCTCAAGGGTCTCACCTCAGTCATGGTATTGAGGGGGGAGAGAGTGTTGGTTATTCACTCCCCCCATCTACAATCCCTGCCGGACCCGAGACTCAAACCCACAACCTTCAGGTTACAAGTCCAACTCTCTATCCATTAGACCATGACTGCCCAATGCAAGCTTGCAAGAAAGAGGCAGGGTATAATTGGGCAAAATGATTTGTGCAGTCTGGCAAAGTCATATGTCATTAGTTTAAATGTAAGACTGAGTTATGATATTTTGATTAAACCGTATTAGGTCCAAAAAATGAAACGGATACATGGATAAATTGTTCACACAATAAGATCAGAAAATAGAGTTTCAGGTGAATTTCCATTTCATGAAATTATTGCTATCAAGCTATCTTTTAACCTTTCTCTTCGACTTTTTTCTCTTTCTCAGCTTGTCCATCTGGCACATATAAACCTGAAGCAGTTTCTGGAGGTGTGAGTACCTGCCTTCCTTGCCCTGACCCTCATCACACATCCAGACCTGGGAGTACAGATGTATCAGACTGTGTGTGTACGGAAGGCTACAGACCACACAACAACACATGCCAAGGTGCTGATCGATCTGCTTTATATCTATAAACATATGTCTGCTAACCTTTCTGTTTATAGACATGTGTCTGTATGTGTGCTCTTTTCAAACAATACATTTAATCCTCTAACTCTCCTGCTCTCTTGTTGTCCCTACTGCAGTGGTGGTCTGTCCGGTTCTCTCTCCTCCAGAGAATGCCTTCTTCATCCAGAATGTGTGTAATAATCAGTTTAACTCTGCATGTGGGGTGCGCTGTCTCACAGGCTTTGACCTGCAGGGAGACGGAATCAGACTCTGTCAGCCAGACGGGACCTGGTCAGGAGTTCAGCCCAGCTGCAGAGGTAAGACACACCTGGATTTTATGATATCACCGGTCCTGGAAAGGGAACACAAACTGATTTATTCATTACTTTTTTCTTTTCCTTTTGTTTCACTTTTGCTTTCATTACCTTGCCCACTGCCCGCTCTTGTGTGTTATTTTTTGCCTCTAATTCCATCTAAGCGGAAAACATATTGGTTTTATTGTCAGTTTATGTGTTACAGAATTGGAAACTCAAAGGGCCTTTAGTCACCCCATATGTTTCATCACCCCCAAAAACACTAATATACTGCAGCCTTTGAGTATGTATGCATGTGTGCAGAGGGGCTCATAAAGCCATTTCTCTGCCTGTCTGCCTGCAGCGCTCTGAGTTCATATGTGTTTAGATAGCTGGAAAGTAAACTCTAATGCTTTGCCAGCTATGTGAGTGCTTACACACTTGAACAAATGAATACAATATGTATATGCACCTACACACACACACACACACAAACCAAATCACACACTCAGACAGATGCATGTATGCAAGTTGACCTGTTAAGAGTTCCCTTTCTTGTGACCTCAGGCCTGAAATAACAATATTTTGGTTTTTCTTTGTTTGGAAATAAATTACAGGTTTTAAAGTCCTAACCACAGACTTAGCTACCAGCCACCCTCTTCTCAAGCATTTTCTCTTTTCTTAAAATCTCTCTTCTTCTCTAGTCTGTCCATTTTAGCTCAGTGTCATTCCATGGAATCATTTAAAGGTTGTCCAATACAGCAAAGTTTTAATAACATAGAACCAAACCTTCTGTGCGATGCTCTAACCCCTGTCTGGTGTGTGTGGTATTTTCCCATAGTTCGCTCTTGCCCAGATCTCTCTCCTCCACGTCATGGGGTACTAAACTGCAGTGGGCGGACCGCCCCCTATAGGCTGGAGTGTTTGGTGCACTGTGAACAGGGCTATAGGCTGCAAGGCAGAGCCAGACTCACCTGTCTTGCCAACTCGCAGTGGAGTGGACCACAGCCCCGGTGTGTCGGTAAGATCGCATCTCTTTGTGTGTGTATGTGCTTATATAGGGATAAATTGGCTGCAAATTGGTGGAAAAACTGAAAAACCTACATAGTAGTGAGTCTAGTGATCTACCTCTTTGTAGGGAAAACAGATTCATGAAGGGACTACAAGCTGTACAGGCTAAAGCAATAATAACAGCTCTATTTGACCCTATGGACCACCCATAGTTCAAACCAGGGTTTTTCAAACCACAGTTTTCCCTTCAGAAAACATTTGTAATGCACCTTCAATCCAATTTTCACAAAAAGCTTTGTGCTTTGTTACTTCTGAAACAAAGCCTCAACTTTCAAATCCTGTACATTTGATCACAAAATTCAAACAATAAATGCTGTTTTGACAATTTTAAATGTGGCAGCTTTAAACTGTAGCAGCTTTAGTTCAAGCGGCAGTGCGGAGTGCTGCTTTAATACAAGTTATAGTGTGAAACGAAACAAATGAACATCAGAAGGTATGTTAAAAGAAAAAAGTACAGCTTCGCTCAAATAGCGCAATCAGCATTTCAACCGAAAGAAAGACGTCAAATAAAACAGCTTGTGAACAATGTCACTTAACATTGCGTTTACCTCAGTAAAGTTATACAGTGTTCACAATTTGTTATTTAGCTATAAAAACACTAGAGGGAGCTTAATTACAGTTTATTATATATGTGTTTAAAGGGGTCATATGACGTTGCTATAAAGAATATTATTGTGTGTATTTGGTGTAGTGCAATGTGTTTATGCAGTTTAAGGTTCAAAAAACACATTATTTTCCACATACTGTACATCATTCTTGCTCCTCTATGCTCTGCCTTTCTGAAACGTGTCGATTTTTACAAAGCTCATTGGTCTGGGATGCTCTGATTGGCCAGATATCCAGTGCGTTGTGATTGGCCGAATACCTTGAGCGTGAGACACCGTATTGTGATGCAGTGCATGATGACACAAAAACAATAAAACCCATTATTAATGAGGCATTTGTTGTATCCAGTGGGGACATAATTACTGATTATAATGACTTATACTGTCTTTTTAAGTGTCGCGTTGCATCGCGCCACGTAAAGATTACCATGTCTGCATTTGTGATCGGAGAAACGACAAACAAGCACAACTCTACACTGCTCAAAACTCGCATTTGAATCGTCAGTGGCAAATTCTTTGAATAAGAAAGCGTACTTACAGGCTGTTATTCAGAAGCCCCAGACATAAATGGCTGCCCACTGCTCCGGGTGGGTGTTCACGGTGTGTGTGTGTTCACTGCTGTGTGTGTGCACTATGGATGGGTTAAATGCAGAGCACGAATTCCGAGTATGGGTCACCATACTTGGCTGAATGTCACTTCACTTCACTTCACTTTATAGAAACAGCCTTGATAAGGTAGTTTCTATAAAATGCGCTGCACAAACTCTAATATTTGGGTTGAATTGTTCTGGAACAGTGTTGTAAATACAACTTAACCACTGATTTCTAGTTGTGTCCTCTTTTGGAAGTCCAAACAAAGTACTTTCGCTTTCACAACCAAACACAGCGTCTCCAGGACATGGTGCCGGTGGCAGCAACAATACTACAGCGAGAATAATAGTTCCGCCTTCTTTCATTGCGTATCCATTTGGGCGGTGTTTTGCAAATTTTCCCACACCGTGACATAGACATGTGGGAGCATGTTTGAATGAGTTGTTTTAGGAAGATGTGGTCAAGTCTTAACTTTTATGAAGAATATCTCTTTGGTTTTGAGACTTTAGTCTTTGCAACTTCAGGGATCTTGTCTATGCACAAACAGCTTGTAACACTCCAAAGAGAGAGGAAAACTTGAAATTGCATCATGTGACCCCTTTTTATGAAAACTACCTTATGTGCAGTTGAGTTGTATACAAATGTTTTTATTTGAGTGTGATTATTTCTGAAAATAAAAACTCTCTTTAACTGATAGTTGTGCAGAATTAGTGCACAGCAAAACTCATCACTCTGACAAATTCAAACTGTAATCACATATATTTTTGTGTAGTCAGCTGTGGCAGCAACTTAGCCAGTTTTTACCCACAAACCACAAATTAGAACACTAACTAAAATATGAAATATTTTATTTGTTTACCTCCATGTCATGTGTAGGTTATTTTAGAAAGGAACATTTAAAAATTTAAAAAGTGGAATTAAGGAGAATCAATAAATTTATTGCTCTTATGTGAATAATTTGTAATCATTTAATCAATAAAAAAGTAACTGTAGTCTGATTATGAGTATTTTGAAATGTAATTAATCTAATTACGAGTAGCTAGTTTTTAGATTCTGATTACGTAACCAGATTATATGTAATCAGTTACTACCCAGCTCGGCCTACAGACACCTTATGGTTGGCTTCCCAATAAAAGCAAAAGCCGTCTGTGAGCATGGCAAGTCAAAATACTCTTTTATAGCTTTTAACAACTTGCTTCTTGAGAAACTGTATGTTTGTTGATCTGTCCGTCCCTCTACCTACTGTCAGTCAGCATTGCTTTGCTTTTCTCCATTTCTTCTATCTTTGTAGTTGAATCGTTTGGCCTGATTTAAGTTGTATGACATGTTTTCTTGTCTTCACTGTAATTCTTTCACTTGATTTCTTTCTGTGCTCTTCATTCCCTCTCGCTTTGGCAGTATAGGTTGATCCAGATGCCAGAGTGAAAATCATTTGTTTGTGCGAGTGTGTGTGTGTTGAGGTTGTTTCCAAGAATGTCAAGCAGTGTGGTCAACAACCGCTCTTACATTTCCCTTTCTGGAGATATTTTTGCACACTCTCTCTCACTGTCTCATTCTTTTGATTTATCTTTGTGTAAAATGCTTGTTGTTTATGTTTGACTGTGTTTCCTTTTCTTTCTCACTTTCTAAGAGGTGCACTGTTCTCCGATTGTTACTTTGAAGCATATCAGTTTGTCACCCCCTGCCTGTGGGGAGAATGAGGTCAGGACCAGAGCGTCGTGTCAGTTAACCTGTCCTCGTGGTTACAGTCTCATTGGTAACTCTGAAGTCAGATGTCTGCCTTCAGGAAACTGGAGTGACAACTTACATAAAGCAACATGTACAGGTGATTTGTTTTCGGTTTGTGTTTATAATGACAAACAATATGTTTTGCATGAAACCTCCCTGTTTGTTCTGCTGTAAAATGATGTGTTGCAGTGGGACAGATGTGCTGCCAGTAAAACAGGTGCATTAAATTTGTTGCTGCAAAACCTTAAGCTGATGAAGAACAGAATAAGTGGAAGATCATCAAACAAAGTTGCACCATTGTGTAAAAGTAAAGAGTTCCAAGATCATAAAATATCAAAACTGCCCCTCCAAGCTGGAACTAACCAAAGGATCAATTAGTTTTGGCCTTCACTTCTGAACCTCCAAGATTTACTGATGAGGGGAGAGATTGTGTTTTCTGTATTTATGTGAGTTTGTGGCTCGTCAGTGTCTATAGAGATTAGGGCAGAAGACAGAGTGTTTGCATCTGATCCAGGTTCTTCTAGGACCTATTAGTCTAATGATAAAGTATTTGTTTAGCTTGGAGGGACAGCAGAGGCTGTATGATTAATAAGCTCTACTCCAAGCTGGATGTAATATTAATAGTCAGTCAATAGCTGTCAACACAGCAACACCAACAAATGCTCTGTGCACATAGACTTAACATGATTCTAGAATCGTATCATTAAAGGAATAGACATATGGGTTTGGAACGACGTGAGGGTGAGGAAATCATGATAGAGCTTTCATATTTGTTCTCTTTTGGCCCTTTTACTGTACCAGTGACGTATTTGTTTGGCTTGGATAGAGAGTGCAGACTACATGATTAGCATGTTATACTCTGAGCTGCATGTGATAATGATACACCTCTGTAAATAGATCATATCACCGCAACACCAACTACTTCTCAACACGAATCTAGACTCACATCATCAAACAGAGAGTTCACCCAAGAATCATTTATTCACCCTCATGTTTTAAACTCCCTTGAATTTATCTGTCCCAGTGAACATGAATGGTAATATTTAGCCGAATGTTCACACTGTTTTTTCTATACACTAAAAAAAGCATTTTTGTCTTTATTTTCCAAGTAAAAATTTACTTATTTTCCATTTCATGCATTGTACTGAATTTAACCAATGGTTAGTTTTCATCCGCGGTCCCTTGGCATGTAATCATAATCACAAATAAACATAAAAACAAAACAACAAACACATACAATACAGTAATTCTTATACACATCCTATCAGAGCCAAAAAAGAACAGTAATGATAACGTTCAGGTAAACCACAACCGTGTCAGTGTTTACAGATTTGAGTTGATTTTAAATGAGATTTTAGTTTTAATTTAAACGTGTCAATAGATGTGCACATCCTTATGTCTTCTGGTAGAGTGTTCCAGTGAATAATAGCTTTCACTGAGAAAGACGATAACCCAAAGGCAGAATGACGAAAAGGAATCACAATCACTAGTAGATGTTGATCTAGTAGTTCTTACAGAGACTGTAGGGCAAAAATGCACAAAATCACGAAGTATAGAAGGGGCCAAACCATTTAAATTTTATATACCATACACAAATTTGAGAAAAGTCTAAAATTATCAAAGCTCAAAACATTTTAATTCTCCAAGACCCTACAGTGGTGATATTGGTTAGATTTGAATGGTTTAATAACAGTTTCTCCTGCTTGTCCTACATGTTAGACAGTATGACATTAACATTAACAGCTTTCTTCTTGAGTAACTGTATATTTTTTTGTTTTTTTCCACTGACAAGATGGGCAAATATTTTTTTTAAATCTTGAAATATTATTTTTTAAATCTTGAAAAAAATTTTTTAATCTTGAATATATTTTGAAATATATAGATATATATTTCATTAAAGAAAATAACCCTTACAGGTTTGGAACAACGTGATGATGAGTAAATGGCGAGTTTTCATTTTTGCATGAACTATTTAGACTTTTTTTTTTTTAAGTTCCACTCCAAATGGGATGACTTTTTACATTACAGATGTTTTACATGGAGCATAAGATTAAAGATGAGATAGCTAGAGGTAATGAGTGACATCATTATGGCATGTTTACATCAGTAATTGGTAATGGGGTTGACGTTATGGAGACTTTCGAGCCCTGAACTGATTTTCTCCTCTGTAGATATAGAGCCTCCATGGATTCAGTGTCCTGGTGATGTCATCACGGAGACAGATGAACATCAGAGGTCAGCTAACATCAGTTTGAGTGCACCCATGCTTGGGGACAATTCTGGAGATGAGGTGAGTTTTACATCAGCTCTTTAATTTTTTATTTTCCATTTTGAATCAGAGGCCCAGGTTTTATGTATTAATTTTAAAATGAGGCTTTGCCTTTCTTCCTCAGGTTGTGGTGCAGGTGACCCCTGTTCTAAACCCCATGCAGCCTTTCCCTATAGGAACTGAGCTCATAACATACACAGCAACTGACCGCACAGGAAACAAGGCCAACTGCTCTTTCACTGTTACTGTAGTTGGTGAGGATGGATTCCATCTACAACTGATAGTAATTTACATGGTCTTATTTAAATGTTATGTTTTTGCCAAAGCACTATAATATATTATTTTTTACCTTTTGGAGTATAATTGCTTTGTTCTATACTCCGTTCTCTTAGATACGGAACCACCCTTGACTGACAGGTGTCGATCTCCACCCACCGTTAAAGCCACTGGGAAAAAAACTGCAGTATACTGGGAAGAACCTCAGTTTTCAGACAATTCTGGTAAATACAATTTTAATTTATAGGAGTGTGAAAAAGACAAAAAAGTGTTTAAAGGTGCACTCAGCAGAATTTAAAGTTAGGCTGCATGTTTTCTGGCAAATGATATCATCAGTCACCCCTTTAAATAGGAGAAAGTGTACTCATGAATATAAATTAGGTTGTACTCAAATAATTTAACATTATCTTTTACTCTATTTTAATAAATATAGACAGCAAATAGAGGAACGATGTCAATTGTTAAGCCATGTTTATACTTTATTTTTATGTTCAGATAAAATAGTAAACAGGTGCAGGAAATTGTAGGCCTTACTGGAATGATTTTGAATCTGGTGCATGAGAAAATGAATCTTCAGGAATTGACGTTTGGTAGAATCATCACAGAGAGGCTTCAATTCAGGAGGACACCTGTTGAGGTTGAATGGGAAGGAATGAACTTTTAGTAGCTGCAAGGAATGGAAATGGTTTGATTTATGAACATTTTAAGAACTCTGGGAAGGAAATGTTTTCCTACAAAAAATATTTATTGATTTGGCACCTTAAGCAGTGATAAGGATGGGAATCAGGATTTTGGTCTTGGACAGGTAGAATGACTTTAGTGTTATACTATAACAGCAAATACAGTGAACAAAGAAAGACATTCAGTTTATGATACAGTGGTTATGGAGTATGGAGTTAACCACAGTTGTTGTGTTAGAATAAAACAAGATAAGAAAACGTAAGATAAATAATTAGTTCACACAAATGCATTTGCACAATTGCACATGCACTGCAGATTCCGCAAGATAATTCATTTTGTTCTAAACCAGTTCATACGTGAATACACAGACACACACACACTTTTCCACAGAGAGGTTCCAGGGCTATTCCAAACTGTCTGACAAATGTCTGGGTCTGCCGGGTTTTTGGAGGGAGTTTTGTCTGTGCTAAATATAAATCAGCGTTAGGGTGTGGGCATGGAAAAACAAAACATGCTGACGTTGGGGTAGTGTGGTGTGACGTCGACAAGCAGCCTCAGTGTGGTCACAAAAGCTTATTTTAGTAGATATTTGTATGAAGGTTTCATTACAGTTGTGGCTACTGATATGTGCATGCAAATAAGCATGTGTGTCTTTGAGTGTGTGGAGTGTATATGATCCTTGAAAGACTCTATTGTCTGACCGCAGTGTAGCACCCTTAGTTCTGTGTCATTAAACAATCTAGCAATTACTCTCCTCTGGCACCAAGGCCTATTATTCCCAGGCCTCATGAGGAGCAGTGCAGTAGCATAGCACCCTTTGTAGGACTTTGTGGTTGACCAGAGCGAGTCCTTGTGGAGCTCCACATTGCTCCCTGTGGTAATGTCTGTGAAAGTACCTGTTACATCATTGGCTAATGCCAGATTGCACAACTAATGCGATCTGTCTGCGATATTGCAAACAGATGCAGGCATATATACACTACATGGCCAATAGTATGTGTACACCCCCCTCTAATTAACGGGTTTAGCGATTCTAGTAATTCCAGTGAAGATAAATCTTAATACTACACCACACAGTGACATTCTAGGGAATTGTGCGCTTCCAAATTTGTTGCAACATTTTGGGGAAGACACTTTTATGCTCGAGCATGATGATACCCTAGTGCACAAAGCAAAGTCTGCAGAAGAACTGATAACTGAGTCTGGTGTGTAAGAACTTCTCTGGCCTGCACAAAGCCCAGACCTGGCCTCAACTGAACACCTTTGGGATGAATTGGACACGCTTTTGTCTGAATGGGAACAAAATCTGCAGCCATGTTCCAGCATCTAGTAGAAAGTCTTCCCAGAAAGTGGTTATAGCTGCAAAGAGAGCGATTAATACAGATGCTGTTGTATTTTTTAATTTTTTTGCAAATTTAATATACAGGCACATATTGATTTTATATAACATTGCATGAGGTGTTCACTACTGTACCAAAGTTTGGGGTCAGTAAGATGTTTAAATGTTTTTGAATAAAGTCTTTTATGCTCAACAAGGCAGTAAAAGTGATATTGTGAAATTGTTTTCTTATTTAATATATTTTAAAATGCAATTTATTCCTGCGATGGCAAAACTGAATATTACCAGCCATTACACTAGTCTAATGTCACATGATCATTCGGAATTCATTCTAATATGCTGCTAATTGAAAACCTGTTGCCGTTGATCAATTTAATGCATCTGTTCTGAATAAAAGTTTTCCTTTTTTTTAGAAATCTTACTGGCCCTAAACTTTTGAATGGTTGTCTATATAATAGTGTGCTGCTTCCTAGCCTGCATTTAGTAATTTATTCATTTAATTTTCCTTCTCAGGAGCCTATCTGAATATCTCTAGTACTCACTCATCTGGAGATGTATTTCCTGTTGGAGAAACTTTAGTGTACTACACAGCCACAGATCCTTCTGGAAACAACCGTACCTGTGAACTCATCATTACCGTACAAGGTACTATGTGTTTGCATGGACGTTGCATGGACTGTCTCATTGTTGATTAAGAAATGATTAAGGCATTCCACACAGCATGCTTTATTTTCTTAAGAAATAAAGTACTCTGCTATCATCTGACATTGGATCTGTCTAGCCAGTTAAGCTAAATGCTTTGATTTTGATTTTTTTTCCAGATTACACTGTTCCTATTTAAATAAACTAATTAATTCAGTGGCGTTAAAGGCTGTTTCTAACCTCAGGTTCAACCTGCGAGAAGCCATTTGTGCCAGTGAATGGGGATTTCTCATGTGCCAAAACAGAGGAGGGAACAAACTGCTCTCTGATATGCAGACAGGGTTACAGTCTCACCCAGGATGCCGTGCACAGTTACTTTTGTGCCAATAATGGAATCTGGGAGCCGCCCCGCTCACCAGACAGACCTGATTGCTCCCGTGAGTATTGCTTCACTCTTGCTCAACATTAGTCTTTCATTTTTCCTCTACTGTTCGTATTTTCCACTTACAGATTCAGACATATACTGTCTTAGACACTGCACAGGCAAATTTTTGTTTCTGTATGTGTCTCCTATGTCTCATTTACAGTGAATAGAATTGCAAACAATGGCTTTAAGCCCTTTGAGATGCTGTTTAAAGCATCCCGCTGTGATGACCTTGACTTGCTAAAGTCCTTCACGGGGGAGTTTTCAACTGTTCTTAAAGATATGGTGAGATCTGACACTCAAGTATATAGACATGTACATGTACTCTGGCCACATGACTTGAATTATATCTTGTTATTCCTCATTGTTTTTTTTTTCTTTTTTTTTTTTTTTTTTTTAATTATAATAATCCCATAGGTCCCTAAAATCTGCAGTGGAGATGATGTTACCTGCAAACTGGAAATGACTTTACCTGGACAGTGTCTGGAGTATAACTATGATTATCCAAATGGATTTTCTATTGGTAAATAATGGCATGCCTTTTCACTAGGCTGTGTTATTATTGTTGAAATAAAGCTTTTTTTTTAAACAAACAAAAAAAACTTAACAAATTAAGTAAAGGTAAATTGAAGATTGCTAGATTAAATACTAATTGAAATGAAAATAAATGAAATAAGTTAATATATTAAATATTAATTTTCACTGCTAAGATAGTTTTTTTTTATTATTATTATTTACCCCACCCCCCACACACAAAAAAAATGTTTTTATTTTTACATTACTTTCCTATAGATTAAATTTGTCATAAACTGTCATTTCTGTTTTCTTCTCCTCAGGACCTGGAGGATGGGGCAGTAATTGGGGCTCTCAGAATGGCCAGGACTATGCATATTTTGACACTGGTTTTGCTCCAGAGCACCACTTGCAGCAAGATGGTTCATCACAGCATGGCTATCACATGAGGACCAAACGCCATCGTAAAATCACTGGCCCTACCAGAGAGCAAAAGATACAAATCCATTTCAACATCACAGGTAGAGAAATACCAACTATTAGGCTAACTAGTTAGGCCCTGTGCCTAATTAACAATTAGTTTTACATCCAAAGCTAGTTGCAACTTCTCCCAACACCATTCCTTTTTCCCAGCAAGCATCCCACTGCCCTTGTCGAGGAATGACTCAGCGGAAATAGTCAGTCAAAGACGTTTGCTGAGGGCACTTGAGCATCTGACTAATCGGCTTAAGCGGACACTGAGCAAGCAACCATTCTCTACCTTCCATGTGTCGTCAGAGATGATCGTAGCGGACCCAAAATCCTTGGAAAGTAAAAAAAAAGCGATGCTGTACTGCCAGCCAGGGTCTGTTCTCAAAGGCAGGGTGTGTGGTGAGTTTAAAAATGAAATACATTCAATGAAATCCATAAGATACATTGAAAAGGGCACATCTGATATAGATTCCTGAGTAAAAATGCATTTTAGTGTTTTTGGGATAGGGTGAAGAGCTGCAAATGTCTGGAAAACATTTGTGGCAAACTAATTTGTTTGCTGCAAATTTGCCACAAATTAACTGCAAGTTTACCATTTAAAAAAAAAAACAGTTTTGCAAAGTCCCAGCCAGTTGCATATGAATTGGCAACTTTTTAACCTCCTTGTTGGTTTTGACCCATAGTGCAGTGCCCAGTAGGGACGTATTTCTCCCTGGAATATGGCGAGTGTGAGAGCTGCTGGAGAGGGTCGTATCAGGATGAAGAGGGGCAAATGGAGTGTAAGTCATGCCCAGATGGCTTCTCCACTCCGTACCTCCATTCACGCAGTCTGGCAGAGTGCAAAGGTAATCAGTAAGCTTGATTTATTGATCTAAAATGATGTGTCTGTATGTTTCTTCATAAATCGACTTATCACTCCATTTCATTTAAGTAGAAAACTGCTTATACTGTAGATGGGATCTCTAAGTGTGTCTCTGTGATTGTGTGTGTGCATACCTGCATGTGTGTGCATGTTTCCAGCGCAGTGCCAGCCTGGCAGCTTGTCATTAACCGGGTTGGAGACCTGTGAGTCCTGTCCTTTAGGGGAATACCAGCCAGATGTCGGCTCTCAGGCCTGTCTGCCCTGCCCTCCCACCACGACCACTGTCAATAGAGGGGCTCTGAATGCCAACGAGTGTGGTGGTGAGATGTAACAACTGAAGAATTATTACTAAAATGCACCTAAGAAATACTTAAACATAAAAGCTAGATTTATAAGAAAATTACCATTTAGTTTCTCTTTCTCTCTATCTTTCCAGTACCATGTTCGGCAGGTCATTTCTCCCGGACAGGTCTTGTTCCATGTTACCCATGTCCCAGAGATTATTACCAGCCTGAGGAGGGCCGTTCCTATTGCCTTTCTTGCCCTTTTTATGGTACCACCACAATAACAGGGGCCAAAGCTATCCAGCAGTGCTCCAGTACGTTTTTTTTTTACATTTATTCTAGTCATTATATTTCCCTTTCAATTTTGTCTCTTGTGCTCACCAAAGCTTTTATTTAAGGCAGCGGCTATTTGCACTAAGTGCAAATAGCATATCTTTTTAGTGACACATGCTATTTACACTAAGTGAAAATAGCAGTATTTTTTAACGATATGCTATTTACACAGTGCAAATAGCTATAGATTCTATTTACACTGTTAAAATAGCAAGATTTTCTGCTATTTATACTACTTATTGCAAATAGTGGCAATTATCTGCACCTCAGTATTGTAGTACATTATAAAACAGTACGCAATAATAACGTACTGAGTGTAAATTATAATTTTAATTCAAATTTATTAAATGGATGCCACCTTATTGGGACAGTAAAGCGCTCCCTACACTTACCCTAACCCTACCCGATACTTTATTTTCAACTTTTTGATTATTTCCTTAATTTTTATTGAAAATAAATGCCTTTCTGATGCGATATGAGATTTGAAAAGGGAGAAAAAAAAGCTGAATTTTCAGCAGCCATTACTCCAGTTTTGCATGATTCTTCAGAAATAATTCTAATATGCTGGCTTGGGGCTTGAGAAACACTTCTTATTATAATCATCAGTTTTGAAAATGGTTTTATTGCTTAATATTTTTAGGATTCTTCGATGAATAGTAAGTTAAAAAGAACAGCATTTATTTGAAATAGAAATCCATTGTAACATATAAAGGCCTTTACTGTCACTTCTGATCAATTTAATGTGTCCTTGCTGAATAAAAGTATTAAGTTCTTTAAATATCTTAGTGACCCCAAACTTTTGAATGGTAGTGTATGTGTCCAGATCTGATGCTGGGTTTGAATAGTTCATGCACGCAATTTCTGCGTCACCAGTGGGACCAGTAACCAGAATTTCAAAAATAATGGTTGTTTCCACTCGTCAATTCTCTGCTAAACAGCTTATTATAGGTAGGCTTGGTAAGTGGAAGCATTTTAACATAAATAACTGTCACTCTTCACCTTTAATGTGATATGAAGTGATGCTTTGCAAGACCATGGTGTGTAGAAGGTTTCTTAATTCATTCATCAATGGAATATATAGGTCATTTTCAGACTTTAGGTAGGTGTATGAACGATTTGCAATGAGAATCCAATGCACATAATGGAATCTGATTCTCTGTACACGCAGGAAAAAAGTGCCTCAGTGTGGAAAAGATGAGGATGATGAATGCCTTTGGAAAATGTTTTCCAGTTTTGACAGCAGAAATTCTCCTCTTTCACATCTTTTTTTTATGCGTGTGTTGTGCTTATTCTGTCTGTTTCATTTTCTAATTTCTGTCTCCTCCTTGTACTTTTTTTCCCTCTTTTCTCTTGGTCTGACTCAGGCTTTGGCTCTAGTTTTCTGCCTAAAGAGGAAAGTGCAACTTCAGCGCCAGAAGTTGTTGTGAGAAAGGATTATCAAGCCAGTAGCCAGGTGAGTCGTCTTCTCAATCTCAGCAGTTGGTACCCAAATCTTTGAAGGGTGTTCTTTGTATGTTGGGATCACATATAGTGACCCTAAAAAGAATTTGGACCTATAAATGTATATATGCCGTTGCATTAAATACTAAATACCTAGTGTCTTATTTTAATGAAAGATAGCACAAACAACATTTCACAAAAGTATTGGATCATGTTCCTAATTTATGTGATCCTAATTTAAGTTCTTGAAAAAAACTTGACACCATAAAGCCACTTATAGTTTTTACTTTAGTTCAAATATTACTAAAGAAAATTATTGTATCATTTTGTTTGAAGGTGCCAATTGCTTTGCTATTTTTGAAATGAAATTCATGAACTAATATTCAGATACGTTTTTGGTAAATAGTGAACATTACCTTTGGTTGGTGTCACAGCACCCTCTGGGGGCTGAAGTAAAACAGCTGAAAATGTAGTTCTTTTCTCTGCCGCAGATGTTCCATGAATGTCTGCTGAATCCGTGTCAAAACCAAGGCACTTGTGAGGAAGTCGGCGTTGGATATGTATGCACCTGTCTTCCAGGATTCACAGGTTTGGCATATTCTGTAGCCATAACTCCCTAGTAACATTGAGAAACCAGCTTTTAAGTTCAGTCGACTTATGGGAAACAACTTTCTAACCTTTATGGTTGCCCTATGTACTATTTTCTCATACTTTCTGTAGTTGTACGTACTGCAATGTGTTTCAAGTTGTTTTTGGGACAACTCAGTTGAGCCAGCTAAATTTGTTTTATTAATTCAGTTAGTCTGGTAATATACTGTACAATTTTGATAGATTTACCTCAGCCTCTGTGGTTGAGATGAATCACTGCCCACTTTTTCCCATTTTCCTCATTCATTGCCTTACAGGAGCCAAGTGTGAGAGCGACATTGACGAATGTGATTCTATTCCTTGTCAAAATGGTGGCTTGTGCAGAGATGGCATGGGAGATTTCCAGTGTCAGTGTCAGCCTGGGTTTGTAGGTAAGAGAAAGTGACATCAGCTCAGCTTCACATTGGGGAATCCCAATGTAACTGTAAAAGCCGAGTTCTACGATTGAAATGTTTGAGGCAATTAAACCCCAAATCCAAAATTCCTCTCTGTTGAGGGTTCTGAAACTTTCCTTTGGTATAACCATTGTGATGGATTTAGCTGTCTCTGAATCTCTTGAGTCTGGCAGTGGAACTACACAAGCTCTCATTCTCAGAACCTTACAGCACTTTTTCCATTCAGTCCATTGTCTCTCCTATTTAAAATGTGGCCATGATTAAGCATGTGGCTGCCCTAGATATGGAGAATTGAATTGAAGTGTCTTTGTTCTTTTTCAACTGTGTGTGCGTGCCTGGGGTGTTTTGTTTTAGGTGGCAAGAGAGGCAAAATTTGAAAAGAATATAATTGAAAGTACAAAGACAAATCAAAACAAATATAATGAAATATGATCTCAAGCAGTGTGAAAACTGCTTTTTTTTTAAGTAATATCAAACATTAGCCAAGTTTCCATCCACTTTTTGTGCTGTTCTGTTATTGACAAAGTAAAAATGCCTAAAAAAGTTAGCAATGTCATTTACATTTTTTACAAATTAAAAATGTGCATCATCATTAAAAAAGTGTATCGTAAAAGAAATCTGCCCAGAGACTGTGAGTAAACTTAAGGTTTAATAAATAGTATGGTAATATAAATTCTAATATGAATATTTAAGTACTGTTTGCTTGTTTATTGTCACCAGTGTGAGGTAAAATGATATTCCATATGTTTCTGTGTGTGTCTTGTGTTATATTCTGTCTCTGGAAGGCTTGATGTGTGAGGCTGAGGTGAATGAGTGCAGCTCTTCTCCATGTTTGAATGAAGGACTCTGTGTGGATGAAGTGAATCACTTTACATGTAGCTGTCCAGATGGATTCACAGGTCAGCACCTCACCTCTGCTACACCTGTTCTTCACATAATGTCATTTATAGTATAGTACATTAAACTGGAAGTTCTTAAATTGTAGCACACCAATCGAGTTACAAGGAATATTTTTGTCATTTACATCTAGGTCCACGTTGTGAGTTGGAAATAAATGAGTGTGCTTCCAGCCCATGTCAAAACGGAGGTGTCTGTAAAGATCTGGAGGGTGGGTATTTCTGTACATGTCCTCAGGGCTTCGCTGGCGACAATTGTGAGGTTGATGTTGATGAGTGCTACAGCGCCCCCTGTCTGAATGGAGGAACATGTGTGGATGCTGTCAATTATTTCAGGTTAGTGAGGAAGCCTTTGTAGAAACTGTTTATACATATGCATTAGGAGGATGATTATAATATGTTGTATTTATTACAACTGACATATGTTAGATAACAGACTTCGTCTCACATTTGCGATCAGGTGTGAATGTGTGAATGGATACAGAGGCAGACTATGCGAGGTGGACATAGATGACTGTGATCCAAATTTGTGTTTGAATGGCGCAACCTGCGTGGATGGAGTGGCCACTTTCACCTGCCGATGCCCTCCTGGGTTCAACGGAACCAGGTGTGAGACAGGTATAGAGGGAAAGAGATGAAAAAAATCATGGAAAATCATCATCATAGAGAGAAGTTTTACAAAGGCATGTTAGAGACAGTCTTTGTGTCACTTTCGTTGAGATTTAATTAAGATGCGTTCCCAGAAAAGTTCCTAGCAGCACATAAAATGATCCAGTAGACGCACATAGCACATAGAATGATTTAGTAGTTAATTTTCACATCCTGTTATAGAGAATATATTTTCATAGTTTTCAGATGAAATTTGATCTACTGTGACAACAAACTGTAATTTTTCAGAACCAAAAACTTCCTCCCCAGTTAAAAAAGGTAATTTATTACAATTAAGCTACAAAAACATTTGCTTTGAACTTCTGCATCTTTCAGACATCAGAGAGATGAATGTTAGCAATAAGAAAATCATTTATCATTTATTTTTATAAATAAAATTGTCATTTTTAAATGCGTATTATTCATTTGAGATTGACATTACAAGTTAACCACAAATATACTGATAAAAAATAATGTCATGAATGTTAAGATAATTAATATGATAATTACATATTATCTGCTGTCTTTTCCTTTTTATTCAAACAGAAATGCCCTACTCTTTTGATCTGGAGTTTGAAGTTTCTGGTATCCATGGTTATGTGATGATGGATGGTCACATGCCATCACTTACACAGATCACATGTACATTTTGGATGAGGTCATCAGACACTGTTAATTATGGGACTCCCATCTCTTACGCGGTAGAGGGAAGTGACAATGCCTTCCTCCTCATTGACTATAATGGGTGAGGGCTTTATTTAAAAGTTGCGAAATTTGCATTTGCATAACTGAAGTAAATATGATTACATTCTATGGTCTGTTTAACAGTTTTACATTTTGCAAGTTCATTTTACCTACACCTTACTCTTGTTTATCCGTCACTCTTTTTTTTTTTTTTACATTCTCCTCTTTTCCTGTTTCCTTTTTGTTTCTTTCTTACTTTCAGGTGGGTCTTGTATGTTAATGGCAAGGAGCGGATCACTGACTGCCCAGCAGTAAATGATGGCCTCTGGCACCATATTGGTGTATCATGGCGCAGCAAAGATGGTGATTGGAGAGTTTATATCGATGGGATCCCTTCAGATGGAGGGAAAGGATTATCTGTTGGCACTACCATACCAGGTTGACCTTTTTACCTAATAAAGAATTCAAACAAACTGCCAGTTCATTAAGGCACTATTATTGCTTATGTTGCTTCAAAGAGAATGTGTGTCCCGAAACTGAAATGTTTGCTCTATACTTACTTTAAACAGGAGGGGGTGCTCTGGTACTTGGACAGGATCAGGACCAGAGGGGAGATGGCTTCAACCCAGTGGAGTCCTTTGTGGGCACTCTTAGCCAACTTAATATATGGAACTATGTTTTAACACCACAGCAGGTAACAGTTTATACACGTTCCTTATTCTTACTCTTAAGTTAACAGAGTACAGAGTTCACTGAGACCGAAAAAATGAAAAAGTTTATATTTCTACTATTCTCAGATCAAGTCTCTGGCCAGTAGCTGTCCACGAGATCTGCAGAAAGGGAACGTGTTTGCATGGCCTGACTTCTTAGGAGGAGTCACGGGCCGAGTAAAGACCAGCAGCAAGAGTGTTTTCTGTGCTGGTAAGAATCAAGTCAAGACATATATTATTATTATTCAACCACTGCATGGGGGAACAAAACACTGCTGTCCTTGTATTGAATTTTCCATAACATTTGTGACCCCGGACCACAAAACCATTCATAAGGGTCAATTTTTCGAAATTGAGATTTATACATCATCTGAAAGCTGAATAAATAAACTTTCCATTGATGTATGATTTGTTATGATAGGACATATTTGGCCGAGATGCAACTATTTGAAAATCTGGAATCTGAGGGTGCAAAAAAATCTAAATACTGAGAAAATCGCCTTTAAAGTTGTCCAAACGAAGTTCTTAGCAATGAATATTACTGATCAAAAATGAAGTTTTGATATATTTACGGTAGGAAATTTACAAAATATCTTCATGGAACATGATCTTTACTTAATATCCTAATGATTTTTGGCATAAAAGAAAAATCTATAATTTTGACCCCTACAATGTATTTTTGGCTATTTCTACAAATATACCTCAGCGACTTAAGACTGCTTTTGTGGTCCAGGGTCACATTTCTAATTTTAGGAGACAAGGATTCAAATGTATCCTTATATGTCCCAACCTAATGCATATAAATCATTATAAACTTTGAGACTAATGGATCATAAATCAGTGACATAAGTATGTTTTTATGTACTGGTGAGAAAGTGTTTAACATTTATTGTCCACTGCTTTGGTCTTTGTTAGACTGCCCCCTGGTGGATGCTTCTGTTCCTCAACTGCGCACATCCACTAAAGCTGTAAATCCGGGCTCTAAGGTGCAGTTCTCTTGCAGTCCCGGGTTCTATCTGGTGGGGGAGCCAGTGCAGCAGTGTCTAAACAGAGGCCAGTGGAGCCACGCAGAGCCAATATGTGAACGTGAGTGATGTGAATGCACAGATATGCAACAGAGGACACACAAAAGCATATGTTGGCTGTTTAAACAACCACACGTTTAAAATGACCATTACAGCCACATTTACAATAATATACTTACACTGTACTGATGTGCAATCATACAACTTAAATTGAACATTTTCAAATGTAGATAAACACATGCCATAACACAAATAGGTGAATAGTTTGTGCACATACTGACATGTACTCCATATACTCACAATGTAGTCATTACCCAGTACTATGACCATCATTGATCTGTACCAGGGCCTTTCTCTTTATCTGTAGGAGTGGAATGTGGTCCTCCGCCTGACCTAGACCATGGGCAGTATCATGGAGAGGATTTCTATGCTGGAAGCACAGTGCTTTATCAATGCAAACCAGGGTTCTACTTGCTAGGGGAGAGTAAGATGTTGTGTACCAACAATGGTAAATGGATTGGCAACCCACCTGCATGTCTGGGTAAGATACACAGCAAATCAGGGAAAGAACCTGAGAGAAGCTTTCTGTACCAGAGTTATCAATATACACAGGTGCACCTGGAACCTAGAATGTCATTTTACATTTTGTTTGTCCTTGTTGTGTTGGTTTGTGCTAATATTACAGATGTGGACGAATGTTCTTTGGGCTCTGAATGTGATGAGCATGCTAGTTGTCTAAACACTGATGGCTCTCATATATGCACCTGCATACCTCCTTACAGTGGAGATGGAAGAAACTGTACAGGTAGCACAATCTCCTAAACTGGACATTTACAGTTTCCACAGGTTGCAGATGACTGTGCTTACCTCCCACACAATAACATGTTTGTTAACTAAAGAAAATTATTTTGTTTTTATTCTCACTAGAGCCAGTAAAATGTAAAGATCCAGGTGTTCCTGAGTTTGGGCACCGTGAGGGCAGTAATTTCATCATGGGCAGTGAGGTGGTCTTTTCCTGTAAGGAAGGCTATGAATTGATCGGCTCATCCCATCTATCCTGCACAGAAGAAGAAATTTGGAAGGGAGATGTCCCATACTGCAAAGGTAGGCCTAGCTTTCAGATCTGTTTATTGGAGCTATTCTTTGCCTGCACGCACTGGTCCGTTCAGCATTTGGGTTTAGTATGATTGTTTTGAAATAAATTAATAGTTTAATTCAGATAATTACTATTAAAATAAAGTATCAAGGTTTCCAAAAATTGTTTTCAACATTAATAATAACAAGAAATGTTACTTGAGCACCAAATCAGCATACTGGAGTGATTTCTGAAGGATCAAGTGACACTGAAGATTGGAATAATGGCTGCTAAAAATGTAGCTTTTCAATCACAGGAATTAATAAAATTTTTAACTATATTAAATAAGAAAACATAATATTTCCAAACATTACTGTTTTAATGTATTTTTGATCAAATAAATGCAGCCTTCCTGAGCAAAAGAGACTTATAAAACAATAAAAAAAATCTTACCAACCCCAAACATTTGAATGGTAGTGTAGCAAATAATAAAACAAAGCTAGCACAAATAACAATTACTTGAACATAATTCTTGATTTATTCTTCAGTAAAATCAAAGGAGTCAAGCTAATACTAATGGAAATATTCCTGTCGAAAATATACTGATTGTTATTGGGTAATAGAAACAAACAAGCTTGTCTTGGGATCCAAATGGTTGTAGTCTTCTGTGTAAATGTAATCCAACCGCCCCTACACACAAGAAATTGTTTCTCAATATCTCAATGGGAAACTGGCTTGATTATGGAGACATAAAATGTCTGTGCATATATAGGTACCTAATCTGATTAAAAAAAATTTATCAGCTTTGTTCAGTCCATGTTACTGGAACAATTTAGCATTTTATAATCCCAGCAGACTGAGCATTATCCTGAACCTCTGCCAGCAGCTTTTATGAGGCTTTTATACCTTGTCATCTCACATTATTGTTTGTCAATTAGAGTTGCATATATTTTGTTTTGGCGGATTCCCAATACATTCTGGATGCATTTGCAGTGATGATGATAATTACTGTCTGAAGTCTGCACTTCACTGAAAACGCTGAGCACAAGCTATTTCTAATGATTTCCACCAACAGCCCTTTCCTGTGCTCATCCCACTCTCCCTGAATATGGAATCATGAAAGGGTCAAACTTCACATACGGAAGCAAGGTGACTTTCAGGTATCACTGTCACTGTTAGATGTAGAGTCGGTTTCTAGAGGTATTGTATAGTGAATTTTAAAGGACCTGTTTAAATATGAAAGAGACTACTTTTGTTTAATAACATAATGGGAAAGGACAATATTTTTGTACGTTTGTGTGTAAATAACCTTTTCATTTTCTGCTCTGCTGCAGTTGTGAGAAGGGCTATGTCCCTCAGGAGTCAATAGAAAGCCAGTGTCAATCTGATTTGAAGTGGAACAGAGAGCCCCACGTTTGTCAGCCTGTTACTTGTGGTGATCCCCCAGTGGTGGATAATGCTGAGTATACCCTCAACGGGAAAGTGTACCTCTCCACACTAACCTACACCTGCATAGAAGGATACAGGTAAAGTCAGATACATTTTCATCACTGACTTTATGAAAAGTGTAGCAGGAGCAGTATACAGTAGGACAGGGGTCGGCAACCTTTTTTGTCATGAAATGCCATTTTTAATGTTCCTAGTTGATCACTGTGCCAATGTTGGCACATGTGCATTAGGTTGACGACCCCTGATATAAACAGGAAAACATTTACAAATGGTATGGTTGGTTCGTATACAATCTAGATGTCACAGGATGTATTGACTTTCCTGTTTTTTTGGTGTAAAGATTGCAGGGTGCCATGGAACTGAAGTGTGAGTCATCAGGAGAGTGGGCATCTCCTCCCCCCGTGTGTGCCAGAGTGGACTGTGGCAAACCTCCTCCTTTGAAGGATGCTGTGATTAAGGGCGACAACTTTACACTGGGTAGCAGGATCATCTATGTTTGCAAAGAGGGGTAATTAACCTCATATATGCATATTTTGTTGCCAAAGGATTTGATCAGATTGTATTTGTTTGTAATCACCAATAACTGATGTTTGATGTCCTATTAAATATCTTTTTCAGTCACTCTAGTAATGATTTGTAAAATATGTCTTATTGTAGTTACACCCTCCTTGGTGTAGAAACTCAAGAATGCCTCCCAAGTGGCAACTGGACTCATAATTCTGCCCAGTGTGTGCCTCGGTCTTGTGGACCACCACCCCAGGTTGACCATGCCTTACCTGACACTGGACACCAGCTTTTTGGAGACACTGCTATCTACTTCTGCGATGATGGCTACACTGCTGGTAACAATACAAAACTGTTCTGCAATGCCCAAGGTGTTTGGGCACCCCCAGATGGATTTGGCATTCCTCACTGCATTGCCAACTTCTGTCTGCGCCCCCCGGATTTACCTCATGCCATTCTGGACTCCATCAACAAACCAAAGTATGCAAGCAACACAGAGGTCAGCTACAAGTGTGAGGAGGGCTTTGTTCTCAACACAACAGGAACCCTGAAATGCATGATAGGGGGAGAGTGGGCACCCTCGCCTTTGGACATTGGCTGTATGCCTGTCAGATGCTCGAAGCCAGGCAGTATTGAGAGGGGTTATGTAAGTGGGAACAATTATAGTTTTGGAGCGGTGATTGCATACAGCTGTGATAAAGGGTATTTCATTCGAGGAGAGAAGAGGAGAATTTGTAAAGCCAACGGTGAGTGGGGAGGTGTCTTGCCCACATGCCAACCTATTTCCTGCCCCAGCCCACCTCGCTTGGCAAATGGTTTTATCCAGGTAAATACAATACTGTCTCCCAGTAATTCATGATATATTGGTACCATATTGATTGAAATTTTAGTGTTTTATTTCTAATTTATTTAGACAAAATGAAATAGAATTTTAATATTGATGCATCCCTATTAAGGAATATTTGCACATTTTAAGCAGTTAATTTATTGAATCCATAATTAAATATGTATGATACTTTTTCCCATAGGGCCAAATAAGAAAGAACGGCTACGTATACAGCAGTAGAGTAACCTATGCTTGCAATGATGGTTATCGCCTAACTGGAAAGCCTGACCGTATATGCATGGCCAATAAGCAGTGGTCAAACAACAATCCTCCTGTTTGTGTCCTCCTCACCTGCCCTACCCCACCTGATATCAAAAATGGCCGTTATCACAGCTCCATCTTTGAAGTCGGCAGCAAGGTGGAATTTACCTGCAACGAAGGATATGAACTCATTGGAGATTCTGTATGGACTTGTTTAAAGTTTGGAAATTGGGACAAGAGCGTAACCCCACGTTGTTCCCCAGTACAGTGCCCCGAACCACCTTTAGAGGAGAATCACCTTGTACTGCGTGGATTAGATTCTGACTCAGGCATTGTGGAGCTTTCTTGTGAGGAAGGGTATGTTCTCCATGGTGCACAAACTCTTCGTTGTACCCCGTCCCAGGAGTGGAATGACTCTTTTCCAGTCTGCAAACAAGTCTTTTGTGGACCTCCTCCTGAGGTTGCCTTTGGTGACCCATCTGACGCACTGTCTTACTTTGGTAGTGTGGTGACCTATTCTTGCATGGATGGCTTTACGCTCCGGAAGGAAGCTTCTGTCCTCTGCCAAGCAGATGGGAACTGGAGTAAACCTTATCCCGAATGCATTCCTGTTGAATGCCCACATCCTGAGGACATACCAAATGGAATTGTGGATGTGCAAGGACTAATGTATCTTAGTACTGCTGTCTATAGCTGTAAAGCAGGGTATGATTTAGCAGGTAACAGCACTGTGCTTTGTGGTCAAAGTGGACAGTGGATAGGAGGTGTACCTGTATGTCACCCTGTTAAGTGTGCTGCACCCAAGGAGATTCCTAATGGCTCTGTTAGATACTCCAGGCTTCAGTTTACCCAATCAGTTACATATTCCTGCCACAGGGGGTACCGCTTACAAGGCCCAGAAATGCTTACCTGCCTGGAGAATGGAGAGTGGCACCAGGAGGTTCCTACTTGTGTGCAGATCTACTGTTCTCCTCCAAAACCAATTGAGAATGGCTTTGTAGAAGGACGGGACCGCAAGTTTGGGGTTACTATCTTCTATAGCTGCTTTCCAGGTTTCCTACTAGTTGGTAATAATCATCTCACTTGCGAAGAACATGGCTGGTCAAGTTCTGAGCCCAAATGTATGCCTGCTGACTGCGGCCTGCCTCCGCATATTGATTTTGGTGAATACTTGAAGGTCAAAGAACCATCAGGAGAAGACGACGCACTTACAAGCCAGCATTTACCTGTGGACGGCAGCTTTTTACATGGTTCCCTGGTTCAATATAATTGTCATTCTGGATATGAAATGAAAGGTGACATCACGTTGATGTGCCAAGAACATGGCACATGGAATGGGACTGCCCCTGTGTGTGCTCCAGCACAATGTGAGACTCCACCCAGCCCTGAATATGGATCAGTTATGGTAACAGATAGCGCACTTGGCAGCCTTGCGGAGTACAGTTGCGAGGATGGTTACGAACTCAATGGACAGACCATTCGACAGTGCATTTCTGGGAAGCAGTGGAGCGATGACGCTCCTCGCTGTTTGCCCATCTCTTGTGGTAATCCTGGAGGCATTGCAAATGGTGAGGTGATTGGAAAATCCTTTCACTTCAAGGCGCTTATTCACTATGAGTGCCATAAAGGGTTTGTCCTTGAGGGCGTTGAAATTAGAACTTGCCAGGTTGATGGGAAATGGGACAGCAAAGCTCCATCATGTAGAGCAATCTCCTGTGGGCGCCCTGTTGTATCAAAGGATGTTTTAGTAGGAGGAGACGACTATACATTTGGAAAGAGGTTGTTGTTCAGCTGCAATCTCGGCTTCATCCTACAGGGAGCACCGACCAGTGTTTGTTTAGCCAATGGCAGTTGGAGTGAGGCTCCTCCAAAGTGCCTCCCAGCCAACTGTGGTCAACCACCAGTAATTGAAAATGGCCGAGTAACAGGCACGGATTATGGTTACAATGGCATGGTTAGGTATGCTTGTGACATTGGATACGTCTTGACAGGAAATCCTACACTAATATGCAGAGCTGATGGACTATGGGATGACCCTCCTCCGCGGTGTGACATAGTCAATTGTGACCCACCTGAGGACATTAGCCATGGTTACCTGAATGGATCAAGCTTTAATTTTGATGATGTTGTGGAGTATATCTGCTTCCCAGGCTATGAGATTTTTGGCAGTCCAGTTTTGCGATGTGCTGCCGAGGGTGTCTGGCTGGGGCAAGTTCCAGAATGCCGACCTTGTGTTTGCAGTCCCCCAGTTCTGAAGTACGGTGCTATTCTCGGCCGAGACCACACCTGTGGTGCAAGCATCTGGTTCCGATGTGATGAAGGCTACAAAATTCTTGGACCCACAGAGGCCATATGCGACAAGGGTGGAGTGTGGAGTCCAGGAGTACCCATCTGCACCAGAGGGAGATGTTCCAGCCCTCCTCCAGCTGTTCCTAATGCTGTCGTACAGGGCAGTGCTGCCCACTCCATTGACACGGTCACTTACAGTTGTAGGCCAGGATATCATTTGAAAGGTTTTCCCCATCTTTCCTGTGGAAGGTTGGGCAGATGGGGAGAGCCAAACCTGAACTGTGAACCTGTTTCTTGTGGAGTGCCTCCTCTTGTTCCAAATGCAGATACTACTGGAGTGGTGTTGACCTATGGCAGCAAAGCTCAGTACAGGTAATTTGATATAACAGAAACATCCAATAAAAACTAAGTAGAAATGAAAATGCTGAGGTGCTTTAAACTGAACATTTACACCTGACACAGGTGTAAAGAAGGCTTTAAGTTGGCAACAAAGACAGACTCAATAACCTGTCAAAGTGATGGCACCTGGTCCAAGCACAGCGTCAGATGTCGACCTTCACCCTGCAGCCTGCCTGCTAACCTCACCCATGTAGTCATCACAGGCAAGCAGCTCACACCTGTAGGGGGAACAATCATTATCTCCTGTAGACCAGGGTACTATCTTGAGGGACCTGGATTATCTGAATGTTCAGTAAGTTAGATGTCAAGATGATCATTTTTGTGGACACTCTTTGCTTCATTTGATGATAATTTTGTCTAATGATATCTCTGGATGTTATTTCACCTTTTATTTGATCCAGGTCTCTGGCAAATGGTCTCCACCTTTCTCTTCCAAGTCTTGTGTACCTGTTATTTGTGAGAAGCCTCTCCCCATTATCAATGGCTTGGTTGAGGGCAAGAGCTACAATTATGGAGATGTTATTAGCTATACTTGTCTACCAGGTTTTGATCTACAGGTACAATATTTTTATCCATCTATTTTCACATAGCTTGTCCTATGTAAGGTTGCAGGGATGCTAGAGCCTATCCCAGTGTCTCAGGTCATAGGCAGGGAAACACTGAAAAAATGGCCAGTTGAACACAGGCATTAGACCTTATGTAGTTAAATAAATTCAGCGTCAACAAAGCTTATATTATTTTGTAACAAAACTAATGCCATATTCCCTCCAAATCATTGTCCAATGAATGTGTTTCTAATAAAGATGAATAACAGAAAACCAAGAGAATGTATGATGTATTCTTATTTCTCGTCATCCAGGGCGATTCTGTTCAGACATGTCAAGATGGTAAAACCTGGAGTGGAACTCAGCCAGTGTGTGCTGGTAAGACTTTTTCACAACGCAAAGCATGCTATGGTAGTTAGAAAATTAATTTATTATTAATATTATAATCAAAATCGTTCTGCTTGATTTCTAAACTCATCTTTTGTCTCTTGTTTTTAGCTGTGTCATGTGGTCCTCCACCAGTAGTTCCCCATGCAGTTACTGTGTCCAGTGGTCAGACATACCAAAGTATTGTGAGTTATACGTGTCATCCAGGGCTGAGTTTGTTTGGTTCACAGAACCTCACTTGTCAAGCAGATGGAAAATGGAGCTTACCTACACCATCATGTGAATGTAAGAATACATAAACTGTCACTCATTAGTTTTTAAATAAGTGTAGTCTTTCAGTGTTCCTTTGTTTAACCTTTTGTATTATTTTCTCCTCCTTTCTCTTTTTCACAAATGTACATCTACACAAACTATCAGTTCCAGATGGCTGTGAGAGGATAACAGACTTATTGAATGGAAAAGTGCAGGAGCACAACCTGTCCAGCGGACGCGCTCTTGAGTTCCACTGTGACAAAGGCTACACACTGCAGGGAGAGTCTATCATCATGTGTGTGGGAAACGGCTCCTGGAGTTCACCTTTCCCTGTTTGTATATGTATGTCATGCACTATGATTTCCAATACACACTTGTTCATTGACTTTTAAATACAAGTATTTTAAATGCCCCCCTTAAAAAGATTAGAGTAAAAAATTGTCTTAGCTCTTGGTTCAGTCCAGATCTGTCAGAGCTCATTCGCCAAATGGCGTAGAGCAAAAACTCTGAATAATATCTCTGACTGGCAAACATATAGGGCTATAGGAAATAAATGTACTCAGTCTATTAGTCAGGCAAAATCGAGTTATTTTAAACACCATTTGACTGTTAATGGTCCTGATCCCTGAAAATTTTGGAATACCATCAAATCCTGTAGCTCAAACAGTAGAGCATGGCGCTAGCAATGCCAAGGTCATGGGTTCGATGCCCAGGGAAAGCAAGAGCTGATAAAATGTAATGCAATGTAAGTCGCTTGCGTCTGCTAAATGCATAAATGTAAATTAATAATTCTGGTACTTCTAATTGTTCTCTTGTTAATTTGGCATATGTTATGCATTCACCTGTCTTAGGTCCCCCCTCTTTCTCTTTTCAGTTGATACAAGAGTTTGAGGTACTTGGAGAATTGCTCAACCTGGATAATAATAAATCTGCTGGACTGGATGAATTAGATCCAGTATTTTAAAAGAAATCAGCTCATATTATTGCAGCACCTATCACTTGCATTTGTAATCTTTCTCTCCAAACTGGTGCTTTCCTGAGGGACTGGAAATGTGCTGCTGTAACCCCACTTTTTAAAGGGGGTCATAACTCAGATCTAAATTGTTATAGACCAAATAACAATTAATCTAATTAATCTAATATTTTAGATAAACATTTCGCCCTGTTTATCTAAAATATTAGAGAAGTTGGTCAACAAGCAGCTTGTGCACCATTTGGAGACTTACAATGTTCTTAATCAGTTTCAGTCTGGCTTCAGATCCAGCCATAGTTGTGTTACCGCTTCACTTAAGGTTCTTAATGACATTATATGTGCCATTGCCACTGATTTATACGCTGATGACACTATTATTTACACATTCAGTTCTTCCTTGATCTCTGCATTATCTTTATTGCAGGCCAGTTTTCCTCGCATCCAGCATGCTTTCTCTAGTCTTCAATTAGTTTTAAATACAACTAAAACAAAATGCATGGGTTTCAACAGAAATCTATTACATGTTGAAAATCGGCCTAAAATTTTTTCATTGGATGGCTCTGAGATCGATTATGTTGAATGCTACAAATATCTTGGTATCTGGCTTGATAGAAAATTGTCATTTGAAAATGTATTGCTCAGAAAGGTTAAATCTCGTATTGGTTTTCTTTATCGTAACAAATCTTCTTTCACACATTCTTCAAAACGGTTTTTGGTTAAAATGACAGTGCTTCCCATTTTGGATTACGGTGATGTAGTTTACAGGTCTGCTTCAAAAACTCTCCTTCATAAACTGGATGTTATTTACCATGCTGCAATCCGCTTTGTGACTGAAGCTTCATTTAACACTCACCATTGCCACTTGTATTCTTTATTGAACTGGCCTTCTCTTCATTCTCGTAGACAAATTCATTGGTTTCTGTTCATTTATAAAACTCTTATTGGGAAAGATCCATCATATTTACAGTCACTTCTTAATATTCATAATACAAGTCGTAATCTGCGCTCTAGTAGTTTCATTCATTTTTGCATACCTAAAGTCCGTCCCTCTTTTGGGCTTTGTTCTTTTCACTTTAAACCTTAGCTCATTTATTTCGCTTTCTTCCTTCCTTTAAAAATTAAATTCAGTCAATAGTACAAGATCAGTGTACTTGTTATTAGTTATTTGTTTGTTTTTATGTCACTGTTTATAATTGTGTTATTTGTAACTCTATTGTATTGTACCTACTTTTTATGCTGCCTCTTAGCCAGGTCGTCATTGTAAATGAGAACTGGTTCTCAACTGACTTAACTGGTTAAATAGGCTTTACTTATTGATGTTTTTAGTTCACTCAAATCTTTCAAAAACAGACATTCTGTTATGTGTGCAAACTTGGCAAGACTTTGCCCAACATTTTTGGTTAAGTAATTTCACAACCTAACTAGTAAAATACCAGAATAGCTTGTTTTCCTACAAGGAGCACACAAACTAAATGTCTCATTTCTAAGAATTAATATGTGACTTCATTGTTGGTCTGGGTTTTTTTATTAGTCATCAATTCCATTCACAGTATCTAAAGATAAAATAGACATGCTGTAAATGACTCAAATCTTATCCCCCCACCCCACAGCCAAATCATGCCCCCCTCCTCCTGGTTGGACTGGAGGCAGTTTCAACGCTACTCAGACGGTTTTCCTGGTTGGCCAGTCACTGTCAGTTAGTTGTCCTAAAGGTCAGCGGGTCAAAGGTAACCAGGGAAAAGTTATCGCTACCTTAACTTGCAGGAGTGATCAGACCTGGACCCCCATCAGTGCAGTGTGTGAGAGTGAGTACAAACATTCATTATTTCCACCTTTACTGTATTTTAAAGTGGTTTTATATGTTAAAAACAAATCATGTTAATATATGAATTTATAGCCCCAAAAGCATTTTGCCCTAGAATTTATTCCCAAATTAATTTCAGATTGTTTTGGCATCTTCATCATCAGCACAGAGAGAAGATCTAAAATACTTTTTCAATGCATTTGGGTCATATTTTAAAGCATATTTTAACTTGTCTCAGCTGCACCTCTCTATCCCATGTATCCTGTGTGGTTCTGCCAAACCACGTACAGTACACACAACTTGCATATCAACAAAATAGAGAGAGAACTGACTTCCTGATTTGGCGAGCTGGAAATATGCTAAATTGTGGTTGGTTAAGACACTCTGGACTTTGAGCCAAAGTACTTCAACTATGTGTAATCGCACTGACTCAAGCACAGCTGCTGATTGCAGCAGCTTGAGTAAAATTTGACAAATATCGTTTGTTCTTCATTCAGGCTGCAGCATCACAATTAGTGCTGTTTTTCATATTGCATGGTATCCCTACTATCTGTGTTTTGTTGGAAACATTCACCTGTATTTTCCTCTGTGTTACTTCTGCATGCTATCATTCAAAATATTAGAAGCCTACTCTCTCATTGCTAATTAATGCTCCTTTATTGTGTTGTATAATTTGATATTTTGATCCTTGGGCATTTTGCATGCTAGCTCTGCAGTATGATATGCGTAGTACTAGATGTACGTGGTGGCGTGTGTACACATTTATTGACTCCTTTTTATCTTTTGCAAACTTTTCAACCCGTTTTCTGAAATCTGATCCTGGCAGTATGTGTATATATTCACTTTTCTCTCTGAGAGACACCTGTTGAATTTCATTCACTGCTTGTAGCATCACTATTATCAGATATGGAGGATACTATGATCTCTCCTGTTTTGTTTGTATGCTTCCAAAACTAATTAGGCTTCCTGGTACACAAAAGAAATGTGAAATTTTCTAAAAAGATTGAAATGAGAGAGCATGAAAATGCCATTTCATAACCAACCTTGAAAGGCCCAAAAAGTTCTTCAACGGACTGCTCAGCCATGCTGAGAATCTTCCTTCCTAACTTACTGGTCCGGTCCATTTTAATCACACACAGGGGTGTCCTGCGGCCCACCACTGTACGTGGCAAATGGGGTAGTCCGTGGGGCAGTGTTCCAGTTTGGAGATGTGGTGGTGTACTCATGTTACGCAGGCTACACCATGGAGGGTTCTAGCAGGAGTGTGTGCTTGGAGAATGGCACTTGGACCCCACCCCCTACCTGCAAAGGTAGCACAAGGAACTGCCCTTAAATCCCACTTGGAGTTCTGACTTCAGCCTTTTTCTTCATCTTTGCAAAATCTTGTGACTCCTTTTGACTGGTCTTGCACATTTACACATTTACACATATACACACAAGCACTGAGCACTTTAGACAGTGACATTAGGCCACACTGCTAGTCAGTGGCTTGAGATTAACTTGCCACATTTGAACATTTTTGGTGTCGAGTTTTATTAAACTTATTTACACATCTCAAACGTTCCATGCCCTTTCTGTAAATATTGTAAATAGTAAATAGAATTTTTAAAGTTATTGAAAAAAGTTTTATGCTTATCAGAGGCCAGTTGCATAAACTTAGCCTTTATATTAAGACTTAGAATTAGTCAGTAGCAGCTAGTCAGGGGGGAATCGGTCTTATTTTTTGGATTCAACTTTTCCACGACTATTCCACGTTTTTATGTAACTGAATTAAAAAATTGACTAAAGAAAAGAAATAAGCTGACTAATTTGTAAGATTAGTCTAAGCTTTTTATGTAACCGACCCCAGGGGTGCTTTTATTTGGTTTTTAAAATACCAAAATATTTCACAAACATTACTGTCTTACTGTACTTTAATTTCAAATTTTCAGCAGCCATTCATTATCACATGATCTTTCAGAAATCATTCTTAAGATTTCATTTTGGTGCTTAAGAAACATTTCTTATTATCAGTGTTAGAAATGGTTGTGCTGATTACTATTTTTTGTGGAAACTGTGATGCAATTTTTTCAGGATTCTTTGAAATCTTTTTTAAAAATATTTTTTTTTAAAGAGCTGAATTTGTTTGAAAAATAAATTTTATATCAATGTGAGTCTTAACTGGCATGTTTGGTAAATTAAATAATGAATAAAATCTTACCGACTTTGAATAAGTTTGAATAAGACTTTGCCTTCCATTATAATACTGCCTCAAGCTCCTTGTAAAATATAATTTTATAATTATTTTAAATAATTTAACAACAATTTTAATGACGTCATTAAATGTCAAAGTCAAAATGAAGTCACTATGCAGCAGTATGGAGCTAACAGTTACTTAATGTCAAAAATGTTATTTATTGCATATTTTAGCATAGAATGTCATATTGACCAATCCATGACCAGAAATTATTTTATAATAGCCCCTGAAAAACAGCACTGTCCCACAGAGATTATAGAGATAGGCTTTGGTGTGAATGTCACTCTTTCAAACAAGCATGATAATTTTGCTTTAATTTTTGGCATGGTGATATTTTTAACATTGAACTTTACATTGTAAACCCTACTCAGCCTCTCTTTCAGTCTTTGGAGTCATTGGCTTGTTTGGTCTGGGTGCTTGTAGAAACTAATTCTGATCAGTGGAGTTTCACACTGGTCTTAACATCTAACATCTGGTTCGTCTTTGAATGCTGCATGTTTTGTGTGGTATTTTGGAATTCTGATAGGAGCGTGATTGTACTGCTACTTTTTTGTGATTGTGTCAGTTTCATCGCGTATCAATCGTGTTTTGTGTGTTTGTACAGCTGTCTGTTGGCTCCAATGTCAGAACGGAGGTGTGTGCCAAAGACCAAACACTTGCTCCTGTCCAGAGGGATGGATGGGACGATTTTGTGAGGAGCGTAAGTACACACACAATCATGCATGATAATGGCAGCAGCATTCACAAAAATAGATGAGCAGTCCATTACTTAAGGCAACATTTCATGGGTCAATAACAGCATGCATCACAATGGTTTCTTAAAAAGCATTGCTTATTAACCGTCACCTCATACACAAAGCTGCATTTCTCTCTTTGGCTTCACTACTTCTTCCTCAGGAAACCAAAACTGCTGGGTGTGGTGTGAATGTCTATAAATGAATGTTTGGAAAGAGACCAAGTGGTTTAAACAATGTTTCGTCTCATCCTGAAGTTTTACAGGGGTCCTATTATGCTTTTTCCCTTTTTGAATTTTAGTCAGTGTGTAGTGTGTATGTTTGGACATAAAAAGATCTACAAAGTAACAAATCTCAAAGTCCCCTCCAAAGGGAGATTTTTTTTTTCTTTTCTTAAATCCCTTTTCAAGAACTACAACAAACGGCTCGTTTGGACTACAAAGTTGTTTTCCTGTATTTGTGATATCACAAAGTGGCCTATTAGAATATCATTAAAATAAACCCCCGCCTACGGAAATTCGAATAGTTGGGGGATGGGGAGAATGCTTGGTTGAGCACTGCACGTTTCAAAATCAAAACCCGGTGCGGGTGTTTTTATATCACTGTATTTCTGAAGGAAACCGGACAGTCTTCAGAAATTAATTTTCACTTCATCTTGCATGTAATGTCTGATAAAGCAGCATTTGTGAGCGGAGCTCTGCTTTGTGTACAGCGTTACAGGGGAAACCTCGCTCTCCCCCGCTTCAATACCGCCTCCCGCTGGCAGAGAATTAATTTGCATATGCCTGCCACAAATAGTGTAACTCTGTGGGACTATGGTAGTAAATTCAACTGTATAACAGTTTCACTGCAATTCATGTTATAATGTTAGAATTAAAGAACAATAAACATAAAAAATATTACTTTTGCACTTATCTGTACATAGTAAATGCATTTATTTTTAAGGTGTTACACAACAACAATAACGTTACCACTTTAATATGTCTTGCAATATCCGTATGTACAAAGGTTCTGCGCGATTCTTTTGTTCAATATTCTCAGGGTCTGAATTGATATGGCAATATTGATAAACTTGCTGCTTTGGCAAGGGGCAGGGCAATACTGAAACGCCGTCTAAGCCATTCGCCAATCACAATGCACTGGGGCAGCTAACCAATCACAACACATTAGTTTTTCGGAAGGCGGACCTTCGGAACTAATCAAGCCGTTTGTGTCAGGCTGGGGAGAAAGGTATTGTAATAATGTAAATTATGTGAAAAATAATGCGATTTTCGAACCACCAAGTATGAGAGCATGTTCTAGTACACCCCCAAAACAAAATCAAGACTTTGTAAAAGAGCATAATAGGACCCCTTTAAAAAGTGGACTTAACTCCGATTATTCTGATTACGGTGGCCGAGAGAGCTCAACGTGCTGCAACTTCAGAAAACACATGCAAATAGACAAAGCACCAGTAAATCAAGAAAACATCTTTATCGGTTTGACAGCAGGTTGTCCAAATGCTCACAACACAAACAAATAAAGAAACGCATTTATACATTTTATTTGCAGTGCGTTTCTTTTTTTGGTTGTGTTGTGAGCATTTGCAGCGTGTGTGTTGTCAAATTGAGGAAGTTGTTTTCTTTATTTGCAGGTGTTTTATCTATTTGCAGCGCGTTGAGCTCTCTCGGCCACCGTAGATTATTCTCTATTATCTCTTCAACCCAAAAGTCACACACTTTCATACTGCATGTGCTTTTTACTGCAGCGATCTGCATCCTACCATGTCTCAATGGAGGACGCTGTGTAGCTCCATACCAGTGCGAATGTCCAACCGGATGGACAGGCACACGCTGCCATAATGGTAAGAGTGTGTTTGTGTATAATAACTTGTGATAGTCGTCGAGAAAATGTATTACATAAATGTTGATTAGTAGCAGATTAGTTTAAGAGACAGTCACTCAAAATGAAAATTCTGTCATTAATTACTCACCCTCATGTTGTTCCAAGACCTTCGTTCATCTTCAGAACATCATTGTTCATGTGAGTGATGCTGCTGACATAGAAAACACGATTACAAGCAGATTAATGCACATGCATGTGTCATGGTACTCTGGCAGAAGACGGTAACTCGAAGAAGAAGAATTGTTGAATAAAGTAGTTTTTTTAGTTTTCTTTGAACTCAAAATGTAGCTTCGTAAAACTATGTTTGAACCACTGATGTCACATTGACTATCGATGTCCTTATTGCGTTTTGTCTTTACTGTGTTTTTGGGCCTGGGAACTGTTTAGTTGCGTTGCTGTCTTTGCAGGGTCAGAAAGCTCTCGAATTTGATCAAAAATGTCTTAATTTGTGTTCTGATGCTAAACGAGCTTGGTTTGGAACGACATGAGGGTGAGTAATTAATGACAGATTTTTAATTTTTGGAGAAATATCCCTTTAACTAGTCAGAGCAGCCTCTAATGTTGTCGGTCTTGTATGAGTAATTAAATAACAATTCTACAACTTTGAGGAAGTAGGAACATCACTTGCTTTATTTACTCCTGACAAGTTGAGATGAATGAAACACAGTTAGTGATAACCTCAGAGCATTTAATTATAGCCAAGTTATGAAGTCTAGAGAACATCTGTCATTTCTCTCAAGCTATCTGTGATCTTGAAGATATAAGTCTTAGTTCAACTATAAAAGTTGCTATTTAGGGAAATATCTCACCATTAACTAAAGACATCATGCTAAACAGATTAAGCTTAAGAGTTTAGAAGTAGAGTGGAGTGCAGTGATTAGAGTGATTACAGACAGAAGGACCTCATGGTGGGATAGGGGCCAGGGCTCATTCTCCCGGGGTCATCCTATGTCATACTTGCGTTGTTGCTAGGCAACACCTGTGACAACAGACTCTAATAGTAATATGCAGTAGATCCCAGGAGCCCAAGCAGTAAAACAAAACACATATGGGTAGTTGATATAAGAGTAGTGTGTACACCATACTTTACCTTAAGTTATTTTAAACAGCATTTTCTACTTATACTACATTTAATTTTATGACTACATAGAATATAAAAATTAAATATAAAAGTCACACCACATGACTATTTAAGTGAAATGCAAAACATGTAATAGGTGAAAACAAATTCAGAGAAATGATGACCAGCATCTAAAAACATACAGTTTGTATTATAGCAAATATATTATAACATTACAATATGTGTATTATAAGAAATTCACTATATTTCAATAAAATATATACATTTTTCATTTATCATTAACCTGAATTTAAATTAAGTTTAAAATATTTTATATATTTAAACAGATTTTATGTCACCATTTAAGTCTAAAATATTGTTTTTGCCTAGTTTAACTTGAACAGTCTTAACTGCTGAAACAGAAGGTTTACTTTGACATATTGATGTGTATTGATGCATTTGCTTTCACAATACCATGAATATCTGCAGAATGAATGACTAATAAAGAACAAGAACACATTTACAATACCACACATCTTATTTTTACATTTCTCAATGAAACTATTATATTTATTGAGAACACCACCAGCAGGACTGTAACTGCATGCATTTAATGGTCTTTTAAGCTCCAGCACCAAGACAAACAAACCTACGTGCTGAGTTGATCAAATACATTAAAGCAAACTTGATTTGGTTTTGCATACTCAAGTACAGTATTTGCTGTATGTTACTTGCAGTGTCTGTTCTACAGGTTTTACTGATTACTCACTGGTTTTCATTCTGCTGTTGTTGTCAGACTCTTTGTGTTTTGTTTCGACCGGTGTTGATTCATGTCAGGACAAAGGTCTGTAGGGCAAAGAGGAATTCTAGAAATGCTTGACTCCTCTGAAATTAAAGGGGGTTAAATGTTCCCTTTTAAGAACCCATCTGATTGTGCTCCAAAACAGACTGTGAATGTAAGTGTTAGTAAAACAATGTAGTTCCTCTCCTTTTTCTTTAAAACTCCAGCAGAAAGACACACCATGATAATCATACAAAGACAGACAAATTATGCAAGTTAATTATATAAAGCAAGTAAATGCATTGAAGAACGTGATGCTACAAGTATTATTACTTGTTTATAAATCACTCAGTGGCCTAGGACCTCAATACATTGGAGATATGCTCACTGAACATAATCCTATCAGAAGTCAGAAACACAAAAGGTCCACTCAAAATGTTGAGTCCGCTTTTAGCTATTGTGCTGGCTGCAGATGGAACTAGCTTCCATGTAAGTGATTAGATGTGCTAAAACAGTCGCCACATTTAAGATCCAGATCACTGGATTATTGGCTAATGAGAGTATTTTTTTATGTGTGTTCTTAGCGGTGTGTTCCATGTCGTGTTTGAATGGAGGCCGGTGTATCCGACCTAACAGGTGTCACTGCAGTCATGGATGGGGAGGATATGACTGCTCTAGGTAAGCCACACACAGACTAGGTATATGTATCGTATTCATATTAAGATATGCATGTGCATACATGCACATTACATAGAACATTTTGAAACATTTGATTAACCACAGTCACTTCCCCATCATATTACAAGGAACTAATCATTCAGCTGGGAGATTCCTGGTGATTGTGACAGATGAGTAAGGAAACTATTACGTAAATACAGATAAGAACCAGTCTTCTCTGAACTCTGCCGTGTGTGCCATTAGGTGAATTTATGCCTCAGACACACCTAGTTTCATGATATCTCTCACAGTAAGCGTACATATCCCAGAGCACTACAGTTGGTTTCAATCCAATCATTGAATGAGCAGATGGATAAGAAATGGATACTGCTGCCATTTCTATTATGATTCATTCTTTTAAATTATTTCCTTTTTTCGATCTGTATATCACTGATTCAATACCATTGTCAGGATTTTATTGTGCAAATACACTCTCTCAGTAAAGTACTATTGATCTGACAGTTTTTGCTATTAGCGTTTCCAGCTAGTCGGCTTGATACCCGCATCCCTCAGCTAATTAGATGCTGCAGCCTTCGTTGCAGGTTAAGAGTGATTCACAATTAGATTAAATTTGATTTAAGATTCAAATGAGCTTAAATACTTTTTCATGGTCTGTCTGAACTGTACAAGCAAATGGACCTCAAATGCCTCAAGCAAGTGCTGTCATAAATGTTTGAAATTTATTTAGTTATGGTGGCAATATATGGGTCAAAAAGAATTTTTAACGGTCTTCAGCAGATCTTTGATTATTAATTATTATCTTTCAGAAAAAGAAGACCTGGATACTTTCACACTACAAGAGTACGAGTCTGAATGTGTTGGAACAAATGGCGTAATGTCAACACATTTTCTCTTTCCTTCAGAAAGTCCTAAGTGGTTTTGTAAATTAAAGCTGTATTTTTCATGTAGAAATGAAACAGTATTAAATATATGCTGCTGCTATATACATGAACTTGTACGATGTGTAAAAATGTTGATGTGATTGTCCAATGTACATGTATAGAAACTATTCTTTTCATGTTTTTATTAAAACAACAACACAACTATATAAAAACAAACTGTAATTCTCATTCTCACAGTTAATTTTGAAGAATTCTCAATTAAACTTTCAGATTGTTCTACTTGCTTGTCTCACATGACTAATAAACATTTGATGTATACAATTTGATACAACCAGCACAATACAAGAACGTTGTAAAAGTCAACTTTTATCATTTCCTTTAATGTTTTAATTTCATACAAACCCCCCAAAAAATACATTTGAGAGAGCCATTATAGAGGGCCAAAATATTTAACAAAAAGTCTTCTGTTTCTGTATATAAAATAAAACAGGATATAAATGTAGCAGACAAAATTAGAATGAGTTAAGAGGTTGAGAATGATTTATTAGTTATTACAGTGGTTGGTTTGTTTTTGTGTTTTTCTTCATTTATGCATATTGATCTTCTCCTCTAGCTTAGCGTGATTTGATCCAGAAAATTCATCAATCTGGGAAAAAAAAGCCGAATCAGTTACAGCACAACAGCACACTTCAAAAGATCACGGAAATAGAACAGAAAACCTCCAGACATGATGTTTTACCTTCTTTCCATTCTTGTAGAAATTGAATGTTGGCATACATTTGATGTCACAGTAAGTGGCCACATCCTAGAGAGAAAGAGGGAGTGGAGATCAGGTCTGAATAGGGTTTATTCAGTCTACGTGATGATAAGCATCTTTAATAGTGTGTTTTCATTTTGCTTAGCCAGTCTGAGCACTTTTGTAAGACAAGGATGAAATTATCTCCACAGCAGGACTCGAAGGCTATCGAAATAAAAAAAAAAAAAAAATCCCTGATGCATTTAGAAAAAAATTTATTTGTTTCATATTAATTTTATCTTGACTTAAATTATGCTTGGTGCAATTCCTGAAATCAGTCACAAAAATGTCCGCTGAATATGTGCACTGTTATCAGCACCTTCAAACGCTCGGCTCACATTTGCCATCCTTACCTTGCGATTTAAATGTCAGGCAAAAAACATGACATTTCAACAAGTCGCAAACATGTCTCAAGAATTCAGCTTTCGAATACACACACGTCCCGTCCCCCATCTGCTTTGCAGCACAGCATTGTAATAATAGAATGGGACAATTCTGATGGTTACCCATGTTGTTATGGTTACAAACACTAGCTGTCACTGCCTCAATCTACCTCTGATAAAACTGAATGACAGCCAATATCCTTTCTCAGCGTTATCTCGTGAATCAAATAACACACTATCAGCAAAGCCGATCAGGAGAACAGCAACCGGGTGTGCTGGGATGTTCTAATGTGTTTGGGTCGCTTACAAAAGGTTAGGCTGTCTGTGAGTATCCAAATACATGATACTACACCTGGCATCTTCATCTACGGGAGGGAGGGAGATAGCGAGGCCAGTATTCAAATGAAAGTAACACAGTAAAACCCAGATGGTGAATCTATGTGAAAAGGGTGTTTTGCTCATTTGGCTCAGAAATCTAGCCTTTCAAGTGCATTCATCAGAGAAAAAAGACACCAGGTGACTAACCTGTGCATCATCCACATCCACCTTTAGAAACACGACATTTCCATTCTCTGGTTTTTCAGACAGCGCCTGTGGAGGGAAAAGAGGCGGTTGTAAAAAGCAAACCACAAAGCTCGCAATCAAAGCACTTCCTTTGAACTTAATATTTCATTCCTTCCGTTTCATCTGTGAAAATTTGCATATGCTTGCTTTTGTTGTCTAAACCAGGTACAAATGTATGTGTGCACTGAGTAAAAGTAAAAGTGATCAAGCACAAAACATGGTTTTTATGTAGGTTACATAGGCCTATGTGGCTGAGGTTGGTGCTTAGTTGTCAATAACACCACAATCTCAGTATGTATTGTCTAATGTATGTATAAGGAATGAATCAGCAGTCTTTTGTCTTGTATTCCTCCCTTCTTTATCAGGATTGCCTTTCGTTTAATTTGCATTCTGTGAATGATTCAAGCTTTAATTCTTAAGGAAGCTTCCCTGCCGACACAGCACAACAACAGAGCCACTCCCGGTGATTCCGGAGGCCTCTACAGAAGAAACATGACAGCTCCAGATGCCACTCTGTATCTCGGATGCAGTGACATATTCAGCAGTGCATGAATGCTCACTTTAAAGATTGGACCGATCATCTGGCAGGGCCCGCACCATGTGGCTGTGAAGTCCACCACCACCAACTTGTTCCCGGCGTTTTTCAGAGCATTGTCGAAGGCAGACTGCAGAGAGAGGAGGAAAAGTTTATTCAGTTTCCAAACTGGCATGAAACATTCTTTCCTGCTGAGGTTCACTGAAATGGGCCATGATGAGTCATAATGCTATGGTTTAATCAGAGTGACTGAGACTTTCAAATTTTTACAAAAGAGCCATATGGCCTATGACTAGAAAGGGGTGACACAGCTTTTGCTTTCTATTTGAGATACTGAAATACAACTCAAATCCTTTTTAGTGAAATTACTCCGAAAGCAAAACAAACAAATAGGCCTACTAATTTATTGTAAATCAATATCTGATGCAACATTTTAATGGTGATGGATTTTATTGCATTTGTTTAAATTCCTTTAAGACTTTGTAAGTAGCATCAGAACTCAATTTAATGTAGATCATGTTTGAACTGCGTGTATATTAATGCTTGATCCTCAGAACCAAAACACTTCAGAAGGAGCACGTTTGAGTAGCCTACAACCGATGGACAGAGTCTGATTTTTAATGAACCTATTGACAAGTTCATGAAAATTATATAAATATATAGCAATTATATTTAGACTTAATTATATATTTATAAGGTGAAGTAACACAATAAATTACAAACGCACCCTCCACGTGGCTTTATTGTAACGTTTTAAAACATTAGAGTAATATGACAACAGATGGATTTCTAAGCATTTTTCAGACTTTATATCAGAGACTGTGCCGTGACAAAATAAACAACCACTGAATCAGTTTCTGAAATGAACTGTTCGAAAGAACCGATTTGAATCAGATCAGGTAAAACAAGCAAACACTTTCTAACTAACAGCCACTTATTAAATCGTACGTTTTTTTCCTGTTTAACGTAACGGAGAACAAATGTACTTCTCGTTTTCTACTTTCCATTACTGTATTCTGCTTTTAGGTTCTTAGAAACCGATACATCTTTCTTGTAAACGTTTCCGCCCACATTTGTTCCGCGCGCAAGCAGCGTTTCGTAAAACAAAAAACAAACAGTTCTAGCTTATTTTTTATCAACATTAAAAACTTATTTTTATTAAAGTTATTAACCTATTCGAATACATTTTCTTCATAGACATCAGAAGTCAAACATAATACATTACCTATTAAGAGTTAACAGTCAATGTCAAGGTAGCAGCTAAAATATTGTTATTAAATACATACCTTATCCTCAATTACAATAATCATTTTGATGTCCGTCTTCTACTTGTCTACTGTGTAACCTCTTCTGAAATCTCCTGCTTCAGTAGCAGCGCGCGTCATCAGCGCCGTATATGAACACTGCCCGTAGCCCCGCCTTCAATAAAGACAACGGACCAATCATAGAATTATGAGGTTCTGTAACCCCGCCTACCACTGGTTCTGTAACCCCGCCTACCACTACACCCTACAAATATATATAATCAGCACATAAAGCTCAGTAAATGCGATATACGTACGTTTTACGCAGCTTGTGACATAAATATTTACAAGTAATCCATATAAGGAGTGAAACATGCTCATTTATTTTGAAAGACCATCACTAATCCCTCTTTTGCTATGAGCAAGTCAGAATGACTTGACAGATTCCTGCTTTACTGTACGCGACGTGACGTCACCGAGAGTAGTGGTGGATTACTATAAGTGTTTGTTTGCACACACATTCTTGCATGTGTTTAGTGCATCAAATAGTAAACAAAGAACATTCAATGTCTTTTTTGACAGCTTTTAGAGGTTTTTAGACATACAAACTGTATTATCACCGAAGAAAACTGTATATGTTTTGTTCTCTCCCCCTCCTTTCTCTTTTAAATTGTTTTTTTTTTATTATTGTAAAGCACTTTGGATCAACTATGTGTTAAACTTGTTCTCTATAAATACAATGTCTGACCCTGGACCACAAAACCAGAAATATGGGTCAATTTTACGAAATTGAGATTTATACATCATCTGAAAGCTGAATAAATAAGCTTTCCATTGATGTATGGTTTGTTAGGATAGAACAATATTTGGCCGAGATGCAACTATTTGAAAAACTGGAATCTGAGGGTGCAAAAAAATCTAAATACTGAGAAAATCGCCTTTAAAGTTGTCCAAATGAAGTTCTTAGCAATGCATATTACTAATCAAAAATGAAGTTTTGATATATTTACAGTAGGAGATTTACAAAATATCTTCATGGAACATGATCTTTATTTAATATCCTAATGATCTATAATTTTGACCCATACAATGTATTTTTGGCTATTTCTACAAATATACCCCAGCGACTTAAGACTGCTTTTGTGCTCCAGGGTCACATTTGCCTTGCCTTGCCATGCCTATGTATGAAAGCAGCTGACATGTTCTCAAAACCAATAATAATGACTAATCATACATAATGGGCAAACAGCTGAGGTAATAAAACCAGAGAGATACAAAACAAGAGCAATTGTTTCAACCTATTAAAATACGTAAATAAAATCAAAATGAAGCTCTTTTGGATTTTTTTTAGTCACTATAGAGAATCACTGTGACTCATAGCCTCAAATCCTCTGCTTTTGTAGATTCATTGTTGAACAAGCCAGTCCTTAAGACAACCTGTTTTTATATCCTCATCTTGAAAGCACACGTCTGTAATAAATAACTCATTTATAGATATGGTCCCAAATAAAACGTTCTCTTGAATTCATGTCCAGTTGTTGTTTAACCCTGTCCTCTAGTGGCCGTAAAATGCAATCATCAACTTATTTTATACTTAATGTTAATGTACTTTACTTTTTTGTTAAGCATTCGATTTACATTATTTTGTACTAGACAGTAACTGAAGATGTCTGCTCATGAACAAACATGTTTTACTGCGATTTTGTGTCTACTTCACAACCTTCAAGAGACACCTGGAATCATGAAATATTTCAAACAAGTAAAGAAGGCTCCATTACAGGTTTAGCCCCAACAACAAGAACATGTAAATGTGTTGCGAAACTTGTCTGGTTACGCCGTTTCATTATAACTAACTGAATCCTGTGAAGAGTAACCAAAATATCTGCATGTTGGAGCGGTGACCATATACAACATAAATATGAGGTTTTATTTGTAAACATATTGAAGTGAAAGGCTTCAAAATAGTGACACTACTTGTAACAACATTTCTACTACCAAAAAAAAAAAACTGGACAAGTATAGGATTCATTTGGTTCCCTGAACCTTTAGACAGAAACAGACTACACTAGGTTTTTCTGTCTACAAATATTCAAGTCACCCAAATGAGTTATGTATGTCAAATGATATTGTATTTTATGTAAAAACACAACAGATGGATTTCTAAGCATGCTTCAGACATTAACAATGGCCTTCCCAAGTCCATCGCCCTTCAGCATCCTCATGAACGCAGCTGGCATGTTCTCAAAGCCAACAGTGACCACTTCCTTCGCCTTCAGTTTGCCCTACAAGAAAACAATTCAATGTGTCTACATACCAGTTCTCTTTCTCATTCACAGGCTGGTGTTGTTATATGCTGTGTAATGGCAATTATCTAATGAAGGGTGTAATGATAGGTGTAACGATTAAGTTCATCCCATTTCACTGATTGAAAGCAGAATGATTCATTTCTAAAGCAGTTTACCTCTTTAATCCATTTAAGCATTCTCTTGATAGATTCATCGTCTTTGTGTTGCCAAGATCTCACCATAAAGCCTTCTATCTTCAGTTGTCGTGTAATTATTTCATGGTGAGGATAAGGACCTGTGAGACAGAACAAAAACAATAGCTTAATGTTAGATTGCTTAGATTTTTCATATCTTTCATATCCTATACTGTCCTCTAGTGGTTGTAAAGTGTAACAATTTAAAAGCATGTATTTTTTTTTTCTCTAGTATCTTCTAACAATAAAATGTGACTTTTTTCCCTTGAAGGGGCTCACATAGAAAACAGCCATACGACCTCCTGGCTTCATGTTTTTGAGTGCTGCAGTAAAGAATGGCCCTCCCACCTAAAGAACATTAAGTAAAAGATTTGTTAACAAGTAGCAGACTGTGTTTTAGACACAAATACACATATAATGTCAATTACATTCTCAAAGTAGCAGTCGTATCTTTCAGGTGAAGCGTTCTTCAGCGCCTCCTCCAGTGAGGAGACAGTCTTGTAGTTGAAGGCCTGGTCAAAGCCCAGCTCTTTCAGGTATGCCACCTTGTCATCACATCCTGCTGAACCTTTGCAGCCTTTGATCTTGCAGATTTGCCCCACCATCGCACCTACAGCACCTGCTGCTGCGTTCACCAGAATCGTCTCACCGGGCTGTATCTTGCACACCTCTTCCAGACCATACAGAGCAGTTAAACTAGAGGATAAAAGAGACAGGATTTAGAAAAACATATCTGATATTTTAATAATAATAATAAAAAAAGAATTGCCACTGCCATCGTTTATAGCAGTCGTGATTACATTACCCAGGCATCCCCAAGGAACCAAGAGCCAGGGACAGTGAAATATCACTGGGCCGTTCGGAAACTATACGGGCCAAGATGGGCCCAGCTGGACCCTTCGCTTTGGTTACAGTGTGTGTCCTCCATTCACAATTAGCAACCACATAACATCCCTCAGGAAATGCTGGGTCCTTGCTCGTCACTACCCTGCCAGACATGAGTTAAGATATTTAAGAAGTTTTTGGTTATGAACAGACCTGTTTCCTTGCGTAGATGCAACTTTGTGGTTTAACTTACTAATGCAATTGCATAAACATGCAAATTATCTAAAAAGTCTACAGTTTTTGTAAACTGTGTTTCTCTGTTGCTTAAGATGTTTTTCCACTCATTTAAGTGAAAGTGTCTTCATCAGTGCATGCAACTTAAACCACACTGATGAGTAGCTGACCCGCTTGAGCAACAGATTCAGTTGCCTAGACATTTTCTGATAGCATATTACTATATTTCAGATTACCCAACAGTCTTCTTGGATAAGATTTATTTCCCTTCTCACCACTGAGCATGCTTTTTTTGTTTCTGTAAATGTTCTGCTAAGTAAAATGAAACTACAGTATGTGACTAACAAAAAGTGTAAATAAAATGTAACAATATTATACATTACAATATACATAATAATAATTGTTAGTTTCCTTACTTTGCCAGCTGAGTTCCACATTGAACATACCCCTCTTTTATCCACATTATAGAGATCTACAAAATCAACAGGAGGCATTTTAAATTACTAGACACACCACATAGAATTTCATTCAGTAGAGAGACTGTGGAGCCACCTTTACCTCATATATGGATCAAGACTAAATAGACTGTCTCCACAAGCACGTCTGAAGCAAAAATAATTACGATAAATCAGCGAGGCATAGCAAAGGTATACAAAAAGACAAATATATGAATTACCCATACCTCCTTGAAGTTCTGGCAGAACAACTTCTCTCAGTTCAAAGTTACTTTCCTTAGGAAAGCCCTCAAAGTGTTTTTTGAGGATCCACATCTTTGCCTTAACCATGATTGTACAGAAGCTGCACAGGCAGAGCTCTTCAAACTGGAAGTTGCTTTGAGAGAGAACAGAGCTTGCTTTTATTGTAGTGATGATAATGAACACTCTTGCATAACAAAACATCTTTGACATAAATGATGTTGCAGATTAATTTAACCTCTGTAGTCTGTACTGCTATTTATGTGTGAGGTACATATCTCACCTGCACACTGAATATTGTTTACCTTGGACTTTCAATATTTAAATTGTATTATCTGCATTAAATATTAAAATATTTTTGAATGATTTTATTATTTGTTGCTATTTTTAGAAATATCAGAGAATCTTTAATGATTTTCTTATCTGTTGCTATTTAGAAATATTAGAGGAAATTTTAATGCAGTCAGGATGACTTTGAAATGTCCTCATAACCATGACATTGCATGTCATTCTATATAACAAAGCAGTGTGATCCTACCCAGAGACCCAAATCGAAATCATTATTCCACATACCACTAAAATGAAATGTTATTCTAAAACGTATTTGAATATATTCTTAATCAATGCAACAAAAGCTACTACACATTTTGTCATGGATTAAATACATATTTTCTTTGCCCGACACATAAGATGACCCTGTCTCTCCTTCATGAACATTTACTATGAACTACAGTTCCTTCATAAATAGCCACAAGATATTCAGACAGATATTTGTGTTGTGTCAATGTACATTACCACCAAACACCCAGCGCAGGCAGTAAAAATGACAAATTATTTTTACATTAATTTTTAAGCTGTCTGTATCCGTCTTACTCACACATTGTGGAAAACTTGCAACCCTTATCAACAGTGACAGATTCAAAGGATAATGAATCAAATAATATTTTTATTGCAAAAAAAAAAAAGTAATTAAAAAGATCACACACAAAGACAGTTAATAATTGATATGCTGTTGTTCATGTAGTTCATCTAGCTCAGTTTTTTAATGACAGAATTTACAAATGCTGAATAATGCTGAGCAACAGACTAAATAGGCCTATACACGTTAATCTTTTGAGATCAAAATCTCCTTGATGCTTCTAATATTAGAACAAGTATAATTTTATTCCTGTTTTATGCATATCTGTCCTAGAGAATGTTTGAAATTGTGACACTTGTGTACAAAAACACACTTTATTTGTAAAACAAAAAGGGACACAACATGAAAATATACAATTATTAATGCAGTATCTATAACAAAAAGGGCAAGATTGTTGCTTCGTGAGCAAACCACTGAACAGCCATTAGACTTTAACAATGGCTTTTCCGATATTTTCTCCCTGCAGCATCCCCATGAATGCAGCAGGCATGTTTTCAAAGCCAACAGTAACATGTTCTTTACACTTCAGCTTTCCCTGTAAACAACCAAATCAAGAGAATCTACATCATTATCAATATATGATATTTACCGAGATGAAGTATAATTGTATTTAGATAAATCATTGTACAGTAATAACCAAACTAGCATTTTTCAAGGAAACCAAGCATTCTGAAGTACCTCTTGCACCCAGGTCAACATTCGCTTCAGTGACTCTTCATTTTTATGTTCCCACCTGCCTACCAAGAAACCTTCCATTTTCAACTGCTTAAAAATCATCTGAAGGTGTGGATAAGGACCTAAAAGACAAATACACATCATCACTGCTGCAAATGGACAAAAGTCTACTTCTTCCCAATTCTTCATGTCTACTTTTATGTTTCACTAAAAATGACCAAACAGTTTTTGAATTGTTAATTATACTAAAGTATTGATTCTACAGTGTAAAGGTCACTCAGAACACCCTCTACTGGTTAAAACGAGAATCACATGAGAGGTTAACCAAACCTGTTTGTGGAGTGGTGTCATTATATAGTGATATTCCTCCACATACAGCAATGCGCCCAAATGCCTTCATCTGTGCAATAGCAACACTCGAAAATGGGCCGCCCACCTGGAAACCAAATCTTTGAATAATCGAGATTGTCAAGTTGTCTTTTTTTTTTAAAGGCTAAGCATTAATTTCATAAAATATTAACCAACTAGTACCAGTTAATTCTTACATTCTCAAAGTAGCAGTCGTATCCTTCAGGTGAAGAGTTCTTCAGCGCTTCCTCCAGTGAGGAGACAGTCTTGTAGTTGAAAGCCTGGTCAAAGCCCAGTTCTTTTAGGTATGTCACCTTTTCATCACTTCCTGCTGAACCCACAACCTTGCAACCTTTTAGTTTGGCAATTTGACCCACTACAGAACCAACGGCCCCTGCGGCTGCATTCACCAGTAAGGTTTCTCCTGGTTTGATGGCACAGACCTCCTCCAAACCATAGAGTGCTGTCAACCTGTGGAGCACAGTTAAATGTAATTTATTATACACTGATGTATCATTTTATCATATAACATTTATGTGTGGTGCCTCAAAGAGGACCAAGTATTATAGTAAATAAGCTGAAAAGGGAAAATTTTTCACCCATTCAGACCATGAACGATAACTATAATAATATTAGCAGCCACACCAATGCACAATAAGGTTCTGGTTTTTATTAATGTAATGTAATTTCCCATTTTAAATGCTCAAGTGTCTCAAAACTGGGTGGCTGTCAATCTTTTTATGGTTCATCAGCTGGAAAAAAAATTGTCTGGAAGGGATTCCAACAAATTCATCCGTGATTATTAAAATTTTATACAGTAATTATCGTTATTGTTATCGTCCGTGGTGTGAATGGGCATTTACGGTGTCTTATTTTTTTTCTGCCTGAAAGTTTTCTTAAGTAATAAAGTTTAAAGTTAGTAAAGTTTATTAAATGGTATATTACATTTGTACCAGAAGCCATTTGTACTTGCAATTTGAATTTTATTAAGGACTCTTAATGTGTTGTACTACCAACAGATTTTATAAGTGGCTGAATTTACTATGAAGCATGTTTTATTGTCATCATTTAGAAGTCGCTTGGTATAAAAGCGCCTGCTAAATGACTAAATGTATTGGTGCGAGTTGTATTGTTGCAATTTGCAACAATGTGGAAGTTTTTGTATTAATGTTTCTTTTTGTGATTCGTTTTTGATATGTGCTGTAATGTATATTTGTGAAGTCCTTGGAAATTGTGATGTGCAATTTCCCCTTGCGAGATTAATAAAGTAGTAAACAAACTAAATTCTGTGATGTTGGATGCTTCCTGTTTAAGCTATGCCTTCTTTTGTGAACAGTCAGTAAAGAAGAACACAATCCATTTGCTATCAGCCAAAAACACTTCTGAGGAGATGTTTAAAAACGATCCAAAATAAATCTCACAAAGCAGAGAACTTGTGGGCAACAAATGTTTGTTGCGTAAAGCCATAAGTGATTTACAATACACACCTATTTTTTCCAGAAGTCAAGCCATATCGACTTTTAAATGAAATATCAGAAAATGACTATATCAAAGTCGATTAAGCGTTTGACCTACCTTCTAAAACCATCTGGAAAAGAAACAATTGTGGGTTTGAAAGAAGCAGAGTTTTACCCTGGCATGCCAATGGCTCCAAGGGCATGGGAGAGGGAGACATCCTGAGGCCAGCCGTCCAAGACTCTGGTGATATCGCTCCCATCTGACACAGCATGTGTTCTCCAACCACATCGACCAACCACATGGCAGCCCACAGGAAATGAAGGATTATTACTTTGAATCACTCTATAGTCAAAATATAAGAAGATAGTTAATTTGTAAATCAAAGTATCACATTAAGTAGGTAAACAATAAAGGCAGAAAAGTGGTTTATAAACACTCAAATCCAAAATATTTGGAGGAGAAGCAGAGGCATGTTCTCATTTAAAAAGGGCATTGTCTAAACACAAACATATGTTATTTAACTGGTCTTGAAAAGTATTTGCAATCTTAAAATATAAACATTCACTACTTTGAACATTCTGCCAGTTCCTGATATGTTAATTACACAAAAACGGTCATTGCCTGTTAATGTGTCACAGATGCTTTATTGTTTTGTAATGATGACCAAATTGTTGGAAACTTCGCATTTGGTCATGGTTTCTCAAAATGTTGAGGAAAGAACCTGAGCAGATGAAAGTTGGTCAGTTGCAGCTGTTATGGGACAGAGTGATTGTTATTTCTCTTACTTGGCAACTTGAGTTCCGATCATCACATCTCCTGCTTGCATTCGAACACGGCTGAATGGTCTAGAAGAAATTAAATAGACAAAAAACTAGGAATAGTATATTTAGGGAAAAGTAGTAATGCATCAAATAATTCACAACAAACCAAACAAGGAATAATTTACAGGACGAGTATGACTTAATTTAATGTCAAAAGAACCTTAAATGCAGATGTTGATGCACCTGTTAATTAACGTTACAGCTTTTGCACTCACCGCATGTAAGGGTCCACACTAAGGAACACTGCCTCTAGAAGAACCTCTAAAGAACAAGAATAAATGCCACTTGGTATGCAACAGAGCAAACATGGGAAAAAGATGAAATCTGAGAATCACAAACCTCCGTCTTTGGGCTCAGAGAGCTGCTCTAGTTTCAGCTCAAAGTCGGTGTCTTTAGGAAAGCCCTCAAAGTGCTGCTTCAGAACCCAGGTTTTGGCTTGAACCATGACTCTTTTTGTTGAAAGCAACTGTAAAAGTAAACAAAGATAATATTGCGCACGAAAAGTATGAAGTTGTGTAGCCTTCAAAACCACACCGTTCCATGAAACACAATTGATTTGCTCACAAATCACATTAGCAATACAAAGTAGCGGTCCAACAGTATGTAATATCCATAATACTTTAACACGAATATCCTAGTAGACATACCCGTTATGCTATACCCACAAATGCTCTGTTTCTCTATTATATTTTCAGTTGCGCACACAGCAGAGAACTGTTTTAGGCCCGCCTACCATCTTAATCAGGTGACATTTTGTATCTATCTGATTGGCCGACCAGATTTGTCAATCATCTTCAGAGAAGACGCTTCTTAATGTTTTTTATACCATAATATTTTTATACCATTTTAAAATGTATTATAACATTATTCCATCTTCTAAAAAAAAAAAAAGCTTTTGAAATAATTTATTTGTCGAGGAACCATCTACGTCACGTGACGACAACAAGCGCGGGCATTTCAGAAGTGGCACGCGAGACAGAGTGCAGTACATCAAAAGGATTCTTCTGTTTTTCAGTTTTTCAAGGTAGGGGTATTTATGATACACTGCTTTGTGAAATATATGTCAAATTCAGTTTTTTTTTTAAAGAAATGATGGCAAATGTATTGTCGTTTGTATTTAGCTAACCAGTAAAGCAAGCTAATGTAGCTAAATGCAAAAGTTTAACAAGTAAGTTAACGTTAGCTCGTTTTTAACGGCTCTTGAAATTCAAAATACATTGTTGTTCATCTTTCATACTGACGGTAAAGTTAAGGCCACTTTTACTTTTTGTACGTTTTGTGACGACTGATTTTTCCAAACCTGTTTTTCACAGATCATATGTGGCTAAATAACCACAACAAATTAGTAACGTTAACTTAGCTGTTTATCTGTCAAATCAATCACTTCCACCTGTAGCAGATGGATATCTAACTTACTTGGCTATACTGTGTCAAAATTGTACCCAACTGAAAGTATCTAACTAAGAACATAGTCAAGTAAAAGTAAAAATAAGTGTACATTTTTCTTAGCTTTTTAAATTAACTGATGAAACTTATGAACAAACAGAGCAAAGCAACCTGTTTATTTGTGACCTGTAATAATCTGTTTGTTAAACTTTTGAAATTGTTAAAATTTGAATTCAGCCACAGCTAATTATAGTTGTTTGGTCTTTAAATATAGCTTATACAGGCCATTACAGGTGTTGTGAGACCATACAAATACTCGATTTCAATAGTACATGTTTGGTTTTGAGTGTAAAAAATTCAATTCTGAAAATAAAAATATATAATTAGCCTTAAAAACAATATAAATCCTCATTTGGATAGGTAGCTAAATAAATGTGAGTGGCTATGTGAGTGTTCAGTTATGTGTCTGTAAAATTATATTTAGAGTGGTTTCTGAAGGATTTGACACTTTTCAATGGTAGTGTTTGTGTGTATGTGTGTTTTCCAATTTGCACACAGTACAGTTACATCATTCACCTCAGTTGGGCCTTCTCTTTGTAAATACATAGAATAATTAGGGCTTGCTATAATGTCTTTTGACCATCTGCCTTAGGATAAGTGAATATCTCTGAAGTGAGAGCCAAGTTGACATAAGCAGCCATGCTGGATGGGGCTCAGTTTGTTGAGGCGTTGTCACGGTTGGGTTACCCACGGGCGTCTATGCTGAAAGGTTCTGAGTTTGACTGGCTATTTGACACAGCACCAGATAACCTGCACCTTTTACGTGTTGTCTGCAACCACCTGAACCGCAGCAATGTTCTAACACCGGAAGAATTGCAAGCTTACAAGGCACTTCAGGAGTCCAGTAAGCCCATCTTGGATGAGGCGACACTGGGTGAGCTGCTTAAAACCTGTTTGCCTGTGGATGGAGGTGTAGTGTCACAGGGCAGTTCTGCTCTGGGTGGAAAGGTAAATGTAACAGTCGAGGATCTTGAGACAGAACTTCAAGCTCTCCGCAAGGAGAAGCAGCTAAAACAACGCAGACTCAATAAGCTGCAGATGCTAGCTACCAACTGGGGTGCAAACTCCTCTGCATCCCAAGCACTGCTGCAGGGAGGAGGGAATACAGTAAAAAATGCCAACTCTGCCTTGGCAGCCGAAAATGCTTACACCAACTCAGCTGTGGAGAACCTTTCAAAGGAGACGACCAAACTGGCTGGCTTTTTCCAAACCGACACTTATTCCGTAAGGAGTGAAGATGGAACTGCTCCACAATTAGTTCCTCAACCAAGGACCCCAGTACTCATCTCCCAGTTGTCTCTAGAGCCTTTCCTCCAGCAACAGGAGCAATTCACCAAAGTGTTGACTTCCTACACTCAGCGTCAGTTCTTTCGGGGCATCTCAGACATGATGGAGACCTCCACATCCAATCACTGCCAACTGACCAATCTGAGCTGTTGCAGTGAGAATAAGGAAGAAGAGGATGAGGGACTAGTGGAGTTGAGGAAGAAGGAGATGGCACAACTGCAGTGGGCATATATAGTGGCACAATACCAGCTGGTGAAAGAGAGGGCAAAGGAGCATGGCGACAACGCAGCAAAAGAGTGGCTCATCCAGCAACTAAACAGCAGCACAGAGGTGAATATTAAAGAAAATGATAGTTTCCATGATTGGTTTATAAATGCCTATACAGTGCCACTCAGACCATTTTAAGAGTAATATATTATTGTTGTTTATTGTTTTTCTTATTAACATGGTTAATATTTATGACAAGTATGTAATTGCATTCTGCCTTTTAATCTTCGAGACCAGACACTACCGTTCAAATGTTTGGGGTCAGTAAACCTTTTTTTTAAAGAAATTAATACTTTTAATTAGCAAGGGTGCATTCAATTGATTTTAAATTAAAAAGACAAATTGTTACAGCAAATTTCTATTTCAAGCGATGCTTCTTTTTTTAAATTCTTTTCATAAAAATTATATTTTAAAATATATTAAACTTTTATAATATAATAACATTTCATACTCTGTACTGTTCACTGTATTTTGATTAAATTAATACAGCTTTGGTGAGAATAACAGACTTTAAAAAAAAATTTTAAATCTTGTCAATCCCAAAATATTGAACAGTAGTGTACATTGATTTTGAGTGAATTAGTGTGAGAATTTGTTTAATTATTAGCTTAATTAATAAGCTTCTCATTCTCAGGTCATAATTCCATCGTAAGTCAGAGCAATTCTAAAGTGCCATTAAACTGTGCCTGAAATGTACTGCTACTTGTAAAGCTGCTACTGGTATGGATAAAATTAATCAGCACTGTGCTGTTACTGTAAATTTGTAGATGTGTGAAACAGCATTTTAACCCTGTTCTATTCTAACATGTGCCAAAACAAATTTGGATGTAGATAAACACTACGAGGATAATATTTTTTCTGTGTGTGACTTTTTTTAATGATACAATTGAGGCAATATTTTCTGTCCCTTGAATTGAGTATACCTCTGAATGTATATCTTTTTCATTCTCTTCCTCTCATAGTCACTGTACTACTCACATGCAAGCGGGCTTGAGCCTGATCTCCGCTCTGAGATCCTCTCAATTCAGTCTGAAATTCAGTCCCTGATGTTAGACCCAGTCCGCTCCGGGTTACGAGACTGTGCTCGCCTCCTTAATATCCCTGTGGTGCGTGGTGACCTTGCTCTTCAGTTAGCCAGGCAAAATTACTACACCTCCAGGCAGGCTGAAGTGCGTGACCAGCTTCTCCGTCAAAAGGCCTTCTTCGAACTTGTGCGTCTGGCCCAGGATGCAGAGCTCCTTATGGGGAAGAGGGTGATGAAGCAGCTTGGAGAAATACTGAAGAGGCTGGAGGGGGCAGCAGAAGCTGCTGCTCAGAGAGAAAACATTCTGACACAACCTCACTTAACTCAAGTCCCTTACCTTGGTTCTAATGCTAAACAACAGGTCATCACCTCCAAGGACACAGCCTTTAGCAGGTAACCCACTGTGAGTGGGGAGAAGTTTTGTACTATGGAATGCAGGTTGGGTTTATAAGACTATATCTTCACATCTATATGATTACCCCTCAGGTTGCTGCAGATGCTTGAGTTGGGTAAGGCCCCCACGGAGAAAGAGGATCCATTCCAAACCTACAGTAGGCTGGAAACAGCAGCTTTTAAACTACAGGAGGATTTGGTCACTGTACAAGAGGCTTTGGATGGGGCCAGACGAGAGCAAGCCTATACTGGAGCTCGGTTAGAAAGTGACCGAGATGCGCTCAACCAAGTGGCGTACTCGGACATTGTGCAGCCTCTTATGAGGCCGCAGGTATGTGCTAAAGCCACACCTGCACTGGAGTTCTGCCCTCATGCACAGGTATATCTTTCTGTTCTTTTTTCTTAACCTCACCGCCGTTTTCAACTAGGGGTGTAAGAAAATATCGATACACGTGAGTATCGCGATATTTTATTTGGCGATACTGTATCGATTCTCCAAAACGGAATATCATAGAAGATTCGTGGCAGTTGTTTCGTTTTTAGTTCATATCCCGACCGCTAGTCTTCATCTCTGAACTTAAACAGTGACAGGAAATACTAGCATCAGGGCACTCCACTAATGTTAGCGTTAATATAGTTCGCTGCCAGTAATGGAGGATGAAAGAATTGTTCCAGCTCTCGTTTCGATGTACAAAGCTGAAGTGTGGCGCCATTTGGGCTTTTGTGGTAATGTCCGCCCCGGGACCGCGTCGCGAGCGCAATCTCGGTTCTGCCGGTTGCCGCATCCTGTGTTGAAGAGCCTGTGTTGAAAGCTGCAGCTTTCTCTCATAATTTGGGGTGTTTTGTGCAGTTGGGGGGCGGTGCTCGCGTCGTGGTCTCAGTGATTCTACGCGGAACATAAATACAAACTGAAAAACCTGTGAAATCCAAGTTGAAAAGTTCTGATAAAGTTTAACATCTGTATTTATCTTATTGTGTTACAATTGTTTAGTTTTCTTTAGGAATCCTGCAAGCACTTTATTTTTCATTGATATTAAGCAGATGTATTTTTTTTTTGTTCAGATCAAATGTAATGACATTGCATGTCACAATTATAAACTTAAACGGTGAATCTTTAAAGTAGAGTCTATATATATATATATATATATATATATATATATTATATATATATATATATATATATATATATATATATATATATATATATATATATAGATAGATCTATCTTTTTATAAAATATATTTTATACATACATTTAACTGAAGAATCATGCAAGCACTTGAATATTTCCCCCTTTACTCGTACTTCACAAAAAGTGGTTCAATAATGTTGAATGTTATAGGTACTGATTATTGCAAATAACTATTTTTATTTATTTATTTTTTGCTAAGGTTTGCATATGGTGGTGTGTTTTTAGTGACAGCTTTCCTAAAAAAATATATATACTATTCTTAAAATAAGAAATATCCCAATATATCGCCTTGCTTACAGTATCGCAATATATCGTATCACAACCCCTGTATCGTGATGCGTATCGTATCGCCAGATTCTTGCCAATACACAGCCCTATTTTCAACATCATCGTTTGTGAATCCCAAGAAACGTGAGCATATTAATCATCATATTCAGGGCTCGCAAAATTTCTAAATCCCTGGTAGCCCTTCGGGCAGGTACTCTTCAGATTTTGGTAGCCCGAAAATTAATTTAACTAGCCCAAATAAAATAAAGACCATAAATGTCAATAAAAAACATTTTCAATACACTAATATCAACGAATATCAAGGAAAGAGTTTTATTTTACTATTTACAAGGTATCTGCAGAATTATTAAAAATCTATTTAAGGCAATTTGAAAAATTATTTCTTATACCATTTAACATTTAAAACTGTCTAAGGCCTTAAACACTCTTCAGTTTAGTTGTATCAAACTTAAGGACCCGTGGGAGCAATGTTCCTTCTAATTTTTTTTTCTTGCTGAGCAAAACTTTTCTCTATTGGGCGGACATTTCGGGCACCTGAGCAAAAGTATCCTTTATACCAGACCTGTACAGCACGCACACAAAAAAGTGTGTAACTTTTAACTTTAATGTGCTATTTATATTTGATTTGACCCTTGATGTAACTAAACGATGTACATTTTAGGTTACCTGAGAAAACATTTTTACTGTACAATACACTGCAGTTCAAAAGTTTGGATCAATAAAGTTTCTTATGCTCATCAAGGCTGTATCTATTTGATAAAAAATACTGAATATTATTTCACAAAACAATATTGTGAAATATTATTGCAATTTAAAAAACTTTCTATTTTAATATACTTTGAAAATACTGCTTTGCTTCACAGGAATGAATTAAATTTTAGTGTCACATAATTCTTTAGAAATCATTCTAATATGCTGATTTTTAATCAATGTTGGAAACTGTACTGTTTTTTATTTTATATACTTAATTTTTTGGGACCTGTGATATTTAAAAAAAAAAAAAGTTAAGTGTTTAGTCAAAATAGAGATTTTGTTACAATATAAACTATTCAAAAGTTTGGGGTCAGAAATGTTTTTCTTTCTTTTTAAAGATACTTTAAAAAAGTTTAAAGAAAGTTAAACGTTATTCAGCAAGGATGTGTTAAATGGATCAAATTGATAGTAAAGACTTCTATTGTTAGAAAATATTTATATTTTGAATAAATGCTGTTCTTTTAAACTTTTTATTAATCAAAGAAAAAAGAAACACAGGTTCCGAAAAAATATTAAGCAGCACAACAGTTTCAATGCTGATAATAAATCAACATATTAGAATGATTTCTGAAGGATCATGGGACACTGAAGACTGGAGTAATGATGCTGAAAATTCAGTTCAAAAACAGTTTTTTCTGTATTTTTTAAATGAATACAGCCTTGATGAGCAAGAGACTCAAAGTCAAAGACTCAAAAACAAGGTCAATTATTTATCAGGTTTATAATATAGCCTTAACATAATATATTATCAAAACAAACTATTTAAACTGATAGAATAGAATACAAACTGAAGCAAAACTTAAGCTGAGATCTGTAATTTAAATATAAAAACGTGAACATATGAATTCTTCTATAGCTGTCTAAACATCGTTATGAAGTACAGTTTGTACAATACTCTTGTGTGTGACTGTACATGTTTCAGAGTTTTGTTACCGTTCTTTGCCCATCCTCCGCTATTTCCAGCACTTAATCAAGCCACTCTTCTTTAATACATGAGGACGTTTTATTTCACATGTCATTGCGTTGTCTCTCATGTTGAGCGCGCCTCAAAGATTGAAGTATTCAGTTTCTACAGCGACTCATTTGGTGAACCGTTCTCTTTCTATGTAACCTGTAAACCACATTCACTGGTTCTAACTCTGTCGTGACATCAGCTCTATAGCGGTTTGCCCGAGCATTGCTGTTCTTTCCCTTTTTACTGCGCCATTCAATCAAATAGCTTCCCAACTCATTTTTGTGTGCGCGAGGCACATTATTTCTTCTGCGCGGCCACGGTGGAAAAAGAGCGCGGTTGCGCTCAGCTTAGAGGGAACATTGTGTGGGAGCCCTGTATTTAAGGTAGCCCGTCGGGCAGGGCAGTAATACATTTTGGTAGCCCGACTGGAAAACACAATAGCCCTGGGACGTCGGGCTAGCGATTTTGCGAGCCCTGATATTCATAACTTATAAAAAGCATGCACCTCTCAGTAGTTGGTCGTAATTGTTTGGTGGTGGGTTTTTCAGTGTTTTTATGCACTGTGGTTTTATTTTTATTTGCTGTTTTAAGAATATATGGGCCAGATTTACTAAACAGGGCAAATTAGTGTGAGACCGCAGTCCCTTAAAAGTGCAGATGGGTGTAAAATGTTTTGCAGGTGATCTACTGAAAATGTTCAAATGAATGAACACAAACACCGCACGCTCCTATCCATAATGACCCATGCAATTTACTAAGAGCTGCGTAAATTAGCGCAGCGTCGCAACCAAGCAGTGCCAGTAATAATCAGATGCAGGTAATCCACTAACAATACAGGAGCATAATGGTTAAGACATGCTTTTTTTGGTGGTAAATAATGACTTTTTTTTCAAATACCACTAAAGTACTGCAAACCCCTATTAATTTAAATACTCTCCTCCCATACATTTTCACTCCACTCCACTCCACTTTTCTTTTCTTTTTTTTTATGTCAAAAGAGTATTTTCACTGGTATGAGCTGTTAGTATATCTGGCACTTTGTGTTTTCATTCTTAGTGAAAAGGTTTAAAATTGTCTATGGCTTCTGTTTTCTTTTTGGTCACTGCAACTCCTCACTGTCTGTGAAAGTTTATTGGACTGATATTTCTAGTCCTCTGAAAACACTGCTGACACCCTTGAAAACACTCTTGAAAAGCTTTAACAAAGTTACTCATGAATTTTTTTTTATTAAAAAATGGATCTTAATCATCTTGTCTTAAGTTTTTAGTTTTATCTATTTTTATATTTTAACCTGGATTGAAAATATTCAAAATAGTCTGAAAATGACTGAAAATAGTCATCTGGAATGCTGGAATGACATTAAAAACAATTATATAATTAACTGCAACATAATATTATTTCACTTCTTCCCTTCTCATTGTAATGCAGAATTTAAATGTAATTATGATAATCCTTTTGAAGTCAATTAAATAATTTGTTTATCAGTTGTTTTTTGTTTTATGTTCTGTTATGTTTAATTTATGTTCTGCTCTTCGTTCCACCTTTTCAACCTCTTTTCCACTGCATACACCGTCATGTACGTGCCATTTGCCTACTTTGACTTTTGTTATGCGTGTCACGCTTTCTGCCTGCCTCTGTACTTGGCATCTCCTGCTATCTGTCTGACCTTCTCCCATCTACTCTCTCTGTTTAGGAGCTCACAGTAGTTCTTGATGAGTTGGAGGTCAAGCAGAAGGCCTTGTATACATCTCTTCAGGACATAGTTGGGGACTTGAAGGCCAAACGAGGGAGGCTTGAACGCAGTGCCACCCTCAGGAGAGAGAGGGAATTGTATGTTTATTTCCATCTGGACCCAAGACTGCTCAGCAGAGCAGTGAGAGATATAGAGGCTCAAGCAGGGGTTATGTAGAATCAGAACGTAGACTTTGTCTACTTTAGCCAACAATACAGGGGTCCCTGCTTCAAAATAAATAAATAAAATAATGTTATATGCAGATAATTGTATGGATCATCGTTGCCTCTGTTATGGAGCTTTGTAGATCTGATATACTCATTTTTATTCTTTATTTCTGATATATGCTAAAGGTTAATGCTCTTTAGGTATGACACATTTGTATTTACTACCTACAGTTTCACATCAGTTTGCATTTGTTTGTTTTTTTTTTTACAAATGTACTGCACCTTGTATAAATTGTCTCTTATAGTTTTTTTGGTGATTAACAGTTGTATCTTTGTAAATAAACAATTTGTAATCTCAGTGTTTGAGCAAATCTTTTTTTTGTGTGTGTGTGTGTGTATATGGTAAAAAAATTTTTATAAATGCAGTTTGATTCTTTGCCTCAATACATTTAGGATTTTCATCTCATTAAAAAAGGCCACCTGAAAAAAACCAGCTGACTAAGTGTATTATCTTTTGATAGAAATGAGTTTATTGACAGACACATTGGAACGATGGATTTCCGCTCATATATTGTGTTGTGGAAGAGTATGACAGCAGCCATCTATTGTGTTGCATGTGCATGTTTGGTCCCTTTGCTATTAGATATGAATCTAGCACCTTCTGCTTAGATTGGACTGCTATTTTTCTGAATGTGTGTTTACAGGGTTAAGACAGACTAGGAGGGCAGCAAATGAGATGGAAAGCTACCTCTGCAGCAGTCTGAACGCAGCACCTCTCTGCAGCTGCACAGAGCATCATAGCAGCCCTTCGGGTCCAATATGTGCACAGAACAGACAGAAGCAGAGCTAGTGAGTCAGAAACAGTATTCTAACAACATTATTAACTTGAAGCTGCATTTTATTGGGTATTACCAGTTCAAACTTTTGAGCTAGGCTTGGTGACTTTGAGAAAGACTAGTTCACAAACAGGTGTTGAAAATGATTTAAAAAAAAATTCTTTCTGAGGGAATCTTTAACTTAATAAAAATTACAGGCTTATCTGGTAGAGGGTTTTGTACTGTCTCAGCAGCAGGGCAGAGATGACAGAAATCAAGATTTGTTTGCAGGAAAAAACAGGTGAGTAATACCTAGAACTATACATCTACAGTAACAGTTTTTATTTAGATATTTGCTGTGCATATATTAAGCCATTAATAATGTATACATTAAGTATACATTACAATAATGTTACATAACTACAAATAGAATTACTTAATTTGACTTTTTTTGACATTTAAAAATGCTGTTTATGTACAGTACATAAAGTCCTAGACTTGAATACATTTACACTGATAGTATCTATTTTCTGATCATTTTATCCATTTTATTTTAGCTTTCCATCTTTAGAACCTTGGATTCTAATGATCTGGTGGAAGATTCAAACCACTTCAAGTTAAAGAATGTGACCAGTAATGAGAGGTTTGCACTGTACTATGCTGGTGATATCATAAAGGCCAACATCCATCCTTGTATACCGGTAGCACAGGGAGAAGACAGTTTACATATGTTCTGCTTAAATAGCATTGGGAGTCCTCAGGCTAGACCAGGCATTATGACAGAAACAGAGAGCTATAGACTGACCTTCAGGAAGAGGAGTTGGATTCAACCAGCAAGCCCCTCTGTAAAAGACCCAGTAGGTTGTGATCAACACGAGACTACTCCAGTAAAGAAGTTCAACTTTGCCTACTAATAACTGTCATCCAGCATCTGGAGAAGAAGAAAAGAGGATTGATATTGTGGACAAGCAGCAGAGAACTGGACAGATAGAGCCATTTTGGAGTTGTCGATCGGGTATGACAGCAAAAGATGGCAGTGAATCTGTTTTTGAAGACATCTCAAATGAGGCCAGAGCTGACCAAGCTGTGTTCATACAAGTGCAGCATAGTAATCATATGTCTAATGTAGAGAAACCAACATCTAAGTCTGAGGACCTGGAGAGCAGCCATTACTGGCAAAATAACAGAAACTCTGAATTGTCACTTCCAATGGAAAGCTGTGTACATGCTGAAATATGTGGAAGTGTCTCTGTCCTCGAATGTGTGCAAGACACACCAATTAGGTCAGGTGAAATACTGGCCTCAGTGGAGGAAAAAGAAGACAGTGACTCTGAAAGAAGAGAGATTACCAAGAGCAGAACAAGTAAGTACAGTGCTTGATGGTCTGCTAGGCTGTACAAATACATATTTAGAAAAATCTTCATATTGCAGCCCTACTATTTCACATGTAAGCCATTCTCCCAGTGTGTCTGCCTTATCAAGGCTGGTAATGTCTGATTTGCAAATAATTTGTTTTTGTAACCCAGTTCTTTGTTAAACCAACCAAGTTTTATCAAGAAAATTATTAATCCTTTACAAAATGCTGTTTAAAATGTTTTTTAGATGGCATCACAGCCCTACTTTTAATTTTTCATGTCAGCTAGGTACAACCTAATGATAAAACAAACAGACACTTTACCCATTGGGCAGAAATGAGATTGGTCTGGTTTGCTGACACGCACATGCATCCACATACAAGTGACAATGCTGAGACACGATTCACTCTTCTTATCATACATGCAGATTCTCCCCAGCCAGATGAGAATACAATTCTCATGCCTGTTGGAGAGAGAGATGGAAAGGTGTAATCCTCAGCACCCCCCACCAGTGATGGAGTGCAGCACAGCATCCAGTCCCACTCTCAGGTAATGTACTGATTACAGTTCTGAGAGAAAGCAGTCTTGGATGTGTTATGTCACCAGAGATGAGTTTTTTCAGATTTTTCTGAATCTCAATATCCCTCTTTTTATCCACTTTGATTTTCTTAATTGAACCTAATTTTTAAATCTTTAACTTTTACTAAAAATATGCTAAATAGATGTTGGAAAAGAAGAAATAAGGAAGGAAACGCTACTAGGCCACAGTGGTCGATATAGTGTGTGTGTGTGTGTGTATATATATATATATATATATATATTTTTTTTTAAATGTCCTGACTTTTTATGCTGCAAAGAACTTTTCTTCTACAAGGTGTGTACTCTGTGAAACTGTTGGTAAGAAAAGGCAGCACAGGCAAAAAGTCTTTAAGGGATCAGTTTTGGGGGTCTCCCTGTACTCGAATGGCTCAGAGTGGTGCCATTAACGGCACACATTACACTGTGGGAATGAAGATGAAGCATCAATCTGCATTTATGGCATTTATGTAAAAAAAAAAAAAAAGGTAACGCTTTAGAATATGTAATACTTGTTAACTATTAACTATGACTTTTCCCTCAATAAATTCTTAATTTGCTGCTTATTAATAGTTAGTAAGGTAGTTGTTAAGTTTAGGTATTGGGTACGATTAGGGATGTAGAATAAGGTCATGTAGAATAAGGCATTAATACATGGCTAATATTCTAGTAATATGCATGCTAATAGATGTAACCGTAAAATAAAGTTGCAGAGAAGAAAAAAAACTTACTCAGGGTTTTGAAGTACAGAGCAGCAGAGTGATGAAGTGAACAAGTACTGACAATGAACTAAGCACACACACATACAATTCAAAGGACCACATCCGTTCACCTGCTTACAGACGTATCTAGATAAAAAAAAACACTAAATTCTAGATGTTCTAAAAAGAGCTTGAACATTAAAAATCCTCACTAATCTGGGATCAGTTATCTAGTGTGCAAGAATGTTTTGACCCTGAATGCTTGGTGTTGTTTTGAACTCCCTTCAAGGTGAAACAGCCTACTTATGAATAATGAAAATCTCTTGCTGCAGATGTCTGTTACGTAAAGAATCACAGGGGTCATTCAGAGGTTGAGAAGTACCAGACGAAGACTTGTCCTAGCAGAGATAAAAGTGTGGGTGCATCAGCCTGAAAACTGCTTTACAAGGCTTTCTAAGTGACAGCCTGGGAACTGTGTTCTCTTATTGAAGCTTTTTTAAGCTGATTTGTCTGGCGCTGACAGCCAAACTCTGAATAGGAGGGTTGTGTGTGGATGGCTGCCTGCTGCTGATTTAAGCTTTATGAAATTGGCTTTATTTGAATTGCGTGGAATATTTTCTTCACATGTAATAAGATCTCATTTGAACTCAAATGCCATCTTCCTTAACTCTACTCTACTACTAAATTTGCTATCTTAACACATACAGGCTGGTGAGATTAAATCATTTCCAAAGCATACTGGGAAATGGGAACCCCCTGGACCCTCACAGGAAGCTCCTAAGATCACTTCATCACAGGAGTTGCGCAAAAAGACACTCAGAGCCCTCAGGTTCCCCTCGCAGCTCTTCCACAAGGCAAAAGTAAAGGGCTCAATAAAACTCCTAAAACCAAGATGGCACCATACAATTGGACCCAGAACAGGTGTGATTACAGAGTCACTAGATGATATTCATTGAGCTAAACTATTAAGCTTTGGCTGTTCTACAAATTTTGGTAGATATACTGTACACTACTGTTCAAAAGTTTTGATTTCTGAAGGATCTATTGACACTGAAGACAGGAGTAATGGTTGTTGAAAATTCAGCTTCACCATCGCAAGAATGAATTACATTTTAAAATATTTTCAAATAGAAAACAGTTATTTTAAATTGTTATAGTATTTCAGAATATTACAGTTTTGTATTTTTAATCATATAAATGCAGCCTGGGTGAGCATGCGACTTCTATCAAAAACCTTTAAAAAACCTTAATATTAAGATAGATTTGCTGCAAATTATGCAGACACACAATGTTGTATGAGTGGTACTGTATGTGAGAATTAATGGCTGAAATATTCAATGTCTCTCCTAAAGAAGCTGTGCCCTTCAGTGTGTGGCCTACTGGTTCTGCTGAAGAGGTATTTGGATTCAGAGGGAACACAGGACAGACCACCAGAGAGGGTTCTTGTACCTCAGACTAGAGCAGGCACCAGCTTGGGCCCAACAAGACTACACACAAAAGCAGGATGTCTTTACCAGGTGTGTATGTGTTTGGAGAGGAAACGAGAAGAGACAGAGAAAAGTATTTACATGTAACTGCTGTCCTTATTGTGTCCTTGCTGTTTTTCTGTCACAGATGGCAAGTAGCATTAGTTATTGGTTTTCCTTTTAAAGGGATACTGTTACAGATGTAATGTGGAATTGAGTGTAGATGAGGACATTTGTGGATGCTGTAGGTGATATGCAGTGTGTTTTACTGTGTATCTGTATGTCTGTGCGTCCTTCGAGAGATGCTCATGCAGATGGTGTGTGACACAAAGCCATTTGTATGCTTTAAAGCTAAAGACCTGCTTCGCACAGCACTGGAACACTTCAGCAAAGACTTGACCTGAAAACAAGGTGGCACACACATAAAGTTTTTATTTTATCTCTGACCATTTAAACAGTTACCATGTTATATAGAATAGGAACTCAAAAGACTACATTGAAAATCTTTTTTCAGCAGGATATAATCAATGTAACAAATATTTTATTTACTATTTCTAAGTCAATGATTAAACAAGCAAATATGTGACATTTTGTTAACTCATGTAAACTTATGTTAAAACGATGACGCTCTTAAAATCATGCTTAAAATCAAGAGAGAAAAACTGTTTAAATGTTAACATTACCATTAAATATAGATTTTTAATGCATCTAATTTTTAAAATGTGGTAATGTGGGTAATATTTTTTTCTGTGCAGTGTTGGGGTGTCATGTGATGGATCCTCAGATTGCAGCATGGTTGTTAGATCCTGCCGATTCTGCGTCCTGCTTTCAGACCCTGCTTTCCAAGCACTACTCGCATTCAGTTATGTCCACATCACTGCAACCTGTGCTTGGGCAAGCCAAGGTCAGATATACACATTTGATTCTACAAATGGTGTTCAGAAAAGAAAACAGTGGTGTGTCTGAGTTTCGACTTTGAAATTACACTTTTACAGTGGCATTGTGCCTTTCTTTACTGCTCTCTCAGGTGACTCAAACTTGTCTCTCTTATACAATCTAATGGTGGAACTGCATAACAAGCGTCAGGTAATTTAAAATGAAATCTTTTCTAAATAAAGCATTATGTACAGTGTTTCTCAATTTTCTCTCAAGCTCTCAATTTTCTGTTTCTTTGTCTATAGACTCAGGGGCTGTGGCAGCTCTATTCTGGCATAGAACAAAAGATGATTCCAATTTTGGCAGGTCTGAGCAAACAGATTCTAGAGATAAAAAGTGAATGATTTAACTCAGAATATCATTGCCTTTCCCTGATCTATTTATTTCATGGTACAACCCAAATTCCAGAAATGTTGGGACATTTTTTAAATTTGAATAAAATAAAAACTAAAAGATTGCAAATCACATGAGCCAATATTTTATTCATAATAGGACATAGATAAAATAAATGTTTAAATGGACAAATTTTACACTTTTATCCACTAAATGAGCTCGTTTCAAATTTGATGCCTGCTACAGGTCTCAAAAAAGTTGGCATGGGGGCAACAAAGGGCTGAAAAAGAAAGACATTTTGAAAAGATTCAGCTGGGCGAACATCTAGCAATTATGTTAATTAATAAAACGGATGTCTTAGAGAGGCAGAGTCTCTCAGAAGTAAAGATGGGCAGAGCTCTCCAATCTGTGGAAGAGTGCATTCAATTATTGTGGAATACTTTAAAAACAACGTTCTTCCATTTCAAATTGCAAATGCTTTGCATATCCCATCATCTACAGTGCATAACATCATCAAATGTTTCAGAGAAACTGGAGAAATCTCTGTGTGTAAGGGAAAAGGCAGAAGACCTTTGCTGGATTCCCGTGGTCTTGGGGCCCTCAGACGACACTGTATCACTCATCGGCATGATTCTGTCATTGACATTACTAAATGGGCCCAGGAATACTTCCAGAAACTACTGTCGGTAAACACAATCCGCCGTGCCATCAGCAGATGCCAACTAAAGCTCTATCATGCAAAAAGGAAGCCATATGTGAACATGGTCCAGAAGCGCCGTCGAGTCCTGTGGGCCGAGGCTCATTTAAAATGGACTGTTTCAAAGTGGAAAAGTGAACTATGGTCAGACGAGTCCAAATTTGACATTCTTGTTGGAAATCATGTCCTCTGGGCTAAAGAGGAGGGAGACCTTCCAGCGTGTCATCAGCATTCAGTTCAAAAGCCAGCATCTCTGATGGTATGGGGGTGCATAAGTGCATACAGTATGGGCAGCTTGCATGTTTTGGAAGGCACTATGAATGCTGAAAGGTATAAAGGTTTTAGGGCAACATATGCTCCCCTCCAGACGACGTGAATGTCAGAAAGACAATGCAAAACCACATACTGCAGCTATTACAACAGCATGGCTTCGTAGTAGAAGAGTCCGGGTGCTGAATTGGCCTGCCTGCAGTCCAGATCTTTCACCTATAGAGAACATTTGGCGCATTATTAAACAAAAAAATACCTCAAAAACGACCATGCACTGTTCAGAAGCTGGAAACCTATATTCCTAAAATGGGACACCCAACACCAAAACTCCAGAAACTCATAACCTCGATGCCCAGACGTCTTCAAACTGTTTTGAAAAGAAGAGGAGATACTACACCATGGTAAACATGCCCCTGTCCCAACTATTTTGAGACCTGTAGCAGGCATCAAATTTGAAATGAGCTCATTTTGTGCATAAAATTGTGTAAGAAATTATGATCCGCACTCACAAGAACAGTCTTCTTTTTCCGTTTAATTCAACAATCATCACCAATGGGGAAAGACACAAACGTTTCGGCTACCAAGCCTTCCTCAGTGTGTAAAGCAATTACATCCCTCCACCCACTTTTCAAATTACCAATTGTGTCGACGTCATCATATTCACTATTACATCACACTACACATCCGTGACTATAAGAATTATCAAGGATTATTCATTTATCACTATTATACAGGCCTACAGTTTAAATAAACGATCAACAATATATCCTCCACCAATTAACTTTAAATAGTATAACAGTGGAAAATTCAATAATTAGAAACATCAGAAGTACATCGCCATAAGCAATTATGGTTTTCACACTGTAAATACTCCAGATTTATTATATAACATCTTAAAGATGAATTCAAACAATTCTAGTACATTAAAAAAAAACAGAAAGTTCTAGTTCTTCATCCATACCATTTGGCATCAGTGATTTTAAGTTTATGAATCCAAAATGTTTCCCGTTTCAATAGTTCTTTATTTATATTACCTTCTCGATGTGACCCAAAAACCTCTTCTATTCCTATACATTCCAATTGCTTGATGTCGTGTCCCATTTCATTAAAATGTCTCGCTACTGAAGAGGTTATATCTCCTGCTTATATCTATATTATAGTTTGTATATTATATTATTATGTATGTTAGATCTATATGTCGTCGTATACTCTATTTATGTTCATTAATCCATAATTTCAACTGACGCGATGATTTTCCTATATACATCTTTTGACAGGAACATTTTAACATATAGATCACATTACGAGTTGAACAGGTAATACAAGATGTAATTTTAAAACATTTCCATGTTACTGGACTCATAAACTCTTTACACTTTACCAATTTCCGGCATGCAGCACAGTCTCTGCACAAGAAAAAGCCTTGTATATATGCAGTCTTTTTTCTCCTTACTACATCTGATTTTGCCATCATATCTGATAGGTTTCGTGATCTTTTAAAAGTGAATAATGGACGATATTTGAATTTATCATTTAAAAATTAATCAGATGATAATATGTGTCAATATTTATAAATGATGGATTTTATTGTATTACTGTGCTCACTGTATGTCAATGAAAAATTTACTGAAAAATTTCTTTGTTTTTTTTTGGGCTTATTTATTTTCAAAAGATCATGTATATTCAATTTGTTCACCTTATCCAATGCGTTATTTAACCAACTTTGTGGATACCCTTTAGAACGAAATCATTGAAATAGCCGTTTTACCTGTTCCTCGAATTCATGTTCAGTACTACAGTTACGTTTTAATCTATGTAATTGACTGATCGGTAAACTACAATTTAAAGGAGCTGGATGATAACGGTCAATAGATAATATTGTGCTTTTATCCGTTGGCTTTCGAAATACTGTTGTATGTAATGACTCATTGATCTTTGTTACTTTAATGTCCAAAAAATTTATGGAATCACAGCTTTTTTCCATTGTGAAATTAATTGATGGAATTTTCGAATTAATGAACGACACAAATGAATCTAATTCCTGTTCAGAACCTGACCAAATCATAAAACAATCATCTATATAATACATCCAAACTTTAATATTTGACTGAAATGGAATGTTGTTATAGACAACATGATCTTGTTCAAATTTACCCATACATAAACTTGCATAATTTAGTGCTATTGGAGTACCCATCGCTGTACCTTGCACTTGCAAATAAAAAATAGTTCTTGGTTAAGACTAATGTATTAAGGTCCACTATATATTGTGATGGTACTCTGCTGTCATCGTCTTTACAGTAAAAATGTAGTGCATCCAAGCCATCCCCATTGGTGATGATTGTTGAATTAAACGGAAAAAGACGGACTGTTCTCGTGAGTGCGGATCATAATTTCTTACACAAAGTGACACGGTGCAAACGACGTTGTTGTGCATAAAATTGTACAATTTCTCGGTTTAAACATTTGTTATGTGTTCTGTTGTGAATAAAATATTGGCGCGTGTAATTTGAAAGTCTTTTAGTTTTAATTTTATTCAAATTTTTAAAAAGTCCCAACATTTCTGGAATTCGGGTTGTATAATCAAGTAAATTTTTACTTTTTGAATGTATGTCACTGGCATTTCTTTTTCCATCATTGTATGCACAAACACGTATATGTTGTTTATCATGAAATTTTGAAATCGCACAAATTATACTATTTGAATTTTGACAGTTGTTTCAGATGCTGTCATATGCATTGTCTTGCTTAATCATGTAATTTGTGAGTTAGGCACTGGAATGACATTGGAATTATATTTATTTTAATATATTTGTCTAATTCTTTAGTCACTTTATCTAAAAAAAACTAAATTGAATAAAACTTTAGTACAGCACATTCATTCTTTATATCTTTAAATTTACAGACTTTTTTCACAGTCTGAAATTAAATGATATTTAAGAAGGTAGTTATATATCATTGTCTAATTAATTAGATTTAGTCTTGCATTAACAATAAAGCCAATAATTTTGACTTGCTGCATTAACATTGTTCCCTCTCTCTCTCTCAGTAATGGAAAGCTATAAAATCCATGTGGACAAGGAGGCCATGAAAAATACTTCAGAGTTGCTAGGGGTAAGAGTGTGTATGATTCTATTATGATTCTATGAACAGCCATAAACCGTGATTTTCTCAGGTCTGTCTTCCCTAAGGGAGAATTGAGCGATATTGTGTGTAGTTAATATTAATGACTAGATCTGTAAATCTGGAGAGTAGATTACTAGAGAGTAAATGGCCATCTTTCTGACTTGGCCCTCACATCAACTGGTTCACCGCAGGGGTGTGTTCTTTCCCCCCTCCTCTATATTCTGTACACTAATGACTGCCGCTCTGTGACTGAAAACCGACACTTTGTGAAGTTTGCTGATGATACGGTTATTTTCAGCTTATTGAACAATGAGGAAACTTCTCACGGTCATTGATCACTTCGTAACATGGTGTCAGGATGCCTTTCTTGAGCTGAATGCCTCTAAGACCAAGGACGTGTATTGATTTTAGGCACAATGTCACTAACACTGAAAAAACTAGTATAAATGGTCAGGAAATAGAGGTTGTTACAGAGTATATGTATTTAGGATCTATTATTGATGATAAGTTGTGTTTCGAGTCAAATACCAGTTTGCTATGCAAGAAAAGCCAGCAGTGCCTGTATTGCCTGAGGAAGCTGGCAAAGTTTAATGTGGACAAGACCTTGTTGACCCTTTTCTATAGGTTCTTTGTTGAGTCGGTTGTTACCTTCTCCTTAATCTGCTGGTATGGGTCCATTACTGTACAACAAAAAACTCCCTTTCAAGGTTAATTAAGGTGAGCAGCTGCATCACAGGTTCTAAGCAGAAAGGTCTGGAGGAACTTTATCAGAAGCAGACGTTAAGAAGGGTTGACTCTATCCTGTCAGATAGTTCTCATCCCTTACAGGCTGAATTTCAGATGTTGCCATCGGGATCACGCTTTAAACTCCCAAAACTCAGAACTAACTGATATAAACACTCTTTTGTACCTGCAGCCATTCTGCTTCTCAATTCTATAAAGAACCATAGATAACTTATTGACTTACCATTATTGATTTTTTATTGGTTTTTATTGTTTTTAGCCATGCCGGTAAGGTAGGCAATCTCTGTATTGTGATTGTGTGTGATTTGTACTATCTGTTGCACAACGAATTGCCCCATTGGGGACAAATAAAGTCATTTGGACTTGGACTAGATCTACCACCGCTGGCATCTGCTTTCTCGAAAAGAACCATCTCCTTGCAAATCTCTTGCCTTCTCCTTCACGAGTGCACATATTGTTTTCTCAAGTGCTTTGTGTATTTATTTAATAAATTCCTGCACTCATTTCCTCCTCTTCTATCATTCTTTTGCTTTGTACATTCCTCTCATCCTCCCTCAGTTCTCTCAGAAGAAGGGAATTGATTAATTAAACACTTCAGGATTATTCTCTGTGGGGTGTTACTATACCTTCTGCATTTGAAAGTGTCCGAATGAGCAGCAGCACCCTTCTAACAAGGTTCTCTCTTGCGCTCTCTCTCTCTTTCTCAGTCTAAGCTGAAGCAGTTAGAGCAGGAGGCTCACCAGGCTGCAGGCCAGAAGTTCTTGGTGTCTAGCAGTGCACAGCTCAGACTGGTCAGTGTTTTTGAAAGGCTTTTGAAACTTTGCTAGCTATCTGCCTTGACATCATTTCTGAGCATAATCATAGATGCCCTGTGATGCCCAAAAATGTTGTCTATTAGGTAGGTTTTGTTGTCACTTATCTATTGATAGTTACTGTAATGTAATTAGAAATATTCATTACAAACCTCTCTTCAGATCCTATTTGAGAAGCTGCGTATACATGAACTTTGTGAGAATAAAAAGCTTCCCCAAAAAAATTTAAAAACAGCAGAACAACATGAATGAATGTTTTTTTATTATTATTCATCACCTATGATCCTTTACCTGAAGTTGAAAGTAGAATGTATCAGTTTCAATTCAGTTTCTGGCTTTTTGCACTCTAATTTAGCTATTACAACTACAGAAGCTGCATCCACTGCCAAAAATCATACTTCAGTACAGACAGATTAACAAAAACAAGACTGCATTTGTGGATGGCATTTTGTCTTTCATGAGCAAGGTGAGACATTTGACATGCAGAATTTTAGAAATCAAACCATGCACACTAGAGGGCAGTACAAGAGTGTCATATTTGAGATCTGTATTTTGACAATATTTCTGTTCTTTTTCCTGTGAAATATTCAATTAGGGCTCATAACTGTATTTTTAGTATTTTATATTTATCCAATGTTTTCCATTTATTTATTTTAGGGTTTTTTTTTTTTGTTTTTTTTTTTTTTAAACCTCTGTTGATTTTGAATGCTCTTTAAATGATTTAAACTGACAGAATTAACAGATTATCGTTATTTCTCTGCTTCTCAGGCGTTCATTTCTTCCACATGGAATCAGACGAGTACAGTGAACGGCAGACTGTCTGCTAAACATCCTGTGAGTGCTTCTAATTTGCCCTTTCATCTCTCAATCACATGCCTGTTTACTATTGATCTGTCCTCCCTTTTCTCTACTTCACTTTTCTAGGTATTTTGTCATGCTCTCTTTCAAACGCATACACTCCCACTATTTTTTTATGAAAAAGCCCCTCTGAGACTGGGATACAACTATTTGCTGCCCCATTATGTTGTACCACTCCTCCTCTCTCGTTCTCTCTAGTGTTGTGACAAATCAATAGATCATCTCTAGGTCTGTCTCAGGGTCCTGCATTTACTTACTGTACGATTTACACTGGTGCAACACTCCACTCACACAGAGAACACTGTCCTCTAATAATCTCCTTTCTTCAGATACATTTTTAATCCATCATTCTAGTCATTCTTTCTTTAGAATAATTGAGCTTGTCTTTATTTGGGGCTCTAAGACATCCCTCACACCTCACACTTGTCACATACATTTATGAATGATCTGTGTCTCCTTCATACTGAATTCAGTTAAGTCACCTCTGGGGGTTTGTCCATCTGAGTATTGTAACTGTAACCACTGCATTTAAAAATTCATTTCCACTGATGAGCTAGCATATAAATGAGCTTCATTAGTTACTAGGACTAATTGAGAAAAATCATCGGCCATTAATTGCAGTCTAGGGATAGATCATCCTGAGAGTTCGAATGATGCTGAATCATACTGAATAACTGTAATATTAAAGCTGAAATTCACCTGCAATTCCCTGTTCTGCTCAACTTTTTAATATTTCTGTTTCTCTGTGTTCCAGTGGGTGAGTTTAGTTTTTTCTTTATATCATCAAACCGGCAGGCATGCCCTTACAATTTTGCCTTTCGTACTTTACTTTACTTCTTTCCCTTCTCTTACTTTTTTAAAATCCTTCATGAGCAAGACTAAGCCAGAAGCTTTTAGACAATCTGGATTTAAAAAGGATTAGATTCAGTTTTTCATAGCTGATTTTTGTGCTATATTTTGTGTATTTTGTGAGCTCTTCAGATGTTAGATGTTAGTAAGGCTTTGTATGTGTATTTGATGGCTTATGTGTGTGCACTGCCGCTCAAAAGTTTGTGCTTGGTAAGATTTTATTTAATTTTTTTAAACAAATTAATACTTTTATTCAGAAACAATGCATTAAATTGATCAAAAGTAAAGGCATTTATAATGTTACAATATATTTTGGATTTTCATAAAGGCATTTCATATATATGCTGTTATTTTTAACTTTCTATTCATCAAAGAATTTTCAAAAATAAATGTATGATGGCTTCCACAAAAATATTATGCAGCACAATCGTTTTCAACAGAATAACAATATGAAATGTTTCTTGAGCACTATTTTGTCAAAAAAATTAAATATGGCATTTACCTTGATTAAGGTCTACACAGACACACTACGGCTGTGCAATTAATCGCATGTGCATGCGCATCTCATCAGTAAAGCCGGTTCCGTGATTAGTAGTAAATCTCCATCACTTGCTTTCAGATGGAACAGCATTGACTACACAGAGCCATAGTTCACTGACAAGCTAGGCAATATCGCGTTTGAACAGGCAATTAATTTTATTTTTTGCCAATGAAACCGACTGTCAGGGATAGTCAAAGTTGTGTCCAGTCACATAGGTTGTGTAATTTTAATGACATGTCTGATTCCCACAAGCAGTCAATGTTTTTTGGATTTTATTTGTCCATTGGAATTTTTTGGGGTGTATTTCCAATGTTTTGTTTAATTTGTGTAATACAGATTCTGTCCCTGCTGTTGGAGAAACTTGAATGCTGTCTCTGCTCTTCTGCAGAGGGGGCGGCTGCCTTGTTCTGATATCTTTCTATAACAAACACACTCACACTTCTTCCTCACTGTTGCTTTCTTCTCACTCCCCCTTTGCCTTTGAACACACACACATCTGCCTAGACACAAATAAAGCAGGCTGGCTGTAGCTTTTCTCAGCTTTAATACGAGTTTGCTTAAGGCAAAGCTTTTGCAGGCTTTAGAGTCATAACCAAAAAATGAGCCGCCTTTGGATCAGAATCCCCCAAGTATTCTTGAACAGAAGACCAGACATCACTTATCCATCCAGAGACATACACGGAGACATCCTTGATGATAACACCAAAGAACAGTCGAATGAGGACAGACGTCTTTCTCCTCATCTTTATTTCTTTGTCTTCTCGCTGGCTTCGTATCAGCTTTTTATATGCTATCCAAAGCCTTCTATCCTGCATTTCACAACCGAGCGCTAATCTCCTTGCATTTAATAAATAATACCTTCAGGAGAAATGGTCCTGCGAATCATGTGATGTTCAGAATAGCTGCAATTTTCATTGTTTTCTATGTCATTGAAACACTCTGTCAAGGTGTTTTCGAAGTCCAATTAGACAAACTCTAAAATAAAATAATCATGAGAAACAAGTTGTCTCCATAATGTAAAGAGTTCCCAGCTTTCATTGGATGAGTCATTGCTGTGGTAGATGTTGCTTCAGAGTGATGCATGGCTTTCCTCTAGTCATTTGAATTTGGATGCACCAAAGCATCACAGAGCTGTGTATGATAATGCTGCTTCAGGGTGTGTGACTCACTGTTTGTGTGAACTGATTAATTAGATTTTGTTCTAACACAGAGAGCAGGCGAGATTACATTTGTGTGTTAGAAAAAGAGATCAGCTGTTCCTCAGAATGTGTGAGTATGCATGTGTGATCATATGCACTTGTTGTTGCAGGTCTCAGCAATAAGGATGGCCCGCTGCCCTGTGACCAGTGTGAAACAGTTTCCGGCCAGTTGATTGGTCAGTGCTGTGTTGCAACTGAAAACTGAAACTTTTAAATTCAATTATCTTATAGCCATTGTTATATCGTATAGGATCTTGTCTGCTTGATCCTATTCCATCTCATCTCCTTCAAGCCAATTCTCCTGCAGTTGTACCTGCACTCACTCACTCACATCATTAACACATCCTTCACACTGGTGTTTTTCCCTCAGCATTTAGACAGGCTCGTATAACCCCACTACTTAAGAAACCCACCCTTAACCCATCTCTTTTAGAGAACTACAGACCGGTAGTCCCTTCTTCCTTTCATTGCTAAAACACTTGAACGAGCTGTGTTCAACCAAGTCTCTGCCATTCTCACACAGAACAACCTCCTCGACAGCAACCAGTCTGGTTTCAGAAGTGGACATTCAACCGAGACTGCCTTGCTCTCAGTTTTTGAAGCCCTAAGACTTGCAAGAGTGGATTCCAAATCTTCAATACTTATCTTGCTGGATCTGTCCGCTGCTTTTGACACGGTTAACCACCAGATCCTCCTGTCAACCCTATTGGTAAAGGGCATCTCAGGAACCGCACTCCAGTGGTTTGAGTCTTACCTCTCAGATAGGTCCTTCAAGGTATCTTGGAGAGGTGAGGTATCTAAGTCGCAACATCTAACTATTGGGGTGCCTCAGGGCTCAGTTCTTGGGCCACTTCTCTTCTCTGTCTACATGGCATCACTAGGTTCTGTCCATCAGAAGCGTGGCTTGTCATATCACTGCTATGCTGATGACACTCAACTTTACCTCTCATTCCATCCTGATGATCCGACCATAGCTGCTCACATCTCAGCTTGTCTAACAGACCGTTCTTGCTGGAAGAAGGACCATCATCTTCAACTCAACCTTGCCAAGACAGAACTGCTTGTGGTTCCAGCAAACCCATTTCACCATCCAGTTAGGCACATCAACCATAACTCCTTCAAAAACAGCCAGAATTATGATTATGATTGTTGATCAGCTGACTTTCTCAGACCACATTGGTAAAACTGCCCAGTCCTGCAGATTTGCTTTATTCAACATCAAGAAGATCAGGCCCTTTCTTTTGGAACATGCTTCACAACTCCTTGTTCAAGCTCTTGTTCTGTCCAGGCTGGACTATTGCAATGCTCTCTTAGCAGGTCTTCCAGCCAGTTCTATCAAACCTTTACAATTAATCCAGAACGCTGCAGCAAGATAAATTTTTAATGAGCCAAATAGAATGCACGTCACACCTCTGTTTATCAATTTGCACTGACTAACAATAGCTGCTTGCATAAAATTCAAGGCATTTATGTTTGCCTACAAAACCACCACTGGCTCTGCACCCCTTTACCTAAATTTATTATTTCAGACTTATGTGCCCTCTAGAAGCTTACTTTCTGCAAGTGAACATCATTTTATTGTGTCATCCCAAAGAGGCACAAAATCACTTTCACAGACTTTTAAATTAAATGTTCCCTTCTGGTGGAATGACCTGCCAACACAATCCGAGCAGCTGAGTCCTTAGCCATCGTCAAAAATCGGCTAAAAACACATCTTTTCCATCTTTATTTGACCCTCTGACTCAAGCACTCTCTCTTCTAATGCTATTCTTAAAAAAAATACTAACACTAGCTTTTCTAATCTTTTTGTATTCTATCTATTTGTTTTTTTTATTTATTATACAATTAACAAAAGCAAAAAAATGCCTCTAACACTAGCTTGCTCTATTATTTATCTATTCTATCTGTTTTCTTTTTATTTATTATATAATTTAAAAAAAACTTGCTACGTGTACTGCGTTAAGCTAAATGAGACTTGTTATAGCACTTGCATATCATTGCTCTTTTGTTGATTTTGATTGCTTCCATTGTCTTCATTTCTAAGTCGCTTTGGATAAAAGCGCCTGCTAAATGTAAATGTAAATATCTTGCAAACTTAAAGCGGTCATGACATGGATTTTGTCAATTATTTTAATATGTTCCTTGAGGTTTACTTATAATGTTAAATTTTTTGACAAAAAAAAGTGTGCCAAAATTATCATTTTCAACCCTCACTCTGAACCTCTCTCAGAAACGGCCTGTTTTTAAGGGGCGTGTCCTTTAAGGGTTCTCAGTAATCGGCCACTGTTGTGATTGGCTAATGTCATTGCATAGGAAACAGTATCAACGCCCCCTCACTATTGCATGTTTTGAGTGTTTTGACAACATGATCAAAATAAAATGGTAATTTTCAGACAAAGCAATATGAAAATCTTTTTTTTACAATTGATGCAGCTGCAGTCAGATCTAGCACTGTTTCCTCTTTCAACAAATGTTTTTTTGTGAACACCCCATGGCACAGTGCCTCGTTTAAAAAAAAAAAATACTCCGAATTCCGAACAATCCTCCTGACACAATTCGGGATGCCATTAAAAATAAACTATCCATTTGTTCCTTATGTTGGGATCCTTCTGATATCTATACAAAGACGCAAACGAGCTGTTTAAACCAAATGCATCAAAGCGAACATTCTTTCACTCTATGGTCACGTATACACTACAAATTTCAGGAGTGACAACCACATTTAAATGCAGGAGTGAGTCCTGTAAATTATCGTTCCATATGTGTACAGAACAGCACTCACTCTCTTATTTGTAACCATAGCATAATTTTGTTGTCTTGAGGGAGTGAAAGTTTAGCCGTTTGTTATCTGCCATTTTTTTATTAAAGACTCTTTTTGTCCGTTGATTTAACTAAACTGCCGCTGATAGGCATGCAGCGCTTTGTTTATGCTCGGGAGGCTGCTTTAGAGAGCGCTGTCTTGCAGTGTTGCCATGTTGTATTATTTACAAGCGCTTTAGGGATGTTGTTTGGTCTTAGGTCATAAAGATTTATGGAGTTAATAAAGTGGTCTGTCGCGGATATGAGATATTTGTTTTTTTTTTGTGTTATAGAACATAAAGCATTTGGGTGTTTTAGTGTTTTTTGTGCTTGTCAGTTTTTTGTTTTTTTATATGAAGGTCTGGCAACACTGACACTTTACTGCTGGGCTCATGAGCGCAGTTAGCCTCGTGTCAAAATGTGCTAAGTTAAGACTTCTTTCACTGTTATTTGCTTGCATCTCACATACAGACGAAGACACATTTCTGATGCACGTTCAAATACGTCATTAACAACTAGTTCAGTTCAGTTCTGTACACACTGCGTAGAATTTCTGTAAATGCGTTTGTCACTACCTGTATTTTTCGGGAGTTAATGCAGTTGAAGAATGCGGTTGTCACTCCCGTATTTGAGTGAATTATGTGTGTACAGAACGCGACTAAGGAGTAAAAGGTTAACTGACAACCGAATTTAATTGCAGTGTGTACGTGGCCTATGTGCCCGACAACAGACTCGAGTGCGTGGACTGTGTCAGAAAGCAAACGCACATCTGTATACTGATTCCACTATAGAAAAGATAGTGGCAGTAATTGTAATTTCTATGTGCGACACTCGCATTCAGTGTGATCAAGTGTCAAGCTGTTAATGACTGAATGGCAGTGGGCGGGGCCTATTACAATAGGTGTGTTCGACTTGAAGCGGTGCTGAGCAGAATGTATGACTGTAGCTACCCCACTTGAATGATGGTCAAATTACTCCTTAAACTGATGTTTCCATTAGCGTTTTATTCGTGACACTCATGTAGACACCGTAAGAGCTACAGCAAAAACAAACAATAAAAACAAACAAACACTGTCACTCCAACACATTAACCAACATCACAATAAAACGATACAATTACAAAAAAAAAAGATAATCAAACTTAGTTTACCTTATAACCCTCAAATGGGATGCACAACACTTCATGGAGGGAAGAAAACCGTCATACATTAAGCTGCGTCTTTCAAGAAAGTGTGCGCACATACACATAGCGGAAACAGAACGCGCTTTATACACATGTTGGTGCTCGTTAAGGCAGTATCATAATAAAAGTCCTTCAAAATAACTATACACATAAATCGGTACAAACCTTATAAACATCAAAAAAATTAGTAATCATTTACACTCCCACCAAATCATGAGTTATAATAAACAAATGATTTCAAAATTACAATGACACTTCCAAAAAAAAACAAACTTTAACAAGTCTCCAACAATAAAACCAATTTTTGGACAGGTCGTTCAATTACAGAAAGCTTCCCTAAACGTTCTCCCTTCCTTCCAAGATTTTTGTCACCAAGATGAACCCTAACTCTCCTCACAAGTTCATCCGAATCTATGGTCGTTTCTACAATCCTACCTAACAACCATTTGTGTCTAGGTAGATCATTGTCCTTGACAATCACTAGGTCCCCTATGAGTAGACTACAAATAGAAGAATTACGAAGTCTTCCTCCCACCTTAAGCACACCATCACTATCGAGAAATGGATCAAGATTGTACAATTCATTGTGAGATGACAATTGGATACCTTTACTTACTGCTTTCAAGTCAGTCTCAAACACATGTCTTTGCAGAAGTTTGATTATGTGGAACTCAGCCTTTTCTCTTTCCTCAACTGTAGAAAGTCTATTTGACTTATCCTTGCGAATCCGTCGTTGAATACGTGCAATTGCTCCTATTACCCGAGACCAAGACGAGAACTTTGACAGGCGATTTACAATAGTTTCCTGTTCCACTGCCTCTGTGTTAAGCGTTTGAGAACATCTGACTTCGGAATCACCTAATTGTAATTCTGTAATCTCGTTGGCAGGAAGAACCATCTCCTTACTCCATAAGAACCTCGGCCCTGTGAACCAGTCAGATGAAATCATTTCATCAACAGTGAGACCTCTTGAGACATAATCTGCAGGATTGTCCCTTGTTGGAACATACCGCCATTGCTGCGGAACTGTACTTAAATGAATCCTTTGTACTCTGTTAGCGACAAACGTATGAAATCGTCTGGCCTCATTATTGATATATCCCAGAACAACCTTGGAGTCAGTCCAGAAAAACTCTGTGATGTCAGTATACCGAAGTTCTTGCTTAAGGATTTTACTGACATTCACTGAAACGACTGCAGCAGTCAACTCCAACCTTGGAATAGTTGTAATCTTTAAAGGAGATACACGAGACTTCCCCATAACAAGAACAACATGGACATCTTTACTTTCATTCTTCAATCTCAGATATGAGCACTGTCCATAGCCACTAGTACTAGCATCTGAAAAATGATGCAGCTCTACTTCTGTTACCTTTCCAAACCCAGAAGGAGCATATGTGCGGGGAATATTCACCTTCTTCAAGTTGCCCAAGTCTCTTCTCCAGCACTCCCAACTTGGCTGCAACTCATTTCTCAGTGTGTCATCCCAACCTGTACCATGTCTGCAGACTTCCTGAAGTATTTTCTTTCCATGAAGAATGAATGGAGCTAAGAACCCTAATGGGTCATACAATGATGCAATCGTAGATAAGATTCCACGTCGAGTTGCTGGCTGTTCCTTGAGAGAAATATCAAACTTGAAACAATCACGTTCCATGTTCCACTGAATCCCCAATGTTCGCTCTGTCAAGGAATCAAATGAGAAATCAGGTTCCTTTACATTGATTGCTCGTTCTGAGGGAGGAATACTTTCCAGCACAGCATTATAGTTGGACACAAATTTGTGAAGTCTAAGGCCACCAATGGCACAAAGGTCTCGAGCTTCTTGAGCAAGTTGAATTGCATCCTCTATTGTTTGTACACTTGTAACACCATCATCTACATAGAAATCATTCATTATAAACTGAAATCCCAAAGGGTACTGATCCTTGTTACCTTCAGCCAAGTGTTTTAATCCATAGTTCACACATCCTGGAGATGAGGACGCTCCAAAGAGATGAACTGTCATTCTGTACTCTTGAGGTTGTTCTTTTAAGTCTCCATTTCTCCACCACAAGAAACGCAGAAAGTCTCTGTCTGCTTCAGGCACATGGAACTGATGAAACATTTTCTCAATATCACATATTAAAGCAACAGGGTGTTGGCGAAATCTGAGAAGAACACCGGTCAAATTGTTCATCAAGTCAGGTCCTTGTAGAAGATGGTCATTTAAACTTATTCCACCATACCTCGCAGAACAATCAAAAACAACTCTCAGCTTGTCCGGTTTCTTCGGGTGATAAACACCGTGATGAGGAACATACCATTTTTCACCTTGACTCCCTCCATCTTTAACTTCCTCTGCCTCTCCTCTGTCAATGACCTCCTCCATAAATTTCATATAATGCTCTTTGTACCTTTGGTCCTTTAACAATTTTCTCTTTAGATGGTTAAGTCTCACAAGAGCAAGTTGTCTGTTATCTGGCAAATTAGGTCTCTCTTTAAAGGGTAGAGGCATTTCATAGTGTCCAGAGCTATTTCTCTTTATACCACCACTTAATTTGTTCAAAAAGGCAATGTCATCTTGAGAAAGAACTTTGTCCTCATCATTAGCATCTTTAAAATCAGATTCTAAAATGCATATGGCATCTGCTGGAGTCAATGAAGGAATTTCTTTAACAGAAAGTCTATGACAGAGACTAGTGATACCTGAAGAGTCAAGCCTGGGTAATGAAGGTCCAACAATGCTCCAACCCAAATCAGTTTTGACAGCATAAGGTTCATCATTCTCTCCTAAAATCGTTTGTCTTGGTGCCAGCGCTCTAGCACAATTATAGCCAATCAAAAGACCAGCTTCACAGTCCTTCAAAGAGGGCATCTCCTCTGCAATTGCAGAAAGATGATTCCAAAGTTTGGCTGTTTCACACGTAGGTATATGTGCAAGGTTGACTGGAATACAATCTTTAGTATAAACAGGGGGGAGTTCAATATAAGTGGCAGAACTATAACCCCTTACACGAAGTCCTGAAATCCTTTCACTCGTCACTATGGCATCCTTTCCAGTCATAGTGGTCAGTTTTAACTTGACAGGAAATTTATCTGCCTGCAAGACATTGCTCACTTCTTGGTCAATAAAGGTTGTATCACTCTGTGAATCGAGCAAGGCATAAACAAGTTTTTCCATACTCGTATTGTTACTTGATGATAACCATACTGGCACAACCATCGATGTATAAGATGATCCCTTTCCGGCCACACTCAGAGACAGAACAGCTGTTGACTCATCTTCTAACCTTGAAGCAGATGCCGTTAATGGAACTAGCCTTTCTCTTTTGGTGAAGTTATCGTCGTGAAGGCAAGTGGGATGTTTCCCTTTACACGAGTTACAGGAATGACGATAACGACAATCTCTTACACTATGGCCAGTTTTCAAACATCCATAACAAAGATTATTTTCCTTTACATATGCCCGTCGTTCTACTAGTGTCTTGGTCATTAGTTTGGAACAATCATAGAGCTGATGGTTAGGATCTTGACAAAACACACAGGGAGGTTTGACATTTTTCTTGATGATCTTTGGTCTGTTAAATCCCAAGTCAGTCTGAGTATTAAGGACATTAACCTTATTTCCTTTGGACTCTCTGAAAGTTTGTTTATTAACAGATGTTAAACTGAGAGCGTAAGATGACGTGACTGGATTACAACCAATCTCTGCTTCTAACGAAACAAATGCTGCAAAGGTCTTAAAGTCAGGAAAATCTTTATTATCTCTCAAGGTTTGTGTAACTTGTCGATTCCAACGTGAAGCAGCCCATTCAGGTAGTTTTTGAACTAACTTTTGATTTTCGTCACAATCATTTAAGATTTGTAAACTTGCAACATGAGGTATGGCGTCTTGACAGGCGTTAAGAAAATCCGAAAATTCTCTAAGTCCAATAGCATCCTTTGATTGAATTTTCGGCCAATTTGCAAGTTTCTGGCGAAAGGCACGTTGAATCACAAATGATTGACCATACCTTTGATCTAATTTACTCCAGGCATCCTTATAAGCTTTGTCATCACTCCTGTAGAAGGTACCATCCAAGGTTTTGCGTGCCGATCCACCCACATACCTTTTTAGATAATAAAGTTTGTCAGCAGCAGATATACTCTTTCGATCAATCAATGACATGAAGGAAGCCTTCCACTCAACATACTGAATGGGATCACCATTAAACACAAAGGGCTCTGGAGCTGGCAATCTGTTCAAATTTATGCTGTCTTGTAGGGCTTGAACAAGAAAAGGCAGTTCATTTTGAGATGGTGATATATCATTAACAGGTTGGCTAGAAAGGCTTGGAGGCAGGCAATGTTGTTCTCTGATAACCCGGTTTGTTGAAGGATTATCAACTTCCTGTGCTGCTATCCGATTGTAGGCCTCGAACCTTGCCTGTGCTACTTTTAAATCCTTTTCCGCCTGTAACTGCTCTAATTCACGTTTCTGAGCATCAAGGTCTCTTTCTTGTTTTTCTTGCAACTCGTGAATTTTCTCCTTCCGTTTATTTTCCTCCATTAGCATTTTGTACTCCACTTCCTTTGCCGCCAATTCTGCAGCTGCTTCAGCATGTTTTGATGCTACACATGACGATGCAGAACGATGACTTGATCGGGCACTAGACTTATGGCTAATTTGAGAAACAGTAGAGCCATAGATAGAACGAGCGTGGCTAGATTTAAGCAAATCCTTCAAGCGATGTTTTACTTGTTCTTCATCAAATTCATCAATGCCTGATATTCTTTCATAAGCAACTTTTATTATTTCTGTTGTCACGGCCTCACAAGCATCAATACGACGCCTCAGTTCAGTAGATGGTGTGACATAATTTCTAACTTCAACATAGATACGCATAACTTTCTCCCTTTCCTCTTCCAGGGTGTCAATTAGAGTTGCTAGCTGGCTCTCAGTAATATCAGACTTGAGTTGATTTCTAGCCTCACGTGCAGACATTTTCCATTGTTCGTACATGGAAATAAGCTTTTTTTCTCTCTTCTGAATTTCATCCTTTTGAAATGAAAGCATTTTTTCTGTAGGATTTCGTGGACGAACAGAACGTCGAGGACCTTGAGGATCTGCTAAATCTTGTTGAAGTTTACTTTTAAGTTCACTCAAAGTTTGTTCTTTAATCTCAATTGTCTCTATTATCTGTTGTCTCTTTAAACTCTCTGTTGATGTTTGATATTCATGATTAAGGGTTTCAATATCATGTTGGAGACTATTAATCAGCCCTTCACATTCAACAATATCAACACAATTATTTGACTCAATCATTTTAAAATTACCAAATTAACACACAATAATATAAGATGTCCAACGCAGTTAAAAAGTCATTTAAATTACAAAACAGTAATCATGTAGCCTCAAACATTAATATCAAGTATTTTAAATAACCCTTTTTAAAGACAAATATTTCCTTTAAAACTCATATCCCTTCTTCAAACACAAAGGATTTGGTCTTTCAAAATACTTTAAACATTTCAACCCTTGTATTAAACTTGAAGAAAATGTCTATCGTTGGTTAAATGTTTCACCTTAAGATCCTTTTACTGCTGTAGAAGTGCGTAGAGGGATAAATGTCACCTGAAGAAGAACACAGTCTTTCGCAATCCGTAGTGTATCGTTTAATCCTTGATTTCAGCCGTAGTTATCCGTAAACGAACCACATTTGACCATCGGAAATTGACCTGCCGCCCGTGAATATCCACTTCTTAAAGACCCGTCAGCATGGACACCAATCATTAACGCAGCAGAGTCAAACGACGAATGGCCAAGCTCTTACTGTAGCTACCCCACTTGAATGATGGTCAAATTACTCCTTAAACTGATGTTTCCATTAGCGTTTTATTCGTGACACTCATGTAGACACCGTAAGAGCTACAGCAAAAACAAACAATAAAAACAAACAAACACTGTCACTCCAACACATTAACCAACATCACAATAAAACGATACAATTACAAAAAAAAAAGATAATCAAACTTAGTTTACCTTATAACCCTCAAATGGGATGCACAACACTTCATGGAGGGAAGAAAACCGTCATACATTAAGCTGCGTCTTTCAAGAAAGTGTGCGCACATACACATAGCGGAAACAGAACGCGCTTTATACACATGTTGGTGCTCGTTAAGGCAGTATCATAATAAAAGTCCTTCAAAATAACTATACACATAAATCGGTACAAACCTTATAAACATCAAAAAAATTAGTAATCATTTACAATGACATCAAAGTACCTCAACATCAAAATGTTCAGAACTCAGTCTCCTAACTGTTGACATATGCCAGACTTCTACAATTCACTACAACCTCACATTCATATCTGCCTCTGTTTTTAAATCCAATGGCCACATCTCAAAATCCAGTCAGTAATCAATGAATAGAAGCATGATAATCTGTTACACTCAGCTATACTGTCGATATTTCCATTTCATTGCAACTTTAATGAAACATTTTGGTCCATCACATTTGTGCAAAAGAATAAATTATAGTTTCGGAATTCCATCTCTGTATACAGTTATGCTAATATAAATTGACATTTTGTTTGCCCAGTTTTATGTTTGTTGTTTTTTTATTACTGCAATCCACCAACCTCATGTTAATGTGTTGGTAAATTTAGGTGCTGTTAATTGTTATTGGACTTTCATATAGCTAAAGATCAATGGAATTATAATTAGCATATTACATATTCTTTCAATACTGTAAAGTACATCTCCAGCCTAAATTATGGGTATTATAAGTCTATGCATATTTTTCCTTCCCCAAATAATTAATATTTTTGTTTGTGTAGGTGTAAAACCAAATAACAGTTGCCTATTGAGCAGCTTCTAAGTTACATAAAAATTGATTTAGCTTTAAAAACTTTAAATCCACCCACCTGATTTTGACAGACCTGAAGGTCCCATGTGGACAGTGATTTTTCACATTCTGAAATCTGCAGCCAGATCTGTCTATATACTGTATTTGATGAGTCACTTTACAAAGAAAACATCAGCGCTAAAAAAATGGGTCACACGTCACAGGTGTTTATGCATCTGTGTACTGTTTGCTTGAACATCAACGCGTTTGTTTATCTTTCCACCTTTATATTTTCAAGGGGAGTGTGCAACAGGGAATCCTCAACAAGGCCTTACTGACTGCCCCAACAAAGCACTTGTTCTGTTTATCCACTACAAACAAGTGGGCATTCATTGAACATCGAGCTGAAACAAAAACATCATACAGCAAACCAGGCTCTACAAGCCAAAGTAACTCATTAAGAGTCAATGAGATGTACGTCTGTTATTATTTTCACAGTGCCTGGTTTGATGAGCTCTAAAACAACAACCGCCAATGTTAATTGGTTTTCTGCATGGGGCTCAGTTTCTGTGTTTATTAAGCTTTTGCCACTCAACACAAACAGTAGCAGATGAGTAACAGCAACGAGAGGAGAGGGCAATGCGGCAACAGTGTGCTAATGAGAGCGAGAGCGTGTGAGGGACATCTTACTGTGGTTTCTGTTGTCTTGCAGGCTTTAGAAACATCTGTGCCTCGGCATCATCAACACATTTCGCCTTGCTGAGCTTTTTCTAAAGCTGGGCCACAGGGAAGAATAGTTAAAGTTATATTTCAGGAATTTGCCAAAGACTGCAGCAAATCACTTTGTAGAGCTCAAAATGATGACTCAGATGTGTGAGACCATGTAGGGCTGTCATTATAATTAAATGTCACAATATCAAATGAGGTTGTTACAAGTTTTACAGATGTTAGTATTTGTGATCATGAACAAAATTCAGTCTCTGTCTAAGGTTAGTGAGTTAGTTCCCACCATCAGCATGCCACAGAATAGAGTAGTTGATGGTATGTATATTGTACAGTGCATGAGTGTGTATTTGAGGCCTCTACTGTATCTCTTACTCAGCCTCAGAAACAGCAGAGGCAGCATATTTCACCGTTGTCATGCCAACAGGGTGCCGCTATGGGATGGCAATGGATCTCGCCCATCGGCTGGGTGATTGAAGGGTTTGTTGCCACGGAAACTGCGCAGAAACACCAGGAAGGGTGTACAGTGGGGGGTAATTTCACTTGAAAAGGAAAGGAAATGGTGCTACTTTGACAAATCACTAACATAAAATTGTTTATATTCTTGAGAAAGAATGTGATATATAGTCTGTGAAGGTCTTTGAGGGGCCGGTTGGTGAATTCTGTGCTTATATTGCTCAATTAATTAATAATCCAAACCTCTTTAACCTCCGAATCAATATAGCAGATTCTCTAGCTGTTACTGGCCCGCTGTTACTGCCCCACCTCACACCTTAAACAGCTAATGAGCGCACACACACTCCGACTCTCGCTCTGTATCTCATCTTTCGGCTTCAACCCCCTCTTGTGTCGGTTAATGAGCATCCAACACCCCTGTGTGTAATAATCATCTTCTGTGTGGGCGTTGGTGTGTACTGCGGTAAAGATGAGCTAGTTGCAGTGATGCAAAGCCTCCACAGCAGATGGCAGCAGCCCTGAGCAATAGAGCCATTATAGAGGCTGTTGACTGAGAATTATTATATTTCAACTGTTTCTTCTTCAGTAGATAACCTTACAGTGCCAGCAGCTGCATTCCCGCTGGAGCAGCTTAGATGTTGAAGTTCTGTTATTTCACTTGATTCGTCATCTCTCACTTTCATCTTTGCTCTAGCCTGTATTCTTCTGAGCAGTTTTAGGGCTTTGTGTTGCAGAACTTCTCATGTTCTTGCCTCGTTGGCATGAATAGTTTATGCTGTATCCTTCATTGATACAAGTCACTTTGCATAAAAGCCTGTGTAAAATTTGACATGCTCATCATTTTTTGGAGTGTGATGCTGTGAGGCTGATCATCTTCCTGAAGCGAGAACTTTTGTATTAATGTTGAATAGCCACAGTACAATGCTGTTTTGGGAAAATATGTCAGATTTGCTTTTTAGGACTGTATGATAATGTACCATACTTCTACAACATTTATTCATCTTTGGTTCAGTTTAGTTCTACATATGCATTTTTAATTTTTAAGATAATTATTACATTTGTATTGTTTTATGCTACAGTTAAAAATTTGGGGTCAGCAAGTCCATTTATTTATTAGCAAAGATGCATCAAATTGAATAAAGACATTGACATTGTTGCAAAAAATAGTTCTATTTAAAATAAATGCTGTTCTTTCTATTCATGGAAAAATTCCTGAAAAAATTTATCACTGATTCCAAAGTTATTAAACGGCTCAAACATTTAACCCTGCTTTGCCATCACAGGAATAAATTACTTTTTAAAATATATTAATATAGGTAAGTTGTTTTTTAATTGTAATAACATCACAATAATACTGTTTTACTATGTATTTGATCAAATAAATGCAGCCTTGTTGAGCATTAAGAGACTTTTTCTCAAAAACATAAATATGACTTGCTTTTGAACGGTACGATATATTATAAAGTGACCTAAACTAATAAATGCTGTAAAAACTAATTTTTCATTGTTCGTTCATGATACTAATGCCTTGCATTTAAACCGATCAGTAGTCCTTTGGGAAATTAACATTTTTACCGAATGTTGCATCAGGGAAGAGGTGTGAGACTGTTACTTCCACTGAGCAAACACATTCACAGTACAGTTACAAATTTTCATGCACACTCAACATGCATAAATTCAGGCCTCCCCATGTGATAGTTGCACTTAAACACACACTTCCTCTTCTACAAACATAATTAAAGAGGACCTGACTCAACAGCTGCAGGAAACTGAAGGGTGGCGTTTGTGTGAGTGATGCATATTGATTGTGTGTGTGTGTGTGTCAGCAGTAACAGAAGGAGCTGACCCAAGCTGCATGGTTTCTTTTTGCCTTGTCATCTGTCTTTGTAACCAGGGTGATGCCAACATCATCACCCAACCCCACACTGTGACTGGACACAGTATGCCGCACAGTAATTTGAGGCCACAGTGATGATTGACAGACAGACAGACCGAGAGAATAAAAAAATGGATGGATGTAAAATCTGTCTAAACAGAGGACAGTGATTTTGGTGAGCGATAGACTATTGCCGTGTCTGTTACTGTGAGAGAGCGAGAGATCACTTGCCTTATTGACTATCACTGTATGTGTGTGTTAATACTGGTGCAGCATATGTTCAGGAGGGGAGAGGCCTGCAGGGTGGAGACCAGCCTTCTGTCACCCTGGCAACGCTCCTGCAGTGCCAGCACTCTGTGTGTGTGTGTGTGTGTGTGTGTGTGTGTGTGTGTGTGTGTGAGGGTTTAAATGAAGGGAACTCCTGTGCTGGGGGTGATATAGAAACAGAGAAGAACAGTGGGTGGGTTTGTTGCACCACTGAGGCTGTGCGTATTGCAGTGCGCTCTGCAGGTTGCTCGTAGTGTGCAGGGTATCGACTCTGAGGGCTGGGCTGATCGCTCCCTGCTGTCAGAACTATTAGTATCACACCCCCAGTAATGCTTGTTGGTCGAGCTGAGCAGGCAGATCTGACAGATCATGAATCAACCAACTCGCTCATTCTTTCTCATACATGGACCCTGCTTGAACATACTCTATTTGGAAAGATTGTCTTTTTAGAAAGTATAATATATACACATATACATACATTACACACACACACACACACATATATAATATATACAGTCGTGGTCAGAATTATTGGCACCCTTGGTAAATATGATCAAAGAAGGCTCTGAAAATAAACCTGCATTATTAATCCTTTTGATCTTTTATTTTAAAAAATCACAAAAATCTAACCTTTCATTGAACTACAACAATAGAAAATGGGGAAAAATATCATTATGAAATAAATGTTTTTCTCAAATACACGTTGGACACAATTATTGGTACTTGTTGATAAAAAATCAACAAGTGACTGACTCTGTTAGAAATCTTATAATGGGCCATGTTTGGATCTTCCAAACGTACAATAATCCAAACACAAACCTCAAAAACAACACAAAAATGGGTCACTCGGCACAAAACCAAGCTTCTGCTATGGCCATTCCAGTCCTTTGACCTGAACCCTGTAGAAAATGAGTGAGGTGAACTGAAGAGAAGAAGCACCATCATGGAGCTGTGAATCTGAAGGATCTGGAGAGATTCTGGAAGAAGGAATGGTCTCTGATCTCTTGTCAGGTGTTCTCTAACATCAGACATTATAGGAGAAAATTTAGAGCTGTTAAAACTGACAAATGGAGGTTTCAAAAAGTATTGAAAAAATGGTGCCATTAATTGTGGCCAATGTGTATTAGAGAAAAACATTTATTTCATAATGATATTTCCTCCCAATTTTGATTTTTTTTTTTAAAAGATCAAAAGTATTAACAATGCAGATTAATTTTCACAGCCTTCTTTGATTGTATTTACCAAGGGTGCCAATTATTCTGACCACGACTATATACAAACACACACACACACACACACACACATATATATATATATATATATACACACACACACACAAAAATTGTTTTATTTTTTTTTTACACTAAATTGTTTTTCACCAGCTCTCAGCTCAGTTTTAGTCTATTTTAATCCAATAAAGTCTGACATATAATCATTGTCAGAAAAATCAAATGTTTTAAAATAAAACGGTATATTAAATCTGTAGACAAAATGAGGTAACACTTTATTTTAAGGACCAATTACTGTTAACTAGTTGCATATTAGCATGCCTATTAATAACACTGCCTTATTAGTACTTATAAAGCACATATTCTGCATGACCATATTCTACATCCCTGATCCTAAACTTAACAACTACCTTACCAACTATTAATAAGCTGCAAATTAGGAGTTTACTGAGGCAAATGTCGTAGTTAATAGTTAGTTAATAGTGAGTCTTGGTCCCCAAACTAAAGTGTGATCCAAAAATAATAAAACAATTAAAATCTGCATAGATTTTTATGTTGAATGTCATATTTGAGACATCAGGCTTTAATGGCTCATAAAGTGTCACATCAATTTTATTCAGAGGCTGAACCTGAGCAAAAATATGCAGTTTGGTACAGTTACTGATATATGAGCCAAAAAGTAAGATGAAATTCTGAAAGCTTATCATGTAAATCTGTGAGATCTTGTATAACAGATTACTATTACTTAAAATAGTATATATAAATATCAGCTGTCACTGTATATCTACCAATAATATGTCTTCTTAAAGCATGTCGCAATATGGACAAAAACATAATACAATGCAATACAATGAAGAATGGGAGATATACAAATAAATGTTTCTCAAATTTGATGTAACTTTATACTCACTTTTATTAAAAATTATTTATAGATAATCAAATAAACTTAAGCTGCTCAGTGCAAATCTTCATCTTGAAATTTTACTAGCCGTATAAAAGTTATTCTTTGTTTAGTTTATAAAAATCAGTAAAGATTTTTTAATGTATACTACAAGGCCTTATACTTGCTAAAAAAGTGTAACTTAATTAGAGGACTGAAGGCATGTAGTAGATTGTGTACTACAGGGTTTCAGCATATTTTTGATCATGTGAATCATAATTTAGAGGCCTTAGAAATGTGCAAATCAAATTTGACACAGTGTAGGTTTAACAAATTAAAATTCAATTCAGTTCAACAGTTTCATTAAAAAAAAAACCATTCAAACCATTGACAAACCATTCATAATAAACACTGCAATATTCCATAAAAAGTGAATTGTCAATTTTGATTTCGTAGTCACTTTAAGGATTGCTGTTGTGCGTTGATGGATTTTGCTGTTTGAAGTGACAACTGCAACCCCCCACACACACTCTCTGTTTCAACCCCCCTACTCCCCTTTTTTCTTGTTCTTCACTTCTTTTTGCCCTCTCTCCCTCTCTTTCTCTATTGAATAATTGATCAGCTGAGCTGTGGATGAGCAGTGGTGTGTGCTTCAGTCTGCATTCCACAACCTTTGCAAAATCACCTGCCATGAGAGTGAAGGATGTATGTAAAGGAACGAAAGAACTGAACAGAGAGGGAAAAAAGAATGATGTTTACAGTGAGGAAAGGTATATAAAGCAGATCGCTCTCAAGCCTTGACTTTCAAAGAGTGTGTTCAGTGCCAGTGTATGTGTAAGAGTGTTAATGTACCCTTGTGTGTGTTTGTGTGAGAAAAGCATGGTGAGCAGCATTTTCTTGTCCAGATTAAGCCGGATTAGAGTTGGAGTGAAGCCCTGAGTTCAGCCTGATCCTCAAATCAATACCACTGCGCTCCTCCCTCTGCGCTTTCCTCCATCTCTATCATTGTTCTCCGTTTCTCTCTTTTTCCCCATCTTTAAGTGTTTGTATCCAATCAGTTTTTCTCAACATTTCAGTGTCTGTTCAGACTGTAGTTATCCTGAATTGCCACAAATAAATAATGACTAAAACCTCATAATATATACAAATAAATTAATTGGTTTATTTTATGTAAATGACAGACTTACTATGATTATCCGTCTTACATGGCCATATACCAAACAAATGGACATAAATATTGAATTTATCTGAAATTATTTCCTTTTGTGAAAAGAAAGGTTACCTTGGGTCAATTACACATCTTTATACAAAAGCAATTGACTGTGCAATACTGCAACTGACCAATCAGAATCAAGGATTCCAGAGAGCTGTGTAACAATAATATATAAGAAAAGAATAATCTCTCCCTCTCTCCCCCTCTCTTGCTCTCTCACAGAGACTCTCTACCTCTCTTTTCGTCTGTATTATATTACTGTAGATCAATAGAGCTACTCAAACAGAAGCAGAGAGCCTCAGCTGCTATTGAAAGCTCTTCCTCTCTCCCAGACTACCAGCATCTATCAAACCCAGACAACAGATTTACTGCACACAATAACCTGAGATCAGCTCATATCATTCATACACGCGTGCTAAAAACTGCAGCACAATGCTGATCTTTGGACAGGATCATATCATAGATACTGCAGTTCTAATAGAGATGTAGTCAGTTATGTGGGTGAGAACGCTGATCTAGCACTACGTTCCTCTTCACATTTCACATTAAATGTAAAAACGATTAATCGAACAGCACTGATATTTGAAGATGTTTTATGCAGGCAGTGTTTTAAATGTTTCAGTAATGAAAATGCTTTCAATTCAAGACACATGACTGCACGGTTAAACTGAGAGGGAACCACTTTGTGTCTGTATGAGTGTGAGCGATAGATTGGAGAGTGTGTGTGTGTGTGTGTGTGTGTGTGTGTGTGTGTGTGTGTGTGTGTGTGTGTGTGACTGGCCTTGAAGCTGTATATTTTTTCTTCCCTCTCATCGTTTGCAGATTTACAGCTGTAATGAAGCACTGGGAGGAGAGAGGAACTGACCTTCCAACCAGCAATCTCTTCTCATTCAGACAAAACCAGACACAAACCTTTTACCCGCAGACTATTTTTCTTTCTCACACACATTTGTGCATGCCATCATTTGCCTTTGGCATTTTCTTTCTCTTTGCATCATTGTCTCTCTCACACACATTTTATGATTACTGAATAGCTCTTTTCAGATCCTGAGAGCTTAATTTGTTCCTTAAAGATAAAAGTTGTCTACACTAGTTCTGTCCTCCAGAGGAAAAGTGGGACTAATGATGGTTTTACTACCGACTAACAGACCTCTGCTTTAAGAGCAAGAGGCCAGGGGTCAGTTTCAGATCCAGAGACTGGAAACTGTCTGTCAGGCAAATAGATCAAAAAGGTCTCATGACTTTACCTGATTAATACTTTATTTTCTTCATCTTATTAGTGTTTTTCATCCCTCTCTAGATAGATAGAGGGCAAAGCATGTTTAACATTTCTTCATAGAGACAGTTTTAAATTAATTTAAAAACCCAGTAAGAAACAGATCTCATTAATTTTCTGATTGGACAGACCACCGTGCTTTAGCGGCCCCAATTGGCATTTTATAAGCGCTCTGAAGTCTAAGCCAGGGCTAAATTTAACCTTCTCTTTATGTTGTGGTGTTGGATGTGAGAGGTACTGTGCTGTGCTTTTCAGGGTGACTGAATCAGACGCTTTCAAATGAATAATGCTTTCAAATGCTTCTTTCCTCCTGCAGAATTTTCAAGCTCTTCCGAAGCAGCCACTGCAGATTTCTAAGGAACAGTGCATCCAAGGTTAAGTATATGTATAATCAGACACTCACGTGTGTGTGTTTATAATATATGTGTATATATATATATATAGAGAGAGAGAGAGAGAAGCGATAAGCTACCCATTGAAAGTTTTGAACCAATGCAATTTTGGATTTATTACTACTCGTCCAAGAATTCTGAAAAAAAGATGTATAATGGTTTCCTCAAAATATTAAGCTGCACAACTGTTTTCAACATTTGATAATAATAAAAAATGTTTCTTGAGCACCAAATCAGCATTTGAAAGGGCTTTATTCTTCCATTGCACATACTAGTATGTCTACAAGCTTTAATCTATAGACACACTGAATTTTACTGAGTTTTTTTTTAATCTGCATAACCATTTACACATCATATTTCACCCAAACTCCTTTGCTCTTTCTCTTTGTCAGACTGGTGCAATTACAATTAGGCATTTTTCCTATATAGTGTAAAAGCAACTACATAAAGTGTCTGTTTCTCTCTTCATGTCCTTTATATGGACCCTTTCAGCACCAGTAACTCTGTTACTCCGTAAATGGCCGATATAAAAAAACAAAAAAACATTTAAATTCTACAAGTGAATTTGGGTGTCACAGCATTAATTGCTTTATCTGCTTTTGTGGCTTAGTTAGTTTTTTTATTGTTTCAGTAAAGATTTAAAACAGAAATACTACGATACTGACCCTGGACCACAAAACCAGTCATAAGTGTACATTTTTCGAAATTGAGATTTCTACATCATCTGAAAGCTGAATAAATAAGCTTTCCATTGATGTATGGTTTGTTAGGATAGAATAATATTTGGCTGAGATGCAACTATTTGAAAATCTAGAATCTGAGCGTGCAAAAAAAATCTAAATATTGAGAAAATCGCCTTTAAAGGTGTCCAAATGAAGTCCTTAGCAATGCATATTACTAATCAAAAATGAAGTTTTGATATATTTTCAGTAGGAAATTCACTCAATATCTTCATGGAACATGATCTTTACTTAATATCCTAATGGTTTTTGGCATCAAATAAAAATTGATAATTTTGACCCATACAATGTATTTTTGGCTATTACTACAAATATACCCCAGCGACTTAAGACTGGTTTTGTGGTCCAGGGTCACATTGTAAATTGTGTAATACTGCTGAATCAGTATAATTTTGTGTTTATTGTGATGTTACTGATGTTTGTGTGTATGTATGTATGTATGTATAGGAAAGATCTCTGACGTAGTGACTGTCCACCCACGTGCCATGTTCATTCCACGAGAGGGTTGTTTCCTCTCTGCAGGTGAGTGTATTTGAAAAGCAAAACTCTTTCCAAAACCTCTATTTGATGTGTTATTTTGTTTTTAGGGGTTTGTGCTGTGATGTGCACAGCACTAATGCTGTGTTTAGGACAAGTACTTGATGTGTCCTGTTCGTCTGGGTATGTGTTTGTTTGTTCTGACAGCACTGAGCATGTGTGAGGTGTGTCAGTGCGTTGTTATATAACGGTGTCAAAGCAAGGACAATGTAACCTACTGCAGAAGAGGCCAGCCTTCAGACCCCATGGCAATAGCATAATCACAACATTGGAAACAGTCCGTTCTGGCCCACAATCTCATCTGCTGTCCGAAAAGCAAAGTCCCCTAAACTCTATGTGTGTATGAGTGAGAGAGAGAGATGGTGACACAAGGGAGTAATGCGAGATCACTTAATTGGTTTTTGTCTCTTTGATATTTTTCAGCTTCAGGAGTACTCGTTCATTTTATATGTTTGCTGACATGTGCATATTTAGTGTGTGTGTGTGGGGGGGGGGGTTCAGTAGCAGTGTAAGTTCCTATCCCTGTGGTGGCCTTGTCGCATCCAATTGTGCTGTGTGCCCGGATGTTTCCAGAAGGAGAACAGAGAGAGGCTAGAATGAGGACAAAGTCATCCCTCGTTCCCTGCTTGTCTGGTGGCCTCTAAAGCACAGACTGAACTCCCCCTATTTTATCCCCTGCATCTCTCCTGAAACCTCTCGCCTGAGCCTTCAGATCACACCATATTGTTTCACTTTATCCTTTTATATCAGGGTCTTTTTAACTAAACCATCATTCCCACAAGGCCTTGCTACCTTTTTTTCTTAATAGCTGCATCAGTCAATTCCACCTTTCAATAAACCGTTTTTTCTGGAAGCCCTCTTTTCACTTCCTGAGGAGAGAGGTGAAGCAAACACTGAACTGCAAAGCCACAGCATTTTCAGGGTTTTTTTTCATATTGTTTAAGATATTTATTTTATTTATTTTTATGAAGGTAGAGTGAGAGGAGATGGAAAAAATGGGTGAAATTAAATTGAAACAGGATGAATTTCATATGAGAACCACAATTTAACTATCTGTGATAATCAAGATTTTTACATTTAAGCCTGTGCAATATGAAAACAAGCTAGCTTAGACTCATCTTTATAAATTAATGTATTTGCTGGTTCCATTAAGTAAAGCTGAAATAAAATGAAATATTAATATTAGATGAAAAACTTTAATGAAATATTGCCTTGGCAACTGACTGAAATAATATAAGTGCTAAAATGACTAAAACTGAAATAAAATAATACTAAATTGGTATAAAAAATTTAAATAAAAAAGGCCAAATGAATGTAACAAAATATTACAAATTTAAACTTACATTTTTAATAATAATGAAAATACAAGCCAATTAAATAATATATATTAGTATATGAATAATACTAAAATAACAGTTTGTAATTAGTTTAGTTCAGATCAATAACATGTCTGGTCAAATCAATCATACATTGAGCTTGCATCTGTGTGAACAGGGAAACACATCTATCTGGTATCTGAGCACTCTGCTTATGAAGGTATCGATTTTGTATGCCTATGCTTAGGCCATCTTTTCATTTATAAAGCAATGTGGGACTATTTTTGCACTAAAACCAGACTCATATTAATAGAGCCACTCTCTTCAATATGTTCTCTGTCAGATCTTAATTTAGCAAGCTCTGAGTAAAGGAAACTTGTTCTTATAAGCCCAGATATCTAGTTTTGAACCATAGACAAAAATCTGGCACTAAAGAGTCATTGGTGCGTGATTGGACTTTTGCTAATATTTAAGATTAAACCTTAGTGCATAATAACTCATTTTGAACCACTGATTGAACAGTGTGCTATTAATTTTCCAATCAATCTAAAGATAAAATGCGTAAAAACAAGGGCAAGCTTCTAGGAACCAGAATATCAAACTCTAGAGTCACATTAGCAAAATTTTGGATTCATTTTGTGAGCAAAAAAAGGTTCATTGTCAATGTCATAGCAATATATGAAGCAGCTTTCTGTTGGTTCTTGTAGTAAATTCACACAACCAACCTGATCATGAGTGAAATCTGCCTGAAGTTTTTTGCCTTCATTTGAAATTCCTGATCATGTGGATTCCTGTACTGAAATAACTTGATTTCATTCACAAAATTTTGCTGAGCAGTGGTCAGTAAGATAACATTTATTGATTGATTAACTGATTAACACATTAACATTGTGAGAGTTTTGCGCAGGCATACTCCACTCACATTTTCTTCTGAAAAAGTAAAAATCTATTTTGTTCCTTGGTTGAGAAGAAAGGTTTTAATTAGAAATGCACAAAACCAAAAAGTAATTGTAAGTCGATATTTGCTCAGTACTCAGACACTGTTCCTTTAGCTGTTTTGTATGACTTCATGCATTACATACACATGTTTATCTGCAACCTTAATTGTCATTTTTCTGAGAACTGAGCTAAAAAGTTATCACGACACAAGGTCATTGACATTTAGCAAGCTGCTAGAAAAACGGGAAGCTAGTCCAGGAATAGACTTAATGAGACAAACTGCCTTAAGAAGCTATAAAGGGAATTCAGTTATGGTGATATGGGTCTGTACTTTAGGCACATTAGGTTAATCTTAACCTAAATTGCAGCTATTGTGTTTCTAGCCATCATCATACTGGTAAAGGTTGACAGTAGCTCATTTAAAGAAGCTCATTTAGAGAATCAATTTTGATGTAGTTCAATCCAAAGTGGCCATCCGGTCCTCACAGAAGCATTAAATTAAACTAAAATATATAAATTATTAATATGGTCTTATTCAACTGGTATGGGGGAAAAAACATTGTTTTAAAAATGAAATTCATCTAAACTGAAGAGCTCTATTGCCATTTTCATTGTCTGTTCAAACCCTAAACTGATGCTGGACAATTTAGATCAGATTAACTTACACTTGAGCTGCTGCTTCTGCCAAATATAAGCCATTTCCTCTCTCTCCTTCCCTGAAACTGGTCTTGTACACACACACACACACCAACACATCAATAAAAGGGCAGTAACAACCACATAACATGTTCTCTTCTCAAGACCTCTCTCTCCCTGTTTACCTTATCAAATGAATTTCAGAATACTCTGAAATGGCTTGATATGCCAGTTTATGTACAACATTTATGCACATAATTTATCTCAGTCTACATACAAGACAATGTTGAGTGCCAATGTTGGTGTGTGTGAGGGTGAGTCAGCACTCTGACAGTCACCGCAGTGTAAACTCTCTCTCTTTCTCACACACATACACACATAGTCTGTATTGCAACGTGAACATATCCTCTCACACATTCGCTTTTATCTGACAGAAAAGCTGCTGGGTGCATTACTGTTCCTGCTGACACAGATGGGAGAGATGCCAGCACACACACCACTCACTGTCATCTTCTTCCCCTTTTATATTTTTATTAGGAAGGGGAGTTATGAAAAGTTGTGGTTGAAGATTAAATTTGGAAGAGGTCATTATGATATCTGAATCTGTGTGTGTGTTCAGATTTCTGTCAGGTGGAGCTGCGTCTCTTGGCTCACCTTTCAGCTGACCCACAGCTGCTGAGAATCTTTCAGAACACTGAAGCAGACGCCTTCACCATGTTGGCAGCCCAGTGGTGGGTACACACTCCCAAAAATTAGTGTATATGATGCACATACAGAAAACATTTTTGTTTTTGTTTTGTTTTGTTTTGCTTTTTTAAGCATGCTTGTTTTCAATGTGAAACAAGTTTGGGGTCAGTAAGTTTTTTTTGTTGTTGTTTTTTTTTTTTAAGGAATGAATGCATTTATTCATCATAGATGCGTTAAATTGATCAAAAGTGACTGTAAATACATACGTAATGTTACAAAAAATGTATTTTTGTATGTATTTGTCATGTCACACTGAAGACAGGAATAATGGGTGCTAAAAAATGAGCTATGCCATCACAGGAATAAATAACATTTTAAAATATATTAAAATGGAAAACTGTTCATTGAAATTGTAATAATATTTCACAATGTTTCTGAATTTTTAAAAACATAAACATTGGCATGCTTTCTGTCTGGAGGACAGAAAGCATGCCAAGCGTATCGTCTACTCTGCGGTTTATGGAGCTGGTGAGAACTATGTATATACATGCACACCATCACTTCAATCTACAGGAAGTTCAGGACATGGCATTATTTATCATGAATTTTACCATGCATTTAAAGGTGCTTTTGCTAACTTAAACCACACAGCTTCTCTTCAGTGCCTATTGCATGCAGTACCATGAAGTTCTGCATGCTGGCATCTTTGCTCATGGGCGCTCCCCTGAACCGTAAATAAATACCATGTTAATAATTACTGTGGAGCAACAAGAAAATGAAATCCTGACAGCGCTGACAGGTTGATAGCACACAGGAATGTCTATACAGTCGAAAAGCCATTACTAGCAACACTTCTTTAGGCACATAAGATGTTAATTCAACAGCAGCAGATGGAAAAATTATAACTTTCAAGCAACACGAGGGTGAATGGGTTACAAAAATGTTATTTTTGAATTACTATCGTTCAAAACGGTTGTGCTGCTTAATATTTTTGTGGAGCTGTGAGGCATTTTTCTTCTGGGTTTTTTAAGGAATATAAAAGTTAAATAAAAGGTGTTTATATGAAATGGAAACCTTTTGTAACATTATAAATAGCTATTTATTATTACTTTTAATCAATGCATCTGTTGTTACATTATCAAAATCAGTGCTGAATAAAAGCATTCCTTTCTTTAAAAAAACTGACCACAAACTTTGGAATACTACGGTACCCTTAAAAAAAACATTATGAATTTGGAAACTGAAATTAAAAAAAAAAAAAAAAACTTACTGACCTCAAACGTTTGAATTCTAGTTTACCCTTTTAATAAAAACTGGGAACATTTTCAATTTGAAGCTTTGAATTTTAAATGAGAGGGAAAAAAACAGGCAAAAAATATTTCAAAACACAATTGACTGTATAAAAATGTAAATAAACTATCCACATTCATATCTGTAGGGATGGTTGTGGCATAGGCAAAGCAGAGATAAATGGATTATTTATTTATTTTAGAATGAGAGAGATAGACATTGGTACAAATAGGAAGAAATAAAAAGAAAAGTTATGGCCCAGACTGGAGGGCTTTGCTCTACGAGTCAAGTGCAGAGAGCCTTATTGTTCATAGTGGTTGCTAACAGAGATCTCCCAGAATGTGGCCTCCATGACTACAACCTTACTAGAGAAGAATCTTATTATGTGTGTGTGAAGGGACTGAAGGAGGGTGTCACTGTTCTACTTTACTTTAACTGGGTCAGCTTGAATGTATCGCTGTCGTTTTTTTCTCTCATTTATATTTTTCAGTCCAGCATCTCACAAGTGGCTCACAAAAATGTGTTTATGTGCGCTGAAGTTGCTGAATAAAGAAAAAGACATTTATTGCACTTTTACAAAGGCATACGGCTTGTTGCGCCAGAACAAAACATTTTTATTTCGACCATAATGTCATCTCAGGAAAGCCGAGAAAGAGAGAGACAGCGTGAGGAAGGGAATAATGAGTGACTGAGTGCTGGTAGAAAGTGAGTGAGAGAAAGAGGGGGTGAGAGCGCTACAGTGTCAGCATATGTTGATAATCTTGCAGAAAGCGAAGGATTGCCATGGTTACCGAATACTAAAAGGAAGTGTAGCATAGAAGACAATCAAAAACACACACACACACACAGGCGAGGGGGAGGGGTAGACACACACAAGTGGGTCAGAATATGAGAGATTAACTATTGAGTATCCCAGAGAGAAGGATGGTTTAGAGATGTAGAGGTTGGCGTAATTAGGCAAAAGGATAGGCACTAGAGAGCAAATGATCTCAACCATTGAGAATGCACAGCGACTCATTCTTTATCACTTCAGCCTGCTGCCTTCTTCTGCTGCTGTCTCTGTCTAGAAATAATCTCAATTACAGGCAGACAGAAGGTCAGATAAAAATGAGCCCGAGTCTTTCTGGTATATGAACTCTGCTTTTTTCATCCGGTCATTGTGCGTAAACTAGAGCAAGTAGCATTGCTTATGTCATGTGACTAGTTGTTACTCTGTAGTTGGACTGATGAGAAATTCTTTGGGTGGAGTATTGCACACTTTCTAATGCAAGTTGTTAGTAGCTACATTGCATCTGATGCCAGTATTTCCTAGGTATTCATTAGTGCTGCTTGCAAAGCATCACTAGTGTTGTTAACACTATAATTAGGGTTAGGGATCTGAACAAACCATTAGACCTAAGTATAAACTCTTGCACGCAGCTTATTTGTGCTGTGGACATGATGAGACCTCAAATTGTGTGGCTTAATAAGGCGAGGTGTGCTATTAATTTTATACATCATCAGAGTTATCATTTTTGCCTGGTGGATGATAAAAATGGTTAAAAAAAAACTTAAGACAATAGTAAAACAGTAATGTTGGGATTTTCTATTTTATTTTAATATTACATTAAAATAACTATTTTCTATTTATTAAAGTATTTATAAATGTAATTTATTCCTGTGATGGCAAGGCAGAATTTTCAACAGCCTTACTTCAGTCTTCAGTGTCACATGATCCTTCATTAAAAAATGTATTTTATAATTTACACAACCAATCATTTCAATTGGGTATGAATTTCATTCTTCTGTTGAACACAAGAACAATATTGATAACCAAACAGTTAACAATATTGTGTATGATATTTTACATTAGCAATATCAGAAGAGGTGAAAAATAAGCACTCTCCCATAATATCTTGTTTTTATTTCATCACATTTGTTGTCATGGTAGTTGTCGTCATAGCAACATTGGGAGAATGGGGTGCTCAGTTTAACCTATTTTTCAAAATCATTCTGTGCCTCATCTCACCTCATTTAGTCTTTTTTGTCTCACCTTGAACTGTTTTAAGCATGGAATATTTCTGTTCTCGCTTGCTTTTGTCCACATACTTTTTCTCTCTCTCTCTCTCTCTCTCTCTCTCTCTCTCTCTCTCTCTCTCTCTCTCTCTCTCTCTCTCTCTCTCTTTCTCGACACCCGGACACACAGGAAGAGAGCGGTTCTCTGGTATTCTGGGTGTAAGTGCAGAGGAGGCCAGTCGTTTTCAGGACACTTTCCTACAGAGAGTTGCCGGCCTTCATCCAGCACATTATCCAGCACTGCCACAAACATGATGTGTGTGTAATAAACACAGAGTAGAGTTGAAATACTACGCAGACACTCTTTCACAAAACTCACTCACTTCATAGTTCAGTGTGTATACAAAACTGCCGTTAGGCCACACTTTCACTAATATTACACACATCATGGTTTTTACACCATGGTGTGAAATTAAGTCAAACATACTCATTCTTTCACTTCTCCTGCTGTGCCTCAAATAGTTACATTTTCTGCTCCCATTATATTCCATCTAGTTTCATCTCAGTGTTTCTTTATAATATCAAATGCACAGTTTACTGGCCGTTTTACTATTATTATAAAGTATGAAGTATAAATTTAGTTTGGTGTGCTGTATTGGCATGAGAAATATTAATACAATGTGTGATGCAGCACTGAATTTTCAGCATCATTACTCCAGTTTTCAGTGTCACATGATCTTTCAGATTATTATGAGTGTTGAAACTGTTGTGCTGCTTCATATTGTTTTTTGGAACCTGTGATACTTTTTTCTTTGATTCTTTGATGAATACAAAGTTAAAAAAGACATTTTGTGTTACAATTAGTTCTGAACGATTAATTGCATTTCAGATAATATCGCGATATGAAAAAACGCAATTTTTCAACCGCAGAGGTTGCGATTAAACTCTGTCACGTGACACGCGAGAGCAAAGAGGTGTGTTCGACTTGAAGATCGATCGGTGAATGACATCAAAGTATATGTCTTCGACCTTAAGATAATATAGGCTATATAAGAATGTAATATATATATATATACATACATATATATACAGTGGTGTGAAATTGTCCTGATTTTTTTTTTTTTTTTTTGCATGTTCGTCACACTTTAATGTTTCAGATCATCAAACAAATTTAAATATTAATCAAAGATAACACAAGTAAACACAACAGGCAGTTTTTGAATGAAGGGAAAACAAAATCCAAACCCACATGGCCCTGTGTGAAAAAGTGCTTGCCCCCTAAACCTAATAACTGGTTGGGCCACCCTTAGCAGCAACAACTGCAATCAAGCGTTTGCGATAACTTGCAATGAGTCTGTTACAGCGCTGTGGAGGAATTTTGGCCCACTCATCTTGGCAGAATTGTTGTAATTCAGCCACATTGGAGGGTTTTCGAGCATGAACCGCCTTTTTAAGTTAATGCCACAGCATCTCAATAGGATTCAGGTCAGGACTTTGACTAGGCCACTCCAAAGTCTTCATTTAGTTTTTCTTCAGCCATTCAGAGGTGGATTTGCTGGTGTGTTTTGGATCATTGTCCTGCTGCAGATCCCAAGTTCGCTTCAGCTTGAGGTCACGAACAGATGGCCGGACATTGTCCTTCAGGATTTTTTGGTAGACAGCAGAATTCATGGTTCCATTTATCACAGCAAGTCTTCCAGGTCATGAAGCAGCAAAACAGCCCCAGACCATCACACTACCACCACCATATTTTACTGTTGGTACTTACATTTCACTGCTGGTTATACTCTGTATAATTGTGTATGTGACAAATAAAAATCTTGAAAAATTATGTTCTTTTTCTGAAATGCTGTTACTTTTACGCCAGATGTAATGGGACACACACCTTCCAAAAAGTTGCAAAGTCGTAAACACTTTTTCACACAGGGCCATGTGGGTTTGGATTTTGTTTTCCCTTAATAAAAAAAAAACTTTCATTTAAAAACTGCATGTTGTGTTTACTTGTGTTATCTTTGATTAATATTTAAATTTGTTTGATGATCTGAAACATTAAAGTGTGACAAACGTGCAAAAAAATAAAAAATCAGGAAGGGGGCCAACACTTTTTCACACCACTGTGTATATATACATATATATATATTTAAAGTCTCTCTAAAGTTAACAGACAGTGTTTAAAAATTGCAATCCCCACGTTTACATATTTTTATTATAGTGACTTTGAATTAATTACCTAAATACTGAGCGTATACTAAATACAAATCTCCAGCCTTTGTTGATGAGTTCACTGAAGTGTTATCAATGATTTCCTTAGAGTTTGACTGTTTTGCTATTGCAGGGGATTTCAATATTCACATAGATAATGCAGAAATCAAAACTACAAAAGAAATTATAACTATTTTAAACACTTTTGACCTGAGTCAGCATGTGCACGGACCCACATACAATCGTGGACACACTCTAGATTTACTCATCAGTAGAGGTCTAAACATTTCATCCATTGTTATTAAGGATGTAGCACTATCTGATCACTTCTGTATTTTCTTTGATATATTGATCTCAGTCACCACTGAATCTAGTTCTATCTCTATCAGTAAGAGATGCATTAACGAGAACACAAGTGCGCTATTTATGAAGGCAATGTCATTAACACCAAGCATTTCTGCAGACTCTGTTGATCTTCTCCTGGAGTCATTTAACTCAAAAATTAAGAATGTTATTGATGATATTGCCCCGATAAAGGTCAGCAAGAAGACGGGGAAACAGAAATCAATTTGGAGAAAATCAACAGCAGTTCAGAGCATGAAAAGACAATGCAGAAAAGCTGAGCGGATTTGACGGAAGACGAAACTCGAAATCCACTATAGCATCTATAAAGACAGCCTTCATGCTTTCAATGTGGAACTAGCCACAGCTAGACAGACTTTCTTTTCAAACCTTATAAACAGTAACTTAAACAACACTCGCACTCTTTTTGCGACTGTTGAGAGACTGACAAACCCCCCAAGTCAGATTCCCAGTGAAATGCTCTCCGACAGCAAATGCAATGAGTTTGCTTCCTTCTTTTCTGAGAAGATCAATAATATCAGAAAGGAGATTGGCACATCCTCAAGTTATGCAGAGGTCACACAGATTCGACCGCAATTTCAAAAAGGCTATGTGTGTTTTTAAAAAAATTGATAAAATTTTGGAAGAAATAGAACAGCACCTTAAATCTTCAACCTGCTATCTTGACACACTTCCCACATCCTTTTTCAAAAATGTGCTTAACTGTTTAGAAGCTGATCTCTTAGAAGTGGTGAACGCCTCACTTCTTTCTGGGACTTTTCCAAACTCCCTCAAAACTGCAGTTGTTAAGCCCTTTCTGAAAAAGCGCAATCTTGATAACACTATGTTGAGCAACTATAGACCCATATCAAATCTTCCTTTCATAGGTAAGATTATTGAAAAGGTAGTTTTTAATCAGCTGAACAACTACTTAAAGTCAAATGGATATCTGGACAATTTTCAATCTGGTTTCCGAGCGCATCACAGCACAGAAACTGCACTCATTAAGATAATAAATGATATTCGCGTCAATTCTGATTCTGGCAAAATATCAGTGCTGGTACTACTAGATCTTAGTGCTGCGTTTGACACTGTCGATCATAACATACTCTTAGAGAGACTGGAAAACTGGGTCGGGCTTTCTGGGATGGCACTCAAATGGTTCAGGTCATACTTAGAAGGGAGAGGTTATTATGTGAGTATAGGAGAGCATAAGTCTAAGTGGACGGCCATGACATGTGGAGTCCCACAAGGCTCAATTCTTGCACCGCTCTTGTTTAACCTGTATATGCTCCCACTAAGTCAGATAATGAGGAAGAACCAAATAGCCTATCACAGCTATGCTGATGATACCCAGATTTACCTAGCCTTATCTCCAAATGACTACAGCCCCATTGACTCCCTCTGCCAATGCATTGATGAAATTAACAGTTGGATGTGCCAGAACTTTCTTCAGTTAAACAAGGAGAAAACTGAAGTCATTGCATTTGGAAACAAAGATGAAGTTCTCAAGGTGAATGCATACCTTGACTCTAGGGGTCAAACAACTAAAAATCAAGTCAGAAATCTTGGGGTGATTCTGGAGACAGACCTTAGTTTCAGTAGTCATGTCAAAGCAGTAACTAAATCAGCATACTATCATCTCAAAAACATTGCAAGAATTAGATGTTTTGTTTCCAATCAAGACTTGGAGAAACTTGTTCATGCCTTTATCACCAGCAGGGTGGATTACTGTAATGGTCTCCTCACAGGCCTTCCAAAGAAGACCATTAGACAGCTGCAGCTCATCCAGAATGCTGCTGCCAGGATTCTGACTAGAACCAGAAAATCTGAGCATATCACACCAGTCCTCAGGTCCTTACACTGGCTTCCAGTTACATTTAGGATTGATTTTAAAGTACTTTTACTTGTTTATAAGTCACTCAATGGCCCAGGACCTAAATATATTGCTGATATGCTCACTGAATATAAACCGAACAGACCACTCAGATCATTAGGATCGAGTCAGTTAGAAATACCAAGGGTTCACACAAAACAAGGGGAGTCTGCTTTTAGCTATTATGCGGCCCGCAGTTGGAACCAGCTTCCAGAAGAGATCAGATGTGCTAAAACATTAGCCACATTTAAATCAAGACTCAAAACTCATCTGTTTAACTGTGCATTTGTTGAATGAGCACTGTGCTATATGTCCGAACTGACTGCAATGAATTTTATGTATAATCATTTTCTTTAAATTCATTTTAAATCAATTTCTATATCATCTTAAATTTCCTTGTTTTTATTATTTTTATTTCCATGTTTTTATTGATTTTTAATGTCTATTTCACTTTCTTTTATGTAAAGCACTTTGAATTACCACTGTGTATGAAATGTGCTATATAAATAAACTTGCCTTGCCTTGCCTTGAGTGTGGTAAAGCAACAGATTTGTTTTTATATTTCTGCAATCTACTTTAGTTTGTGTAATTTGTTACTGACTTTCATAATAATATTTACACCAGGCTTATTTGTCAGTGCTTTATGTTGTCATAATTATTACATGCTTACAAGGCTGGAAGTTCAACAAATCAGTCAATATACTACTGTGATTGTAGCTGTTAAATAAAAATGTCATTCATATCAATTCATGCATCACCTAATTTCATCATAACATATAGGCCTGGCCTACAGAAAAGAACAGGTATATCTAATATTGTGTTGGTCGTACTATACAATGATTTATTGCTTGTCTTTTTTTAATAATACAGAACATTATTAGCAAAAATTATTGCATATTAAATAGCAATCGCAATATTGGTAAAAAACAATTTTTAAGTACATTAAACTAGGAAACCAGTATTAGAAATTGCAATAAGATTTCAAAATATTACTGTTTTTGATCTAATAAATACAGCCTTGATGAGTAGAAGAGACTCCTTTAAAAACATTAAACATCTTACTGATCCCAAACTTCTGAGCGGCAGTGTGTGTGTATATTTATATATATATATATATATATATATATATATATATTGATTGTCAGGCTTTAAGATTAAGGCTAATATGCCAAGTTATTTTGCTTCAGTAAAAGTATTGGATCACTGTGTTTGTCTTTGTATTAACTCCATCTGAACTGGTTGGTGGGTGTCTTTTTACAGCCAATGGAGTGAAAAATTATTGCTTTCACATCTTGTCCTTGAAAGAAATATCCTTATCAGCTGAAATTTGAAAAAGCTACAAATATTATTGGAACTAGCAGAGAAAGCACTCCCTCTTACCAATGGAAGATTACAGACTTTGACTGTACCTATGCTATCAAACATTTCATAGAGCTCACTGTGTTGCCTTCAATCAGAAAATCAGTCAGAATAAGTCAAGAAAAAGTGTCAGTGTTCCTGTTCTGATGGCTGATTTTGTCATTTATAGTATACTGAAAATTGACAAATAGATTAAAAAAAAATGTTGACACACAGCCTCTCACACAGCAACAAAACACCTGCTATCATTTTAGCTGGAAAATTTATCAGGTTCTGATAGGGAGGGAGGGAAAATGAAACAGAAGGGCTGTAAAGTCTGAGATTTCACTCTCAGTAATCTGTTCTAGAACAGGGAGTTCCAGTAGGAGTGTGATTGTGTCTATTCTTCTGCTCAGGGAAACTCCCTAAACTGCTTTTGATTTAGAGAGACGCAGGACCTTTCTCAGAGGTGAAAAGGAGAATAGCATATTCTGTAATGATGCATGTGATGGAGGACCTGAACCACAGTGGCTCAAAAAGTATTAGGACACCTAAATGGATATTACACCCAAAAATGAATAGTCATTGTTGACATTGTCACCCTTAATGCTGTTCTAAACCTGTATGAATGAATGACTTTCCTCTGTGGAACATGAAAGAAGATATTTTGAGAAATGTCTTGTTTATAATCCATAGAATGGAATGTTTTACCGAAATGGTTTGGTTACCAATATCAAAATTATTCAAAATATCTTCATTTGTGTTCAGCATGATAATGGAAGAGGTGAATCTCTTTAAGCCACACAAAAATGTACGTATGTCATTGAAAATAAATGTTATTTGGTTTGATATTTTGGCAATGGAAAGAAAAATAACTTTTACAAAAACAGGATATTTGGATATTTTCTGCTAGTTAAGAAGCATGGTAGTTAATCTGGTCTACACCTGTGGCTATTCTGCTATTCTGCTCACCTATGTGAACTTCATGTCCTCTATAATGGCCACCAGTTAGTTAACATTAACTACAAATGTGACCCCGGACCACAAAACCAGTCAAAAGGGTCAGTTTTTGAAATTGAGATTTATAAATAAATAAGCTTTCCATTGATGTATGGTTTGTTAGGATAGGATAATAATTGGCTGAGATACAACTATTTGAAAATCTGCTAAAAACATCAAAATATTGAAAAAAAATCACCTCTAAAGTTGTCCAAATTAAGTTCTTAGCAATAAATATTACTAATCAAAAGTTGATTAAAAGAAATAAAAGGCATAAAAGACAAATCGATAATTTTGACCCAAACAATGTATTGTTGGCTATTGCTACAAATATGCCATGCTACTTATGACTGGTTTTGTGATCCAGGGTCACAAGTATGATCCAGAGAACTGACGTTTGTTTGAAGGAAATTTATTTGCAGATGTCTCCTGGTTTTATCCTTTAATAAAATTAAATGGTTTTTGCCCCCCCTAAAAATACTTTTCAAAGTGCCTTAAAGGGATTGTTCACCCAATAATGAAAATTCTTTTATCGTTAACATTGTTCCAAATTATGAACAGATTTGTTGTTGTTGTTGTTATGGGTGGACTATTTATGTGTCCAAAGATTTGAAGCCACTGTATGTTAAGTACACAAACTTTGAAAAGTAACGTGCACTGGCAACATTACTGTCTTAGGCTTCTAAAAGGATACGCCCAAAACAAATGCACACAAACAAACAAACAAAAACACAGATGCAACACCCATTCTCATCATCTGCAATAGCAGAGAAACACAATAGCACGTTCCAGTGATGCATCATCAGTGTTATCTGTTAATATGACATACCCACACTAAGCCACATACATTCCTGAACGCTGTTACACGTATGCATGCAGTGTTCTCTCTTTGTGCTCCATAACTTTGTGCCCCTGGCGTCTCTGTGCTTCTGGGAAAAAAGATTTTCCGAATGAGTCCACTGGCTGACCTCACTCTTTTCCAACAGGGGTTTATGCGTAAAGCTTGACCTATTGTCTGACTTACCCCGGAATGCACTGGCATGAGTGATTCGTAAAGAGTCTGTGTGTGAATGAGTGACTGAGTATAATAAGATGAATGAGTGTATAAGTTGCTGTGTGTGTTCTTTCTTATTGATGCCTTAGGTTTTGTCAAGTCCATAATGGGAAGGCGCCGTTCCCTCCCTCACATTCACTCCGCTGACTGGAGCCTTCGAAACCAAGCAGAGAGACAGGCCGTCAACTTTGTACTACAGGGTATTGTGTGCGTTTCCACTTGTGTTTGTAACATTTGCCACATCTGATGGTCACAATGGCTGTGTATTACCCATCAGGCTCAGCTGCAGACCTAGCCAAAATGGCAATGATCAAAATCTGCTCTCAAGTGGCTTCTGCCTCTTACACTGCCAGGTACATCCATCCATTCATCCGTCCAACTTCCCACTCCCTCCCTCTCTTATAATCCCAAGTGTACCTGAATAATACATTTTGAATATGGGAAATGCAGTAACATTTTACAGTAAGTTTCATTTAGTTAAATGTACGGATATAAAAACATCGACTTTTCTTAAAATATATTTTTTCATGTTCCACAGAAGAAAGAAAGTCGTACAGGTTTAGAACAAAATGAGGGTGTAAATGAAAGCAGAATATTAATTAATTAATTTATTTATTTTGTTGAACCATCCCTCTAATGCATTCTATTGCATCATTCACTAACAAAGAAAATAGTTTTTACAGCATTTATTAATCTAGGTTTATATTCATTTTTACATATGCTAATACAATCTTTCTTATCCAAGGATGCCTTTCCTATCATTCTTTTTCTACACATCCCTGATTTTCTCATTCTCTTTTTCTCCCTCAACCCATCTGTGTGAATCACTCAACTTGCAGTGTAGCTCTATATATTACAGTCATTTATCTTTGTTAGCATCTCTATATCCCTCCTCCTCCGTTCTTTCTCCTTGCCCCTCCTGCCAAGTCTCTTTCTATTCTTCCAGACCAATGTAGAGCAATAAGAATATTTGACACATCTAATGTAATATTGCTGTCACACTCCAGAAACTAAACACATCATGGGTTGGTGGTCATGGTCTGGTTATTATATCTCCCTGTTAAGATTGATAGTTCAGTTCTAGTTTCTGTATGTCTTTATCTTTTTAGGTTGGTGGCTCAAATCCATGATGAGCTGCTGTTTTGAAGTGGAGTTCTCACAACTGAAGCAATTTGCTGGTGAGGGAGACCGCACACGTTCTGTTATATGAACATGAAAGAAATAATTTGGGTGAACTAGTTCTGAGTGAATAATTTCTCATTTTTTCTGTGGTCTTATTTTAGTATTATTTATATATTATTAAAGTTTTTTAATATTTTGAAATAGCTTTTATATTTATATTTCACATTTTAGACATTTTTTATTTGTTTTTTTTTTTTTTGGTTCCGTTGTAGTTTTTATTTATTTTCCATTTTTATTTATTTTCAGTTAGTAATTTTAGCGTTTTTTCAGTACTTCAACGTTTTATTTCAGCTTTTTTTCAGTTAACGAACATAAGGAATATAACAAATGGCACTGAAAATAATTGACATTGAATGCTGTCAATATCGCATAACTAATATTTGACCCAAAATATTTCACTGATAAATGTTTTATGAGACAGTATGGGATTAAATTAGATAAGTTAGTTTAGAGACAGAAGCACTGGCCATTTAAATATTGTGAACCGTGTTGGTGAGACCATGGAATCTCTTCAGCACATTGAAAATTTGAAAGTGAATCTCTCTGTAAGTGAACACCCACACAGCTTCATTTAAATGACGATCAATTTATCTTAGTACAAGAAAGAGCTTCTGGATGTAGGGAAAGTAACAAGCCGTGATATATTTAGTTTGTTCCTTGTTGCTTCAGACACATTTTATAGCTCTAATAGAAGCCTTAATCATATCAGACAGACTTTCAAACAGATTTGTCCACTATAAAGGCGATTCATTGTGTCATAGGGTTTGATTGGAAAACTAATTAAGCTGCACTGCATTTCCAGACAGCCTTCCTTCCTACAGCCTGGCTTTAAATTACCGTAAAATTAAAGGATGCAACCAATGTGGATCAGGCACTCTAGTGATCCCAGTTCTTTTATCTCTATTTTCAGGTGCCCCTCAAAGTCTCATTGTCTACAGGACCATCATGGGGTTCATTGTGTGACATGAACCTCCCCTGCACCACTACAACTACTTCTCTCTGAGTCTCCCGCTCTTCCTCTCCATCCCGTAACTATGGTAACCAGGCAGCTGCAGTTCCCAATTCTTGGGCAACGGTAGGAACAAGCTGGATCGTACCAGTTCTTTTGGGGGGGCGGGTGCTTCTCTTGATTCATTTTTATCCTTTTACTGTTGGATTCGGTTCTTCACTGTTAGAAGCCAGTATCTCTTTGCACAAGAATAGAGGTAGCTATTAAATCTTTTTTTTGTTCATTTATACTGTTTGTACATCTTATGGTGACATATGCTCTTAAATACATCTTTCAACAAATAATAAATATGGGCCTCTGTCATCAAGACGACTTCATTTCATATGTATTATTGATTTGGTGAACTGATGGTGCTGCTGTCTGTTTCTCAGCTGCTGTGTTGGAACGTCTGTCTCCTGATGAATATTAATAAACTCAGTCCTCATTTAGTAAGTCTCGCTCACTCCATTTTAAACCCGTTAATCTTATCTCTTCCGTTTTCACGGCACTTCATAAGCAAACCCACTGGCCTTTTGCTGTATCTCTGTCTCATGTGTACACAGTCCACACACACACACTGACCCAGATTTTCAGTGTCCGTCTGTGGCATCAGGTCTTCTGTGCCCCCTTGCAGTACACTCTATCAATACAAATACGCCCTTGAAAAATGTTTGTCGCTGTGCTTGTTGCTGTTGTGTTTTCAGAGGCAGTAACAGCGCAGATGGCTTTAACCCCTCTGAATGTCATGATATCCCTGAAAGCCTGTTCTTAAAATTCTGGCGCTGAGAGTAGAAAAATATTACCCTGCTAGGTCATGATCTGTCTGTTCTCTCTTAAAGTCATTAATTAGTGCTCAGCCTCACTGAGATTTGGTATAAGAGAGCATCCTTTAGGATGTGTAATGGGGGGTCAGTAATGAGATTACCGCTATGTTTTAAACAAGTTATTTGAGTCTTCCATATTAATTAAGGCTAAGAACTGTATTACAGTTGGCCTGTTTACACCTGGTCACGGAATGCGTTTTCTCTGATCGGATCGCTATCTGATTTATTAAAACGGTTCCATTTACAATTGGCCACAGAAATGTGTCTCCCCGCAAAATGGATACATATCCAATCTTCAGTTCCCCACGCTATATGCAAATTTACCAGAGTTCACGTCAACAAAAGCAACAGATATTTTTATTCACCAACATGTAATTTCAAGTTCAAAGACCGCAACAAGAGACAGCGCGCCATCAGCACTGGAAAGATAAGTTAGTTTCACTACTTTCAATGAAGATGATTGTGTGTTGAGTGTCTTGAGTCTTGTTTTCAGTTTCATTTGCGTTAGTTTGCACGTTGGCTTGCTGAAGAGATACTCATCCGTGGCGATTCGTATTGTATTAGCACCGTCACATCTGGCTATGACATATCCTATAACACGCTCTCATACGTTTATTATTTTACTATTTTGGGAGGAGTCAAATTTGCATATGTGGTTTCAACAACCAGATGCATTTACACTTGTCCAGTTTCGTCTGGAATTCGTCCCAGACCAGCTCCTGGAGTGGTTTTAAATGCATCTCGAAAGCATTTTGGAGGGCATTTACACATGGTCTTTTCATGATCGGATAGCTATGGGATCAGAGAAATTGCATAAAGTGACCAGATGTGTAAACAGGCTTTTGACAGGCCCAAATCAAAGGTCTCTTCAAAGATCACTGTTGTCAGTAGCATTTCCAACTATATTGGCATAGTAAGAGGTAAATAGTTTTGCCCTAATTTAACTAGTTTGTAACTTTTGAAAGTCCTTGATGTGTGTGCATTTGTTGCTTTTAAAACTTGTTCAGACACACGTGTACAAGCTTTATGAATCGTTCCTTTAATTGATACAGTATGTACATCCTTTTCTTTCATAAATCAGGAAAACTTTTCTTTACATCTTTACAAAGTTCCTGTGTATTGAGGAAATGAAAGAAAAGGGGGGGTGGGGGGAGCAGTAAAAAAAAAAAAAAAAAAAAAAACTCCAAAGGAAACTCAGGCAGTACAATGATTTCAGACTCAAAGAACCAGGTGATCACTGCGACCAAACAGGTAAAGCAAGGTCAGATTTACCATAATGAGAATCTCGAACCTCCTTTTTTGTTTCCCTAAACTCCATTCTACCCAGCCCTCATTATCATACTAGACCACGCCCCCATGTATGGCTGCATATCATTTCCCTGCTGTGCTTTGTGTGGGCTTGTTTCTATAGTAACAGGCAGCCAATGACTGAAATGTGACCACGCTGACATAAATGGGGCAACTTACACCAGAAATTGTAAACATGAGCATTTCTAAAGCAAAGAAAAAGTATTACTGCCAACTCGTGAAATTATCTTTAAGTGCCATACATTTCCAAAGTATTTCCAGGGATTTACCCATAACTTAATTTACAATAATTAGTAACCCACCAGCACTTTACAATGCTTCTAAAAGCCCATAATAAGTGCTGAGAGGATGCAGGGTCTCTGAAAGTTGCTTTTGCTCTGACTGGCACAAACGTAAGATGATTGTATTGTTAGAATCGTTTCTCAGTTTGCAGTTGTTTCCCAAAGTGTATTGTTGTTGTTGTTTTTTATTTTGTGTAAACATCTTAGTTATATTCATATAGTTTCTGTTACAAAATGATCATAAAATGTCCCCAAATGCTATTTACAGTAAATTACACTTTACAACTTTACATATATTAAAATGTTAATAAAAAAGGTTAATTGTTTTTGTTTTCAAGAAAAATCATAAAAGCTTTGTTAATATGAACCTGTGCGTATTGCGCCACTTGTAAAACTGGTTGTGTGGTGTTGATTTCTCTGTTTTGATCATTGTCACAGATTGTTGGAGACTGCACTCCTTGTGAATCAGGAGACAGTGGATGTTTGAGACTGATCAATCGTGGTTCAGAGCTTGACGCAACTTTCAGAGGCCCATGGCATCACCCAGTCACAAAGGTTTTTCACTTATTTTTGCGGGCGTCATATCAGTACAACATAAAAACCGTAAACTGAAGAATTCAAGATGCAAGTAAACATGTTAGTTGTAATTAGAATTGACGAAATATAAAACATAATGAGAATATACAAAAAATCAAAATTCACATTCACACTTTGTCAGGCCTTGGCTTGCCCGTGGTGATGTTGCTGTGCCAATACTAATAACATCTGAGCGACTGTCACCAGTAAAGTATGAGGGATTGAACATCAATGCAGCATTTTAATATTTTTATAATCTCATGGATCATGTTCTTATGTTTTTTTTTCCAACTGTGATACTTTGTATTATTGCTTGATAAAATGGCACATAGGCTTGATTTCCAAATGAATTCTATAAAGATGAGTTGTGACAACATCTTAAAGACAAACGGCAAAAGAAATTAAATGAAATACAGCAAACATCTCGACTTTGGCAAATTTAACTTTTAAAAAATACTGTTAATGCATTGTAGTGGATCATAGATAAGCATATGAGACAAACTCTTATTTAAAAAAGAAACTAAAAATAAAATAATCATACAATTGTGCTACAAGTGCCACTAACTCCTTGCCACTTGAAGCCACAATTAAGGGAGTGCTTTCAACCTAGAAAATGAAGGGAGAAGGGAGCAGCTCCACACTTTGGTGCCTTGGCTTATTCCATGCATCACCTAAAGGGTGACAGTGATGAAGCAATACCATCTACCATTGTGAATTTTCTCTGACTCCCTTCTCCTCTAAGTAAAACATTCTTAGCAGCCATCTCTTTCATGCATCTTACCAAGGTCAATCTGAATGCCTTATCATCAACTTTTCTTTTGAACTAACACTAGAAATGTATATACAAAGAATGCACTTTATTTCTTTTTTTTTCTTCTTTTTTTTTAAGACTTGGGTAAAACCCCAGCTTCTTATCCTTGCTTAACAACTAGGCCACTGTCTTGAGCACTGCTCCAACTTTCACAGACATTCATTAGCCAATCAAGTCACCAGTCTAAACCCACATATGACACTAACTGTATACATAAATCTAATTTAATTGAGCCTTTAGCATGTGCAAACGTTTTAGCATGTGCAAAACTAGCGGCACGATCAGAGACTGGTCAACAGATTAGTTAAACACAAGCAGTGATCATAGTGTTCTTGCACTTGTTTGCAATTTTAGCATTACAATAAGGCTCTCTTCAATCTGGCAGCAATACATGCACCTTATACATGAAATCCCCAATCCCATGCTAACTGCATTCAGAATAATAAGATAAGGATTTTCAAGGCAGTTGCACTACAGTATAAGAATAACACTCATAGCAAAAGACCTCAAGTACATCAAACACTGTTCGAATCTGGATCTTCAAAATATGCAATACATTGCTGATTGCCGTGTACATTCACATCTGCCAGCACTATGGTAAATCCCATTAAGACATTTGTGTGATTTTTCCAGTTGATCTGATACTGATTACTAAATGTTGGATTGAATACAACTTTGTGCTCCTTATGTGTTTTCATACTGTATTTCATTTATGTGTTTGATTATTTGTGGATTGTTTTGGCCTTTCACAGTTTAGCGTAAATGTTTCACAAGATCTCAGGTAAGCGATCTGTAGCCTGATTGCTTTAGGTTTACACTGCCTTTCTTGTTCATAGTTTAAATATCCCAACTTGGATTTAATCAGCCCGACCTTTCTTCTTAAGGATGTTAAGTGCATTCAAACCCAGCTTAACTGGCCACTTAATGAGTCAATTTTAAGAGAGACAGGTGAATGCTTTGTCTAATTTGACTGGCAAAGCTGTGTCTAGTGAATTGCTTTCTTGGTGCCTTTTTGTTTCAACCCACATGGCTAAAATAAAGACGTCCTCATAAGTAAAGTGAGAAGCGTCACGTAACTGAACTGCAGTCAAAACAGCGCATTCAGATTAACAATGTTCAAGGCTTTCTTACGAGAAAAAGGACATTTCACAATATCCTAAAAGATGACAGTAAGAATTTTAGAATGAACTGAAATTACATAGAAATATCAAAAGAAACAGCTCCACTTTTAAGACTTGCCATGTAAAGGATGGTATTTTCTTGCTCATTTTTCTTTCAAAGACGTTTCATGCAACAACAATTTCTTTGAACAATGAAACACATATTTGTTATATGTTCAGTTAAAAAAAGAAGCTTGTTTTACATAGTTTTAAATATACTTCTTTACCAGGGCAGGCACCGTACGCACAAACCAGGTACAGAGGCATGCCACAAACTTGCATTGCTTTTGCATTCTACTATTGGCAGCTGTGATGTCATTGAAGCAGCAAGCTGGTGGGTAGTCCTATTATTTGGTAGACCCCGCCCATCTCACATTCTAAGCCATGCCCACAACTCTCCACACTGCTACTGTGACATCACAGAGGGAGGGAGGTATGGGGATAGTACAAGCTAGAATGGGAAAAAGGCAGCGCAACAAGACTCCGTGGCGCATGCAGAGATGGGGGTGGGGTTAAAGGGTGGGGGCGTAAGGGAGGGAGAGGTCTGGCCCAGGGTTGCAGTCAGATATTCAGATGGGGGTGGGGTTAAAATTGAGGAAAACTGACGGTGTTCATGTTTGTAATTTTTTTTTTTTTTTTTCACTACGTGTTACTTCTATGTATTTTAAATCACATTTAGTTTCTTAACTTTATACAACATTATGTCACAGATGAGGCTCATTGTGGTTTGTATCTCTCCCTGTGCTGGTACTTTGATAGGAGGATAGAGACAGAGAGATTATGGGTATGTCATATATATGTATTCAAACATTTTACATATACATATTGAATAGTTGCAGAATATAAAACCTTATATATTGTTTACTTATACAGTCCCTTTTTTGTAATATTTTTCTAAATTTAGATTTGTGCTCAGTTTAATTTGGTTTTATCAGTTACATTGCTGCTTGAATGAATTTGAGTACACTTGGCGTCTGATTGCATTTGTTTTTGCTTTGTTTGTATTTTAGATACTGCATCGGAGGAGCAATATCAGACTGGGAAGCATGACCACAATTCAGCAACTTTGTAGTAAGTATTTTTCCCCAAACCCAAATTGTGATATTACCCACAAAGTGTACGAAAGTTTAATTAAGTCATTATTAAAGCTTCATCAAATCGGTAAACAAATAGAATCAGTGACAACTGTGTGATGCAGATTATCACAGTATATGAAATGTGTGTACTTTTAGGATCAGATTTCAAGTGAATTTTTTTCTAGATTTCAGAAAAGTGACTTTTCTGTAGCAATTATATCTGTAAACTTTTATGTCAGCCAAATAATGTGTAAAGAAACATCTTTTTCTTTATCGTTCTCTTTAACATGATGAACATTCATGTTTTTCTAGTAATTTCTGACCTTTCTTAATGTTGATAATGTGGCTCAGCACTAGGAACCTGCTTAACAAAACAAATAAAGATTATATTGCAAAGTTGTTATCGTAACCTATTAAACGAGGGATGCTTAGGGATATAAATCACTGGCTTTGTGCATTGGTTAGACACAGTTAAAAAGTCTGTGCTTTGGACTAAAAATTACAATTAGTTGGACTGTTTGACTCCACCAGACTGCTGCTGTTGCAAGTTTCAAACATACTTCCTCATGAGGAAGGTGGCATCTGAAAAGGTGGATCAAACCTTACTTTCCTCCTTCCCTCCAGTTCCGATGTCCACTGGATCATGAACTTTGTTTAAAGTGGTATGTGCTACTCTGTGGATCGGCCTATAGAATGGTTTGGAAAAAAGGTCAGAGGCAGAATTTAGCTGCCTTGATGTGTTTCAAGGGGGAATCTGTCACTGCAAACAAATTTACATTTATATCCAATTAAGATAAACTCATTGGGGCTATTCATTTGTTCATGGTGTCAGGGAAAGATGACCATGAAAAGAAAGAATAAGAGCAAAAACATCCAGTGTGGTCAAAGGAATGAAACAATGATCCCTCAAAAACAATGATCACGAAAATAAGCATAAAAATTTAAATGAATAAAAATAAAGGTTGTAGGAACATATATGACTTTTTTTTTTAAAAAGGCCAAAACATAAATAAATAGGTAGAAGAAGAGGACCGGGTCAGTGGGTGGTTCAGGGTCATTGCCGGCATTGTCGTTTATATTCTATCTTCTGCGCTCATGTTATCTGTCTGTCTCTCACTCTTCATGAAGCTGCAATCGGTACCGGCTGTAGCGAATCTGGAAGAAGAGCCTCTCCAGCAGTGAACGGGTCATCCCAGGCAGCGTGTAGTCCTTGGTCTCTCCCACTCGCCGGAAACCCAAAGACTCGTACAGCTTGTGGGCGGCCATCTTGACTGCAGTTGTTCCCAGAACCACGGCCGAGTAGTTGTTTAACATGGCAAATTCTAGAACACGTCGACCCAGAGCCTTAGCGATGCCTTTTCCACGGAAGTGAGAATCCACTGACATGCGACGGAGTTCCATGGTGTTGTCGTCTTCTCGGCCTTGCGCTGCCACGATGCCCACAACCTGGCCTTGCAAAACTGCCACCCAGAAACAAGAGCCTGTGGAAATCAAAATAAAGAGATTATCAGTTTTGTCTTTAGAGTAAACCTTTGCCAACTATTTGTAAAAGTCTCGTTTTCATTTAAAGTGAAAGAGTAAGACCTTTTTCTGCCCTCTAGGGTCATGCTTACTTCCATCTCAATCTAATATTCATCATAGAATGAGCTGCTTTTCAAAACCTCTCATCGTTAGAACATCAAGCCAATCAAATCATTCAGTTCTAGACAAATTGAAATCCATTTATCTTACATTATATAGAAAATCAATTCAATAGGATAGCCGATGAGAGGCTATTCAAGCTACCTTGCTAATATCCAATAAACGTGCTGCAGTAAAATAGTAAAGCAGAGTTAAAATCTTTTCAAGTATATGTTATATGCATTTAGCACACCTTTCTCACGTGATCAACCTTATGCATTTTACAAACTCTGAAAACAAAGTTATGTTCACCTGGAGATACTGTATAGAGCGATGTGCATTAGTGTTCTGAAATATGAAACCACATTAAAGAGTAACTGTGTAGCAGTCTGTATTTATGGATCATGCCAGTCAAATTCAATTCCAATTGCCCGGAATTACAAAAGCCCAAATGTGCTATTAATAGAATATAACACATGGAAGACACATTTGTGATTAGCTAATTGTTATCTTCATCTTTTAATGTGCAATGGAAAAGCTGTCAAAATGATTTGTTTACAATGTGTTGTTATAGGAAGAGCCATAAAATGTGCACCATCAAATGTATTGAAATGTATTGGTGAGTCCCATGATTGACGTAATTAAAACCTGTTTTTACACGCTCAAGTGCTGATTACATCACCACTGATGACTTGCCTTAATAATTCTCAGAATTCCATGAGTTAGGGGAATTTGGGAAGTGTTTTTGGAATTACCGGATTAAGTGCACTTTTTTCTTGTCGGGTATGTCAACTGTCATCTGCAGGTCAGATCAGGACAGGAGCGGATTATGGTATTTCTAAACTTACACATTGTTTTTCTCATATTAAACAGTGTTTATGCTTGTGAGGCTCAGTTTTGTTCTGCTGAACTAACTTAAATTACTTATGGAGTTGCAGAAAGAAAGGAGATAAATACGGAAAGGGGCAGGACTGTCGCATCTGTCCCACAGAAGCTACAAAGAATACAAATACACAAAGACAGGACTAAGCTCAGGTTTCTCCAAGAAAAAACAAGTACTGTATATGGACAGGCAAAGGTATGTCTAAACAGATGTGCTTTAAATGATGTTATCTTCCATCTTGCATATTAATTGTTAATCATCATAAATGTTATAATCATCTTTATAAGTCTATTAACTTGATACACTCTTTTCTATCTCCCAAGATTAAATCCTCCCTGTTCAACACATTAAACATCTAGTCAACAGTATCTTCTAAAATCAGGAAACTCGTTATGCTGCGTTAGTTGAACATCAAGTAGAAGCACAACATAAAATATATCAAATACTGCATAAGTGTAATATTTATGTAAAAGGAGTTGCAATCTTTCTATGTAAAGTAATACTAAGTTGTAGTTGTAGTCCTAAGAATATCCCTATGCTATGTTGCGACATACTGATATATCACACAGAGAGGTGTGTGTGTGTCATGGCTGCATTAGCTTCGGTGCTGAGGAGCACTATTAATCACCGTGTGACTGAACGTCCTGCTGTACACTCATTAGTTTTACTTCACACACACACACATTTGCACAACCCCCTCCTCAGCTGTCTGATAAATGTTTCACTTGTATATGTGCAAGGCCACTAAAATGGATAAAAATACCATTAGCTAATAATATTGAACATTTTATGATCCAATCAAATCCAGATGGATAAAATTAAAGTCCAATCTCACATTATTTCCTGCTGAATATGCAGTTTCACATCACATTAAGGAAATTAAATGTTTCACAAATACCATTTAATGTTGTCATTAATGACTAGCATAGGTAGCATAACAAATCTGTCTGTGTATTTTCACATATTTAAAGCGTTATCTTCCTAGTGTCTGACAGAAATCCTGTGCCTGCAATGTTATACACCACTCCAAATAAGTGTTTAGTGCATGAAAGAAACATGTAGCTCACCCTGGCAGATAACCCATTTATTTTTTTACCGTTCCCTCCTCAGATGCAGGATTCCACATTAGCATAGCAAGTGAGAAAATCCCTTGGGAGAATTCTTTGTCTGCATGCTGCCACTAAACAAAACTACCATACATACTCGCAGCGGGGCTTTGATTCACACCTTCCCCCATTTCCTGACCCCAGACTTCAATTCTCTCTTTCATTTGATGCAGGACTACATAAGAAGCCTGTATGCAGAGAAACTGTCTACGCCATGGACTAACAACTATTTTTATATAAAGAAATACTTTCATTCAATAAGGATGCATTAAATTTAGAAAAATTAACATGTAAATATATATATATATTCTATTTTAAAATTAAATGTATTCCAGTGATGACAAAGCTGAATTTATAGTAGCCATTACTCAGTCTTCAATGTCACATCATCCTTCAGAAATCATTCTGATATGCTGATTTAGTGCTCAAGAAACATTTATTATTATTATTAAATTTGAAAATGGTAATTGTTTTTAGGATTCTTTAATGAACAAAGTTAATAAGAACAGCATTTATTTGAAATAGACATTTTCTGTAACAAGTCTTTACTGTCACAATTATCAATTAATGCATCCTTGATTAATGAGAGTATTAATTCTTTCTTTTTTGTACAGACCCTTTGAACTTTATGGGAGTGTATCATTTTATGTGACCCTTACGTCATTCTCCAGGGCACGCACAATAGACTTCTAAAGCCAATTCACACAGCACCATGAGACACACACAAAGGGCAACAAACATGTTATTCAGGCTTTGCCGGATCAGTGTGTTACCCTCCGTTATCTTTTGTCTGGTCTTGGAATGTCTGAGTGAATACTGACGCCGGTGGTTTGTGTCTCTCGGTGCAGTGTGAATTGGCTATTATGATGAATTTGTTTTACTGTCTCTAACATGCAGGGATATTTTCTTGTCAACTTATGTGTTGGCATATATTTCTAATAGTGTCTGATGACAGAGCAAATCTGCTTGACTCATTCTGAGTCAGTAGTGTGCGGAAACAGACAGCGCACACAGGTCCAGATCTAATATACGTGTGCACTAGGGGTGTAAAAGAGACCCTTTGAAACTTCAAGCGATGAATTGGAGAGAGCTTTCTGACCAGCAGCATCTGGTTGTTTGGTATGTCAGCTGTTCTGAATATGACCGTGAAGTGTTGCAGCAGAGTTTATCAGCAATAAATGTCTGTCTTTATACTAACGCTGTCTGGGGAAAGCCCATAGAGTAATAAAAGATTTCAGCCACCCAGCACTCAATCTACTCATGCTACTACTATCTGACAAACAATTCCTCTTTCCAAGTGTACTTTTAGTAATATCTGCAGTAATTATTAGTATGTTTACTACTGTATCACAATCACAGACACAGTTTGTCTCTTTACTGTACTGTACTGCTAATTTATCCACTTCAGAAAAGTATTTGCTCAGTTTATCACTAAATTCTATGTTTGTTCTATTTGTGCTTAAAGTTAGTTACAAGAGGAAATTATTTTTTAATTTTGGGGTACATTAAGGATTATAGCTGTAATTCTGAGTTTACCGCAATACAGTTTGTCTCAGCATTTTTCCTACCTTCAATCAATAGGGCCACATGACTCCAAACAGTTATCCTCAAGAGCAGAACTGAGAGAGACTTTCTGCATATTTCATGAGTCTTCCGCATTAAAGCTACACATCAGCTATTCATCCCCTCTTGGACTTCTGAAGTGCAGTATTTAACCTCAGTATCACCGGTACCGATCCTGAGAGTATTTGTTCTGGTGAGATAAATGTTTGATTGGGGAAGCTGGTGCATTGTGGGATATCTATACATTGAAAAAAAAAAATTCTCTCTTCTCAAGTAAAATGTTAATATTTCAGTAATGAAATTTGTAGTTTATAGTGATTAGCATAAATATACTCCCTATCAAGTGCCCAGGTGCTATTTGGCATAAACATGTTTATACATCATACATTATTATATAATAATATATAGTCATTTTTTTAATATATATTAGACTTCAATAATACAATGAACTGCTTATACACCACAGAATCTCCAGACAAACATTAAGTGCATACAATACCATTCAAAAGTTTGCCAATAACATTTTTTTTAATAAATATATATTTTTATTCAGCAAGGACGCATTAGATTGATTAAAAGTGACAGTAAAGACTTATAAGACAGTAAAGACCCCGTCACAAAAAAATTATATTTAGAAAAAAATCTATTCATCAAAGAATCACATATCAGAATGATTTCTGAAGGAACCTTAAATTTATTTATTTTGGACTGTATTTTTGATCAGATAAATGCAGCCTTGTTTTTAAAAGAAATCTTAGAGACTCAAACTTTTGAACAGTAGTTTATATGTATGTCCAGGTTTGGCTATACTTGTGAGGGCCGTATTTTCTTAAAATGTCCTCACAAATGTAGCAAAACTTGTTGAAAACCTAGTTGTGAGGACAATTTTGTGTGAATGTGTGTGCTTGAAATTACATCTTACCTGTGGGTTTCATGTAATATGCCTCAATGTCAGCCATATCAGTATGCAGAGCACAGTCCAGGTAGCTGAGAATGACTTTTCTGCTGTAGTAATAACGTGCACCCATTAGAATAAAGGGTGTGCAGAAGGTCAGTGTGAAGGATTTGGTCATAACATAGCACATTACTATGGAGAAATGGAAGAAAAATAAACGACACCTGTCAGAAAAGAGAATCAAATGTTTGATTTTTGGCAGAGGAGAGACAAACAGACATCAAATGTGCACACACTAGGAGTGTGCAGACACCCTGAGCAGTGAGGTGTAATGCAAAGTAATTACACAGTGTATCCTGTTTAAAAAGAAAAGGGCACTAACTTTATACATTTGTACTGCCTGGAAATTTAATGGGCGCTATAACGGGGCTGTAATTAAACCCAATGAAATCAGAGTATGCGTATGCCGAGGACGTTAACACAAGATGGCGCACTTGAGCACATCTGTCTCGCTGCACCACTGTGCATGTTTCACTTCATGCATTATCCACACACTCCACTGCAACACGATGCGCACTGTTTACTGTCAACACAGACGTGCTTTCAACTCCAGCATACTATAAAATGTGCTCACAAGGTCTTCGCTACTCAAAAATTAGCCTTTATGATTAATATATTTGAGAAACAATTGTCGCACTATGTGTACAGTGATGCAGCGTACTTTCTAAGCGTACAGTATGCACGTTTATGGACACTGTTAAAGCACCTCATTCTTTTCAGCTGTGTGGCATAAGTACATTTTCAGTGTTGCTGTCTAGCCAGATCGCCACTGTGCTCGGTTACACCGCCTGTAGTTGAAAACCACTGAAAATGATTAGTAAACATGAAAAGGAAATAAATCATTACATATTACACGTTATTAATTCTCTGTAAATAAAACGTAATATATAATTCAACAGGCAACAAGCACAACTTCGTGCACTAACAGGAGGCGTATGTGGGGAACGCAGTGCTGTTGCGCGGGATTCATTCATTCATTCACCGGTCCTGCATGCTCTGATCTGCTGCTGCCTTTGTGACTCCTTTACTGATGTTCACTGGGATTTTTTACGGAAAAAAAAGATTTAGTGATTTACGTGCTGAGAAAAAAACAGTTTTTAGCATAAAATGTCTGAATTGACTGGGCTCGTCGTTTTAGTTCGATCCTTTCATTTTAACTTATATATGAACTCAAACAGCTCAGAGCTTATTTTCACATGTTGCAGAAAAACCCGTTACGCTCATCGTATACCCACGGTTTGACCACATACCTGTGAGAAAAGCATAGATAAATTGGGTTCTAGTTTGCTGTTTTAGCCCCCGAAATGCCGAATTGGGTATCCGCTCCATGATTCCCTCGGTGAAGATCCGGCGCACCTCCTTATGGTCTGAACGTTCAAACTCGCGAATAAAAACCTGGTCCCGTTTTTCCACCTTACTCTCGATCACACTGGGAGAAGGCGAAGAAGACGTCCACATTTGCGCGGAGGAAACTATAATTGAATCTTTTTTGGTCCCAGCTATGGCCTCGTGCTCGTCTGCAACGATTTTAGTCTCGCAAACCATTTTGGGAGACGAACAATGCATGCAACTGGCCTGAAATGAACTGAAATTGGGGAGAAAAACAAAAGATGGATGATGGTCTTCTTTGTTATGGAAAGAAAAAAGACTGAAGTACTACTGCAACCCTGAGCTTCCTCACGACCGAGGCTTGCCGGTGCATCACAAGCGGTATTTATAATGCGCCAAAACCGCATTCAGATTCTGGGGTGTGGGTGTTCTCCTCATCTCCCTGATTGGATGCGGCGTCGTGCCACATGACGGCAGTGGGAGGCGAAAGCACCAAAGACACACCGTAACGTGTCTTTTTGAAACAAAGTATTTTTGCCCCCGTCAGTACACCGGCGAAATTCCTCACATGTTTGTGTTTTGGGAGGAGGGTGAACCCACAGCTTCGTATGATGTGCGAGGTGTCGCCATGAACCCCGCGCGCGATTGCAGTATCAGCAACGTCACGGCGATGCTGCGCAACATCAGTCTGCGTGCATCCGCGACACCCGGCCTGGCTGCACATTTTACAGTGCATGTGCAAATATTGACGGGCTTCATCCACTGGCATCTTACCAGCGTGCGCAGGGCTGCGTGTTTTACGCGCGTGTGAGTGACACTTTTACTGCAATGTTACGCTCCGGTTTAAGCTCATCCAGCACACGCCTTTCTTCCTGAGACCCCAGATCCCCATCATGGCCATGTGCGCTAGTCCTAAACGACTTTTGACATATTTGTCGTTAAAGCGCTTATGAATATGAGTAGTCGTGGATGTTTTGCGCTTATGTACAGAATACCGTCGTGTGTAGTGCACAAAAAGCACAATAAAGTATGAGCGACCACTAACAGCAGTTGTCTCATGTCCAAACCTAATGTCGTCTGTCAACTCAAGGCTGTTTCTTCCTTTTGTATTTCTCAAAGGTGCACGCGCAAGAGATATACTTGTATTAGTTATTTAGGTGGCCACTGATATAGATAGGCTATGTGAGACTTTTTGTTTATTTTTGTAAAAGTATGCAATCATTTATTTATTTATTTTTACACGAAAGTCTTGTTTCATGTATAACACGTTTATTGTACATTGAAAATCTCACTACACTGAAATCAAGATAATCCGTTTATAAAAGAATTATGAGAGTAATACCTATGAGATGTGAGATAGGAAACACTTTCTTTGGATTCCCACATGAAGTGCTTGATTTATCTTTTATCTGTTCTTTTTTTTTTTTTACATTTCTATCTCAAGAATAAACTAAATCACCCCTGTTTACATGCCACGTGTCCAGATTACGCCAGTGTCAGTTTTAAACGCCTCGGGTGTTGTCCAGAATAAGGTCGCATTCCAGGCGTAGGCCTATTGTACAGAACTAGTTTAGACTGGATCTCCTCCCGCCCTTACTCTCCCAGCCCCTCCCCCTCTCAGACGAGAAGAGTCGTCTTTTTTCTTAATGTTTGAGCAGTTATACCTTACATGCGCTATAAAGCGAAATCGACATCCCTCAACAATTTAAAAAGCCGGGAAGCGCGGGGTTTATAGCTCTGGGGAAGATGCGGTGTTTTCTCAGCATCAGCATCTGCGTGCACGCGGCCGGTCTGGAGGAGCCAGTGATTGTTATGACTGATGGCCAGGGCCCCCCATGAATGGAAGTGTGTGTGTGTGTGTGTTTGTAAGCACATGCGTTAGTTTGTGATCCAGGATTGGCAAGGGTTGTGATGGTGGGTCAGTGGGTCTTTGAGTAACACTCCTCAATTTTCTACAGGGTGCAGAATTAGCATTGCTCAACATGACTCGTTTCTGCAAAAATGAGTCATGAGTCAATGATAACTCCACTTAGTGTGCCATTCTGTCTTTTAAGTAAGAAATTAGGATTGTGTTTCATACTGTGTGGGATATCAGCGAATGAGAGTCTTCATAACCTTGCTCTTGATAGACACCTCAAAAGGCACAAGAAGATTATCTGGAATTGAGGTTGTTTTGAAAAATGTGAATGGCTGTATTCACATTTTTCACCTTGCTTTCCAGTTGGTCAATATTTACATTGTTCTCTTATTGGTCACCAAGGATGCATTTATTTAATAAAAAATATAGAAAAAACAATAATATTGTGAAATGTTACAATAAAAGATCTATAATTTAATTTTAAAATGCCATTTATTATGTCAATCAAAGCTGAATTTTCAACAGCCATTACTCCAGTCTTCAGTGTCACATGATCCTTCAGAAATCATTCTAAGAAACATTTCTCAAAAAACAGCTGTGATGCCTTATTGAAACTGATACAGGATTTAAAAAAAAAAAATGTTAATTTTTTTTTTTGCTTAGCAGAAAGTTTAAAAGAGCAGCATTTATTTCTTATTAAATCTTTTGTAACATTCTAAATGTCTTTACTGTCACTTTTGATCAGTTAATGTAGCCTTTCTGAATGAAGTCTTACCACAAATTTTTGAATGGTACTGTGTCTTTCTGCAATACATAACACCATTTGTCGTTTGTCAAAATGTGTTTGATGTGATAGGGTAACCTATAAAGACAATATATGTTTATCCTGATTTAAATGTCACTCCTCAAAGCGTTGCCTAACATGGAGAGAGAAAAGACTTTTAGAAATGAGTCTGTTTATCTGTTTATTTCCAAAGAAAAGGCACTGACAAACTACTCTGTTTTACCATTATACCAGTGCATTTATGTATATATTTTAAACAAAAGCTAAACAAAATAGTATGTTTATGCCCTGTCAGTTAATTATTTCAATTATGAACTCTAAATCATTTCATATACAGGTGCTGGTCATAAAATTAGAATATCATGAAAAAGTTGATTTATTTCAGTAATACCATTCAAAAAGTGAAACTTGTATATTAGATTAATTCATTACACACAGACTGATATATTTCAAATGTTTATTTCCTTTAATTTTAACTTTTTCTAATTTTATGACCAGCACCTGTACTTCTTTACGGTAAGTTAACCAATTCAGCTGAACATAACTGATCAGATCTGTTTAATGTGCAATCCTTTTTTGCATTATACATTTATGTGTGTCTGAAATGTCTGGAATTGTTTTGCCTGATTATTTATTCATTAGATTGTTGGACGTCATGTTTGAGCTGCTTTGCCTCACTCTAGATAAAGAATGGAAGAAATGTAATCTGACTTGATTTTTTTTTCTCTTTCTCTTTAATTGTTTGTTTCTTGTCTTTTTGATTTTCAATACAACAATGAGCCAATGTTGGAGTCAGACCAAACAAACTTGTCATGGATGACAACTACAAGTACATTTTTCTGTTGTTGTTTTGTTTTTTTACAGTCTTTCCCTTGCTCCATAAAGTGTTTATTTATTTTGGTAATCATTTATTTCTATTATTTAAAAAATGTATAAGAAATAGTATATTCATAATTATATGCACATACTGATTAACTATAAGAATTCATATTTATATTCATTAACTAATATGTGATTAGCGTAAGATAAATAGAAGTACAGCAGAATAGAAAGGGACTAATACAGATGGGACTGATATTTCTCACAGAGCTTTGCTAGTAACTCATAAAATCAGAGCAAGAGGAAGTGGCAGAATGAGGGAGAGAACTAACCAGCATGTGTTAATAGCCTTGTCCTCTGATCTATCAACTGAACACACACAACCGTGAATGGTGTTCACCCAAAACAACATGGGTCAGGTGAGGTCCTTCCCCCAAGCTGAACCAATGTGACCTTCTTGTGTTGCTTGCTGTAAGTATCATATTTTATTCTCAGGGACTTTATGAGGTTAGGAAAATAGAAAAGAAAAGAGACATGAAAATATTAGGTATTTGTATTAATCCACCAATGCTAGTAATCTTAATTGTTGATTAATCCAATCCAACAAAATTTAGGGGTCAAGAGAAAGTGTCAAATTCAGTCAGTGACAGTTTGGGTGTTTTCCATGTAATCATTTAGCACGGTGGTTCTCAAACTTTTTACAGCAAGTACCACCTCAGAAAATATTTGGCTTTCCAAGTACCACCATTATGACCGAGATTAAAATATAGCACTATGCACAGTTAAAAAAAACGAGTCATCTTTATTCCCAATAAGAATATTTATTATTGTCAGCCAATTAAAACATTGTAAATACACAGTTTGAACATTAACACTGCACCGTGCTTAATTCCAGGTAAATAAAAAAACTTAATTATTAAATAAAAACATCTTATACCTAAAAGTGATATAAAAACTCTACTGTAGACCTACTTCAATGTTAAAAAACTGTACTTAAATAAAGATTAAATGAAAATGTATTGTACTTAACACTTAAGTACAGTTTTTATTTCACTCTTTAAGTAGCTACAATACATTTTCATTTAATCTTTAAGTACAGTACAGTTAATAAAAAGTAAAAAAATAATAACAACAGAGACTGTATGTGCAGCTGCAAGTAACAATCAGGCCACGTGTCCACCAAAGTCAGCTGTGAGTGCTTAAAAGGGCAGCGTAATTATTATTATTATTTATTATTTTTCTTCAGTTTAGACGCTGTGGATGCTATGATATGGGATATCCGCTGAAGTAACAGACAGAAATGTGCTCAGCATGAAAAAGACGCTCCCATTTTAAAGAATTGAAAAAATTTGCTAGCCTTGGAAAAAAAAAAAAACTCTTTGGTGGACACGCGGCCTAATATATATTTAATTCAGAGATTCCTCTGCGTACCACGTACCACACACACTTTTAGAGAACCACTGATTTAGCAGATACTTTCATTAAAAGCATCTTAAAATGTTGACAAGCAGTTTATCATTCAGGAGCCAACAAAAAACAGCAGTGCAATAATGCATTTCAAAGATAAATCAGAGTAGTGCAGAAACTAGAGATTTATAACAGAGAATTAGTAGAGAAAGATTGTACACGTTTAAATTGTGGTAAAGGTAAAGTAGAGGTCATTAGAAAAGGGGTAAGAATTAAGCAGGCTTGTTTTACTGTTTCAAAGCAGAGGTTTTCAAACTGAAGGCACAAAGTAAAAGTTCTGAGAAAAAATAATAGAAATAGTAGAAATATAAAAATCATAAAATATATATATTTGTTAAATTGTGCTCCGTAAAAGAATAGAAAGTCACAAGGGTTGACTCTTTATTGTGGTGATCTAAATGAGTGTTTTTGAGTGTGTGAATTCCATTTTAATCTGTGTGCCTGTGTTTGTTCTGGGATTTCTGATTCTAAAAATAATCCATCTGCATGTGGGTGTGTCCCAGGATGCCCACCATCCGCACACTGTGTCCATTTTCCTCTGGGACTCATGCCTAGTGCCAGGGGCATCAACCACCCAGACACTACTGTCAGCATTGGGACACAGGGTCAGAGAGAAGGAGAGAGAGAGAGAGAGCTGAAGAGTGAGACTGAGAGGGAGGGCAGGAGGAGGAGAGATGGAAACAGGAACAAACCGGATTCTCCATCCTGGAGGAGACAGACAGACAGACAGGTCTGGGAGGGAGGCTTGAGGTTTGTTCTCCTTGGGAAAAAAAAAACAAAAAAACAGAGAGCAACTCTGCTTTTATTTTTTCAAAATCAGCAGGGGTTGTGGAGGTGTCAGCAGATGCATAATGCAACAGGGCGTCACCTCGTGGCAGATCGTCAATTAAGTACCACACACACATTTACAATGTGTGTAATGGGGCAGTCTTTTTTCTTCACACTTAATGCACACTCCATCGTTTCCTCTGCAGACCCCCTGCTCAGAAACTCATTACACCAGAATAGTGTAGTGTCATTCTCGCTTTCTCTCCCTTTCTTGCCTGGAATGGAGGAAAGTGAATATTTCATTATCAGAAATGGCCACATTCTGACCTATTCATAGTTCTGCCTCCTAATGAGTAATTCATTTGAGGCTTCTGCAAAAATATGTATGCATAATTAATGGCTTTTCATCTTTAAGTATTCATGAGCCTCTCACTACACTGGAGAAACGCCCTCCAAGGCCTCTGTGGCTGGTTTGAGATCAGTATTGGCATTTTTTTTTAGTCAGTTTGTTTAGGACTCCAAAGCCATCTTAATTAGCAGTAGTTGACTGTGTTGCTTATTTGCTGGACATTAGGAGTGAAGCTAAAGTTTGATTATAACTGCCCCAAGACCAGTTTCTGTCGTCTTTACTCTGAGCTCATCTATCATAATAAAAGCATAGGTTTATTTTGACCTGATTGATCAATAGATAATCAATCTTCTCTTCCTAAACTAGTTTAATAAACCTGGAGTTGTATATTACAAATATTATTGGTTCTTTGATTAACTTGGTTTAGTTCCTCTTTTCTAAGTTACTCTGGATAAGCATCTGCTAAATGCGTAAATGTAAACAGATTATTTTGATCGAGTATTTGATCGCACAACATTAGAATATAAGTAAAACACAAAATCTGTGTTAATTTGTAATTAAATTCAAAAACTTTTATTCAAATGTGATAAACATGTCTTTCCAAAAGTATATTTTTTCACTTTGATTGAAACATGCAATGATTTATTGTAGGTGTACACTTTTTCTTGAGAGAGCAACTGTTTTCTGCACCTCAATGTGTTAAAAAAACTGCATACTTTTAACTCAGAGTTTTCTTTTACCCTCCTTTAATGAAGAGTGTGCCATCATCAGCTAAAGCACCTTTTCTCTCTCTCTCTCTCTCTCTCTCTCTTTTGCACCACTGTCAATAGTTTGGATGGCTTTACATTGCAGTTTTACACTATAACCGCGGGGGACGTTGCATTCTCTGAATTCCCAAGTTTATTGTTATTGTGTGTATTTTTTCCTTAAAATTTGCTTGCTCTGCAGAGCCGTGTTTTCACACCCCAACGTGAAGTGCTGCATTGCTGCGACAGTTATAATGAACCTTTATATCCTTGCGCCCCCATCTGGTCATTTGATGCGCCACAAGCAAGAGAGCTGCAAACTGCTGGACGTTGAAGCTTTTTAACAGCTGGTAAGGGAATTCAAGTACGAAAAAAAAAATAAGATAGTTTACTGCAGCTGCTGAGTTCAGCTAATCTGGAGAATATCACATATTCACCGATTTTATGGTTAATTGCACTCTTATGGGGGTTGAGATAAAAAGACAAACAGTCTAGTAAAACCTATTAAATAAATGATTTACAACATGAAATACAACACATATGTTTTAATGCACTTTCTCTACACACAAATAGACATCGTTACAGGTGTGATCTTAGTACCAAAGTAATCTCTATAGGAAACCATCTCTTCTTGTTCCACCTTCATAAATCTCATATAAAATTTGAGACTATCACATTACATGCAGGTACTTTTCTAATCATATATCTATCATCTAATAAGCTTACAGCAAACTCTCTAAGACAACGCCTGAAGATCTACATTTAAATTCTGATATTAAAAAAGAAATCTAATATCTGCTTGACTATTGTGACTGTTAATCATATATTTCTAGAACACAAATATAAAAAGCAGTTGAAAAAACAGTGTACTGTGCAAATAATTATGATAAATAATGTGTGCAGTATATTTTGCAGTGCATTGTGCCTGGAGAGTAAACACTTACCCTTTCTCTGTATACACACTTATGGAAAGTTCGATGTATTAGCTGCTGCCATAATATATATGTGCCTCTCAACATTTAAACTGTGGAATGTTGGGTTGTGACTTCTTTAGTCAGGAATGTGTATTTATGATGCTCAATGCACATATTACAATGAAAGATAGAACGCTTCATGTAACATGTGACTGGAAACATGTTTGAGAGAGAGTAAAAGAGTGTGTATGACTGAGAGAGCAGGTAGTATCCTTTAGTTATATAAAGATTTGTATGTCTAAGTGCAGTGTGTACGGCTGGTTTTTTAGCGCAGGCTGCTGGCAGGCATGCAGTCACACAGTGCCCTCCTCTCGGCCCTCAGCACCAAATTCTCCGTCTGAAAACATGTGAGACATAACAAAGCAAAAGTCAAGCCCTCAGGTGTCTGTCTCTAAAATTTCTGAAAGATGCTTCATTGACAAGATCAATAATTACATTAACCTTTTCCACAGCTTGATTCCTTACTTGCTAAAATTACAGAAGCCGACATGAAAGCAGGGGTCTGCAGTAGGGTGTCTGTGACCCCCCCAGGGGGACCACAGTGATAGAGTGATTATGTTTGGCTCTCAAATGAATTCTTGTTATAATGTAAAAGCTGAAGTTAAAAGGGTAAATGTCAACTAGATGTTTTACTGTCTGTCCCACATTAGAATAAATATATAATTAGGGTTAACAAATCATTTGTCGTAGTCCATCAAGGGGTCCTTGGCCTGAAAAAGACTGCACTGAATGGCTTTATGTCTCAATTGTCTCCCGGTGAACAATCTTACCCGTGAGTCTAAATTGAAAGCTGTTTTCTTCAGGTCTTGCAAGGCTCTCTGCATGAACTCGAATGCATGACAGTCAACACATGGCCGGCCTATTGAACAAAAATGTAAAAACTATTAATAAAAGCTATAACAGTATATAAATGTTGCTAAAATAACACTGTATCTTATCATGCAGAACACCAAAGCCTATCCAAGGACTACATGTTATAATGACATATGCAATGATACATTCTTGTTGTGCACACGTCTATAAAAGCATGCAGTCTTACTCTCAGCGGGAATGACCGTCCCTGATTCCTCGGCCTGAACGGGTTTGAAACAGAGGAGCTGGGTCAGTACCAGCAGCATCACCGTCGCCAGAGCTCCGCTTGACCTCATACTGTCGCGCAGCATCACCGTACACACAAAACCTGCAAAATCACAACACAGACACAGATACAGGAGGAGGAGCAATGCGCTAATATTCAGTCATTTAACAGACGCCTTTTATAACTAGGCCTTATATAAGACAATCCAACAAAAGCGCAAATAAGATACTGTCGAGCATCATATGTGTGCTTTATTTTAGCTTTGTCTTTGTACAGCTAAAATATGGTCATTTCCAAAAAATACAGATCCCACTCATGTACTAGATATAATTAAAGCGGAACCGAGCTAATTTGCATTACCTGTAGTCTCTGATAAAGACAGTAGTACCGTTAGTCAAACCACCGCCCTCCTATTCAGCACGCAGTTTCGTTGCAGAATGTCGATTGCGTTTTTGAGGTCTATTGTCCTTCGCGGAGCACCGTAGGATGGAGTCCAAAATATCTTTACGCCCAGGCAACGTTTTTATCTCTGATTGGCTACCGCAGGTCACATGGCTTCCAGCCTTACTCTTTTTAAATGTAGTAATGTATGTTTAGATTTTTATTACTACTTGAAAACAGCTTTTTAACACATTTTATTAGATGTTTCAATAACATTTTTGATAGATAGATAGATAGATAGATAGATAGATAGATAGATAGATAGATAGATAGATAGATAGATAGATAGATAGATAGATAGATAGATAGATAGGCTTTTTTGTTAAACAAAATACTAAGATTGAATTGCAACTCAAAGAAGAGGATGTTTTATTTTTTATATTGTTGACTTAAACATTTGGTATATAATGAATTTACTAATTATATAGAAACTTTTTCATTCACAAATGTAAAAGGGCAGTGAAAAAAACTGATTTTAAAAATAGAAATAGGTCACTACCTGTATACATTAAAAGAAACAAGGTAAAAAAAAACCCTGTAAATTATTTTAAAGCCTTAAATCTATCAATTGAATAATTTGTAACTATTTTTATGGACATGGGAGTTTCTTACTGCTTTTCCTATTTTATTATTTTTTAAATTGTCTTTGTTTATTATTATACTTATTTTGATGTAATTTATGTTATTGCCCTTGTATGTTCGTTGTTATAAAGATTCCAACAAAAACGAAAAAAAGATAGATCTGTTCTGTTTTTGATCAATGTATTCTATTGGCTTAAGCGTATATTTTTTGAACAAATTTCACATTCATAAATGCATGGTTACTAATACAAAAATGGAAACTAATGAAGATCAGAATAAGAAACAAAAATTAAATTAGTCATAAAAGCAAAATGCCCTAATTTGGATTTCAGAAATAAATAAATAAATTAGCATGCATTTCATTATTATTAATCATCAACTACAAATAAAAAAACAAGTTAAAAAAACACATATGCCAAGAGATTATAGCCAAGTGTTCATACATTGCCAGCGCCAAAATAAAATAAAATAAAAACGAGATAAATAGAAAAATGTACATAAATCACTTAAAACTCAGATAACATACTGACCATATGTTTTTGTAAAAGTTTCTCTCTGGCTGTGGTCACACGGGTCCTAGCGCGCATTGGTGCGTGTGTGTGTTTTCTTAGGTAGCCTGTTAAAATGCCCGATCTCATTATTCGTCTTTTTCCAAGATGGCGTCGATGAGGGAGAGCGACACCGGCCTGTGGCTCCACAACAAACTAGGATCGACAGACGAGCTGTGGACACCTTCGAGCATCGCTTCTCTACTCACCGTGTCGGTCATCGACAACATACGGCTGTGTTTCTCCAGTCTGTCGCCTCCGGTGAAGCTGAAACTCTTGCTGGGGATGCTGCACCTCCCGCGCAGGACCGTGGATGAGGTGCGACTCGTTGCCTCTGCTGCTGCTGCTGCACATAAACTCTCCTCACTTCCGAGCCTGGCATGCTTTATTGGGGTGGCGTGTTGTTTATTAGCAGTAGTTGTGTGACATGTTGCTGACACGTATGTGTTGCATGTGTAATAACATGGCTTCCAGCATGAGACCCCTGCAGCTGCTATCTCCAGCACAGCTCAGCTCAGTCTTCATCCTCTGGGCTTGAGCTAACTCGATAGCCTCCTTTATGTAAACATGCTGTCAACTTTTGGAGTGTTATTGCCGTGTTGTTTTAATGGAGCTTATATATTGTGCTTCGAAAACGTAGCATGGTAACTATAGTTTCCACCAAAATGCCACAGTTAACGTTAGTGCAGTCATTGTTAGTTCTGTAAAACTGTGGTAACTTTGCATAAACTACTAAAAAATGTACAGTAGTTTTTCACGGAAACTGTTTTTGCGGTGCTTTATTGGCATGTTTGTTTTACATACAGTATTGCCAAAGCATTATTAGTAATGCCAAAAAAGCAATATTCGATATTACAATAAAATAGTATTAAAATAAGGTGATAAGTAATTATTAAAATCTAAATATTTTATCTAAACAAACAACAACGAAAATCTGTCAAATATGTAACTTATGTGTATAGTCTTTTATTGTATCCATTGATTTGATCACTTTCTGAAGAAACAAATCCGTCTTTACTCGAACAAAAACACATTCATATATGCTGCGGGCAGAACTTTGTTTTTTGTGGCCTGTATAAAGAGTTTTACTTTCCCTAACAAAATACAAAAAATAGGAAATCATGTTTGCAGTGATTCTAAAGCTAAACTTGAAAATACTGTCTGTGATGTTGTTTTAGTGAGTTTCATTTGCTAACATATTTATTGGCTTTTATGGGCAAATGCATGGAGTGATAAAGCAAGCTTCCATTTACATTTTCCAACTTAATAAATTGAAAAAAAAAAAATTGGATTTATGGTAAAAAAAATATATATATATTTAAGGTTTCCTTCAAATGTGTTCCGCTATTTTAATCCATTGTTTCATTAAATTAGTCTGGAATCCTGTCTTGATTCTCTCTGTGTGTTTTGCCTCAGGGCACTAAGAAGGAAGGAAATATACAATTAAATTAATGTCTTTATTGTTCCCTTATATTCCAGATGAAGGAGGCTCTGTCAGAGATCATTCAGCTGGCCACTGTGGACTCTGAGCCGTGGGTGCTAATGGTGGCCGACATCCTGAAATCATTTCCAGAGACCGGCTCACTAAACCTGGACCTGGAGGAGCAGAACCCTAATGTGCAGGACATACTTGGAGAGCTGCGTGAGAAAGGTTTGTCTGAAATCAATGATTGCGGTATTAGAAGAGGGTCAAAGGCTTAATATTTGTCTTTTCTGGTTGCTGATGTTTTCACATAAAAAAAAACAGAACTACACACAAGATTTGTTCTTGTCTAGGTCCAGATATATCTCTAGCCTTGAGAATTTTGGTTACATATTAGGGAATAGGGATGCACATTTTGGTTAGTTTGACAGCTCATTGTAAATAGACCTATGTGTGTCAGACAGACGACTTTGATGGGTGCACTGTCTGTCTCACCATGTGTGTCATGTTTTAAAGACAGTCTGTCTAGTTAAAAATTAAGTTGTGTTCTGAGCACTATATTACTGCCCTGGACTAAAAATCACCTTGTACTCTTTTTATTAACTGACTGCAAAGGGCTGTCCAAAATTCCTTTGTTACCAATAGCAATATTAAAACTGCAATATTTATATCTTAAAATCAATGTTTTTTTGATTGATCATTGCCCATTATTATTACTCTATATTAATGTACCGATAAGTGACCAAATCTAAATAGACTCTACACTTATTGTGGTTGTCTGGGATTGTTTGTTTGGGTTCTTGTTGGCTTTTGAGAGCTAGCTTAGCCTTTGATGACTATTCTCACGGAACTGTCACTTGTAAGTGCATATGCGCTTTTGTAAGAAAGGATCTGCTGAGACTTACTGTTGATGTTTGCACCTTTGTCCAGTAATTGAATGTGAAGCTTCATCCATGTTGCCTCTGGAGTGTCAGTATCTGAACAAGAGTGCTTTGACTACGCTGGTGGGGCCACTCACTCCACCCATCAAGCACTTCCAGCTCAAGAGGAAACCCAAGAGTGCTACGCTCAGAGCTGAGCTGCTTCAGAAATGTAAGTGTGTTTATGAATTCTTTGTGCCAGAACAACTGTGTTTTTCTTTTAAAGTACGGATTCATTCAAGTCTTTTAAAATGAGTTTATCATACTGTTTGTGTGATGATTGTCATGTTTGTTGTCACTGTTTATTATTCATTATATTTGTTTTAAAGCCACAGAGACTGCCCAGCAGTTAAAGAAAACTGCAGGAGTGCCATTCCACTCCAAAGGAAGAGGTCTAGTGAAGAAGATTGACACCACAAGTAAGATTTATATGTATACACAGTGGCCCCAAAAAGTATTTGGATTGGGGGGGGGGGGGGGTGTATGAATGTCATAGCATCAGATAGCAATAACATCAAAAGTTAGGTCATAGGTTTGATATCTTTTTCCATTAGTAGAAGATGTCCATCGATAAAATGATGATTTTGAGGACTTCATGACATCCACTAAAATAGAACTAGTTGGTTAAAAGTTGTATTTTTTAAATTTAGTTTTGCATTACTGTTCAAAAGTTTTGGGTAATTTTTTCAAAGAAACTAAAACTTTTATTCAGCAGAAACAACTTAAACTAATCAAAAGTAACAGTAAAGACATTTCTAAAGTAAAATAAATTCTGTTGTGCTGAACTTTCTATTCATCAAAGAATCCTGTAAAACATTATCAAAGTTTCCACAAAAATAGTAATCAGCACAACTGTTTTTAACATTGATATTAATACAAAATATTACTTTGGCACTACATCAGCATATTAGAATGATTTATGGATCTTATGACTCTGAAGACTGGAGTAATGTCTGCTGAATATTTAGTTTTATAAATAGAGGAACAACTTATGTTTTAAAAAAACATATTTTAAGGACTGTTTTATTTATAAAAATATTTTACAATAATACTGTGTTTTTTTAATCAAAATAAATGCAGCATTGCTGAGCATAAGAAACTTACCGAACCCAATCTTTTGAGCAGTAGTGTACATATGTTCTCTTAACAACCCACAAGATTTCTAATAAGGATTGTCTGTCATCTTTCAGCGCCTCTGAAGGGCATTCCCAAAGCACCATTCCGCAGCCCTACCACCCCAAGCATGTTCAGCCCTCCCAGCAACAGAACCCCTATCGCCCCTGCCCGCACACCCCTGCGCAAGGAACGGGGAGTCAAGGTAACTGTCCGGCAATGCCCAGTTATGAAATCACTAAAAAACATGGGTAAATATAATACAATTTATCCTTTACTAAATGGTTAAGAGCAAATAGTTGTCACCGGTGATACATGGATTTATAAATCGTGAATGGAATTTTACCTTCTTAGTATGGATGTCATCTCTCTGCTTTATACTGTCAGGTTATGTGATTGTGAGTTTTCTTGCAGTTGTTGGATATATCCGAGTTGGATATGGTAGGAGCTGGCAGAGAAGCTAAGAGGAGAAGAAAGACTTTGGGTAAGTTTAAGAAGATTGTTTAGTTACGTAGACCCTGCACCTTTGAACTGACTGACTTAAAGGCCAGCCCACTCTCCTCTGTGCAGTACATTTTAGTTATAATGTTTTTTTGGCCTTGTTCAGACACAGAAGCTGGAGAGAAGGCAGCCAAAGAAGAGGCGGTGGTGGAAAACGCAACACCAGACTATGCAGCAGGCCTGGTGTCCACACAGGTAGTTTTGGTAATCTTTTTAGCCATATGATGAATGCTTTAAATGTAAGTCAGAACAAAACTCAAATGGATTTCTCTGCTCTTTTAAACAGAAACTTGGGGCGCTAAACAATGAGAGCACCCTACCATCAACCAGCTACCTTCCCGCCACCCCCAGCATGGTTCCTTCCTCGTCTTATATTCCCAGCTCAGAAACACAGCCAGGTGAGCCACTGAAAGATGCAGGATGGGATGAATGCAAAGAAATTATCTACAGTAGAAAATGTATTAATAAGACACAACAAATAATCACATATTAACAGGAAGCCAAGCTAAATGTGAGCTCAAAGTCTTCTCAACCCTAATTTTTTGTCTTCATATTTAGCAAATGCGGGTGGTTCAGGGCGTGAAACTACAAACCGGCAGTCAGAGGAGTCGACCGCCCCAAGTGCCGCTTCTGCTTCATTACCCGGCCAGTTTAAACAGCGGCCGCCCATGTATAATGCCAGCACTGCCAGTCCCACGGCCCCCACCTCACCCACTACGCCAACCAGCACGCCCACCAACAATGCCCCGCCCCCCGCCGCCACAGCAGCACAGCCAGACATGTCCACGCAGCCGCCCACCACTGCAGCCCAGCCTGCACCCACGCCAGCACCCCCACAAACCCAACCGAAAAAGAACCTGTCGCTCACGGTAAAAAACCTCTCTGGTTCATGGATATGATAATGATATTTTACTGGACTGTTCTGCTTTCTTTAAATGTTAGTAGACAGTGCCTTTATTTGGAAATTAATAGTTCATTAATAGTTGTTTTGAGAAAATTGTAGAATTGCAGAAGAATTGTAGAATTGTAATTTTTTTGCCCTTAATATAGGCTTTGATCCTGAGAATGACAATGAATTTGACATTCAAAAGTTAGGGTTTATGCAAAAAAAAAATTTGAAAGAAGTCTCTCATGCTTATCAAGACTGCTTTTAATTGGGTGATAATACAGTAAAAACAGTAATATTGTGAAATATTATTTGAATTTAAAATAACCGTTTTCCCTTAAAATATTTTTAAGTCACTTATTCCTGTGAAAGCGAAGCTGAATTCTCAATCAGTGTCACATTATCCTTCAGAAAACATTCTGATATGCTGATTTGGTTCTCAATAATTTTTCTTAATCTTAAAAACAGTTGTGCTACTTTTTATATATATTTTAATATTTTACAGTATATTTTCGTATTTTTATGGTGATACTTTTTTTCTCAGATTGTTTTGATGAATAGAAAGAACAGCATTTTTTAAAATAAAATTATTTTGTTATTAATGTCTTTAGTGTCAATTGTGATCAATTTAATGCATCCTTGCTGAATAGAAGTATTCATTTTAGTCATAGTAACCTCAAACTTTGGAATGATAGTGTACAGTCTATGAAGTTTAATTTTTATCTTGCATGTTTGGTTCCCCACAGAGAGAACAGATGTATGCTGCGCAGGAAATGTTCAAGACTGCAAACAAAGTTACACGGCCCGAAAAAGCCCTCATCCTGGGCTTCATGGCAGGATCTCGAGGTATTACGGGTTTGATTTTACCTGATTTTTATTTCTTTCTTTTAACTTACTGTACCTCTATTTTCTAAATGACCCTGCTAATGTTTGTCTGTCTCTTCCTCCCAACAGAAAACCCCTGTCCAGAGCAGGGTGACATCATTCAGATCAAACTGAGCGAGCACACAGAAGTACTGCCTAAAGCGGACGGAACCGGCAGCACCACCATGCTGGTGGACACAGTGTTTGAGATGAACTACTCTACTGGGCAATGGACCCGCCTCAAGAAATACAAACCCATAACCAATGTCTCCTGAGGAGGACGGGTTAACAAACACACGCACACTTGCTCAGCGCATTTACATAGACGCATATGTATACATTCACACACCCCTCTTCAACGGCAACTGAGGAGTGCTTTAAAATACAAATTTCATGTACATGCGCTGTACATATTTACGGGCCAAATTCTGAGGTGTATTGGGAATATGCGCTAGTGAATTTCTGAATGTTGGTTTCAGACAGTTGAAACGGACTTCCTGTGTGGTTGACCTCATGTCCTATCTCTGTTCCTGCGTTGCCAAAGACAGGAACCTCTTATAAGACAGCTGTTTTCTTTATCTTTCTGTTAATGTTTGTATCGTCTCTCATTTTTAGGCCCATTTCAGATTTCGTAGTGTCTGGGAAATGAGGTGAAATTGAGTTTGTCTTAACCTACTTTTGATTGACACGTTATTAAGAGATCTTAAAAGGGTACAAACATACTATTACAGTGTCCTATCAACAAAACAAAACAAAAAAATCTGTCCATGTGTTTTCACACTGAGAATGTTTAAAATGTTTTCAAGTTCCTCCTTGGACTGAAAAAAAAGAAATGAAAACAATAAACAGTGTAAAACAGGTTATTTTCTGTTTAGTACTCTTCAAGAACCTTATTTTTTTTTTAAAGGAGGAAATAAATGAAAACGTGTCCAGTTTTGAATGAGTCGTTTGCTGAAGCTTTAGTGTAAATAATGTTGATTTATATTGCACTGCACAACCACAATTGAATCACTGCCTTTCTAACAACCTTCTAGTTGTTGCTAGTTGCTATTTTCACATTTTATCTGTGCAAAAGTCTGAGACACAAATTTTGAACAGATGTTAATGACATGGGTGGTGATGTATAAATTCTGAAACTAGTCATCTTTGGTACAAAACAGTTTTTCTGAAGACAGTTTTAGGTTACATTCAATATGCAATAGCAATAACAGTAGCTATGTATTTTTTTAATCGAGTAAAAATGTGTTTGACTGTCTCACTTTGACTACTACTAATGACAGGGTCTTACAAGAACACTTTACAATATAAAAATACCCTAATGACAACATTCAGCACATCTGCTGCAGTTTCATTTTCGTTTGGCTGAAATCAGGTAGGATGCAAATGACTAGTTAAAAAAGCCCTAAAGCATTTTTCTCTTGTTCATATTTGTTAATAGATCTGCTTGTATAGATCTGCTAAAATGATTACACTATTTTGCAAGTCATGTCTATATACTGACTAAAAACAGACCATATCTTTCTAACCGCTTCTTAAAGGGATAGTTCACCCAAAAACAATTTCTGCCATCATTTACTCATGTCGATTCAAATATTTATGACTTACTTTCTGCTGTGGAACACAGAAGATATTTTGAGTAAAGTTTTTTTTTTGTCCATTCAATGGGCACCAAAACTGTTTGGTTACCAGCATTCTTCAAAATACCTTTTGTGTTTCGCAGTAGAAAGTTCTACATGTTTGGAACAATATGAGAGTGAGTACATGATGACTGAATTTTTGGGTAACTATCCCAGTTGAAATCAGCTGGATGAAGCAGTGTTGGTTGAGATTGTCTATTTACATTCTACATCATGCCTAGTTCCCACATTTCCCCCAGTGTCTTCAGTGCTTAAGCCACTCCAGGATAGACCCAGCCTCCAAAAGCCTTTTCCAGGTAGAGCGCCACAGCCAAAGGCAGATGGGCTTGAAGCTTCCCAGCCACCACCTGAATGCACAAAGGCAATCGTTCCTTACTCAAACCCAGTGGACACTGGGTCACCGGCAGGCCTAAGATGTTCAGGATCCCTAGAAATGGGTGAAATGGTTATTTTCTTTACTCCATATACTACTGTTACACACTTTTGTTAATGATTAGCCTTTGCTGCAACTATACTGATTTTAAACTTAAATCTCTATTAAAAGTCTATTCCTGTTTGACCACTCTTATAATGGCTCCTGATATGTTTAGTAACTTCTAATTGCAAATCCACTAAAACAACTGCTTAAACAATTGTTACCTGTGTAAGCGATGTTGTATGGAGTAAAAAGGGGATGGTGGTGTTTGGGTGTGAGTAGAGGATGAGGGGGTACAGCAGCACTCCATCTGTCCCCAGCAGATCCTCCATCTCTTTCTGCAGTTCTTCCTTTTGTTTCAGGAAGAACTGAGATGGCTTAGAGCTATGAGAACTCTCCATCAGAGCCAAACCTGAAATCAGCCACAAGAGAAAAACATGTCCAACATTAAGTCTCCTCCAGGTTGTTAGTTTGAAAGATATTTTACGGACAAGAACAAAACATAATTATCCCAATAACTCTGCACAACCACAGTTAAAACATGACTGTTTCCCAAAAACTGTAAAGTATATACATCAGTCAGAATCATTAAATTAAAACTAAAACCATAAAAACATGTTAGAACTGAAATGGAGTAAAATATAAAAAACTTTACATAATTTTCAGCATTTCATATTTTTATTTAGTTTAACTTAATGTACTAAAATAACTAAAACTGAAACCTAAAATTAGTTTAAAATAAACTAAAGCAAATTAATAAAAATGAAAATCTTTCAAATTAAATGAAACACTGGAAATATAAAAATAAAAGCTAATTCAAAATACAGATAAAACTATAGTACTATTTCTATGAAATACTAAAATAATACGGGTTTGAGTTTACCAATAGCAGCCACAGTGTGTTCAGATCTTCCAAAAATCCTCTTTATCAGCTCCCAAAAAGGCCACACAGAGCCTCCATCTGTCATTAGCTCAACAAAAGGCTGTGGAGGCTGGAATAAACTTTTACCATTTTTGTTGTTATAAGCAGTTGTGGTTGCTACAAACTTTTCAATCTTTAACAATGTCAAGGCAACTTCAGGTAGGCCTACTACACCTTGCCGTCTTTGTTAGGTAGAGCCAAGAATGTGTCCCAGATCTGAAAAGAGTATTTGAGTTGAGGAAAACTAACTTCCTTAACCGTAACTCCCAGATCTGCCTCTAAGCGCGCAGCCACCTGTGATCAGAAACAACAAAAAATGTTGTGCTTTGCATATATTCAACAATACATCTGATTACAGAAGTATTCATTTATATTATGCATGTATTATATGTTTTCTCACCCTTTTCTGAGCTTGAACGAGCTGGGTATCTACTGGAGATGTCAGTGGAGATCCACCATCATCTACTACAGTGAAGAAACGTAACTTTTTCAGATCCACCTCTTCAGAGAGGGAAAGCCTAGAACATATATACTTGGTGTCAGAACTGACTTGCAGAAAAATTATATTTGTGTTATCTGGTTTATATCTTTGTCAGATGTACTTGTCTGCAGTGGGTCCAGCCATAATCTTCAGAAGAGGAAGCAGGTCTTCAGCGTAGCGACATATTGGACCAGAACCCAAGTAGTCATTTTGGAGACCAGTGCATGAAGGAAACTGACCGTCATTTGACACCACATCTGAAAGGAAATAAAACTCACTCTCTTTATGATATATACCTATTTTTTCCCTACTAACAGAAATATTGTGTTTTTTTCTGATCATTCCTACAGCAAAATGCATACCTTTTGAAGGTTTATGGCCGAATATCCCATTGAAAAAACATGGCATGCGGATACTTCCTCCAATGTCAGAGCCGATGCCTATCACAGATGCACCACCACCGATGATGCTTCCCTCTCCACCTACCAGAGAAAGAATTAGTGTTTATTACAATAATATAGTTTGTTTTATCAACCTTTCATGTCGTTGTAAACCTGAAAATCAGTGCGAAATCATGGAAATCATTGAAACAGTGACTAATGCAGCATAATTTTTGCACAGCCAATTTATATAAGGTTTATGAAAAGCTATTTTTCTTATTTTTTTTTTAGCAAGACCTGAGCTTCCTCCACACATCCTCTCGAGGTCATAAGGGTTACTGGTGATCCCATAGAGGTGGTTGTTGGACACCATCCACATGCAAAGCTCACTAGTGTTGGTGACACCCAGAGGAATTGCTCCAGCTCTCTTCAACAGAGCCACAACTTACAAATCAAATCAGTTAATATTCAGTATTACAACAGAACACAGAAAAACACAGAATTACTGGTTCTTTTAGTCTAGTTCAGTCTGCAGTGGTGAATCTGTAAGTGTAGTGATGTTGTTTTAGGACTTATAAGCACTTACTTTATCAAAGGCCCGTTAAACATTGTTCAATACATTTTGCCCTGCCTGTAGTCTAAAATGTTATCACTGGCTTTGGATACTAAGAAGTTTTAGTAAGTTTAGTAAATATGTTCTTATATGATTCATATCTCATGAAAATAGTTCCTTGTGGGCATTTTTGGTTCCATGAAAAACCTTTAACATCCATAGAACATTTCCATACCACAAAAAGTTCTTTACAAAAATAAAAGCTAATTCAAAATACAGATAAAATTATAGTACTATTTCTATGAAATACTAAAATAATACGGGTTTGAGTTTTACACGGGTGTAGACGCAACACTAGGGTCAATGAGGGACAATGGGATGAGAAAATCCAAGTTAATACTTTGATCTAAGGAGGATCCCTTTCTAGTCAGATCTACAACACAGTGATGTGTATCTGGTTTAACACAAGTGTTTGTAAAATATTTAGGCCTTTTGTCTACACACATCTTAACATAAATGATTTTATCATCATCCAAAATGAATAATCCTTTTAACTGTCCCATTGTGCAATAATTCTGTAAGCAGAATTGTTCTATAAACTGACATTTAAACAAAAATGTTTCCTTCCTAATCCTTGTAATATTTGTGATGGTTGGTTAGTTAAAAAGTCATAAAACAGCATAGCACTAATTGTTTATTAATTGGGCAACACTTTACAATAAGGTCCCATTATAGTCAGTTACTGCATTAACTAACAATGAGTATACATTTGTTGCATTCATATTTGTTAACGAGTTAATAAAAATACAACTGTTCATTGTTATCTAATGTTAGCGCAAGTACATTTTAATAATATATTATATACTGAAATTAACACTAACCAAGATTACTAAATACTTTAGAATTGTTTTTCATTGTTATTTTTCATTATCATTGTTATAGCTAATACAGTTAACTAAAGTTAACAAATGGAACTTTTTTTGTAAAGTGTTATTGTCTTTATCTGATATTTATAGTGTTATTTATTATATTCTTCCATAGTTAATGAATGTTTTTATATATATAAAAATTATATGTAATATAGTATCATATAAAAAAGACAAACATGTTTTTATTCACATGGGGGAAAATCACACTATGCATTCTTCATGACTGATTACATTCTAGTTTTTCCCTCTCATATGCAAAAATATCTAAGAAAAGTGCAATGAAACTGATATTGTTTCAGTCATGGCTTCCCCCAGCAGTCAACTGACTGAAGATCTAGAGTATTATTTGTTCCAGAGTATTATTTGTCTAAAGAAGTACTCTTTCTTCTGGTATGTCCAGAGCCACATAATAAACAAACATTTCTTCCAGCTGATTAGAAAGTCTTAACAAATGGTCCCAACAACAAATGTTGTGTTAACCTTCTTCATGGCATAATATAAAACAGATTTGTATCAAACACATCCATAGAAGAGGAATACTTAATCTGTGCCATATAAAAAATATATATGGGAGGAGCTATGAAACTGATGCTTGATAGCTGGATGGAAACTTTCAGTGAAATGAAACCAACCATCTGCAAACAGAAAACCAATAATCTAATCTAACCTTATTATTATTTATTTAAATATTTAAAAGGGTAAAAGCAATGGCAGAATCTCCAAAACCACGAGGGAAAGGGAGTTCGGATTTATCTCCATGTAAGTCCCTTGCAAAAATCCTTGTAAAATAACTGATTATGGACTTGAAATATTTTTTAAAGTGAAAATGCATGTGAAGAAATGCATTTGATACACTCTTCTTTTCAGCCCTGAAATCCCTTCTTTTCAGCCCTGACTGAGAAGCTCCAGTGTTACATCTGTCTGGATGTGTTCATAGATACAGTCTCCACTCCACGTGGGCACAACTTCTGTAAGATCTGTCTGAACAAATGCTGGGACAACAGGCACGACTGCAACTGCCCAATGTGTAAAGAATCATTCAACCAAAAGCCTAAGCTCAAGGTCAATACAACACTCAGAGAGATTGTAGATCACTACAAAAAGAAAAATCATCTGAAAATGCCTGCGGTGTTATGTGATATCTGTACAGAGATAAAACAGAAAGCCCTGAAGTCGTGCCCTGCGTGTCAGAGCTCTTTCTGTGAGACTCACCTGGAACGTCATTTGAGGGTTCCAGGTTTAATACAACACAGAATCTCCAGGGTCATTTGTGTCAGAAACATGACAGACCTCTGGACTTGTTCTGCAGAGATGATCAGTCATGTGTGTGTGTGATCTGCACTGTGACCGAACACAAGACTCACAACAATGTTCCTGTAGAGCAGGAGAGAAAAGAGAAAAAGGTAGGAAATACCAACATGAAAACATTTTAAAATTTGTACAAAAAAAGATGTGCAGTCCCTTAGTTTATTTTTTATGTAATCTTCGATATATATATCATCTGACATTTTTTGTCAAAATTGAGTTATTCACATACTCTTATTCTGTGACAACTTATTTACATTGTGTTTTTTTTTTATGTTTAGTTTTTTTTAAAGTTTTGTACATTTTAGGACTTTTTATTTAGAAAACAAAAAGGTTCCATCTACAAAGTCGAACTCTAACTTGGTTCTATAAGGTTCTATCTGTGAATCAGCCAATCAGCACTTCGAATGCACGCCAGAGGACCAATCAGGATCAACGTTCTTTGTCATGTCGCCGGACTGCTCCATAACAGCAGGAAAGATTAAACAACAATAATTACGTGTCTGCAAAATCAATAAGTGCAAATCACATTTTTTCCACAAAGTGGCACTGTTTAAAACAGAATGATGACGTAATTTTTTCACTCATAATTAGCGCAAAAACGTATTAATATCATCTGCAAAAATTGAACTGGCTTGAATGGCCTTACTGCAGAGCAATTACTGTACATACCGAAATATAAGTGTCACTGTGGTTTGATGGTGGATGTGGTGAATAGCGATCAAAATGTTGTTTTTGGAGATGCTGAAAACGATAGTTTTGAGAATATATTGAGATCGTGAATATGAGGGAAATGGCTCTGGCGATGGCAGGCAGTGATGGTAAAATCATCTGTTCAACTCGAACCCTTCGAAGTTCCAAAAGGTAAAGAAGTATGCTAATTTTATTCTTTTTTTATTATTATTATTATTAGTTTTAGTTGTTCTTAAAATATCAGGAGAGTTTGCTATGCAGCAAACGGGCTCATTTTACACCTCCCCTAGAGTTAAACAGATGAGTTTTACCGTTTTTGAATCCATTCAGCCGATCTCCGGGTCTGGAGGTAGCACTTTTAGCTTAGCTTAGCATAGATCATTGAATCTGATTAGACCATTAGCATCTTGCTCAAACGTGTCCAAAGAGTTTCGATATTTTTCATATTTAAAGATTGCGTCTTCTGTAGTTACATCGTGCACTAAGACCGACGAAAAATTAAAAGTTGCGATTTTCTAGGCTGATATGGCTAGGAACTATACTCTCATTCTGGCGTAATAATCAAGGAACTTTGCTGCCGTACCATGGGTGCAGCAGGCGCAGTGATATTAGTATTATCTGGGGACCAAGCGTGATTTTGAAAGTAGTCCCCAGCTAGGTAACTAGTTCTGATATAGCTGGGGACTACTTTCAAAATCACGCTTGGTCCCCAGATAATACTAATCCCGTGCGAATAGATGGGAAACTCTGTGGTTTGTAAGTCTCTTTCAAATTTCGAAAACTTTATTTTAGAATAATTTGGAATATATTTTTATGCAGTTTGATTCATTTCAGACGGTTTGTTTAATCTTTGTACAATATGAGAAAAAGTGCAAAAAAAATAAATAAATCCAGAGCATGTAATTTTAGTTTGGTAATTATGCATTTATTATTAATTTATTATTTATTTATTAATAACTATTTTAGTCTATTCTACCAGATTATACTGCCAAACAAAGTAAAATAAACGTTCACCATAGGCAGCATGTTAATTCTGACCCTGCAGTCTAGCACAAACTCCAGAAGTCATTTTCTACAATAAGAAAGATGTTCATGTTGTTATCTCAGAACCTGAGCCAGCAATCTCCCCCTACTCTAAATTGACCTTTTGCAAATACCCACCCCCCTTAGTTACTATTGCTATGTCTGACAAACCATGGCACTTTTATACCACACATCATGTTCTCACGCATTGAAAAATAGATCACAGAGCAAAGAGGACACTGACAGACAAGACAGAGCTGGTTACTTTTAGTATGAAACAAAGTCTCAGTGTTCAAATTTTGTCATTTTTTAAAAGAAGTTCAAACAACAAATACTGTTTTGTGGCTCTTTAACATGTAGTGACAGATCGCTGTAGCGCCTCAGTTCAAGCGGCACATGAACCGATCATCTCTTCATCTTTACTAGTCATAGCACGAAATAAACATGAATGAACATCAGAAGGTATCTTGTTTCAACCATGAAAAGATGCCAATACACACCATTTTTCAAGTTCAAGTCCACCAACGTTAATTTACTCTCCTGTCTGGTTTGTTTTTCAGCATTATAATATGTCAGACTGCCTGTTAATCAAACTCCCGGTGAATGGGTCAATTGAGCAGCCAATATTGGGCAAAGTACAGAAATAACTGGGGTTAAAGAAATGCCTGCAGTTAATGCCACGTGCTGCACTTTTCACACGTCTCTTTAAATAGATTTTTAATGATATAAAGTATTTTTGTCTTTTGGAGCGACCACTCATCATGTGGTGCAACCAATAATAGCAATAACTATATTAAAATTAAAATAAAATATCTAATTTATGTGGTTGAAATAGGAATCACTGCTACAGTATGCTTAAGTGAATGGTATTTTTTAAAACATTTTTATCAGTTTTATGCAATTTGCAGGAAAAACAAGTCCGTTAACTACATTTAAGAAGGCAACTCTGAAATTATAGAACAAAAATAAGAGATCATTATTTACAAAAACTGAAATTAAATGCAAATACTTTGTTTCTAAACACTTTAATTACTGATAACATTTTTAAAAAATGTTAAGCATGTTAAGGAAATGATTTAATTTTAATATAAATCATCGTCGCACCACATGACATTTTTTAAGGCTATGGCCAATTCATCTAGATGAAAAAACACTAAAATCACTTAATTTAAATAAAATGAATTTATGTGTGCACAACATTCTTAATGTTTGAACAATTACAGTAAATATGATTATTTTTTGTATTTTAAAATTGGCCTGTCGAAAATCCTTATAAGTCAATGACCCATATATATATATATATATATATATATATATATAATATTTGATTTGTCAGATAGTTGCATTTCAAAAAGTATAGTTTTTTTCATGAATCTGACTAATCAGAAACACACTGAAAAAGAGAGAGCAGACAGCGTTGAGCTGTTCACAAGTCTGGTCCGCTCCATTGAGAGATGTCAGTCTGAGCTGCTGGAGGTGATGGAGCAGAAGCAGAAAGCAGCAGAGAATCAGGCAGAGGATCTGATTAAAGAGCTGGAGCAGGAAATCGCTGAACTCAAGAGGAGAAACAGTGAGCTGGAGCAGCTCTCTCACACTGAGGATCACCTGCACCTCCTACAGGTCAGTGTTTCCCTCTGCTCATGTCACAGGCTAACACTCAACATGCTGAGGGATTTCTCTCTCTCTCCTCCTTTAGATTTATCCGTCCTTGTGCAGCCCTTTAGACACCAAGATCTGGGCTGGGATCCGCATTAATACTTGTGTGAGTGTGGAGACTCTGAGAAGAGCTCTGACTCTAGATGAGAAACTCAGTCAAACAGGTAGTTTTACAGATTCTTATTTCACAGTTAATGGTTTAGTTAATCAGCAGATACAGAATGATCAAACTTCTTAGCACACATAAATCATCCACTTTAGGAAATCAGTTTTCAAAAAGGCAGTTTTTGTTGCAATTGTAATGTTGTTGCATACATTTTTTATTATTAAATGAGCACATGCACTCATCTAATCACATGCATCAAGCTTCAGAGTATTATTTCTTCTTTCTGTCAGGCTGCTCAATCCCAAATGCAAGCGTAGCATGTTGAAAAGCAAATTCAGTTCATAAATGTGTCTGAATGTAAATAAAGATCTGATTATCTTTTGTTATCATGTATGTCACAGTGTTGAAGAGAATACAGCAGTATGCAGGTACTGTGTTTGATCCTATTTACTTACATACACTTACAGTACCTTAAAGGAATAGTTCATCCAAATATGAAAATTTACAGACCCATAGGCCATCTAAGATGTAGATGAGTTTGTTTTTTCATCAGAACAGATTTGAAGAAAATGTAGCATTATATCACTTGCTCACCAATGGATCCTCTGCAGTTGATGAAGAAACAAAGTCATCTACATCTTGAATTGCATCATGGTGAGTACATTTTCAGCACATTTTCATTTTGGATGAACTATTCCTGAACTATATGATCTGATAAGGGACTTGCAGCATTCCAATTTTCCATTATTAGCTTTCGGTTATTCAAAATAAAATGCATAAAAATATTTTTGCTCTGATGCTGTGATCTAAATTTTCTCTTTCTCAGTGGATGTTACTCTGAATCCTGACACAGCTCACCCTGAACTGATCCTGTCTGAAGATAGAAAAAAGTGCAACATTGAGACATAAACCAATACTGCCCAGACAGTGACAAGAGGTTTGATAAATATATGATTGTCCTGGGAAACAAGGGCTTTTCATCTGGGAGGTTTTATTTTGAGGTCCAGGTTAAGGGAACGACTCAGTGGAGTTTAGGTGTGGCAAAAGAATCCATTAACAGGAAGGGAGCGCTCAACCTGTGTCCTGAAAATGGTAATTGGATTTTGTGGCAGAGAAATGCAAAAGAGTATAAAGCTTGTGAGTCTTCCCCTATCTCTCTCTCCTTGAACGTGAAGCCTCAGAAGGTGGGTGTGTTTGTGGATTATGAGGAAGGCTTGGTCTCCTTTTATGATGTGGAGTCCAGGTCTCATATCTACTCTTTCACTGGTCAGTCTTTCACTGACAAACTCTATCCTTATTTCAGCCCTTGGACTTATGGTGCAGGTAAAAATTCAGCACCACTGATCATCTCACCTGTTAATTATAATGAATGAAATATACCTAAATATGAAGTACCAGATTAAATTAATTTTTATAATCATGAATCTGAAATATATATGTGCTTTTCTTCAAATAATGAAAGTGTGTACATTCTTAATAACACATTCTTTTTTCACATGGGACAGTAAAAATGTTTTAAAAATTGGTATTTTATCCATGAAATACTTTTATTTAAACAAGTTTGCATTCAAAATCTGCAACACATGACTGTAAAACAAAGGTGATTTATTTACCTAAATTTGCCCTAGATAAATTTTCACAATGAAATGTGTGGACAAGGCTCAAGCACTGTATTGTATGAGACAGAGAGCAGCAGTATCTCTAGCTTAATCACTCTTTATTCTGGAGATAATTTTCATATTTATTTGAACATAATTTTCAGTTGTTTTTCAAATACATACAGCATCGCATTTTTAACTAAATATGCAAGCTTAAGAATGTGTGTATCCCTCTTGTAGATGAGACCCCCCCCCAAAAATTTTTTTTGTGAATTTAGTATTTTTTCATGTCATTACATTGTTTAGACCATATTTGTCATTGTAATCATATTTGAATTTGAAAACCCATAACATTTTCCTGTAATTTTGCTTGATGACAAACAATTTGAAAATTATTCAGATTTAAATGACAATTACAAAATATAATCATATTTCCATAAGGATGTAAAATTTTTCACTAAATTAAATTTAGCCATCTTTAAAGACCTAGGAGAGGGAGTGGTGATGGTGAAACGTCCAATCATTTAGTATCTCTATAAAGCCCTGAATGTGCTCTGTACAGGACATTCAGACTTACAACTGTGACATGTGAGGTCTCAGAGAAATTCACTGAAATAGAATGTCCACTACAGAGACAAAAACTCCATAGCTGGGTCTCAGGAGGATATATCCCTCAGATCTATCAGCCTCACATTTTAATTTTAGGTAATTTTGCTCTTAATCTTGTGCCACTAGATGGAAGCATATGAGCGGTTTCTTCACGGCATACAACCACAACACACACGATACACAGTCCTTCATGTTCTGCTGCATGCAACTCAACACCCATTAGGGGCAACAGGAGCAATTTAATGAGCTGTGTGCTCTCAAGCATGAACTCATTTATTCAAGAGGCCAGATGTGTGCTTTATTTACCATGAGATATTATATTCTTGCACCATCAAATTCAGCTCACAACCTTTATGAGTCAAAACGTCATGACGTAGCTAAAGGGTGACAGAAACATCATGTTTTTAAATAAAAAAAATTAATATATATTTAATAAATTATATTAGACTATTGTTTATCCACAAATGGGCGTCACACATTTTGGACACAAGGGTGTCCAAAACAAAAGCACTTTTAAAGCTCATAAATAACTTAACAGTGACGGTCTTGCTCAATAATTCATACATCATAGATTTGATAGGTGTTGTCTTCGTATAAAGTTTCTCAGCACTGTAGGCCAGTTTGTCAATAAACATTACTGAAATGGCTACAGAATTATGTTGTTTAGTTTTGCACTGCAACGTTATAATCTCCGGTATGTGGGTTCTATCAAATATTGAGAAAAAAGTGCGCTATTTTAACTGTATTTCTCAACTGGCATCTTACAATAAGACATGGTCAAAAATAATAGGTTATATAGCCTATGAAATAATATGTGGGGGAAAATGCCTCCCTTAAGGACGGTGTAATTTTTTTCTGTGAAAAAAAAGTTAATGTGTTCAGAAAAGTTATCACACTTAGTGATAATGACATAAATTATAAACCAAGTATGAAAAATATCCAGTGTTTTCATGTTATATGTTAATTTGTACCAATTGGGGGGCGTTTTGCCCCCCACTATTAGGCTACAAAGCAATTTACTTTATGCATTTATAGCAAAATCAAATTACAGGCAGTTTTATCTTAAAATTTAAAGGACCATAATCAATCATTAAGAATTGCAAAATTATAATAGCCTATTTGAAAAAAAATTGTTAGCTGATGGTAACTGGCTAGCTACCTGATGTTAATTTGAGGTAGCTAATTTTTAAATATGAAGTCCAAATATTTTTATTCAACCAACTAGTTAGAATAAATTTGATGGAAATACAATTTTATGTTCAGAACAGAATAACTACAGTAATTGCCCATTGTCCCCTGGGGGCGTTTCATCCACAGACTATGATTGAGAAAAAATTATCATTCTGAAAATGTAATAATATTTTTCTTAAATAACACATACTCAATATCTACAGCCAGGACCTATTGTTCTCATATCATATAACAGTGATGGTGTACAAAATAAGATTTAAAACAAATGTGTCTTACTGCTGAAAGTAGATCATTTAGGCTACTGCAAAATTCATTCATTCATCGCTAGTGAAGTTTCATGGTGAAAACTTCTACATCACTCTTGTACTTTATGTAGTCCATAGTTACAAAAAAAAAAAAAAAACTTTTGGGGAAAAACATTAGGTGGGTATTTCCCCCCATTCTACCCTAAATAGCAACGTGACCTTATGTTTGGCAGAATATAAAATATTGGAAAAGCCCTTAATAAACAGTTAGAGGAACATGACCCTACTGTCATTATGTAGCCTATTAGCCTACTTTATTATAGATTTGCATATCATAAATAAGCCTAGGCTATATCGCAAAAGTCTATATTCTTCTGTCAAATGGATAAAATAATATTCGCACAACTAATATAATTTGTACAACTAAAAGCTAGCGAATAAGCCTTATTAAAAACTGTTTTTATAGCGAGCCAGCAGGTAAAATAGACTATTTTCAACTAATTGATTTTAAATTTTAACTTATTTGGTTAAAAGCGTGGCGCCCCGTCTGGTCATCTGTCAAACTGCGCAGGTGAGCCGCCGCCGGACCCGCCCAGGTGAGTCCTGACAATAACAACTCAAACTCAGTCTGCACACAATTCCTGCGATTTACGTACGCAGATGCCAGTAGGGGCTCCCCGTTTTAGTCGCTCTCAAAATGAAACACGAGGGTAACTGAGCAAACGCTTGCATCAGTTTAGGATATTTACAACGGACTGAAAACTGGAAGCTTGTGACTCGATAAGTTTGTGGAGAAGCGCAGGTAAGCATCGCGATAAACGGCACGGCGGCAAAATTATGATATTGATCGAAACAAGGTTGATTTAAATAATAAATAACGATAAAAACTGTGTTTCTCGACCGTGCGTATCGCCTCACTTCTCTCTGTATAATTGATCATCCGCAGTCCGTCTGTAGCGGAAGATGCCGCCGTGCATCATTTACACTTGTCCAACTTCACTAAAACATGCTCACCACTAAAGCAGGTAGTGATGATCAGAGGATTTAAATGTAACTGTTGTTAAGATCGATTCTCATGTCTTATTTGAAACAGGAATGTGATACGCTACTGAAAATGAGGCCAGACATCAGAATGGAGGAAGCGACGCACGAGACCTGAAGATCGGTCACGCGCTGATCGGGGATTGCGTGAATAGCCCCTTCTTAACTTGATCGAAAGGCGGACCCGCTGTTTTTTTCCTGTCAAACAATTACTTGAAACTGCAGTACTGCGTGAGCGTCATAGACATGTAAACGCTCGTGGTGGAATTTAGAGCGCGCGCGATAATGTCATCCCGGACCATCGTTATGGACCAGGATGACTTGGATCCGGAGGCTTCGGACTCTCTTTTGCACGGGATTCACGGAGCGCACCGGCCCAGGCCGTCCTCTTACCGGGCGCTGCGCAGCGCCGTGTCCAGCCTGGCGCGAATAGATGACTTTATCTGCGAGAAGATCGGCTCAGGTTTCTTCTCGGAGGTGTTCAAGGTAAATGTCATTTCTATCATGCCTTTTGTTTGTTTTTACACACTGCACGTGCTGCATTTCCACTGCATGTAAACAAATGCGTAATTTTGTAGATAGTTTGTTGGGTCATTTCTGTGTCATATATTTCATAGATATCCAAATATATTGACTAAAACACAGATTTATAGGATATTCGTTTGTGTTCACATAGTTTTAAAAGATTAAAACTTTAAAAACTTTCACTATTTTAGTTTAAGCAGCTGTAATTTTTTCCTTTTCACTTCTCAAACTCTTAACCTTGTATAATAGTAAACAAATATTAATAGCTGTAATATTTTCTAATATCAAAAGCAAGTTTTTGAAGCAAAACTTAATGCATTTGCACATCTCACTTTATTTTAATATCTTAATACAGTTACCAAAATCTGAATTATATGATCAAAAGGTGATTTAAAAATGTCTAAAGTCGTTTTATTGATGCCCTTAAGCTAACATAATCCCTCGGTGAGCAATGACTAATTTCCTGTCTTTATTTCCATTCGGTTGCATCCCATCCTGTTCATTTCTTGGCATTTGTTAATGGTTTTGCTTTAAGTGCCTAAGTTTGAGCAGAGCATATTTCTGATATACACCTGTATATAAATACGTTATTTAATAAACATTACAGAGCTCAAAAAGTGCTACACAACCAAAATAATCCTGTTATCGTCATTGTATATGATTCTATTACTGATTTTGGACAACTAACCATCTTTTCACTTTAAGCTGACTTGATTGTTTGTCATAATATGCCTCCAGGTTTTGTAGCTCTGCAGATTTATGATCTGTTTTACATTCTCAAAATGATTGATTGGACAGACCATCAATTTATGAACCTCTTGGCAAAAATTCTAATGATAGCAGCAGCAGTCATTCTGGCTCTTCCCTTCCTGTTAGAGAAAAGGGGTCGTGACCTGTGTAAGGACAGTAGGTCTGTGTTGGTGTGAAAGTGGATACCCGTTGACAAGGTGCGCAGGTGTGCTGGAAACTCTACTCCCGTGTTTGTGTGCGTGCATATGAGACAGAGACTGACAGAGAGAGAAGAGACCTAATTAGCCATGCCTCATAGTTCACCCTGTCACCCAATTTACTGACCAGGCACCAAATGCGGTGATAACTTCCTGCCAGTTATTGCCCACAAAAATGTCACTGCTGATCAGGTCAATATATATGCAAATGTGCAGTAGCTGCTATTTGTTTCTGTTTATAGTGCAAGGGTTATGAAAGATGTAAATATGACATTTATAATTCTGTGCAATCCATTTAATAGTCCACAGTTGTGAGGGTAAATTTAGTTAGTTTTTAATAGGTTCTTTACATTAATGGCCTACAACAATACTATTGAGCAATCTCTATTCCTGTCATGACAGATCCTTCATGTGCTGTTTTTATTTTTTAAAGACTTTGCAGTCTGTGTCAACAGTAAAGACTTGCACTTGACTGAAAAATGTTTCTGTTCATTTTTCTCTTCTAATTGGTTAGTCAGAAAAACCTCTTTCCTCCGTCTGTTCAGATAATGCGTGGTTGATATTTCATCAGATCTGGAATGGAAAAAACTTTACTCAGCCATTACGTTCTTCTGCTAATTACTTCAGTTCTCTCCCTTTTCTGCTTATCTTGATAAAATCAGAACAAGTGATGAAAGACGAGGGAATTTTGTGTTTCTCTTGGGTTGATGCTCACCTTATTGTCGGATCAGCAGGATTTCTCCTTTTAAGACGTGCCAGAACAAAGTTGCTATTTATGTGAGATTCTTCTAAAAGAATCTGATGGAGGTGGACAGCCAGAATTAAGTCTTAAGGTTTTTTTTCTTTCTGTGCCTTTTTATCTCAGAAATAGAATCATGAAGCATGATTTGTAGTGTACAGTGGCCCCAGAAAGTATTTGGACACTTAATCTGCTTTTAAAAACACATGAAAGTCATTACATTAGATAACAAAATATCAAACCAAGTGCCATTTGTGTCAAAGAAAGATATACATTGCAAAATATTGAAAATTTGCAAATAATAAAACATTTACATTACATTTATGCAGTTTATAGACACTATCCAAAGCAACTTATGGTTTATTCAAGGTAAACATTGGATCCAGTGTTGGGGAAAGTTAAGTAATGCATTACAATTTTGAGTTACTCCATGAAAAAAATGACCTTTTATTCAAAGTAATGCATTGCATTTTATTTTGTGTTACTTTTTGTCACCTGAGCTGTGCTTGCTTATTTATTTTTAATAATAAAATCCCAAAAGTTATATTTTTTGGCAACTGTAAATGCCCTCTCACACCAAAAGTGAATTTAATAAGCCTCAGCCTGGAGGAAATGCCTGTTTGTGCACCTAGCTCCCAGTTTCTCTCAACATGGGGACAGGAGACGTGTCAGTGACTAAATGGGGAAAAAATAGTTACTATTACGTATTTGCAAAAGCAACTCAGATATTTTTTGTAAATTTAAAAGTAATGTGTTAATTAGTTACTTGAAAAAAGTAATCTGGTTACGTAACTCGCATTACTTATAATGCATTACCCCCAACACTGGTTGTATCTGTACATGCATTCCCTGAGAATCAAACCCATGAACTTGTTGCTAGCACTAAACTACAGGATATGCAATAAGAAAAGTGATGGAAACCTTTAGCATAATTTGTTTTCACGTTACACTTGGTGGTGTTAAGCAGCCAGACAATTTTGGGGCCTCTGTTGATATAAATTTCTTATCTGATGAATGACAATGCAGAGTTCTTAATGGAGATGTAGGTTCTATTTTTATTAGCTGTACATTTGAGCTTTGTGTTAAGGTCACTGTATCAAGTGTGCTCCTTGAGTCAGAGTTTGTTCCAGAAATGCAGTAATGAGTCTGGTGACTGCACGCTGATCTGTGTTTGACAAAGGGGTGATGTCACGGTAACGCGTCTTGGGTTCCGCAATTAGAAAAGATACTCATTGGTGGGATCTGGTTCCTTCCTTGGTGTCACGCGTTTTAAAAATGGGCTCACTTCCATTAAATATAGATATGAGGAGTGTGGTTTAAAAGTACTCGCTGTACATTGTGGTCCTCCTGTTGTTGTAGTTTGAGTGGGAGGGAATTTGAGAACTGATTGTTAAAGACGGGTTGTGATTGGTTGGAAAGTTTGAGGTTGTAAACAATTTGCAAGCTAGTTTTAACATGATTTCGAAAGCCTGGATTTCCTTTAGTGCTTCCCTTTTGCATTCTCTCTCCCTCCCTCTCTGTCTTTCTATTCTTGTTCCTCAGTGTCTTTTACTAGTCAGGGCATGCATGAATGTCAAGCTCCATTGCTGCCACAGAGCTCCTGCGCATGTTTGTTTGAGTTTGCGTATGTTTTAAATATGAGTGCAGTCTGAACAATTTGAAGTCTGCTTGTGAATACATTTTGATGCATTTTGCAGGTGTGTGTTTGTGATGTTGTGGCACGGCATTTAAAGATTTCTTCTGGAAGGTTCTAGGTTTAGAAGCTTAGCTCTTGTATTGCCATTGTAACTCTGATTGTCCTTGCAAGAAATGTTTTACTTTGAATAAAAAGTTTACAATATGCACATTATAGGTTGCACAGTATATCTGAACCATATCACTTATTAGTCAATATTAATAGTTATTAGCCATAATATAAAGATTATTTATTTAGTAGACCATTTAATATACAAGTAATACGTTGGATGTTCCATTGCTCATTTCCCATTAGATTAACTGAGGTAAAGGTAAAAAGTAAATCTTTTACTTAAGGGTTACTTGCATGTAATTATACATAATTAATTGTTATTATAATAGTGAGTACATGGAACGTGTAAGAAGGACACATAAAAAAAAGTGTGAACGTTAGCGTGAACATTATTTGAATGTTATACAAACATACATGGTGTGTGGTATGAATGTAAAACATAAAATGCAGGATCATGGTAAGAATTATTTTATAAAGGGATGTAAGCTGTAAAAAAGGAAAATGTTTTGTTTGTCTGATAATGTTTTAGGGCCTGTTAAGTGCTCTATGGGGTACATTTAACCGTCTCTCTGGCAGTGTGCTGTAGTGTGAGAGTGGGTGCTAATGATGCTCCGGTAAGTGCTGTCTTATTAGACCACCTGTCTAAAAGTATGATGATAGAAATCAGTTTCATCACATACATGCTCATCCAGACTCCTACACCTCTGTTTTTCATACACTCGACAGCATACTGAGCAAGCTCAATGCTCTTCAGCTACTGTTTGCCTCGTGTGTTAGTGTGTTGTGCACATGCTCTGGCACACTGTGCAGTGACAATTTTGTGGGCAACCCCAGTTTAAATCCAGCTTGTGCCAATTTTTCAAAAACCAGCGCACACCTCTTCTCCCTATCAAAAACAAATGCTGTACAGATCATTTATAGGCAGGCTGCGTGGTTTCTGTCCTCCTTGAATTCCATGGAAAGCTCCACAGAATTTGAACAGCTGTCATTCACGAAGCTCTACACATCCCCCCAACCATTGTTTGCTTGTTTCCAAAATTAAGTTGATTGGATGCTGCTTTCAGCTACCAGGTGTACAATAACCTCGGCTCCATTTCATGTGTTTTACCATATTAAAGGAATGCTTTACCCCAAAAAATGGACATTTGCTGAGAATGTACTCATCCCAGTAGATGAGTTGTTGTTGTTTTTTTTGTTTTTTTTTCCTGAACAGATTTGGAGAAATTTAGCATTAGATCACTTATTTATCAATGGATCCTCTGCAGTGAATGGGTGCCATCAGAATGAGAGTCTGATTAAAAACATCACAGTAATCCACAAGATTCCAGTCCATCAGTTAGTTTCTTGTGAAATGCAAAACTGTGTGTTTGTAAGAAACAAATCAAGACATTTTTAGCTTTAACCGTTATTTTCAGCTAATATCCTCTCTAGTCCTCTATCCATAATATTCATTCATCTCGTCTGAATCAGGAGAGAAATATGCGCGGATCAAGCACTATTTGCAAGCGAAAACAGTCCACAACAGTTCTAAATAAATATGTCAGTGTATTTTGATATGAGAGAATAACAGGGGATGGACTTTTACGCTGGAGGAAGCATTATGAATTATGGACTTTTTGGCAAGAAGAGATGGTATAAAGTTAACACTCCTTTCAAACTTGCAGCTTTTTGCTTGGCTTAATTGACAGACTCGAGAAATGTGAATTGCTTATGGATTATTGGGCTATTTTTATCAGCTGTTTGGAGTCTCATTCTGACGGTACCCATTCACTGCATAACATCCATTGATGAATAAGTGATTTAATGCTAGATTTCTACAAACATGCTCCAAATGAAGAAACAAATTCATCTACATCTTGAATGCCCAAGAAACAGAGCTGATTTTGACATGGTGAAAAAATTTGTTTTTTACACTACCATTGAGAAATTTTAACCAAAGTATGTTATAGAGTTTTCATTAAGACCCTAAAGAATCATATCATCCTGTGGAAGATGGGCATCCGATGACCCCTTTAATTTTTGGGTGAACTATTCCTTTAATCTGTTCTGTATATGGCTGTATAGTGAATTTATTTCAGCTACTTGATTAAGTGTCGATTACAGCTTTGCGTTTAAGTGAATCAACATCATAAAATATGAAAGCACACAGATGTATACCATGCATGCCTACCTATCATATAAAACAAGACTTTCTCTCAGTTGCCATAAATTCTCTTTTTCTCTCAGTTGACACAAATTCTCACTGCACAGATATTTTTATCACAGGATGCTGAAATAATAATAATGTGTGTTTAGGGCGTTTTCTGTATCCATCCCTGAGAATGCAACGCACCTCAGCACTGTTTACCTTTGATAAAAGGAGTGCACACACACCCTCAGATGTGTGAGCAATCATACACTCTCCCTCACTCAAGCTGCAGGGCCGAGTTATATCAGATAATTTATGGATTTTAAAGTTTCCTGCTATTGATCTTCACGAGACTCACAAAAGCAGATAATGGTGCTCATTGTTATCATGATATCTTAGCTTGCACGCTTTGACGCTGCAGGCAAGATCAGCCAGCCAGACAGCACGGCACAGGTTTGGGTGTCATCAATCAGGGATGGATTTCTGCCTTTGCTTGACTACATTTTCATATTGCTTTTGTATAGACAATCAAAGGTGAAGAATACTCTTGAAGCTTGGTTGCAGATAGTTTCACTCCTTTAGGGAAATTCTTGCTCTGGGTTATTTAATTTTGTGTGTCTGTGGAAATATCTCTTGTCATCAAGGGAACATGTTCAGACAACATTAGAGTTAGTCAACAGCAGACTGTTTTAATTTATAGTGATGAAATGAAACACACTTTATAATTGCTGCTTCATAAATCATTTTTTGTAGTTGCTATGAACCAAAATATTATGGTTCTCAGTTCAACTGTTTGTTGAAAGCATATACGTGTTATCGGGGCTGCTAGTGAGTCCAGATATGGACCAGACGGCTTGAGTGGGCAAACCTCCAGCTTGATACCAAGCAGTGTGTTGTGGGTCTGTTTCATATTTCCTGTGAGATGTGCCCTGATGAGCCACTCAAACAAATGAAAGATAATGAAAGATATGAACATGGACGCTATAAGCACCAAAGTATCTCGTGATATTACATAATGTTAGTCTTTCTTGATCATTTGCACAAAGGAGTTCACACGGTCAGTACCACAAATTTGCCTGTATTTGATTAGTGATGTACAAGTAGTACAGAAACTTAAATAAGTTAAGCATTTCATGTAACTAACTTTGTTTTGAAAATTTCAACTTTAAACTTCCACATGTTCATTATAGACTCCACTGTGCTTCCTCCTGAGTACAGATAATGTCTCCTGCAGCCAGGGACTTTGAAGTCTGGGATGAATCGGAAGTGTGAGTGTGTGTGTGAGGGGAAAAAAGTGTCCAGCTGGCCCAGACATGAATAGAGCTCTAAAATGTCTGTCTGTGACAAGTATTTTCTCTCTCTCTTTCTCTGAAGGTGACACATCGTACCACGGGGCAGGTGATGGCTCTGAAGATGAACACCATGGCCAGTAACAAAGCCAACATGCTGAAGGAGGTACAGCTGATGAACCGCCTCAGACATCCCAACATACTCAGGTCTGCATTGCACACACCCTCTGACAGCAGAGCTGGTCAACACTGAATATTAACCGTATATGTGAAGTAGTGATGTTGCCAATTTTTTTATTTACAAATATTATATGTGCTTTTTTTTATTTCACCATCAAGAGTGTCACTAGAAATTATATTTATATAAAAATTACATTATTATATTTATAATACAGAGTGTTTGCTTTCACTGATTTTGTAATTTTTTTTTAATTTTATAATTAAAAAAAAAAAAAAACTTTTTTTCTAGCATTAAACTGTCAATAATTGTTAGATTAAAATGATGGTTCCTCTGATTGGGAAGGGAACTATTTCAGAGCAAATGCATATTAAGATTTTCTCTATTTTTTTTCTTTTTAAGAAATGAATACTTTTATTCAGCAAGGATGTAGTAAACTGATTAAAAGTGAGAGTAAATACCAAAAAAAGATCGATTTCAAATAAATGCTGTCTTTAGAACATTTTATTCATCAAAGAACTCTGGAAAAACTCTTTTAAAACAGTCTATAAAATTCAGTATTTGTTTATGTAGAAACAAATATTGAAACACAAACCTTCCATAATTCCTTAATTCTTTAGTTTGGTATGATGCAAAATTTAATTGCATACTATTTAAAAAAAAAAAAAAAAGTATGTAGTAAAAGTGCTGTAATCAGTTTAAGCCATTTTGATAACTTGGTCAGACTTGGCCACTGAGTTGCTGCAAGCACAATCAGAATACCATAACTACAATCTGATGCCATCTACACCAGTCATTACATGGGTTGTGAGGGTTAGCTGGGAAATAATATCACCAGTCCCTGGTCTGATGGCTCTTCCCTCTCTTGTGTACTAACATAGCCTAAAGTCAGGAGAGTTTCCAACTGGATGTTTGTTCATTTCTATGAATTTCCAAGTGTTCATTTGAATAATTCATTAATTTATTTCTAAATTCACATTTAGAAGTTTGTATCCATTCTTGCCTCTAGAATGGAAAGAATGTTTTGTTTTGTTTTGTTTTGTTTTGTTTTGTTTTGTTTTGTTTTAAGTCGAGCTTACCTAGAGGAAAAAGTCTGTGCTGGTGGGCAATAAACACTACATTGTATGAGAGCATGAATATTAATGTCACAGGATGGCAGCTTTTGTCTTGCCTCCATAACTGCAGCCACTGTTTATGTAGAGTAAAATATTTAATTGGAAGCTGGGGAGTAGAGGATGGAGCAACACATTATTAACCATGAAATACAAATATATTTATCTTAAACAAATCCCCACATGAATACAGGGGTGTGTTTGTTTGCATGTGCCAGGGCAAGAAGTCTATAGGTCTTTTGTCTGCTTAACCTGCACCAGCTTGTGTGGTCTCATGTGTTTGAATTAAGTGTGTGTGTGTGTGTGTGTGTGTAAGAGGGAGAGAGAGAGAATGTGTGTTTTTCATGCATGCTTAAGATTGCCTTCAAAATGCAGGCGTTCCAGCTCACATTCTTGAGATGGGTCACTCTTGAAGGAACTTGTTAACACCTTCTCCTGTTTTTTGTTTTTCCAACACCCTTTACTCTTTCTCTGTGTGTGTCCCTTTAGGTTTGTGGGAGTGTGTGTTCATGAGGGACATCTTCATGCTTTAACAGAGGTAAGAAAGTGAGAGTGCTGATAAAGCATAAAAAAAAAAACCCACGATTGTTGGATAAAATTTATTTCATTAATACTTTTCAAGACCGAACGTTGTGTATACTACTGTTCAAAAGTTTGGAGTCTTTTGGAGTGTTTTATTTAAGTTTTTGAAAGGTTATGTTCACCAAGGCTGCATTTATTTGATGAAAAGTACATCGAAAAATAGCAATAATTTGGAATATTATTTTACTTTTAAAACGTTTTCTATTTTAATATATTTAAAAATATATCTTATTCCTTTGGGAATTTTCAGCAACCATTATTCCAGTTTTCAGTGTCACAAGACCCTTCAGAAATTATTTTAATATGCTGATTTGGTGCTCAAGAAACACTTTTTTTTATTACTATCAATGATGGAAGCAGTTGTTCTACTTAATATTTTTGAGGAAACCATGAGTTTTGTTCAGAATTCTTTGATTAATAGACAGTTCAAAAGAACTTATTTTATTTTAATTAGATATCTTTTGTAACATTATAAATGTTGTTAGAAATTGTAAATTACTGTCACCTTTTGATCAGTCAGTGCGTCCTTGCTGAACAGAAGTATTAATCTCTTCAAAAGTAATCTTCCTGATCCCAAATGTTTCAACGGTTGTTTATCTTTATTTATAGGTAGCATTTCTTTTGCTTTATGTACTACCTTTTTTTTCCACTAAGCTCAATGGATAGCACTCTGGATTTGCCTTTCCTGCAATGGATACATGTGATGCAGCCTTAGAATTTGGTTAAAGCAGGATATCTTAGGAGACCCTGTGGAACAGCCTTGTCTATACTAGTCTAATGCGCAGAGACAATTATAAGATGAGAGTCATTCATGGGTTGACATAAGATATAACATGTAAACAGATTTCAGACTTCTCATACTTTACCTTTAACATCAGGTGGTTTTATAGAAGATGCTCTCAGTGTTTGACCTCTGTGTGTGTTGTAGTACATTAATGGCGGTAATCTGGAGCAGCTGTTGAACAGTGAGGTGTTCCTGTCCTGGTCTGTGAGAATAAACCTCAGTCTTGATATTGCCAGAGGACTGGAATACCTCCACAGCAAGGGCATATTTCACAGAGATCTTACATCAAAGGTACACACACTAGAAGGGCCTTTATTACGGAGACTTTGTGTCAAAGGTACTGATGCGCACACAAGTGTGTATTCCAGACACTTCACACTGGATTTGTACTGTACGCCACAAATGTTTCTTTAAATTAATAAATGCAAATACATAGTAAAGGCACACAAATATTTTGAATGTGGTTTTTGTTTTGTAGAACTGTCTGGTACGCTGGGAGAACGGGCAGTGCCGTGCCGTGGTGGGAGACTTTGGTCTGGCAGAGAAAATTCCTGATCACAGGTCAGTAAATTGCATAGTCATAACTCAAGAGATAAGATTAGATGTACTGCACTCTTCCAGAGAGAGAGAGAGAGATGGAAGCAATCAAGTACTGATTGATGAGCTTCCATTTCTCCATAAAGCTCTTGTATCTACAGTATAGCTGGAAACTAAATGATTAAGAGCATATGATGTAATCAGCACATCTTTAGCCTAATGCAGCCTCCACACATCCAGCCCAGTCATGTCCTGTTGTTTCAGTGCATGTGTACACAGAGCTACATGTGTAAATGAAATGGATGTTAAATACCGCAGATATGCTTGAGTTATGATCTTGACATTTACCCTTAATAGCTCAAGTATCTGTTCTCACATGATATGAAACATGTACTGTTGCACTGCAGGCATTTGCACATTCTGTTAATGTAGACACATGGCTAGAAAAACAATGGGGGAAAAAATCACACTGTTGCTCCTGAAAAAAAAAAAAACACATTTCTTTTCACTGCACATACACAACCAGCCAAATGTTTTTGAACATTAAGGAATCTTTTTTTTTTTTTTTTTTTTAAGAATTCTCTTCTGCTCACCAAGCCAAAATACAGCGAAATCAAAATTATTTGATCCAAAATACAGCGAAAGCAGTAATATTGTGAAATATTTTTGGTATTTAAAATAACTGTTTTCTATTTGAATATATTTTAAAATGTAATTTATTCCTGTGATCAAAGCAAAATTATCAGTATCATTACTTTGAAATCACTCAAATAATTTACGTTTTAAAATGTATTCAAATAGAAAACAGTTATTTTAAATATTATTTAAAAATGTTACTGTTTTTGGATCAAATAAATGCAGGCCTGGTGAGCAGAGGAGACTTCTTTAAAAAACATTAAAAATCTTCCTGTTCAAAAACCTTTAACTGGTAGTGTATGTGTCAGGATCCTGGACTGTTTTGTTGTGTTTTTGCTCCTCATGTGTTCACTGTGACCCAGTTTCTCCCCAGTCTGATTGTGTTAATTTGCTCCAGCTGTGTCTCATCGTCTTCCCCAATTACCCTGTGTTTATAAGCCCCAGTCCTTTCAGTTAGTGTTTGTCGGTTCTTGAACGTCTTTCCCTGTGTCTCCTACGTGTTTGGCCTATTAAAGATCGTGTTTGGAAGTACTCCTCGCTCCCTCGTTCCGTGTTCCCTGGCAAAGTGTGACGTTTAAAGTATGATGTTTAAAGTAAATGCTGTTCATAAGATTTAAAAATACAATACCTCTGGGGATGATGGACACTTAAGTACAAAGTAATTTCTTCATATTAAAGAAATAATTACACATACCAGTAATAAACAGTACTTCTATATTTAGTAATCTTAGTTTTCATGAATTGGATTGTCCATATATTGAGGCCACGATATGACAGTTCACAAGGGCACAGAAGGATACATAATATTATACATTATTTTTGCAAGAAATCACTCTCTTGATATTACAGGATTTCCCAGTGTAAGGATGGTTTGAGGCTTTAATTGTGTAGACAGTTACACTCCTGGCAACTAGGTCTATGATACTGTAATTGCTGGGTGATTTTTACTGAGGAAATAGGAAATGAAGGGAGGATTAACACTCCTTTTAGTGAAGCGCTCATGCTGGGACATATTAAAGTGAATCTGCTGCTTGTATAATTCTTTCCTCAGTATAGGACCTCTGTATAAACTTACGCATGAGAGCAGAGGTTTGTAAGCCTCATTTTAACTCTGTTTGTAAGTGTTCAGCTTTTATACACTGTCTCAACATAAACGTTACATAATGGGGCAGCTAAAGTGTACCTCCCAGACATAGCATGTGTGATCATGAGTGCCATCAAAGTGTTGTTTGTGTTCTGCCTTTGCCATTCTCTCTCTGAGGAGATCAACACAATGTTAGCATGCTTAAATTTTGCAACAGTATGTATAGTTTTTGTATATTTACTGTACATGTTATGTAAATGCACTTCAAAAATTTGGGTTACACTTTATTTTGTTGTCCTTGTTACAGTGTAATTATACATTTAGGTACTGAGTAATAGGGGTGCGCCCGAAGCCGAATACCTTATTCGGAAAGGCACGGATAATGGCTTCAAAACAAATAACGAATTTATCCAAATAATAGAATAAAAATATTCTGCAGACACAATCACGTTTGCTGGAACAGCACTACATTAGTGAGGTCTGCGGTTGCTAAGATTTATGCAATAATAATGGCTAGTACTGCTTTGATAGCGTTTGACACAGTTTCGTACAGATAATATCATGGTGATCATTGCGTTTGTCTAACGAATGTGGTCTCCTCAGCAATAAACTGTCCGTGCGCTCCTCCTTTGATTGCTGCCTGAAGGTGCTGGCGAAGCAGTGTTGTCAGATATTGTTACAAAAAAACAAACACAACCAATCCCCTGAAAAATGCACCAAAATAAGTTTAAATCTTGTATTTTGCAAATAGGATACATAATCTTAACCTTCATCTTCCCACTTTAGTAATGCCCTAATTACTTTATTAATGCTGTTACATTAAGTATTAAAACAAGTCCAGCTGTCTGGATTTATATCAACTAACTTGACAAAAATATCCTAAAAACGGCCCTAACTTCAAACCTTTTCGAAATCCAACTGTAAAAACGCATTACATTAGCCCTTTTCGTGAATCGCATTACACTTAATTATACAAGATGAAGAAAAGCGATGTTTGATCATGGCTTCTGGAGGGTCCAAATGATTTGTTGCGCTCTGTTGATAAAATACTCGTAAACGATCACAGACTCCCGCAACACATGATCTTTAAGTCAAGTTCAAGCAAGCTTTATTGTCATTCTGCTACTGAACACTTTCTTTCCATTTCTATATATAGTTTTCTTTTTCAGCTTCTTTTTTTCCCACTAGTGCTCTTATTTAAGATTGTGGATGCTTGTCTCTTGACAAATTTGTACACAAAGTTTCACTGGAAAACAAGAACAATAAAGTAATTTTTCTTTTTTGATCAACGTTTTCTGTAGTTTTAAATAGAAGATATTTACAAAGTCATAATTACAATAAAAAAGAATACTTTCGAAAATCAAACGAAACAAACATTTGCATTTAAAATGGTATTTTAATGTAATTTCACAAACTTCCGATTTAAGCCGCGCCCACTTCCGGATCCATTCGATAATTTTGAGATTGTCACAGATACAAATAATGGCTCCGCAGTAAATGATTAAATAATTAATTTACTGCATGTACTTACTATAGGGTTAGGATTAGGGTTTGGTTTTGGCTTACTTGCATGTAATTATGCATAATTTATTGTTATTAGTAAGTACATATAACGTGTAACAAGGACACCTTAAAATAATGTTACCAAAATTTGGAGTCTGTAAGATTTCCTTATGTTTTTGACTCTAAAATACAGGTGCATCTCAAAAAATTAGAATATTGTGAAAAACGTCTTTTTTTTGTAACTTATTTCAAAAAGTGAAACTGTCATATATATTTTAGATTCATTACATGTAAAGTAAGACATTTCAAAAGTTTTTATTTTTTTTAATTTTGATGATTTGATAGCTCATGAAAGTCAAAATCCAGTATCTCAAAATATTAGAATATTTCCTAAGATCAATCAAAAAAAGGATTTTCAAAACAGAAAAGTTCAAGTTCTTTAAAGTATGTTCATTTATGCACTCAGTACTTGTTTGGGGCTCCTTTAGCACAAACTCCAGCATCAGTGGGGAATGGCATGGAAGCGATCAGCCTGTGGCTCTGCTGAGGCACCATTGAGCCTTCGGCTCGTCTGGATTGTTGGAGCGACTGTTTCTCATCTTTCTCTTGAAAATATCCTATAGATTCTCTATGGGGTTCAGGCCAGGCATGTTGGCTGGCCAATCAAGCACAGTAATATCATGGTCAGCAAACCACTTGGAAATGATTTTGGCACTGTGGGCAGGTGCTAAAGTCCTGCTGGAAAAGGAAATCAGCATCTCCATAAAGCTTGTCAGCAGATGGAAGCATAAAGTGCTCCAAAATCTCCTGGTAGACGGCTGCATTTACTTTGAACTTGATAAAACACAATGGACCAACACCAGCAGACGTCACAGCATCCCAAATCGTCACTGACCTCAGAAACTTCACACTGGACTTCAAGCAGCTTGGATTCTGTGCCTCTCCGGCCGGTAAATCCAGGGATGAGGCCGGTAAATCCAGGGGTGGAGGAGTATGTTTCATGATCAACAAGAAATGGTGTGACCCCAGGAATATCTCCATTCTGTCGCGTTCCTGCTCGCCTCATCTGGAACATCTTTCCATTATCTGCCGCCCATTTTATCTGCCCCGGGAGTTTTCATCGATCATTGTTACTGCTGTGTACATTCCACCACAGGCGGACACTGGCTTGGCTTTGTCTAAACTTCACGATGTGCTCAGCGGCCACATTAACAAACATCCTGACGCTGCCTTCATCATCGCGGGGGACTTTAACAAAGCCAACCTCAAGCAGGTCATGCCGAACTTTTACCAACATGTATCCTGTCCAACTAGAGGACCAAACACACTGGATCATTGCTACACTCAGTTCAAGGATGCCTACAAAGCCCGCTCACTACCGGCTTTTGGCAAATCGGACCATGCCGCCATCTTTCTAACACCGAGATACAAACAAAGGCTCGTTCAGGAACCTCCGGTGCAGAGAGTAGTGACGCGCTGGTCCTCCCACTCAGAGACTATGCTGCAGGCGGCGCTTGATGACGTCGACTGGGACATGTTCCGGGCGAGTTCTTCTGACGTCAGCGAGTTCACGGATGTAGCATTAAGCTTCGTAAACACGCTAACCGAGCAAGCTACAGAAACAATAACGATAAGGACATTCTCCAATCAGAAACCGTGGGTGGACAGAACAATCCGTGCCGCGGTTAACACACGCACCGCCGCTTACAATGAGGCTCTTCTGTCTGGGAATAAGAACGAGTACAAAGCATCGTGCTATGCTCTCCGACGCGCAGTAAGAGCCGCCAAAATACAGATACAGAGAGAGAATTGAGTCTCATTTCCAGCTCAACGACTCTCGACGGATGTGGCAGGGACTGAGGACCATCTGTGACTTCGGAAACAAATCCTCCGCGGAGGTGAGAGCAGATCCGTTGCTGGCCGACGAGTTAAACATCTTCTACGGCCGCTTCGATGGCAACGGCGGTGGCGCGTTTCTGCCGACCAGCGCGTCTGGAAGCAGCAGGCAGAGCAGCGATGATCCTGTAATCACCGTGTCGGAGGATGAGGTTCGGAGGGCGCTAAAGAGAGTGAACGTCAGGAAAGCAGCCGGACCTGATGGGATAACCGGCCGTGTTCTGAGGTCCTGCGCCGATCAGCTCGCTGGTTTGTTCACTTCTATCTTTAATGAGTCCCTTGCTACCGCCGTGGTTCCCACCTCATTCAAAAAATCCATCATTATCCCTGTGCCAAAGAACAATAAACCCTCTTGCCTGAATGACTATCGCCCAGTTGCCCTCACATCTATAGTCATGAAGGTTTTTGAGAGACTTGTAAAGAGCCACATTTGCTCCTCCATCCCTGATACTCTGGACCCTCTTCAGTTTGCCTATCGCCCAAACAGATCCACGGACGATGCCATTTCTCACGTTCTCCACTCTTCCCTCACACACTTGGATAGCAACAATGGAAATTATGTAAGGCTGCTATTCATTGACTATAGCTCAGCTTTCAACACTATAGTCCCCATCAAACTGGCATCTAAACTCACAGACCTCGGCCTAAACTCCTCACTCTGTGACTGGATTCAAGACTTCCTCACCGGCAGACCTCAAGTGGTGAAAGTTGGCCAGTTCACCTCAAACTCCATCACTCTGAACATAGGAGCCCCACAGGGCTGTGTCCTGAGTCCCCTGCTCTACTCTCTCTACACGCATGACTGCGTGTCCTCTCACAGCTCCACATCCATTGTTAAATTCGCTGATGATACTGTGGTTCTGGGCCTCATCTCCAACAACGATGAGACCGCATACTTGGATGAGGTAGAGAGACTCACATCATGGTGCCAGGACAACTGTCTCTCTCTGAATGTGAGCAAAACTAAAGAGCTGATCATGGACTTTAGGAAGAGACAGCAGCAGCCCTACTCTCCTCTCAGGATCAGTGGGACCCCTGTGGAGAGGGTGAGTAGCTTCAAGTACCTCGGTGTAAACATCTCCGAGAACCTGACTTGGACTACACACATCCAAACTCAGGTAAAGAAAGCCAGGCAAAGACTGTACCATCTGCGACAGCTGAGGAAATTCAGGGTCTCACCAGCAATCCTGAAAACTTTCTATTCAGGGACCATAGAAAGTGTATTGACTCAGTGCATCTCAGTGTGGTATGGAAACAGCTCCAATCAGGACTGCAAAGCACTACAGAGAGTTGTGCGCTTAGCTGAGCGCATCTCAGGGTCTGCTCTCCCCTCTCTGCAGGACATCTACCTCAAACGCTGCAAAAATAGAGCTGTCAAAATAATCAAGGACTCAAATCACCCTGGTAACCAGCTATTCACTTTGCTTCCTTCTGGTAAGCGCTTCCGTAGCCTGATGACAAAAACTGAGAGACTTAGAAGGAGCTTCTTCCCCCAGGCCATCAGGCTCCTAAACTCTAGCTCTGTGTCATAACATCACTTGACTCCATGTAAATATCACCATATCAATAAGCTATTCATAATTTTTCTCTACCTCATATTGCTGCTATTATATACCCTGTACAACTTTTTTGCACATTATTTTGCACATTCCTCTTAGTACTATTTAAGTCAACAACATACTGACCTGCACATTTATATTTATATTTTTTATCTATCTTTTTATTTTATTCTTTTTATTTTATTTTATTTTTTTCTACTTTTCTTCTCTTAATATTTGTATACTTTATAATTGCACTGTCCTTGGAGCGGACCTGACCTACATTTCACTGCTGGTTATACTCTGTATAATTGTGTATGTGACGAATAAAACTCTTGAATCTTGAATCTTGAAATCCACTCTTACTCCAGACTCCAGACCTTGATTTCCAAATGAAATGCTAAATTTACTTTTATCTGAAAAGAGGACTTTGGACCACTCAGCAACAGTCCAGTTCTTTTCCTCCACAGCCCAGGTAAGATGCTTCTGACGTTGTTTCTGTTTCATAAGTGGCTTGGTAGCCCTTTTCCTGAAGACGTCTGAGCGTGGTGACTCTTGATGCACCGACTCCAGCTTCAATCCACTCCTTGTGATGCTCTCACAAGTGTTTGAATCAGCTTTGCTTGACAGTATTCTCAAGCTTGCGGTCATCTCTGTTGCTTGTGCACCTTTTCCTACCCAAGTTCTTCCTTCCGGTCAACTTTACATTTAATATGCTTTAATACAGCACTCTGTAAAAAGCTACACCTTTCAGTAATGACCCTCTGTGACTTAACCTCTTTGTGGAGGGCGTCAATGATTTGTCTTCTGGACCATTGCCAAGTCAGCAGTCTTCCCCATTATTGTGGTTTCAAAGAACAAGAGATGCCTGGAATTTATACTGTAGAGATGGTCATTTAATGAAACTCAAATATAAATATTCTAATATATTGAGATACTGGATTTTGACTTTCATGAGCTCTAATCATCAAAATTAAAACAAAAAAACTTTTGAAATGTCTTGCTTTACATGTTATGAATGTAAAATATATATGAAAGTTTCTCACCATATTCAAATTTTTTGAGATGCACCTGTACACTAAAAACAATTTGCAGTTTGTTGCCTGAGCGTTTTATTGACAAGATGATCCATAAACAAATCCATAACAAGATGTTAATTAGTCTGGCTGAATTAAATATGCAGGAAGATGAAATCATGTGATGTCACCGTTTGAAATGTTTATTATAGGATAATGCCTTCTGTTTTGCTTACTAATTTAAAAACTATGTATACAGCGAGTAGTAAGCTAGTGTTGCATTATGAACACATCCAGTGTGTGCATGTGATGTCAGAGGCATCAGGGACTTGTTTCCACCCTGCATTTGTGTTGATTTTAATGATGGCTTTGTAAGAAAGTCTGTGTGAAAGAGAGCAGTTTTACAGTTGAGCTCTGTTTTTCTCATTGTTGGTATTTCTGTAAATGTTATGTAATGCATTTTTTTTGGTGTGCTTGCGAATGCTTCATGTTTACGTGGAAAACCACGGGTATTTGTATGTGTGAAGAAGACTGAGCAGACTGCTAAATGAGGGCTTTTTGGAAAGCTCTCCTAAAAAGGAAAAAGTATTTCAGCTGTCTGCTGCGGTAGATTCCCTCACTCTGACCAACCCACATCCCCAAATGGTGTTTACACTGCAGTACATTACTCCATTTATCTCTCTCTCTCTTCCCTTGTCTCCACTCTTCCCCTCTCAGTCTATTTATGCCCAGTACACAGTCCCAGACCAAAATAAAACTGAGGAAATGTCTCTCAGCAGCGTATGAGTATGCCAGCTATAATTAAGATCTTACAAGATCTTGTTTTATTTTATTTTTATACATCCACGTACACATAATCATGATGTGAGCTAATGGACTAGGGGTTTATGGGTGTTAAATTTGGAAATGAGGAGTACTACAAAAAAAAAAAAAGATTAATAGAACTTGTATGTTCACTTTAATTAAATGATTTTCCTGTTTTCCTTTTGGCTGTTTTCAGCAATGAGGCAGAGAAACAGTGCTTGGCTGTTGTTGGCTCCCCCTACTGGATGGCTCCAGAGGTGCTCAGAGGAGAACACTACAATGAAAAGGTCAAACATTGTATGATTCATTACCCAGATACAGGCCATAGTCCTCTTCAGTGGCTGTTTCACCCACATTACTTGTCAGATCACTGTCATTTCACAATTTCAAATGCAAAATCGGTGCCATTATTCCCATTGATTGAGAATATTATTCTATTAGGTTCATTATTATGTTTAAGGTTTTGGATCAATACAACACTTTATTTTTTGTTTTTGTTTTACAGGTGGATGTATTTGCCTATGGTATTATTCTCTGTGAGATTATTGGCCGGATACAGGCAGATCCTGACTTTCTTCCACGGACAGAGGTGAAAAACTGAACATACAGTATCTTAAAAGCTCACTTCAAATATTTTTACAATTAGACAGAACATTTTTAGAAACTATTTCAATACTTTTAGAATAAGAAGTTTTTGTATTTAAACACATGTATTTAAGTATTAAGGCATGTGTGGTTTCACATTTCCCTTTTTTGCTGTACTATTATTCGAAAATTGCTGATTTATTGGTCTATATCTGTTCATAGACCACCTGGTCTATGAATATCAGGCCTGTAACAATCTCATGCACACACTCAGTTTATGAAAATGGGTCATAGTTTACTCCATGTGAGATAGCAGCACTGCCAATGAACTCATGCTTTTACCTACAAATAGTTGCTTAATTACACTGTTTATCATTGTCAGGATGATTTATTTCTATAGTAAAGCCTGTACTCCTCACAGTAGTAATATACAGCTTTATATCAGCTTTGTAGCCTTTTTTTTTCTTAAGACTGAAATTAGGCTTGCCTGATGATTCTGTTTCAGGACTTTGGTCTTGATGTGGAGGCTTTTCGGCAGATGGTTGGAGACTGTCCTCCTCATTTCTTCAACCTCACAGTCGTCTGCTGCAGTGTAAGACCTCTTATCTACCATCAGGGCTTCTGTCTAATTCAGATGCATAAAAGCAGGTTGAAGCCAATATAAAAATATATTATTCTGATCGCTTAATGTGACTTAATATGGCAAAAGTGCTTACATTTTAAAATTCCGTGTTTTTTCTCTAACAGATTAACCCAGAGAGTCGGCCCTCATTCACAGAGGTGGTAGCAGAGCTGGAGAAGATAGTGAGTGATCGAGAGAAGAGTGAATGTATGGAGCCTGATGTAGAGGGTGAGTCAGCAAAAAATGCAAATTAATACAGCAGTGTTGCCAAAATGCTGCTTTTTCTTTTCTTCTCCTCACATTTATTTAATTACAAAGCATATATAATGTAAATTTGTATCTGTAAATCTGTTCAGAGCTAATTTTCAGATCATGATAAATGTTTATAATTCAAATCACATTTGTTTCCCCTCTAAACCAAGTTGTTAATTGGTTTTAAAGAAATTCATTTTCTATCATCATTTACTCAAGTCAATCCAAACCAAACCAAGTTTAAGGTTAATCTTCGAAGACAAATTAAGATATTTTTAATAGGTTTCTGTCCCTCTACTGAATGTCCAGGTAACGAACACTTAAAGGTCCAAAACACATACATAAGGGAGAAAAATTGTTTAATCTTGTGAAGCCTTGTGAAGAGATACTGTTGCTTTTTCTGATGAACAGATTTAATTTATTTATTAACTTTTAGCATTTTTTTTAATCAATTGAGGGACAGAAGCCTCTCAGGTTTTATTCAAAGTATCTTGTTTTTTTTATTTGTAACAACATGAGGGTGAGTAAATTATGACAATTTTTATTTTTGGTTCACTATCTATTTAAATATCTTTTGTTTCCATATTAAATTAATAAATTCAAGTATAGTTTTCGCCTTGAAAATTATCAAAGAAGCTTGCATCGCATTAAACAAACAAACTGAGCCTTAAAACACTTCTTTTTTTTTTCAGACCAGCTGTCCACAAACACAACACCTTTGAGTCGAAAGCATTCTCTAGACATTCGCACTGACCCGCGTCTCTGCCGCAGTAAATCCGATGTGCTCCTGCCTCCATCCCCTCTCCTGACTCGGACCACACCGATGCGCGTCAACCCCTTCTCCCAGCGCCAAGACCTCAACGGCGGCCGCATCAAGCTCTTTGACACCCCCAGCAAGTCTGTCATTTCCCTCACCTTTGCTCTCCCTCCGCCTCCTGACCCCAGCAGCCCCGTCTCCTGTGACAAAGGCCCTCTCCATTTCCACAGACGCAGCCAATCACTGCCCTGCACACCAGAAGACATCCAGTCTCTACGTGGTACTGCTAACAATGAGAAATGTGAAAATAATCCAACTGTTATGGATACAGATGTAAATCCAGTCAATGGAAATTTGATGGACATGGGAAGGGACAGTGTGTTGGCCATGAGCAACGAGAGTATTGCTGATCTGCCTAATATTAGTGAGGTTTTTAATACACCTGGTGACAACGTTAGGTGTTCAGATCCTAAGCAGGACAACAAGGAGGAGAATCTTGAAATGAACAGTCAAGAAGCTGTAGCTGACGACTCTGGACTTCCATTAGATCTAGAGTTGATGTCTCCAAACCGATTGAGGTTAGAGGAAAGCATTGAGGAGCCAATGGACTGCACCAGCTCTCCTGATACACTAGATGGCGCCAGCGCTACTTCAACTAAAACTTTCTCCAATGGCTGGAGCTCTCCGGTCTCAAACGGGCCACCCTCATTACCTCCTTTACTAGACCCGGATAACAACAATGGCACCATCCCTATAAATCGACCTCTGGGATGGGGGGTTAATAACTCCAATGGTGCCACGACCCCTCTTACCCCTCTGGAACAGGATGAGGTCATAGCCTGTCCAGGTTGCTGCCTAGCAGGGATGAGTTTCCCCTCTATTTGCACACGCGGACCTCGACAGACCCCTTATAAGAACCTGAATGGCGATGCGGCTGGGAAAAGGCTTCTGTGCAAAGCTTTGCCGCCCTCGCCTACAGAGCCAAACATTGCTCTGCCTGGCACTCGGACATAAAAGATGCATGATCTGTAGGTGAAGCGCTACCTTTAAAGCAGATGCTATTGCTTAATGCACTCAAACTAAAATCAAGCTGAAAAATGTCATTCTAGAGAGAAAGAAAACGCTATGTATTATTGTTTAGACTAGATGGATCATTTAGTATTCTGATCTCAAGTCCTAGTCCTCTAAACTTGAACACTCCCATAGGTTTTAATGCCTTTGTAAAGACACGTGTTGTCAATATTTTTGTTATTTTTACAATTATTTGAAAGTTTATGAAAATACTTTGTGAATGGAGAAAAAAATGATGTATTATTTTATTAATGACATTAAATGACATGGACAAAGTAAAGTACTAACGGGCTATGTAGTGTTTATGGAAGATATGAGTCACATTATCGGTTATCTGTAATATAGTAACTCTATATTTTACATTGTGTCACATGGTATAAAACATACAAAGCCTTCAGCTGGCTCTTCATTTTCTTTCTATTTTAAAGAATCATGCCCAGTGGAAAAGTCGTTTTTAAGAAAATGAAAGTCAGAAATGTCCGTTGCTGTCTCACATAGTTTTATAGGAGGTGAATGGCCTGATCAAAACCTTTCATCAAAGTTGTCCTAACACCTAAAACCAAAATGCTTTCTTGCCTTAGGACAACTTTGGTGCTCTTTTCTGATCTACTTCAAATGTTGACTACTGTATATAAAATACATACACACACCCTGAATTATGTTTAAAAATGTTTAATATATAATATACTATACATATATTAGTACTATGTAGAATACTGGGCAGTTTTCTTTTTAAAGACATTAATATTTTATTCAGCAAGGAACAAAAATATTAATTGCATTAAATTGACAAAACTGACAGTCAAGACTGACAAGCGACTGAAAATGTCTAATTAAAAAAAAAAAGTATGATCCTGAAAGTATCAGGGTTTCTATAAAAAATATTGAACCGCACCAATGATTTCAACATTGATATTGTGATATTAATTGATTGATTCACTGCAAATTGATTAAATGAATGCAGCCAAGGTGAGCATAGGAGATGCTTTAAAAAAACTTTTTTTTTTAATCTTGGCCCAAACTTTTGAACAGTAGTGTTTATAGATATTAAGGTACGATGATTAATAGATATGAAGATATTAAGATGAACTAAGTTATAATTATAATGCATATATGATTTTTTGCTACCATTTCCACTAGAGAGAGCTTTTGTTCTCTTCTCCAGTTTTGTCTCTGAGTGGGTTTAGTCCCTGTGTGGTTTTGTGGCATAAGTCATGCTGTGACAGCTGTCCTCGTCTCACTTTTTCTTGTTCACTCACTGAAAGTAACAGCTAATGAAATCTCTCCATTCTTTTGTTTAAGGTCAAATTTATTTCTTTTTTTATGTCATTATAGTTACTATTTTTTGTTAGTCAGCTTTGTAGAGATATCAGATATTTCAGCTATGGCATTTTGATAAATAGAGCTATTTTATTTATTTATTTATTTATTTTTTTCATAAAATAGTATTCTGTTGTGGGGATGCCTGTCGCTCTCCTAAACTTATGTTTCTTTCTGTTGGTGTTGAATATAGGTGAGTACATTTTTCAGTGTGAAGAGTTTCTTTCATTTGGTGTACTGTATGATTTCAGATCATGTCTGTGACATACACAGGTGTGACATGTTCTTGTTTTCATGTTTCGTTTAGAATCTGCAGTCTCTGTCTGTAACATCAGCTTGCATACAATCAATTTCGGATGCCATCTTGAGTGGGGTTGCCCTGATGCCAATCCTAAAACGACTTACACTGTCTTGAGCAAGACACACCGGTGAGTCATCTACACACAAAAGGAGTTTAGATCCACACAAGCAACTATGAATGATGTGGAAGATGTTGTTTAGAGGAGAAATGAGAGTGTGGAGCGGAGAGCACTGGGGTGAGAGATGAAACTGTGTGGTTTAGCAGAAAACCACAGCGAGAAACAATCCAGGCTCATCACCCCAGAGCAGATACGCTGTTGTTATCACTTCAGGCACGCTGTTGGTTTCCTTTGAATTACAACTGAAAAAGAAAATGACTCACAAGCGCTCTTTGTGATACTTGCTTTCTTTTTTCTAAAATCATGCCCAGTGGATAGGTCACATTTTTTAAGAAATCGAAAGTCATAAATGTCTGTTTGTTTCACATAGGTTTGCAGAAGGTGAATGGCCAGATGATCACCGTAAAGAATTAACTTGGCATCTTTATAAAGTGTCCTTTATATTATGTGTTTGTGTTGCAGTACATCATGGATAAATGTTTCAGGCTGCATCCAGATTTCCCGGCAAAGCTGTGATCTGTCACATGTATTTCCGAGCTTAGACAGCTACAACTTCATCAGACTGGCATCTGAATCTCTCTGGATTAATGAAACTTGGTTATGCGATCCTATGAATGACTGTAAGTATTCCACATATTTGAGAAATCAAGGTCAAAAATAAGGAAAATTGCAAAAACCTTGAAAAGATTTTGATTTTGTTGAAAAGTTTGGGTTAAACTACAGAAATACATTCACTCATGATACATAATGTGTTTTAAAACATCTAATGTCTGTCTGTAATTAATATAATAGGAAAATAATTAGTTAAAATGTGAATTATAATAACGTTATTATAAAGATGACTAATTATATTAATTCATTATATAATTAATGTTACTATTATTATTATTATGAAAAATGGTGTTGAGTAAGATTGTTCTTTTTCTTTTTATTTACATATTTTTTGCTAGCTGCTGCCAAATTCAGCCCGCCCTCCATAAAAATCTCCATGGCCAGTGGAAGTCTCTGGGTGACTGTTCATTTTCCATGTTCTCCATCCGTAAACTGCTTTAAAGATGGTGAATATTATGAGGAAGAGGAGGAGATGGGATGCTCCTGTCCCCTAACTGAGTTTAAACGTCTCCAGGCCACAGTCACTCTATACAACAAACAGAAACTCTCAGACACACAGGTGCACTTCTCTTTTCATCTTTACTTCCCTTTAACCCTACTTTTTAACCTCTGTTTTGTTTATTTATAAACAGAGGTTTATTAAACTTGTATCTATCATTTATTTATTTACTGTATAATTGTTTACATTTAGATAAGAAATTAGAGTTCCATTGTTTTATTGTAATTCATTTTTCTTGAAGGCACACACTGCTGAAGTGCTGGATGAAACCCCATTCAAGGTGGAATTTGGTTTTCTTACACCAGGGCAAGTGTACTGTGCTGTGGCCAACTTCACAGTTGAGGGTGTGCTGGCCTCTTCTCCCCCGAGCATCCCGAAGTGTGTTTACATACCAGCAAATAACGGTGTGCGTTGTTTTTACACTGTGTTTTTACTTATTTTGTAATGTAATGATACAATACACATTTATTTTTTTGCACATTTGTGTTCATTTGGTGCCGGCACTAATGCATGTGTGTGTTTGTGTGTTCTTCAGAAAGCCTCATCGTCGTGATTGTGTGTGCTGTTCTCATCACTCTTGGCTTAGTGTTTTTTCTGGCCTGGAGATGGTGTGCTGCATCTGAACGTCCCCTGCCCAAATCTTTGGTACTGGACTTACATGAGCATGATTGCAAGTGTGTTATTGCTTGTTAATATTGAGTAATTTACTTTATTTAGTTAAACAATAAAAAGGACTAGTTTTTTTTATTCAAAAAGCTGAAAATAGTTCCCAATAAAAGCAGGGTTAAAAAAAAGCTCTATAGCAGTGGTTCTGCACCAGGGAACAGGGTGACAAAATTTAAGTAATAACTAATGTTTTATAAAACAATACCGTTCTTGAAATATAAGAAATCACAAAATCAACTAAAGACAGCACTACTCCCAATTACTTAGAAAAAAAAAAAAAGTTTGAAAACAAGCAGCTTTGTCATTAATACAGTCAAAAAGGTTGAGAATGAAAGCTCTATAGAGGGACAAGGGAGACCATAGAAAATATTTTTGTTTTCCCATTTTCTCCAAGACCAAACAAATAATTAGCTGTTGCATTTTCATGAATAGGCAAAACATATCCATTTTTGTGTCCATTTGAGCACTCTTGGAACAACAGTCATGAAAATCTATAGATATGCTTTTGTTTAATCTGTCAGGAACCCTTTTATCTGCATTCAATGCATTTATGAACTAAGTATGATTTTCAGTGACCATTTTAGGTGTTTTACGTTTAAAATTCCAAACCTATTGTGTGTTTTCAGGCTTTGCTTCGAGACCTGGAACTTCAGAACAAGACTTTCATTGACTCTAGTAAGGTTGCCCCACACAACGAGAACTCTGAGGGTGACCATGTTTCAGTTGTGTCCCTCTCTGGCTTCACACTCATGGACAACCAGACATCTTATTACAACACCCAAAGCCTGGGAAATGGATATTACACAAGCCCCATCCTGGACAATCCAGACTGCACTGAGGAATCTGCGGAGTATGAAGAGTTGAGCACAGAAGTCCAACATGACGAGTTTCATCTGTTACCATCGCATCCAATTCTAGAACCAGAGGTGGGATGTCCATATCAGAATCATTTATCGTCATCCAGAGACATTCCTCTGAGCTCGGTGCGAGTGGAACACACTCAACAGGATGAGATTCAACTGAAGACCCAGAGTGGTCTGAAGATGTCATGTGGGGAAAACTGAATATGAGGTTGTAGAAGACATCCAAGCAAATTGAAAACTACTATGTTTTTTTTTAAATGTTAAAATAACTTGAGATAGAAATTTGCTTTGTGTACAGTTTTTAATGCTTTTTTTGGTGCTATTAATTTGCGACAATGTGAATCAGCCCTTTTGCCCACTAACTATAGTTATTGCAATGAAATGGACGTAGCAACAGATCTTTTCTTCTGTGTGGTGATGTACATCTGATTGTGACTTGCTATTTGAAAAAAAGACAACCCTTGATTCTATTAATCGTTGTTGTTTGGAAATGAAGGCAGATAAATGTGAGCTTGTAGAAGTCATACATCACCAGAGAGACATTTTTGTTTTCACCTGAAGATCCAGTTATGAAAATTTGATTCAAAATTTTGGATTATTATTATTATTATAGAAAGGGGGATTTTAAAGTTCATGCTGACTTTAATATATGTCCTTCATCTGGGTGACTTAGGTCGGGTAATGTTGAGTTCACCACGTACTCCCTTTACTTTGGGGTGAATTGTCACATCATGCACGTTCCTCATGCATGTGTATATCAATGGTCAAATGTCACTGACCTGAATCTAGCAGTCATTCATTATTATTATTATTATTCCCCTTCACGGTTTGTTTGGGATCCCCCCTACAGTCCAGTGACTCAGAGCACAATAAATCCTTATGCTGTCCCTGTGAGGAGCAGTGTTATTTTCGGGCAACTGTGAGTATATGGTATGCTTTCTGTATGGCTTGAATTAAATTTTTTTTTTGGATCCATATTTTTTACTTCTGACTCAAAGTTGCCCTATTTTGACTCATTTTTTGCAGACATGTCTCACAGTTAACCATGCAAAGGTGCACAATTTCTGCTCATCTTGCTTGTTCTCTGGAACAATTATGGAAATACTCCCAGGAAACAAGTGAGACTCTAGGTTCTGGAAAGTGTATTGTTGCTTCATATGGAATTATGCATATTTCCTCCTTTGTGAGAAAGTACACATGGACAATAATTAAACTTTGTGAGGTCTAATTGTGTTCAGTTGAATTTTGGTACTGTAACAGTGGGAACGGTAAATTGTTGTAGAATAATAAGTTACAAGGGGAAGTTTGTTTTTGGACTTTTTCTGAAGCCATAACCACGGGTGACAAATATGTCACCTCCAAACTCATTTCTAAAATGCAGATATTCACTGCTATTACACTCAACAGACGACTCGAGCTTTAAATGTCAAGTTTCTTGTTGACCAAATGTAGCAGAATGGAAAAAAGTCTGCATGGTTTTAGTTCAGCTTTAATAAACCACAGCCCACAAGCCTGAAAAACAACATGCATACATGTATACCGTAGGCAAAAAAAGAATTGCAAGCCAAACCAGTACTCGCGTATTTACCAAATATATATATTCTTCATCACTATATATTTTTGTGGCATACTGAAAGATCATGTACTTTGTGTCCATGTAGCATGTTTCTTCATAAGTGGTATTGCTAATGAATAGAATGATTTTTAAACACTTACTGACAGTAAATATATCCATTCAGGCTTGTAATTTCAAAAGATAAACTTGAATTAGAGTTGCTTAGTGTGATTTATGTTTGGACACTGATGGTGGGTCCAAGATTTAATCCATAGAACCTATATGGTCCAAGAAAAGTACAATAAATTTTGAACTTTGCATAACCGTAGTGTCATTATTAACCATTGGCACATTTCTATACATACGCTGCACCATAGAGAACTCTCCTCATAGGAAGGGGTGACTCACTAACTGACTCACACTGCAGTAAAGAATTGTGCATATCCTCATCCAGAGAAACCTTTAAAACCACCATATCAGAACCACTCATTGTAACAGAAGGACACGCCTAAACGAATAACAGCCTAGTCAAGGATTTCATATATTTAACAGATCATTCATTTTTGAATAAATAATTTGAACTATTATTGGAAAAAAAAACCAAAACACCAATCAGTTTTCTACAAACACAGACTATAAATGTTTTATATGAGCGTTTGAACTTTAAAGTGAGTATAATGTAAATGAATACTAGACAGTAAACACAAAAGCTAAAGTTGGAATCTTTATTTGGCTGTCTTTTTTTTTTTTTTACATATACAGTTCATTTTATTACAATTTTATATATATACAAAGATATTCAGTAAAAGTCAAGACCTAGTGCCTGAATGGTGAAAACATGATGTCATTAGTGTGGCCTTGGCACGTGTCCATTTCTCTTCTCCATTCATTTGTTGCTGCCGTCCATCTATCTGTTGCTCACTGATACTGTGAGAATCAGCCTCCATGAGATCACCTCATCTGCGCCAATACTGTGGATTTCAAACATGAAACATTAGAAAACGGTGCCTACTAATGTTCCGCTATTTGCCATTTTGAGTTTCTGTGCTGGTAAATAAAAGTAGCAGATAAAAAGAATTGTGAACTTTGTTAATTCTGGAATACACTACACAAGTTTAAAAATCTGAGCAGAAAAGTGAGCCTCATTGCTAGGAGAAAAATGAAATATGTATTCTTGAATCAGCTCAAAATATTCTGCAGTTAGATTATAGGAATATAATAGGATAGGAATAGGAATCCAGACTGAAGCTTACAAAAAACCAAAGTCGATCACACACTATGCAATTTCCTGTGAAATCTAAATGACCAAAATCTGAAGATTGGCTTTCAATTCAACAAAATTGAAAAAAAAACAAAAAACACTGGAGCCAACCATAAAAATGCTAACAGCAACAGAGCTTATCTTCAGTAACATCCTAAAATGTATTATTAAAGACAACAGGCTTTGCCGTTTTCCATGCTGATTTTTCAAAAAGGACAAAATGAGGAAACATACACACCTGTGCAAATTTGTGTATCTGTTCAACCACTGCAGCAAACAGAGCACCTACGCTCTCATCAATCAGACTCTGCATATAATGCACCGCCTCCTCATCTGAGAGGTCCAATCGAAACTTGTCCTGAACCTGCAGTGGGCGGGCAAAGAATGAACAGCTGATTTTACCTCTGTAAAGTAAAGTTTTGGAGACAAAATGTGAGGACCATACATACCTTTTTTACGGTTTTGTCAGGCTCCAGTGCAATGTCTGGAATATTTGCATCCACCATCAGAGAGAACAGATTCAGAATGAGATTTGAGTATCTGCATATGAAGAGAGAAAAAAAGTTATGATTTAGTCTGATATAATACATAATGAAGTACACTACAATTCAGAAGTTTGGGGTCAGTAATGTTGAAAAAAGTTTGTTATGCTTACCAAGGTACCATTTTATTTGACCAAAAAGAGTAATATTGTGAAATATTATTACAACTTAAAATAACTTCTCTAGTTTAATACATTTTAAAATGTCATTTAAACAAAGCAGAATTTTCAGCAGCAGTATTTTGTGTGACATGATCTTTCATTTCAATTCCTCTAATATGCTGATTTGGTACTCAAGAACAATTCTTATTATTATGAATATAGACTGCCACTTTTGATCAATTTTAATGCATCAATTCTGTATGTATTAATTTCTTTCAAAAAGTCAAACTTTTAAATATTAGCGTGTATGTCTTCCGTTTGTAACTCACCTGCGCAGGTGCAGGAAGGCAGTGTAGCACTGTTTCCTGAACTCCTGGTATTGTTCACTCTGCATGCCCCCCATCCCCTCCACCATCTCCTTGCTCAGCTTCATGGGGGGTGGCAGGGGTTTAGGGTCCCGACCCAAAATATATCCAAAATCGATATGAAACAGTTTCCCTGAAAGCCAGAGAGACAGATCAGCATATACAATCAGTTTGTATTTTCTGTGCTTGCAAGTCATTAAAATCATGGTGCATTTGTGGAAGGTACCAGTCTTTGTGAGAAGCAAGTTGTCTAGATGTCTGTCTCCAACCCCTAGGATGTATGTGATGACACAATAGCCCGCTGAAACATAGATCATGATATAGTATATTTTTAAAATACTAAATAAATGATGAGCTAAACATAGTACTAATGGATTCAGAAACTGAGGCTCACCACAGCTTTTAACATATGTGTCCATGACTTCAGAGCTGATGCCGTATGGCCCTTTATCATTCGGAGCGTGCTTTCGGAAGAAACTCTGCATGCAGACACAGTTTATCAACAGAAATTCAAGATTATTCATTCTTTAGATATAGAGATATTAGATGTAGAGACTTCATTCTTTAGATGTATTAGAAATAAACACAGAGAAATGTGTTTCATCCACAAAAATTATTGAACAATTACTAAAAAAATGTATTATATAGAAGTATATTATCCAATACCATACACAGCACATGCACGTTTTATTTTTATTTAAATGAGGCCTCTAGTATTTACTAACTGTGCTAGGCCATATCAAATTTTCAATTTGAAATAACTGGGTAGTTCTTATTATGAACATGTACTGCAGAGGTGTCCGATTCTACTTAGCATCAATCTGCTTCAACACACCTGCTAGGAAGTTTCTAGTGATCCCGAAAACCTTAATTAGCAGGTTCAGGAGTGTTTAATTAGGCTCAAATCCAAACTTTGCAGGAATTTGGTCTTCCAGTTCTTCATACATTGCATTACCTGAATGTTGCCTTCAGTTGCCAAAACCTCAGCCACAGGTACTGACTGCACAAACTGCATAAAACCTGCAGACAAATCATTGGCATCTAGAGTAAAATGAAACTCCCATACTCTATGTGAACTGACAGGTACGTGGGTTTGTTCTGCACGCAAAAAGTAAAGCAGTACTGACCGTGTTTGGTGCTGGTCGCAAGAACTTTGTATGGAGTCAACTTTAGGTCCAAATTCTCTTTCCTCAGCAACTGTTAAAGAGAACGTTGAGAAAATATTGATAACAATTAACTAAAAATTTAATTACAACTAATGTTTTTAATTCAGTGGTAGCTTTATATAAAATCGTCAGACGTCTATGAAGAAAATAGGGTTTTTGTGTGTGCAGGAACGTAAGAAGACATTAATGAATGGTGACGTAAACTGTGTTCTTTTGGTACTGTGTGATGAGATGAAAAGACTTTAGACCTTGTCCATAAGTGAAATAATCTGCAGGATGAGCTGGTCCTGTCTCAGGTCATCTCCATGTTTGAAGATGACAGGATATTGCTCTCCATCCTCCGTCTTAAAGATGAGCTTTGCTGGCATCAGAGCACTCTGGAAGAGAGAAAAACAGAAGTCAGGGGTTGACAGGTGCATGTGTGACAATGCAATGGATATGAATGAAGCACAATACCTTAAAGAGTGTTGCAGTCTCAGGTATGATCCCTTTGATCCGGATCTGTGGCTCCAGAGGAAGAGGGATAGGCTCGATCTCTGACAGATTCACCTTCTCATTATCAGCCAACAGGCCCTGTAATCGCTCCGTTTGTCAGAGACAGAAAGAACCAAATGATACAACTTCATAACGTCACCAAAAACTATCAACGATTTCTCATTGTCTACAGCAGCTTTTAAAGTGTTGCACACCTTTTTCTTGCGGTTTCCACTCTCTCTCTGAACGGCTTTCATGAGCTGCACTAATCTGTCTACAAACGTCTGTTGGGCGGCCAGAAGGGAGCGCATCACTCTCACACTCTTATCACCCTGGAAACAGACATAAACATCACATATTGTGAAAAAGTTTTAAAAACAGGTTCTTCTTTTGAACTTTTTGTTCATCAGTCTTCAGTGTCACATGATCCTTCAGATATATGTTTTTTGTTTTTGTATTTTAAATTGAAAAAAACTGATCAAACATATTTCACAGTTAAATTATGCAGCAGTTTTCAACATTGATACCAATGTTTCTTAAGCACCCGATATTAGAATGATTTCTGAAGGATCACGTGACACTGAAAACTGGAGTAATGGTTGCTGAAAATTCAGCTTTATTTAAATTCTAATAATATTTCAAAATATTACAGAATAGGAGACTTCATTCAAAAAATATTTCAAGAATCTTATCGACCGCAATCTTATGACCCCATACCGACTTCTGAACATTAGTTTACATTAATCACATTACTTTGTTATAGTCCATGTGGGTCAGAATGTGAATGTACCTTGAGCAGAGCCTGACTGAACCGCCTCATTACATTGAGGTACATGTCATGGGTTTTGGGGTCTCTCTGCTGTGTGTCCTGATCCTCACACTCCACAATTACATACCTGCAGTGGAAGACAATGTCCAAATATTTTCTTATAAATCTTTAATACGGAGTCGGCAAAACTGGCACATTGTTGTAGATACTGTAAGTACAGAGCTGCAAAACATCTTGATCCATTACTCACCAGTATAAATAGTTTGCCAGTGTAGAGTTTTTGCAGGCACGTGATATAAGGAAGGTGCACAGATCTTGCTGTGGAACACAGGTCACATACACTGTTACATAATCTTCACATCCACTGTGCATCACAAATTAGTGGGGGGCTTTTTACACTTACCTCTAGATTCTCACCATCTGTTCCCTCTTTGCCTTTCTGCATGCTGGGCATCACAGTGACGGTTGATGCCATCTGGGAACTGAAAAATAAATCACTGTAAGCCTCACGATTTTTTGTTTATAAATTTGCAATGTTTTTAGAATTCCAACTACCTTTGAGGACTGTACATTCAGATTTTGAAAGCATTTGTAATTCTAAGCAAAGTAATGTATAATTGATTTGGGGAAAAAACTCAGACGCATGTTCTTTAAGTACGTAGCTGACCTGTCCAGATCTCCTATTGTTGAGCTCTCTGTCAGAACCCCTTGACTGTCTCTCTTACTGGCAGGCTCCAATCCACCATGGATATCATTGAAGTTCTCATATTTCAATGCCTGCACCAGCTGGAGCAAGTACATTAGCAGATCCTACAAGGATAATCAGAATTACATGCATTTACAGAGGAATCAGTTGTCCCTAAAAGTTGTCAGTTGTTCCCAAAGATTACCATTTTTAATGGTGTGTGTATTTAAGTATACTTAATACTGCTTATGAAAGCATAACATAATTTGACGCACAAAGATCTTTTTACAAATGTTATGTATCTAAACCACTGACAATCTAACACACATACACAAACACATAGACTTTACCTCATCATCAGCCTGCTGCAGCCTCGCAACAGCGTAGCGTCTGACAGTGGGGTTGGTGAACTGAGAGGACAGCAGCTCCAAGGAATCCTCCACATCCATCGGCCGCCACTTTCCCAGCAGCTCCAGGGCCTGTTTGGCCTCCTGGGGCAGATCCCAGTTCACACACTTCAGGAACTTGGTCAAAGCCTAAAAACACACCAACAAATGAGATCTTGTCTGGACACAGACTACTATTGAGATACCATCCTGTTACTCTGGGGACAAAACTGGCACCTATATGAACAATTTCAAAAGTTTGTGGTTGCTAAGACTTTTGATTTGCCTGCTCACCAGTGCTACATTTTTAAAATTAAAAATACGATAAAACAGTAATATTGTGGCATATTACTATTTTCTGTTTCATTACTCCAGTCTTCAGTTCCTATCATTCTACTATGGTGATCTGGTGCTCAAAAATGTTCTTGTCATTATCAACAGTTGTGCTTAATATTTTTGTGGAAATTATGATGCAATTTGACATGCGTGAAACAGAATATTTTCTAACATTTACTGTACTTTTGTTCAATTTAATGTGCTGTTGCTAAATAAAAGTATAACTGACCCCAAACTTTCAAATGGTTTTAAATGTCTTCACTCACCTTTTCCTGTGTGGTGAGGTAGTATCTAAACTTCCACACAAGGTCCTGTTCCTCAGAACTCAGTTGTTTAGTGGGTGGGTAGCTCACTATTATCTATGACAGAAAAACTGTATTATAAAGACATCTGAGAAGATTTCTTGTGTACTTCTATTTGTCTTTATCACTAACATTGAGTTGATCGCGCGTGGCTGCATTCGGTTTGAGATCGTGGTCAGATGGTCCGCTGCGTAAACTACGAGCTAGTTTATGATGCTTACTCTCCACAAGGTTCTCCTGCAACAGAATGCCAACACCATCAGGTACCAACTTTATCATTTTAAATGAAATTATTCTTAACCTTATCAAGTGCCAACACAGATTCTCAAACCCATAAACCCAAGATAATAGACTTATTTTTTTTTTTTTTATTTCCACTCACCATGCACATCTGAGGGTCGGGGACTTTCACAATATCTGAACTGGTCGGCAAAGGGGAGGATTCATCTGCATCCTGTAAAATGAGAGAGGCTTAAAACCACTGAAATTTAACAAGTGCTAGATAAAGGAAGGTGAACTATTAGATGAAGAATTTTAAATAGTGAACTACACTGCTTTGCAAAATCTTGATTATCACTAATTTAAAGTCAACATAAAATGGCATCTACAACATATTTAAATTCTGTAACAGAAAAAAAGTTGGGGCTCATTTTTACCCATCAAGGCATTCCTGACTGCTAATTTTGAGGGACTGCTTTTTTCTAACTAAATTGTATTATGTATTACATTAACCAGAATTAAATTGCTCTGTTTAAGATTGGCAAGATTTCTGAAAAGCTGCTTTCTCTACAACAATATCCTAGTCAACCAAAAAGTAGTTATTTACAAGGTAAATAGATTTTGATGAAGCATGCATTAACAGGGAAGTAAACATTAAAGTAAACAACAAGTAAAACATTTTTTGAATCAATATTGACTTAATATCGAAAAATATAGAGAAAAAAGATATACCTTTTCGTAATAAACAATGCTGTATTCTCGTTCACCGCTTTTGACTCGAGGGAATTCCACCATGAGGTACATGAAATTAGAGCTACGTTTCTCACTCTGTAAATAAAAAACACAAGCTTCACTAATCAAGCTTTACACAGAGGTAGCAAAAATGACAGTGGCTTCATATTGTGACACTTTTTACCCCAAAAGCACTCACCTCATTGATCATTTCAATCTCTCTGAAGGTCAAGCGATCTAGCCAGTCTACTTTAACCATGTGCCCCTGACGATGAGCTTTTGTTAACTGAGAGAGACAGAGAGGCAAAGAAAGAAAGAGGAAGACTTAAAGAAATAGACAACATAGAAATGTTTGCAAGACTAAGACACAACTAAGACGTTGTGTGCACAATCCTTTAACCAATCATATGACAGCGGCGTGTCAGCGTGCAAAAGCACACAAAAAGCTCATTAGCCAAAGGACATTCAGGGGGGGCCAGCGCAAAGTAAGTAGCACACCAAGATGACTCAGCCCTTTCTAAACAAACAGTTAGTAATAGTTAGTACAATAACACATCTCATCTAAAGGCCAGCATAAGTCTAAGAGGACTTTGTTTAACCGGCCAAACATGTGTTTTAGTGGCTAAACATAATGTCCATGACATTCATGATTATTTCAAGGAATGTTCTCACTTCAAAACAAGTTACAAGTTATACATCAACGGTATCCACAACAAATCATTCTGACTTAAAATAATTATCCAGCACAAAAATCTTTTTTATTTAGACTGTTCATTTTTCTAAATCCTCCTTTTGATGTGGAACTGTTTTTTAAGTGGGTGAACATCTGGTTATACATTAAAGACATGATTGATCTTCCAGTTTACATGGTTGTAATGAGTTCAACAATTGTAAATTAAAATAAAAAATGCTATATTTGAACTGCCATATTTAAAAAAAAATCATTTATAGTGTCATAAAAATTGGTTCTAATCCTTGGATTCCCCTGAACCTGTACACTGTTGCAAATATATTCTCAAATATATATATATAAATATGTATATAATGTTGAATTAAAAAAATGGTGAGGTCAAGCAGCAAAAATGTCCAAGTCCAAGACACAGAAAATAACATACTCCTCCTATTTGTGAAAATGTGGGTCAAATTAAACAAGCTAAATACATAGCTTGTCCTATATCTTGCCGACAAATATATGAGACAAGCAAACACTCATACACGCGCACGCACACACACACACACACACACACACACACACATACATTCAGCATTCCTGTCCTGTTTTCTCTCATACTCACGTCACTAAGTATCTCCAGGTCTGGGCCCTGGAACAGAGGGCAGTTAAAATATGTCCATTGACAGAACACACACAAGCACACACCCTCGCAACAACACACATTCTCAATTGTCATTCTTTCCACAAATTGGGTAATCTATAAACACAATCAGCATATCCACCTATCCCTCCCTGCCGCCACCCACTTTTCATTTAACATATCCCTCATGTACAGTAACTGTCCACAGGCATATTTCTTCAGTTTCTGTCTCAGCTGGGCTCCTCCACTCCCCAATCCATCAACTGACCTTGGCCAGACGGCCCATCTGGTCCTCTGACAGAGTGCTGCTGGTCCTTCCTGGTGTACTAGTGGGCTCACTGCCATCACCCTCCACACCCGGCCACACCTTCAGATCGTGCATGCCCTGCCGGAACATTCTAGTAGACAGAGTGAGAGAGATGGAGATAGATAAGGGGGAATAACAAATGTATAAAAGTAGCGGTGTGCAAACCTTTGTGGAAAATAATCTCTTTTGCGATAATAATCTCATTCCTATAGAATTAATAACACCTCACCTTCTATTTTAACATGTACAGATTTTATTAATGTGAATTGACATAATCACAGATTCTGAATGTAGTGGTTATATGCACCCTAAACTCTGGAAGACAATGAAATTTTCATTGAAGTGAAGATATGAATCATATATATTCTGAAAAAAATCCAAAAGTAGTATCACGAAAAGTATGACACCAAATTATTTGTAAACTCAATTTTGTTTTTGCCAACTCAGCAAAGCATTCAAGTGCAATAATTGGTGTGTTTGCCTTACTAACATATGTAAAAAATATTTGGATGCCAAACTTTAATTTTGTGCAAACATATCAGACTGGTAAAAGAGACTGGTGGAAGAGACTTGTAGAAGAGAATGGTGGGATGGAATTGTCCTGCACTGTATTTTTACTGTGCAAAGGTTTAGGGTTGGTAAAAAAAGAAAAATAATTATCTTAAGCTTTATCTTAAAGGCTGCATTTATTTGATCTAAGATACAGTAAAAAAAGAGTAATACTGTGAAATATTATTACAATTTAAACTGTTTTTTTATGTATATTGTGACGAGTCGGCTGCCTCCCCCCCTGTCCATCATCACCACCCCGTCCCATATTCGCCGCCCTTCACCAGGCTCCCGACAGGAGTGGGTGTGTGAGAGAGGAGGGGCGCTGAAACAGCCAGGGCTGGCGGCGTGTGATGAGGCGCACCTGACGTGAATAGAGCCTCATCACCGCCGCCGTTAAATGCCGAACGCGCCTCTCCTCGAGAGACCGGTCTCTTCCCCGTGCATGCACGCTGGTGTCCTCGTGGGTCCAGGAAAGGGTGCGTAGAGGGGACTACCCGCCGCCGCCAGAGACGCGAGCGGCCGGACCCGCAGTCCGGCCGACACCGCAGCCGCGATACGGCCGTCGGGCAAGGACGCCGGGCCGTGGAATCCCGTCGAGCACCCGGGGATCAAGGAGTTGGACGAAGCCGCCACAGAAGCCGCCGTCACCCGCGCCCCGGGACCTCCAGACGGGAGCGCGTGCGGCCGCCGGACTCCGCCCCTTACCTGGACCCTTCCCTCCTGAACACTGCCTTCCTTCACGAGCCCCGCAGCACAACGAGGACACCAGATCCCTGTTTATTTTGGACACTTTTCCCCCTTTGGACACTTTATTTTAATATTTTGTTTAATAAAAAACCTCTCCGAGGCTTGACGCCACGCCCACTGTGTCTGTCGTTGGCTCCTCCCGCCACAGTGGTGGAGAATGCGGGCAGGCGGAGCCTAGACAGCGCAGTTGGGCAACATCTGATGACGTCATCCCCTCTCGCTCGCAAAAAGCCGTGGAACCCGCACGGGGACAGAGGAACGACGGGGACAGCCTCCCAGCCACCAAAGGGGTAAGTGACGTTCTTTCTGTTGGTCATTTACCCTGTGGCTGGTTGAGGCTGACAACTAATACCCGGTTTCTCTGTCCCGGTTCCGGCGCGGTGCGAGAGTGAGCGTTGCCCGGAGAGGAATCCCTGCCCCGCCCACTCCGACCGCTGGAGCCTGGTTGAGGAAGGTAGCACTCCTGCGTGGGCGGCGACCCTAGGACGGGGATGTCGCTTGGGGGGGGGAATGTGACGAGTCGGCTGCCTCCCCCCTGTCCATCATCACCACCCCGTCCCATATTCGCCGCCCTTCACCAGGCTCCCGACAGGAGTGGGTGTGTGAGAGAGGAGGGGCGCTGAAACAGCCAGGGCTGGCGGCGTGTGATGAGGCGCACCTGACGTGAATAGAGCCTCATCACCGCCGCCGTTAAATGCCGAACGCGCCTCTCCTCGAGAGACCGGTCTCTTCCCCGTGCATGCACGCTGGTGTCCTCGTGGGTCCAGGAAAGGGTGCGTAGAGGGAACTACCCGCCGCCGCCAGAGACGCGAGCGGCCGGACCCGCAGTCCGGCCGACACCGCAGCCGCGATACGGCCGTCGGGCGAGGACGCCGGGCCGTGGAATCCCGTCGAGCACCCGGGGATCAAGGAGTTGGACGAAGCCGCCACAGAAGCCGCCGTCACCCGCGCCCCGGGACCTCCAGACGGGAGCGCGTGCGGCCGCCGGACTCCGCCCCTTACCTGGACCCTTCCCTCCTGAACACTGCCTTCCTTCACGAGCCCCGCAGCACAACGAGGACACCAGATCCCTGTTTATTTTGGACACTTTTCCCCCTTTGGACACTTTATTTTAATATTTTGTTTAATAAAAAACCTCTCCGAGGCTTGACGCCACGCCCACTGTGTCTGTCGTTGGCTCCTCCCGCCACAATATATTTTAAAACATCATTTATGATCATTTGTGATAGAAAATCTGAATTTTTAGCAGCCAGTCTTCAGAGTCAAATGATTGCTTTAATGAAGAATTTTTTTAAATCAAGGGAAAAATTAAAGGTAAAAAAAAAATCTGGACCCAGCACAGCTTAAAAAAATTTTTAAAAAAAAGGTGGCCGGCCACTAAAGCACTCAATTATATGACATTTTTGGGTTATATTTCTGATTAACAAAACTGTAAACATTAGACCCTTACCCATATTTCCCAAACAGGGTGACTGTTGTGCCCCCAACAGGCGTGGCTCGGCCGGGTCCATACACATCCCAAACTGTTAGAGTAACCTGGGCACTCTGAGGCAGGTCAGGGTACTTCACTGGCAGCCTAAGCCACTCGTTCCAGCTAAGGTGGAGAGAAGACAACAATAATAATGTGACAAAATATAATATGTGACTCAAATATAATATGTGAACAAATGAACTCTGAAGGTATTAAAATCAGTCATTTATTGTGCAAGTATGTGAGAGAATGATAGGGTACAAAAATATATGCTACATATCTCAGCAAAGCATCTCTGATCTGGTTTGGTTTCTGACTCAATATTGAATCACATGAGCATAAAGTGAGCCACAGTGTGATATATAGATTAACCACTGATAAATCTACGTACTTCCAGCGAGTGCTGAAGGCCTTGTAAGACGTTCGTACAGGCAGAGCGAGAGGCTTGCCCTCGGCAAACACCTGACAGGTGACGTACAGGTCAGAGCAGCTCTCCTGATAGAGTCCCGAGAATCGCAGCATGGGGTCCTCAAGCAGAGATTTATAGCTCTTCTGCTCTCTCTTGCCCTCCAGACTGCCTCTGCAAAAAAGAACAGAAAGGAGATACCATTTCTGCCCAGTCAGGACACAGCACAATGTCAAGACATTTGCTTTCTGAAGTAAGGAATTTGCATACTGTACCTCTTAAATGGTGAGAAATATTGCAAAAAGACAGCAGAGTTACAAAACTACTTGATCAATGATTTCCTTAACTTTTCCATGACACTTTATATGATCTGATGCTGTTTTTAAGTTTTTGAAAAACATCTCTTCTGCTCACCAAGGCTGCATTGATTTGAGCAGTAATATTAAACAGAAATATGGGAAATATGTGACCCTGGGCCACAAAAACAGTCACAAGCAGCATGGGTATATTTGTAGCAATAGCTAAAAATACACTGTATGGGTAAAAATTATTGATTTTTCTTTTATGCAAAAAATGATTAGGATATTAAGTAAAGATCATGTTTATTGATCAAAGATATTTTGTACATTTCCTACCATAAATATACCAAAAACTTAATTTTTGATTAGTAATATGCATTGCTAAGGACATCAAGGCGATTTTCTCAATATTTTTTTTTATTTTGAATTTTTGGCACCCTCAGATTCCAGATATTCAAATATTTCTATCTCAGCTAAATATTGTCCTATCCTAACCAACCACACAATGGTAAGCTTCTTTATTCAGCTTTCAGATGATGTATAAATCGTGGCTTCATGGTTAGAGAGTCGGACTCGTAATCCAAAGGTTGTGGGTTCGAGTCTCGGGCGGCAGGGATTGTAGGTGGGGGGAGTGAATGTCCAGCGCTCTCTCCACCCTCAATACCACGACTGAGGTGCCCTTGAGCAAGAACCCCCAACTGCTCCCCAGGCGCCGCAGCATAAATGGCTGCCCACTGCTCCGGGTGTGTGTTCACGGTGTGTGTGTGTGTGTTCACTGCTGTGTGTGTGTTCACTGCTGTGTGTGTGCACGTTGGATGGGTTAAATGCAGAGCACGAATTCCGAGTATGGGTCACCATACTTGGCAGTATGTCACTTCACTTCACTTAAATCTCCATTCCGGGTCACATATTGAATGCATGTTTTGAAAGCATTCTCACAAACTGCATCACAATGTGGTATGGCAACTGCACTGTTTTGGACCAGAAAGCCCTCCAGCGGGTGGTGAAAACTGCCCAATACACCCCTGGTGTCGGGCTACCCTCCATCAAAGACATTTACCACAAACGCTGCCTAAGGAGAGTGAGAAGTATCATCAAAGACTCCTCTCACCCCAGTCACAGACTGTTCACTCCTCTCCCATCTGGGAGACGTTATAGGAGTCTTCGCTGTCTCACCAGCAGACTCAGGAATAGTTTTTTTCCCTCAGCTGTCAGCCTACTGAACTGCAATCTCAGGCGCTGAGCACTACATCCAAGATGGACCACCTAATGGTTAAAAAAAAAAACTGCACTGTTCAATAACCTGTCTGCACTCCTCACTCACAATGTTCTTATTGTTTCCTCTGTTATGTTGCACATTTCTGATATTTTGCACATTCCCTTGCACATTTCTACCTCCGGATGCCGTTAAGGTCATTGGCCATATATAAACATATGCTACTTACATACCTCTCTTTATAATGCACCTTCTGTTTATACTTCCTTGCAACCTAAGTTGTATGTACAATCATTTGCACTGAGCTTAGTCTCTCCCCTTCTACCTCATAACTGCACTATATGTCATAAAAATTAATGTATATACACATGTTTTGTATTTATTTATATACTTTGTTATTTGCGCTTCTGGTTAGATGCTAACTGCATTTCATTGGCTCTGTACTTGTACTCTGCACAGTGACAATAAAGTTGAATCTAATCTAATCTAATATTACATTAAAAAACTTGTTTCTATTTTAATATATTTCCAAATGTAATTTAAGCCTATGATGGCAAAGCAGCCATTACTGCAGTCTTCAGTTTTGTGTCAATTCAGAAATCTGTTGTTCAAGAAAATGTTCTAATTATTATCACAGCTGAAAAAAGTTGTGTTAAGTTACATATTATTAAATTATGCAAATCGATGCATATATACATATCATCTTCCAATAATACGTGCGACTTGTCTTTGAGCAGTGTGCTGTTATTCAGTCTCTGTTGATATTCTGCTGGTTTGACAGCTCTGTAATCAAAACAATGACTAAGCTCCAGAAACATACTCACATTTTCAGTTGGACGTTTATGTCCAGATCGCAACTATACACATAGTTAAATTTGTCAGTGTCCATCTTCAGTAATCGATGAAGTGTTATGAAAAACCGTAGTGAATGAAACAAAACAGATATAAAAGAATAAATGCAGATTTCTCAGGCGGTGGGAGATAAACCACAGGGCCTTTAGCAAAGACTGGATCTGCTGGAGCTTTTGCTTTTCGCAGCACTTTATATTCTTGATATAACTGTGTCTGATTAATGAAAACCAATATGGCCGATCAAAAATACTATCAGTCTTAATTTAAGACAATAATAAAGTTGTAATAAGCATCTGCCAGGCCTTCATCGCGTCCGCTTTTACAAAAGGAAAACATTGTAACCAGACACAAATAATCGATGTCAAATCGTTCGATAGCTACAGCGACTTGTATGGACTGAACGGATCAGAAATGGCTTGTTTGGTCTGGTGGATCTCGGTGGCTTCCTGTTTGGTTTAAGAACGGAAAGTAAAACAGGACACATTTCGAAAGGCGTTTAAAAGTCCTCTTGAATTGCATGTTAGTTGTACATTGAGTACAATTGTTTGCAAATTTCTGAGTTTAAACTGAATTAAGGCATATTACTGTAAATCATAGATTTTTTTTGTATTAGTTTAATTTATTTAAATGTTTAATTTATTTAATTATTTACTGTATTTCATAAATCCCCCCAAAATTAAAAATTATGCTTATAATCTGTTTGAAATCTATTTAAATTGCAATCCATTGTGGTCTCTATGTATTAAAAATTTGCCAGAGAGAGAGAGAGAGAGAGAGAGAGAGAGAGAGAGAGAGAGAGAGAGTTGGATCTGCTGTGAAACCAGTAGGTTATGGCCTTTGTCAGCCATTCTGCACAGCAGGTGGAAAAGTCATTTGCAATTGCTATCTGTCTTTTGGGTGCATGAACGTAATATTCTCCAAGTATGTTCTCCAATGCAATGAACATTTTATTGGTGTGTTTGTGTATCGGCATCACTATAGGTTGTAATTCCTAAAAACTGCGTTTCTCTTCACACAAGTGTGTTCCTTGCCCTCGTTTGTGAGGGCAGAAAAAGAACCAAGCCAATAAAAAGATTAAGAAAACAAGCTGTTCTTGCCTTTAATTTACATTCGCTGACAGCTTGGCATTCGATCACTCACATCCTAAATCTTAGTGCAACTTTGGGTCCCCCCTGCACATTAGTGTGTGGTTATATAATAAATGGTGATGAGTCAGACTGCACAACAGAACAGGACCGCAGTCCATTACATCCTCCGCTCGGGACTCAAGAGCTGTTAAAGAGGGTAAGGCTCATTGCCACCCCTCATGTGTTCCGAACACTCACAGAGGGGGCTCTGCTTCCTTGCTCCCAAGTTTAAAGCCACATTCCTTTGAGTTAAAGCCAAAAGGGCAGCTGCACTCTTTGGGATGATGAAGGTTTCCACTGGCTAGACCTTACCAGGCCTGAACTTGTATATTCAGGAATTGCTTAGGACCATCAATAATTGCTGATATTATGGATTAAATGTTTGCAGGTACACTCATTGGCTTGTAATGATGGGGAACCACTTCAAGTGCTATATGGCTTCTATCTTTAAAGGTGCTTTACAGCACCTTTGTCAAATGGTGTTACTGTATGTAGAGGCGGACAAAGTACACAACTCCATTACTTGAGTACAAGTACAGATACTGCTGGTCAAATATTTCTCCATTACAAGAAAAAGTTGTAAAGAGAGATTTTTATTTAAGTAAAAGTACAGACGTATTTGCTTTTAAAAGTACTTAAGTACCAAAAGTAAATTTCCTTTTTTATATCAATGCACTGTTTTATTATTGTTGTACGTAATACTTGCAATACCTCTGAAGCAACTTACAATACACCAACTGAATACACTGACTAGCTTGTAGTATCTTTGGAATAAACAGCTTTTAGAATGTTAAAACAAGAAAAAAAAACAAGACAAAAAAATTATTATTTAACACCCCCACCAACACAAAAGCAGGATGGTAGTGATCTCACACAGCTCTGACAGTGTGTGCACACTTCTATGTGTCGCAATTCATCCACATTTGAATAGAGTGGACAGTGAAATCCTGTAAATGCTTTTAAAAAATTAAACCTGCTTTAAAACCCAGCAACACAACTGTTGCCGTATAAATTTACAACAGTAACACTGCTTTAACAAAAAATAAAACAGCAAGACTTATTTGACATCAAAACAAAAATTTAAAAACTGTTGTTTAATCGCTCTCGCAGTACTTTGATGTCACACACAGAATGGTCTGTGCAGTGCTGCTTCAAGTCCAACACCTGTTGTGTTTTATTAGGAGACGCACAGCAGTTCTTCTGTGGCTTTAATATTTTCACTAACACAATTTAGCAAAATCAGACAATGCTGTCACGAATCCTGCCACAAGAAGTCGCCTCTCCATCATATTGACTCTCACACCACACAGACTGTTACATGTCACTCCAGTTCCCATCATCCATTGCACTGATTACACATACAAAGCTGAATCCAATCAGACACGCTTTATAAGCCTTGGACTTCCTCTTTCTGATTGCCGAGAATTGTTTAGCGCAGTGGTAGGCAATGTCGGTTCTGGAGTGCTGCTGTCCTGTAGAGTTTAGCTCCAACCCTAATCAAACACACCTGAACAAGCTAATCAAGGTCTTCGGAATAGGTGTGTTCGACTTGAAGTGGCGCTGTGCAGAAAAATCAGTGTATGGCATCAAAGTACCGCGAGAGAGATTCGAAAGCATCCGTGGTACTTTGATGTCATACACTGATCATTCTGCACAGCGCCGCTTCAAGTCAAACACACCTAATTACTAGTGCTACAGGCAGGTGAGGGTTTTTTCAGGGTTGGAGCTAAACTCTGCAGGACTCCAGGCACTCCAGGACCAATGTTGCCTACCCCTGGTGTAGTGTATATCACTCTTCTAGCGATAGCTACATTATGGAGCCATTCCAAGTTTCCGGTCCTAGTTTCTAGTTCTAGTTTAAGTCTAGTCATTTCGTGTTGCCTTGTTGTCTGGTTCCTGATCTTCTGCCTGTGTATCTTGGATTAATACTTTGCCTGCTGTTTCGGACTGTGTTTGCACCTCACCTGGACTATTGTTTGTGTTATTTGGATTACCCCTCATGTCAAGCCCTCTGGATATTGTTCGCCGATTGTAGACCCACGCTAGCCCTAGGAATATTCTTTACCTTGTCTGTGATGTATTTGTTATCTGACCCTTGCCTGTTTCTCGACCCCACCTTTGTAAAGCCTTGCACATGGATCCGCACATCTCGTTCACCCCGTAACAACCACATTATTAACTTTTTATTATTGAATTGTTGTAAATAAATATCACATTTGCAACTGGTCAGTGTTCAAAGAAATGCTGGGAAATCCCTTCAGGTAGCCCACAAGAGTGATTACTGATAAACTGTGAATAAAAGAAAGTCACGTTTTGGAGAAGAAAAAAATCACCCAGTGACTTTCAAAGCTGCTACATAGTAACGACTTTCTACTTTGATAGAAATGTAGTATAGTGAAAAGTACAATATTTGTCTTTCAAATGTAGTGAAGTTAAAGTCATAAGTTTTTGGAAAAAAATAATACTCAAGTAAAGTACAGATACTCAAAAAGTGTACTTAAGTACAATACTCAAGTGAATGTACTTAGTAACTGGCAGCCTCTATAAGAGGAGCCCCATTCTCCTCCTTACATTTTAGATTATGTTACTCCATTCTCATATGTTTGCTATGATGAATGGGAATTTCAATGGAAAAGCTGTTTTGAATCACTTTTATGCTTTTCTGAGGTCAAAAAGTTTCATGTGAGGGCCCTGGAATATATAGGGGGCCTTGGGGCAAAACGGTTGAGAGCCACATTATTTTCAGGAAATACACTTTATTTTAATTTCATTTTTATTAACTTCTCTAACTAAACTAAGAGACTAAGATAGAGTTAGAGAACTATACAGGGACTTAACAGGTTCTTTGTGTAGCATTGGTGCTATATAGCACCTTAAGAACCCCCTGAAGGACCATTTTTTTGTGTGTGTATGATCAATCTGAATTATGTGCATTGCATTTTTGCATTCATTTTTATTTTTATTTTTAATAAAATGGATAGGGAAGTTTAAATTCATTGTAACCTGCATCCTAAAATGCCTCCATAGAATATATAGATTGATTCAAATGAGCTATTAACAAAAAAACTAAATTATTAACAAAAAAACACATTGACTACTAGGCTCATTTGAACAATGCTTATACTGTAGGTATAAATAGTTTAGATCAGTGATTTCCAAACAGTGGTACTTGTAATGCAGGGGAACATAGAATTCTTTATTTTTAAAGGTGCAATTTTAAATGTGTAACAACAAATGTGCTGGAATTTAGTAGTGTCATTTACTTCAACAATGTATTGTTTTTAAATGTGCTAAAGAAATAAATGTGATTCAACATGTTGATGTATTCAGTTCAGTTTTTAAAACACAAAATAAAAAATTAAAATTCTGTTCCTTTTAAAAAAGACACAAAATAATATGTTTTGTCTATTTTTTTCGTGGACTGCACATGTAACCCATCTTCGTATTTCAGTCATTTTCTCAGCAATAAAACTCTCTTACGTATTTCCTAAAATTCTGTTCTGGGTAAATAATCTTTTCCTAGAACTGTATTACAGATTGGCTACATAAGACACAGGCTGGGAAACAGTGGCATAGGTTACCTAAGGTTTACCATTAAATCAGAAAATGTGCTGCCAAAAATAAAGTGTACCTGTTGAATAGACTTATTCATAACAGCACTTTTAGTTACTTCTTCCATTTAATGACAATAACCAAAGATTAATTGACAACCAAAAATTGTGAACTTTTGCCTGATGGCCTTTTGGCAAATTGTCTGCTCCTATTGGACACAAATCATGTCTTGTGAGGAGGAAATGTTTAAATACGACACCAGTTCTAATGTTCAAACAGAGGGGAACATGGTCAGAATGCATGGCCAGAGCAGAGGAGAGGAGAGACTGTGAGTCACTTTGTCCAAACTGAGGCGCTAGTCAGTGCCATAGAGCAGTAGTACAACATGCAGTACACAGGGAGGAGCTTTCAACACCTTTCAGACTACTGTGGGGTGACACGGGCGTGAATGCTACAAACAGACTTTGTGGTTCTCTAGGGCCTCCTTGGAAATTGCCTGTTTCTTCTATTACAAATTTTTCCATCTTGATAGCAAAGATGACTAGAGATGAGCTAATGTGTGAAAGAGTATGTAATGTTTGGTTCTGGCTCAAAGAGCGTTACCTTCTCGGCATCCACTCAAAGCCTAATCCCTGGCGCTCGACACCTACCTAGGATCCTTCCTTAACAACAAAAAAGCAGTTCAGAAATATTACATCTTCATCTTCTCGGTTCATAAACACACACACACCTGCAACAGTTGTGCAATAAAAGTCCAATTCTGCCTTTATGAGCTTCCTCCTGCTCATGAACATCTTCAGCTGGACCAGACCCACGTGAGGTCACTGCGGCCATGACATCATCAGCATGAGCTCAGTCCAAAGAAGCAGACCAAGGTCACATCAACCGGAGGACCACAGTTGTGATGGATGCCTGTATTTGTGTGTTTGAAGATCACCTAGTAACCATTTGGTGATGTTGAGAACCACTAGATGACCATCCTCAGGATGCATCTGAGGTGACATCTGACAATCAACTGAATGTTATCTTATAAGCTGCATCCACCACAACCCAGATGAAAACTGCTCTATTAAAAAAATAATATATTTAAAATACATTTATTTCATACTAAATATAGTTCTGTCATGACAGCTCTCGGAGGGATTGGCATGGTAATGTACATCATGACAATGTTAATGTGTTTGGTCTTGGCAGAATAGATCTGCTATGCTGCTGCTGCTGCTGTGGTAGAGCAAGTACAGAGACTTGATACTGCTAATACATCCACAACATGCTGCTGTGAGCACGTAAGAGATACTGCTGCTGCAAATATATCCCCCATATAGCATACATGAATCACCTCGTTGCAGATCTATACAGGTGGAGCTGGGGAAGGCGGAGGGTTTCTGAAGCACACTGCAACTGATACTAGTCATATATTTAAATGTTGAGCAGTGTGCTCATTGGCTACAGATACAAGAGCCAATCAGCAGTGCCTAAGATGATGTCATGATGCCAGATTTGGTTAGATCTATCAAACTGTGCCATCTAGAGTATCATGCTAGAACTTTGTATTTCAAATCTATCAATGTATGTACTGACATATTACTTGAATCTTGCTGATATACAAATTATAAATAAACTTTATTTGGAGTACTACTTGTGCATAATGCACATTTCTTAATATTAAGCCTGAAGTCGTGGCCTAATGGTTAGAGAGTTGGACTTGTAATCCAAAGGTTGTGGGTTCGAGTCTCCGGCCGGCAGGAATTGTAGGTGGGGGGAGTGAATGTACAGCGCTCTCTCCACCCTCAATACCACGACTGAGGTGCCCTTGAGCAAGACACCGAACCCCCAACTGCTCCCCGGGCGCCGCAGCATTAATGGCTGCCCACTGCACCGGGTGTGTGTTCACTGCTGTGTGTGTGCACGTTGGATGGGTTAAATGCAGAGCACAAATTCCGAGTATGGGTCACCATACTTGGCTAAATGTCACTTCACTTCACTTCACGAAATGTGTTTTAATGTCATTTCTGATGAGGATTGTATGATCTTTGAATAATATCAGTCTTTAAATGCAAGATATTTAAAGTATACCTGAAGTATAATAATAAGAGTTCCAGGTTGGCACAATCAAATATACTTCAGTACATCTTTAGTTGGACCTCAGCACTACATCTGCACTATTAAACTACTAGTTTAGCAGACTTTAAGTATACTAGTTCAGTATACCAGCAGTACAATTGCAGAGTATTTTTATTAAGTACATAAACATTTAAATGTATTTGTAGTATACTTAGCATGAAATAAAAGTATTTCAAATATATTTTCGTATATTTATTTTCCCTAGGGTGATTATTACACTGCCCTGCATCATATTTGCTGAATAAAATCCAACACTTGTTTCTTACTAATTTTGGGGTGCTGTTTCCATAAATAGGGCCTGTATTGCTCTGTGGCATTTTTTAGCATTTTAGCAATTTTGATTTTGACAATTATTTGTTAGGTCAAGAAGTCTTGTATTATCCCTTAATCATCAAAAATCTGTGTGGTAATATGCCACAAAGATTACTATCTTCCTTTGAGCAGTTACCATTATTTGTTCAGTTCTTAGCTGATTTTCACATATATGAACGATTCTGAAGGTGGTAAATTAATGATTCTGACATTAATTTATGCCATCATATTAATTTATAACATCTGTGGGTGTTTTACTATAAAAAGTAATAGAAAATGACAGTTTTTGTGTGTGTGTGCGGGGGGGGGGGGGGGGGGGGGGGGGTTAAGTTGTGTTTCTAAACTTGTGTTTACGTAAACTTCTTTGACATTTACTGCTTTTGTTATTTTGGTAACTGGATTAAAGCTGATACATAGGCCTACTATATATATACATTTTTATTATTTTCGGGGGGGAAACTGGACATGATGGAAAGTTTTATACTTTTTAACTCAGCATCATCAAATTAGGTGAAATTAGTACTTTTTTTCCCCAAAATGTAGGGCTGTTATCTTTAATTGGCAACTCATGTTATCCATATTTGTTCAGCATGCTCTCTCGCGTCAACTTTTTGCTTTTTCTTGCTCTCCAGCTCTCTTCCCCACCTCTCTTAGTCATTCCAGGATGTGTCAGAATTTCTATAGTTTTTCAAGGTCATGCCCAGTGGAGCGGAGAATGGCAATCACCGGAGAGAAAGAGCAAGTGGTGCCAAGCCACAGCTTTTTCCTCTGCACACCCCCTAACTAACCTGCCCCCACCTCAGAAACACACCTCAGGTAGGGGGTAAACCACTCCTCACACCCGTCCCTGTGAACGCAAGGGGGTATAAATGAAGGTGCAAAAGAGGAGAGAGAACAATTCAGAGGGCGATCAAACAACAATGGATCCCATGGCGAGACATGGTGTAATGATTATCTTCATGACCTTTTTGGTGTGGATGAAATGTTCAGCAGCACCAATGCAGTGCCACTTCAGCTCTCAAGGTGAGACCAGGTGTCCCGTCTCATGATATTTACTCTAAATCAGTTTTTTATGGAGTGCACTTGTTGATCAGGCTCTCTCAGGACTTGATCTTCAGTGTTTTCGATGTCTCTCTTCACAGCTCTGTGCGAGTATGATGGGAAGCAGTACTCTATGGGAGAGAGCTGGATGGAGCAGGGCTGTGTGCAGTGCACCTGCCTGCACCCCGTGGGAGTGGGATGCTGCGAAACGTAAGAGTTGTAACATCTTGCATTAATTTCTCTATTGGATAATAAATAAAAGAACCTGATGAATGGGAATCTTGAGATTTTTCTGTTTTATTATGGTGCACTGAAGCCGAAATTACACTCTTGAAAGTAAAGGTTTTTGACTGGCAGTGATGGTTCCAAGAAGGACCTTTAAGAAAGAGAACCATAGAACCTTTCCATTGCACAAAGGTATAATTATAATGTAAAAAGCTTCTTTAGATTATTAAAATGTTTATTATAATTGGTTCCATTAAGAACTGTTCACTGAAATTATTCTATGGCATTGTTGTGAAAACCCTTATTTTCCACAATGTAATTGTTGCTACACAGTCAATTTTAATTTATATTTAAATCAATGACTCGATTACAGTGTGCATCGGCCTGTGGACTTTCCTCCCTGGTGTGAAGTTCGGGTTGAATCTCTGACCTGCCAGGTCACACTGGTGATGACCTCTGATCCCCGCCTGCCCTGCATTCCTGGAGAAGAGAACAATGTTGATCCAAGACATGGAGCACTCAACATGAAACTAGAAGGTTAGCATGGAGGAAGAGTTCAAACCACAATTCACCTGCCTGTCAGCTAATATCTGTCTCACTATTACGTGAGATTCAATATTACTTCTATAGCACTTGTATTCTCAAAACATAACCATTACCATTTAAATTCTCAATTTAAAAACAAAGAGGATGTGGATTGACATGCATTGCATGTAGGGAAGGAAAGCATTCTTTTGAGTTATGCGTTTGAACAATGTACTGGAGAGACAGATCGGAAGTTTTAGATTTGTATGGAATTTTGTGCATTGTTTATATTCATTTGTGCTTATTATACCATGCTATTTTCACATAACTATAACACTAAATATTAGCACTGTACGACCTGTTATTGTCTCTTTTACAGCTCATTGCCTCAATAGCCAAGATATTTTTAAACTCTGAGAGCAAAATTAAAAGGGTATTCCCTGTTAAATAGTTGCAACAACAAAAAAATTCATCATGAGACGAGCAATATTTTGATTTGATAATAAAATTGTTGTTATATGTAACTGTCTCATATTTACATTGTTTTCTCTAATAAATATGTATAGAAAAATCATCTCATTCTTTTAATTTCTAAAAATATTACAATAGTACAGTGGTTCTCAGGAGCCTCAGTGAACATTCAAGGCGGCCACAGGATGACTTAAAAGTACTCAAATTAACAAATGATCATTACAAATTAATACATGATTGTAACTCTAATTTAAAATGCTAATAAACACAAAATCAAGATGTAAGCTGAAAACTTATTTTCCCCCTTTTGTACCTATTGCTTTTATTTAAGAAACTAGAGTTCTTAAAACGGCAAGAATCAATTGTGGTTTATAAACTTATCATAAACATACTTTAAACCTATATATTTATGAATCTATCAGGACTCATAAATTCCAATTAATAAAAAAGTTTTAATACAAGTAGCTTTGTCAGAATTACAGCAGAAATACAGGACATATTGTAGTTCGTACAGGTGGGACAACCATTTCAGAAATCAAACCACCAGAAATCAAACCTCTCAATAACACTTTTATTCAGTTATGGTTTGCATATAGAGAAATGGTACAAAATATCTTGCATTAAAGAACTGAAATACAACAGAAACCATTTGTTATTATAGTTGAGCATATGAATGAAATATAGACAATAAATACAGAAAACTTTACATTACAGGAGCAGTTTGTTGGTCAAGGCTGAAATGTGAAGTAGCTTAAATAAAGAATTGTCAACTCATTGCACAGCAAAAGATAAAAACCAATAAAACAACTCCAAATATAAGCCACCTTTGAATTTAAAATAGCCTGCTAACAAGACATCTCACAACAATAACTCGTTAGTTTTATAATCTCCCTGCACAAACACCAACACAACTCAAATGTTGATGCTGTTTGTCCCTGTGAACTGTGAAACATATGAAGCTAGCGTGGGATTTGTGGGAAGCACTTTGATTGGAAGGTCCCAACTGAAGGTGTCCACATCCACATGTTCTGCCCCCGTCCATACTGTGACTTCTGACTGATTCTGAAGAACCACCGGCGCCTCCACTGGCTCCCGCGCTGTTACGAACTCAAAATGCAGACGCCATTTTAACGTCACTGGGGAAGAGAATAAAATCATTGAATGAGAATGTTACCTTATCAGTGTTCAAGATGAGCCAGAAATAAATAAGTCAACCAAAAGCTTTATTATCCAACTTTCAACATACAACATCTTATGAGTGCAGGATTTCTAACCTATATCTGTGGTGAATCCTGGTGTGACATTGAGGGGTACAGGGAGAGAGAAATGGCTGGAGGCTGTGTGCAAGCAGGACTCTAGATGTCGGCCATGACCGGTGACACTGACAGCCTGGCCAGGACGTCTCTGGTACTGCTCCTGGACCTCCTCCTCACTTTGTAGACTTACTGAATACTAAGCACATATAAATACACATCAACATTCCAGGAGCACTTCATGAAACATTTACATTCTCAAACGTTTGGGGGTTATTTGGTTATGTTATTCAGCAAAGATGCATTAAATTGTTCAAAAGTTACATTAAAGACTTTTGCAGTAAAGACCTTTTATTTGAATTTTATTTCAAACAAGTGCTGTTCTTTTGAAGTTAAAATAACCAAAGAATATCACAAAAATATTAAGCAGTTTTCTGATTTCAACTGTTTTCAAAATTAATTAATAATAAATAAAAGTTTCCTGTGCACCAAATCAGCATATTACAATGATTCCTGAAGTATTATGTGACACTGAAGTAATGGAGTAAAAAAATCATACCGTCCCCAAACTTTTGACCTGTACTGTATACTATACCTGTAAACATGGAATATCCCCTTCTGAGAATGTGAAGGAGCCAATAATATCTTCCCCGAGCCTGTACACAGTCTTAAAGATGCAGAACTTAGCCACCTTTCCCCGCACGTTTGTGATGTTGAACATATCTGTGAAGGAAATGCATGTACTCATTACCATATTCACAATTGCCACAGAATTCAAATCTAAGCAGAGGACCACAACGTAAGAGGTAGATGAATGCCAAACACACATTCTTTCAAAGACATAAGCCTTCCCACATTCAATCACGCACATGGGCATCGTCGTGAGGTGGTGATCATCAGCATGTCCAGGGCTCTTTCTAGCGGTCTTGTATCTCTCCTGCTTCCTTCCTCCTCCTCCTCCAGGAAGGGGTTTGAGGGAGCCACTTCCTCATCTTGGGGAAACGGAGGCTCTGGCATGCCTGCAAAACAATATTTTCTTACAATGTGGAGACGCTCTATTCACGGGCATATTTGTGTTAATTTATTCAACAGCCAAGTATTCACACATTTTCTAAAAAGATTACACATTTCTTTAAGTGATAAAATAAAAAAAGCATGTGGTAAATGATTAATGTATCTCTAATGCAGCTTGCTGAAAATTAGCCTCTGCTTTGCATGGACAAGATTAAAAGGGAGATATTAAACCATTTGTGCAACCTACCATGAAGCACTAAAACTCTGAAAGGGACACGTAGTAACTTGATGGCTGAGTTGACTCGCTGACAGCCAATCGTGAGCTTGTACACGTACTTCACTGCCTGACCCCGGAAACTGGGTGGACCATCAGTGGGCACAACCTCACTATAGGAATCTGAATGAGGTGAAAACATTATTTGGCAGAGATTTGTTTTACATGTGGCTGTCTCCTGTAGTTCAGAATGACATTAACCAGGCATAATGTGCAATTATATGACTTAACAGCTGAACTTTGGCCAGCTGACTGTTGGTTTTAAGCCATGAACCAGTTTTTAGCAGCATATCAACATTATCTGGGTCATGAGGAATAAGATTTTCTGAACTGATTAAGGGGTTCACTTCTTATTACTGATGTTGTGAGGGCATAAATAATGTAAACAACACAAGCGTTTATCAAAAGAATATGTAATGGATTGTAGCATTTTGACCAATCAGACACACAATTTTGCATTTGATTAAACAAATCAATTAGTTTTTAGATGAACAAATGGTCACAGACCCCCCCACCCAATACACATACTGGTGCTGGTGTGTCTGTCAACGACTCCAGGCCCCTGGTGTCATGGCAACCCATCTGATAACACTTGTTTTATTGCTCAATGGAATGCGGGTAGAGCAACACTTCCTCTTAGGAAAGACACATTACGTCATAAAATAGAATCCTCTCTAATTAATTCATAGAAAAACCTTTCTTTGAATGAACACACATATCTTTAGGTCATTGTGTATATTATTACTGTTCTTGTATATGTTTTTGTGTATTGTGCACTGTTTTCTGCATGCTTATGATAGATCACTAGTTAATATCACTTTAGCTGCATCATGTTTAGTCTCTATCAATTCGTCTTCGGATGATCTAATTGAGAGTGAATATTACATGTCGATACCTATGCAACATATTAGTGTCCTAAGAATCTTTAGAAGTTTGTGCATTAACGCAGGCGAATTACCTATGCAAATTACCATGTTCAGAGACAAAGGGTCGTAAAACTTTCCCTCCAAAAATCCAGGACTCCATTGGGTATTTGACACCCCAGAGGTGTGAGGTGATTCAGAGATGCCCAAGCAGTCTGCGGTTTTGTTAGATCCTAAGAGGATGTGAGCTTTTTCTGGACCCTCTAAGTTTTGTGCCAGGCCTTGCAGCCTCGTCTTTCCATTCAACCAAGCTCCTTGGACCTCAGCATGATCTCTTTCTTAGCTCTTTTTCCATTCAATACTTGGAAGAACATTTCTACCTGAGAACATCTTTGGAATTCATCACTCTTCAACCCGGAAGAACGTGATCGGGAGTCCAAAACTTTGAAACCATTAAGACTTTAATCTGAGACTGCATTCCGGACACTCGACCCGACCAAAGGCAGTGCAAGTATAACATTTAACTAAACGAAACAGAGGTTTAGTATAAGTTATAGACCCCATTATAAATGGCGCTGATGGTTTTACTCAGGTGGTTAAATGACTTTCTCCATAAATGCATTCTCTGGTTTTCCTGACGGTTTCATCCATCAACGCTCATTAGCCTTTCCCATGTATGAGTGATTGTATGTTTGTTAGACTAGTCTGCGTTAGTGTTTAGTTAATAAAAGTTGTGTGCACAAATTACATGCGTTTCTGATTCTACCTTGCATATTAAATGTCCCTTTATGATTCTGACCCTTGCTACAGTGCTCTAATGCATTAATAGTAAAGTATTTTCTGTGGCCAAGGAAACACCCTTTCTTAAGAGTTGATACGAACTTACACTGAATGTTCGCTGGACGGACAAATCAGCTGATGGCAATTTAATTCTGCAACAGTTATTACTGTCAGCCGATATAAATAATTGTAATTAACCCTCTGGTTGTGTTCGGACTCCGGTCACGCCTTTTGTGTTACCGGTCAAAAATGACCGGACTCCAAACAATTGCTTATAAATCTGTCATTATGCTATATTATCACCAAATATTGCATTCAATCTTTTTGTCAACTTGTTTTCTTTCATTTAGGACTGGTTTTGTGTTTCTATTTGCTTCTGTTTAATCGTAGGCCTCATTTATCCGAGAGTAGGTACCTCATTTTTTGAGTGAAAAAAGCATTTTTTATGAATAATTTTCACAATATTAAACAAAAAATTATAAAAATTTGCACTGTTTCTCACACTAGTGTACTTTAATGTTTAATCAGGAAGTTTGCTTTTAAATGCTTTTATTTTGTACAAAATTGCAAAAAGTCACACTCGTGGTGTTCCCGGTCAAAAATGACCGGACTCCAAACAACTGCTTATAAATCTGTCATTATGCTATATTATCACTAAATATTGGATTAATTATTTTTGTCAACTTGTTTTCTTTCATTTAGGACTGGTTTTGTGTTTCTATTTGCTTCTGATTAATCATAAGCCTCATTTATCTGAGAGTAGGTACCTCATTTTTTGGGTAAAAAAAACATTTTGTATGAATAATTTTCACAATATTAAACAAAGAATTATGAAAATTTGCACTGTTTCTCACACTAGTGTACTTTAATGTTTAATCAAGAAGTTTGCTTTTAAATGCTTTTATTTTGTACAAAATTGCAAAAAGTCACACTCGTGGTGTTCCCGGTCAAAAATGACCGGACTCCAAACAACTGCTTATAAATCTGTCATTATGCTATATTATCACCAAATATTGGATTCAATCTTTTTGTCAACTTGTTTTCTTTCATTTAGGACTGGTTTTGTGTTTCTATTTGCTTCTGATTAATCGTAGGCCTCATTTATCTGAAAGTAGGTACCTCATTTTTTGAGTGAAAAAATAATTTTTTATGAATAATTTTCACAATATGAGAGAAAAAATTATGAAAATTTGCACTGTTTCTCACACTAGTGTACTTTAATGTTTAATCAAGAAGTTTGCTTTTAAATGCTTTTATTTTGTACAAAATTGCACAAAGTAACACTTGTCAAAAATGGCCGGCCATTGAAAGTGAATGGGGAAGAATGAAAGAAACAACTAGTGTTCAGGAGCATGTTGTGCTTGCAAACATAAATGCCTTGGACCAGTGCGTGCATGTATACTCATGCTATCACACACACACACACACACACACACACACACACATCTATGCATACAAACTATTGTATTACACTTATTTCATCCTACCCTGAACTGTATGCAATATGCTTTTATGAATCTCATATTATAACTCTCTCTCTCTCTCACACACACACACACACACAATGCACACAAATGCTCAAACTGCCTTGTCTTTGGCCTGCATTGACTTTTTTTCCATCCCTCGACCAGAACGTTACATCAACTTCAGCTGGGTCCTCAAAATCAGAAGATTGCTTCTTTTCAGTTGTTGCAAGGTTTTCAGCTTGTCCAGTGATATTTTTATCTTCCAATATATCTTGCAATGCATCGTCACTGTAAAATTCTTCTTCAGTTGTCTTTTCCTCGTGTAAATGACAAGCAAGGCACTGTGAGGCATTTGTATGCTCTAGCATTTAATTGTAAACTTTCGTTTACTCTGAGAGAACATGAAAGCCTCTAAACATATTGTCATAATGTTTTGTCTAGTACGGAACCGCTTAGAGCTCATGGTGGTGGAAAGATTTCGGGGTGGGTGAAAAAAAATCGGGGTGGGAGGAAAAAAATATTTTTCAAATCTTTTGCGTTCCCTCACAAAACTTTGCGTTCTCTCGCAAAGATGTTTGCGTTCCCTCGCAAAACTTTGCGTACATATTTGCAAGAGAACGCAAAGTTTTGCGAGAGAAAGCAAACATCTTTGCGAGAGAACGCAAACATCTTTGCTAGAGAACACAAAGTTTTGCGAGAGAACGCAAACATATTTGCGAGAGAACACAAAGTTTTGCGAGAGAACGCAAACATCTTTGCGAGAGAACACAAAGTTTTGCGAGAGAACGCAAACATCTTTGCGAGAGAACACAAAGTTTTGCGAGAGAACGCAAACATCTTTGAGAGAGAACGCAAACATCTTTGAGAGAGAACGCAAACATCTTTGAGAGAGAACGCAAACATCTTTGAGAGAGAACGCAAACATCTTTGCGAGAGAACACAAAGTTTTGCGAGAGAACGCAAACATCTTTGAGAGAGAACGCAAACATCTTTGCGAGAGAACACAAAGTTTTGCGAGAGAACGCAAACATCTTTGCGAGAGAACGCAAACATCTTTGCGAGAGAACACAAAGTTTTGCGAGAGAACGCAAACATCTTTGAGAGAGAACGCAAACATCTTTGAGAGAGAACGCAAACATCTTTGCGAGAGAACACAAAGTTTTGCGAGAGAACGCAAACATCTTTGAGAGAGAACGCAAACATCTTTGCGAGAGAACACAAAGTTTTGCGAGAGAACGCAAACATCTTTGCGAGAGAACGCAAACATCTTTGCGAGAGAACGCAAACATCTTTGCGAGAGAACACAAAGTTTTGCGAGAGAACGCAAACATCTTTGAGAGAGAACGCAAACATCTTTGAGAGAGAACGCAAACATCTTTGAGAGAGAACGCAAACATCTTTGCGAGAGAACGCAAACATCTTTGCGAGAGAACACAAAGTTTTGCGAGAGAACGCAAACATCTTTGCGAGAGAACACAAAGTTTTGCGAGAGAACGCAAACATCTTTGCGAGAGAACACAAAGTTTTGCGAGAGAACGCAAACATCTTTGAGAGAGAACGCAAACATCTTTGAGAGAGAACGCAAACATCTTTGAGAGAGAACGCAAACATCTTTGCGAGAGAACGCAAACATCTTTGCGAGAGAACGCAAACATCTTTGCGAGAGAACGCAAACATCTTTGCGAGAGAACACAAAGTTTTGCGAGAGAACGCAAACATCTTTGCGAGAGAACGCAAAGTTTTGCGAGAGAACGCAAACATCTTTGCGAGAGAACGCAAACATCTTTGCGAGAGAACGCAAAAGATTTGAAAAATATTTTTTCCTCCCACCCCGAATTTTTTTCACCCACCCCGAAATCTTTCCACCACCATGAGCTCTAAGGGGCTCCGTAGTCTAGAATATGTGGTGAAAGAAAAGATTATTTTTGAGGTCAATGCAGGCTAAAGACAAGGCAGTCTGAGCGTGTGTGTGTGTGTGAGAGAGAGAGAGAGAGAGAGAGAGAGAGAGATCCTTTTTTATTCATAAAAGGATATTGCATGCAGTTCAGGGTAGGATGAAATAGGTGTAATAAAATAGTTTGTATGCATGGATGGATGGGTGTGTGTGTGTGTGTGCGCGTGCGTGTGTGCGCATGTGTGTGTGTGATAGCTTGAGTATAAATGCATCCACACATGCAAAGGTCCAAGGTCTTTGTTTGCAAGCACAACATGCTCCTGAACACTAGTTGTTTCTTTCATTCTTCCCCATTCACTTTCAATGGCCGGCCATTTTTGACAAGTGTTACTTTGTGCAATTTTGTACAAAATAAAAGCATTTAAAAGCAAACTTCTTGATTAAACATTAAAGTACACTAGTGTGAGAAACAGTGCATATTTTCATAATTTTTTCTCTCATATTGTGAAAATTATTCATAAAAAATGCTTTTTTCACTCAAAAAATTAGGTGCCTACTTTCAGATAAATGAGGCCTACGATTAATCAGAAGCAAATAGAAACACAAAACCAGTCCTAAATGAAAGAAAACAAGTTGACAAAAAGATTGAATCCAATATTTGGTGATAATATAGCATATTGACAGATTTATAAGCAGTTGTTTGGAGTCCGGTCATTTTTGACCGGGAACACCACGAGTGTGACTTTTTGCAATTTTGTACAAAATAAAAGCATTTAAAAGCAAACTTCCTGATTAAACATTAAAGTACACTAGTGTGAGAAACAGTGCAAATTTTTATAATTTTTTGTTTAATATTGTGAAAATTATTCATAAAAAATAATTTTTTCACTCAAAAAATTAGGTGCCTACTCTCAGATAAATGAGGCTTACGATTAATCAGAAGCAAATAGAAACACAAAACCAGTCCTAAATGAAAGAAAACAAGTTGACAAAAAGAATGAATCCAATATTTAGTGATAATATAGCATAATGACAGATTTATAAGCAGTTGTTCGGAGTCCGGTCATTTTTGACCGGGAACACAACGAGTGTGACTAGGTGAAATAAAACCCACAAAAAATTACGAAAATTCTAAAAAAATTTATGAGAAATACTTGTACCCTATGTGCGCAAAGTCAGTAAGTTTGAGTCCAATGCGATAACGTTAACTAGTATTTTCAGGAAAAAGAAAAAAAAATTCTTGTCAATTTGACCCGAACACAACCAGAGGGTTAATCATAATTAATCGTAATTATTTATATACAATTCCCTTTTGAGCTTATAAATTGTTACAGGATCATTTAGACCAAACGTTAAACATGACTGAATCCGTGTCTGGTTTATTTTAAGCTTCTTACAGGTCTTGCTCTCTCCAGGATCCAAGCGAAGGTCACAGAACAAGATCTTAGGTGGTGTGTCCAGCACACACTGCCCCCGTTCACCTGGATCAATGAAGAAACAGGGAAATCATGTAATCTCTCCTCTAAAATCAAGAGGTTTCCTGTGAATAAATCTGAGATTACAGAAAGCTGAAATGAATGTCTAATCCTCATCACAAGCACACTTTCTGATAGACTATTTGGCTTTTACTTTGACAAGAAAGGCACAATTCAACACCAAACTAATGAAGAGATCATAAAAGTTGACAAGTTCCCAGCATACAGTGCCAACAGGACGTCTGTGAGCAGTTGAAATCATTATACTGCTTGATCTTCAAGTGCTTTGTCAGCCATCATCAGCGGTTTCTTGAAATTGATAGGGTTTCTGACTCAAGTGACTATGCATTTTCCCCAATTAACAATATTTGTGAGTTTGTCAGATTGTATTTGGTTATTATTCTGCCCAGCATGTTTTTACCTACTTTGTGGTAAAGTACAGTAATTTGTGCTGGATATGTTTTTGAATATTAGAATAAGTAAAAAGTTATTTTAACCCTTGTGCACTCTTATGGAAATTTTTGTCCATCTTAGTTTTGTTGTTTTGGATAATTTTGCCTGTGTTAATGCTAACTGCATAACTTTTGGCTCAGGTGTGTATTTCTATTGGAATTTTAATATTCCACCCTCATTTCCTTTAATAAATCTATTTTACACTAGGAACAAAAAAGTGAAACACTCAGCACTGTTTGGACAAAAAAGTCCCCATTGAAACCCATTAAAACTGCTATTTTTAAATCGCAGTGCCGTTTAACTGTAAAATGATGCAATTTTTGTTATTTGTTAATAGGCTTTCATTCTGTTGGCAAGGCTTAAAAATATATATATATATTTTTACATTTTACCAGATGGTGCCATTTTGTCAGGTTTGGTCTTTAAAGCAAATACTCGCTTTATTCCTGTTTTCTGCTTCTGCATATTATAGAGGCAATTGGATAAATAATGCAGCTATAATTGTGTGGGTGTGTTGGTATAGATATCTGAGTGTGGTTTGTATGTGTGTCATAAAAAAAATTGTGTGTGTGTGTTCTTGTAAAATTTGAGAAAAAAAAAAAAACTCTACTGCAAATCACAAATCCAAGCACTGTGTGCACCAGCAGAGTTTTGCTGGCATCTAATGGGAAAATTTAGTACTGCGCCCAAACAAAATTTTACTGAAAGCTCATTTTTTAATATATCAACCTCAAATTTGGAACACAACTTAGATTTATGGCTTTGATTTTCTAGCAGGTTTAGAGTTCAACATGTTTCATATATAAAATATTCATAAAATAAAATAGAAAATATTGTTCATAAATCATTTTCATAAACTTAAACCTGTATAACTTTTTTCTGGTTTCACTTTTTTTTACTTCAACAATAATCTGCCATGGGTCTTCTTTAAAATGAGACCAAACTTAAGTCTGTGCTCCCAAGCTTCCAATTTTTGTGACCGTTTTTTTGACATGGACATTTTTGTCCACTATGGACCTAAGTGTAACTTTTTTTATTGATGCACAAGGGTTAATATTGCATAATTGTGTATTTTATTTATTTAGTCATTTAGCAGACGCTTTTATCCAAAGCGACTTACAAATGAGGACATAAGAAGCAATCAAAACCAACAAAAGAGCAACAACGTGCAAGTGCTATTACAAGTCTTGGTTAGCCTAACGCAGTACAGATAATTATTATTATTATTGTTGTTATTTTTTAATAAAAAGACATAGATAAAATACAATTAGAATAGATAGTGCTAGAGTTAGAGGGTCAAGTAAAGATGGAACAGATGAGTTTTTAGCCGTTTCTTGAAGATGGGTAAGGATTCGGCTGCTCGGATCGAGTTGGGCAGGTCATTCCACCAGATGGGAACAGTTAATGAAAAAGTCCTGTATTTTTGCGTAAGGTAAGTACAGCATCGTCATCAATAGAAATATTTTAAAGTAGAAAGTTATTTTGAGATTGCATAATTGTAAAAGGCAAGTACAGCATCCTCATCAGTAGAACTATTTCCAGTTTACACAACCTGAACATTTTCTTTTAGTATAGTATTTTCTCAAACTGCCAAAATTTTGAATAGTTTCTGTTCTGAATTTGCTCACTGTTCTTTTCTTCTTCTAAAAATAGCAACTGCAACATGTGACATTTTACTGCACAGACGCAAAACGTAGACTGAATTGAGCTGGATGATGACACTATTGTCTTCTGTAGAGCGGCTTTAAAGCTGAATTGAACTTGTTCTCAACTGACTCAAATTTTGCAATGTTGACACAGTTACTGAACTAAACTGAATCAACATTGAACTAATTCAAGCTGAATAACATTACTGTTGCCTTCAGTGGAGCTACTTATCACTGAACTGAACTTGATTCATTATTGATGAATAATGGATGAATATTGATTGATGAATATTACAGTTATTAAATTAAACTGAATCAGCACTGAACTGACTGGAGCAGCTACAGCTGCTTTATAGCAGAATTTGGTATTGAGAGAATTTATTTGAAGTAGTTTGCATACTTGATTCAGTTTTTCCCCCTGCTTAATACTGTGAATTTGAAACAATTCTGAATAATACTGTACTTTGAAACAATCTCTGTTGTGTAAAGTGGTATATATAAATAAAGGTGACTTGACATACAAACCACACAGTTTTAAATATGGCTGTTATACAAAAACTGATCTTTATTTATCTTGATCTTTGCTGTAACAATATAAGTTAAGTAAAACTAGTCTGGTATAAGCTGCTCATTTTTCACCTCTGCTTGGTATCAGTACGGTGTCGCTCTCAGCTTGGACGTCCTGCTTGGTGCCCTGAGCTGGTAGAGCCACACGGCTCTCGCTGGCATGGAACTGGCAGTGGATCTGAGCACTGGCCCAGGCCAACATCTCACTGTGGAAGGTGAACAGACTCAATCACAATTCACAGCACATATGTCAAAAAGGAACCCAGTGTTCTTTACCTGCTGGCAGATGTAGACAGATGTGACATAGGGTTTGTGAAGGTTATAAGACACTCTAAAACCTCCCCAGCCAAAAACACAGGCCCTCGTGCCATTGATGCCACCACCTCAATCATCTGGAAAAAAAACAGAAAAGTTATATGCAAGGTAATTATTTAATAATATATATTAGAACAAGCCTAAGATGAGATTCTGGCCTCCCAGCTTGGACAAGTTGGTTTATTGGTTTTAGAGGGGTTTCCAAACTAGGAGACCAGTGAATACCAGCAAACCAGCGTAGACTGGTTTAAGATTAGGTCATGCACTGTGGAGAATATCTTAGTTTTGAGAGACTTGTATTTCATCTTATGCTTATTCTTTTAAGCATGTACTGAAACAAGCCTTTCCTAATTATTCTGCCTCTGACAGGAAAATATGTGCAAAGCTTGACTGTAGCTACAGAGCAGCGTATTTATATTTAAAGAGCTGGCGTCGTGCAGCTTGACACAACGACGATTGTTTACTTTACTTTACTAGCAGGAAGAGCTAACATTCTTTTATTTGTTCCCTTTACGATACCTTGCAGTTGTTTCTTTTATTTCTTCCCGTCGTTTTTATTTTACGTCGTATTCCTAACCACAGAAGTTAAAAGAAAAGTATAGCCGGCGACGCTCCACCTACTTAAAAACAAAACAACCGGAGACTTGTCTTGGCCATTATAAGGTTTCCCTGAGTTTCTCCGAAACGTTGTTCAGGCTACATTCATAAACACAAAAGTAAACGCTCCCATGACATGAACTAGACGTAGAAAAATCTTCGTTATGCATATTATTTTGAATTACTCAGTAAAACATGTCATGAGAAAGTATAGGATGTAAAATCGTTTTCTTAACTCCGGTATAGCGATGTCCAAATCGTGAATGAATCATTCTTATGAGTCAATTCGTTCCAATGAATCAGTTCAAGATGTTCACTGTTTGAACGATTTGAACGCAAATCAGTCCAAAAAAACTGATCACTCAGAAGCTGCCAGTAAAAAAATACTTTAATAAACAGACCGAGAATTACAATTCAGAAAGAAAGGTAATTTACATATGAGATACTTAAATTTATTTATAATATTTGGCAGAAAATAATATTTCTCACATTTTCACAAAAAATGCCATCATTTAAACCAACGACTGACAAAGGTTTTTTAAATATTACTTGAAAAACATAATAAACAGCAATATTTGTTTTAGATGTGGCTTTACTTGAACATATAGACTAGAATACATAACATACCGGGTTAACAACATAAGCGCTTACACTGAATAGCTTTTGAAATGATTCTTTAAACTGAACCGTTCAAAAGAACCGATTCGAATAAACGAGTAAACACGATCATTGGCTCCGTGGCAAATGTGACGTAAAAGTCCCATCCAAAATCACAACGGGGGTGGCACGGTTTCCTCAGAAGAAAATAGTTCAGCAAACTGTAACATTTAATATTTTAAATAGTCAAGATATGGCTTATAAGAGAAAATAGATACAGAAAAAGGTTTGTGTTTCTTTGGAAAATACTGAAATGATGAAACTCTTCTGTGCTTTACCTCCCCGAGGGTGAGCTCATTGGTATAAGCCAACAGAAGGCCCTACTGTACTGCTTTAGTATTGGGAAATGTATGTCTGGCTTTGACCAGTTCATCGTTAAGAGGTCGTGATGTGCTCTTCTGCATAAGAAAATGTGTTCTTTACTTACGGAAGCTTATAAATGCTGTATAACATTACATGCTTTTCGTCTCTGAAGCTTAGCTTTTGCTGTTCATTTTGAAAAAATTTCGCAAGATCCAACCGCAACAAGGTGGAAGCAGCCACAGGGACACCGGATGGGTCTACTGCTGGCGAGCATCAAAACAAGTGCATCTCGCCACTGACACGCAGACCCCAGGCAAGGGTAAGAGAGATTATACTCCTCTGGTGCACTGCGTGGATGAAACAATAACAATAGGAGAACATGAATTATGCATGGCATAAGTAGCCAGACGTTTACAATGGGGCGATGAGAAAGGGTGCAAACGCATATCGGACATTAAAACATCACTTTCAGTAAGTATGTCTTGCCGAAGTATGATTCTGTAATGGTGCTGCATTTTGCAAAATAGGGCAGAATATGAGGTATTAATTATTTAAACCAAAAAGACAGTAAAAGTGCTTAACTTTTATAACATGATGCTTGTCTGTCTCAGAAATTAGGCTTACTAATTTTTTATAGAATTAATTTTTAAGAGCTGTATGTGAGTTTGCATTTTGCAGCACTGATCAGTGTTTGGGCCATGCCTAAATAAAGTGTAAAACCATAATTGCACATTTCTAGCAATTAATTAAACAGACAAAAAAGTAATTATGTAAACACAAAAGTAGAAAATTACTAAATAGACTAAAGTCACAAAATTTGTAAATAAAATAATGTATGGAAACAAATGGAAAACTACACCACAATGGAAACGGGATACAAAATGGGGAAGAAATCATGGCTTTAGTATTGGACAGAGCTAAATATATATAATATATATATATATATATATATATATATATATATATATATATATATATATATATATATATTTGTTGCTGTTGAAATTAAAATGGTTTAGTAATAATAATTAATTTCTTATTCTGTTGTTTTATTTTAGTGCAAATACATTGAATTTCGGCGAAGTAGATTATGTCATAACATTCTATGGCTTTAATTTTTAAGTACAGTAAAGTATGTCAAAACATCTTGATGTGGGATGGCCTCGAGAGCAGATATCTTATTTGTTTGGCCAAGTGAATTCTACCATATAGAAAAAAAGATTTGCCTGGCCCAGGGGTGAAATGAAGGAGCTATTGTTATTTAATTAAAAGGAAAGGATCAGATTACATCTCCAGACCGTGGTTGTTGCTGGTAACTGAACTCTGTCGTTCCATCACCCTGGTGACAGGTGAACTTTGCGTTCGTATGTCGATCACCTGCCCATGCATGCAGATCAAGCATGTGCTCTCAACTCTTACTTGCACAACACAGTAGGCAAGATGTCATTTTTCAAACCATGTGTCATTAAGCTTATCTGTTGCTTTAGCCTCAAAACAAAGGAAATATTCTATATGCATTAACACATTTGTCAATTTTGCTTTTTTTCAGAGAATTCAGGGAGCCAGTTTTTACGGTTTTGGTTTGGACTGGTGATCCAACAGCTCTACTATGGATTTAAATGATAGCACGTCTCTGGCTGAGCTGATGAGCCGGTATGTGTCTACAGAAACAGGATTTGGTGTCCCAAAGGATGGATGGCGGATATGCCTTGCACACGAGTTCAAAGAGAAGCGGAAACCATTTCAAGCCAAAGATGTCTCATTGTCCAACATGATCGAGCATGTTTCTTTAGGGGTCAGGTATGTTTAACAAATCATACTTCAATAGAATAGCCTCAGATCCACTTGGTCATTCATTTATTAGTCCTCACGTCATCTTTAGTAATTGTGTTTCCAGTAGAACAGAATTTGTTTACATCAAAGGCTGCCGAAATAGACCATTATACACATCTCAATGGCCTTTTGCTCTATACCAATATGCATGGTTGAAACAGGAACAGGAATTATTGTTCAGTGGTTATATTTTGACCACAGACGGACATGTTTTCATTCCCTTCTTCTTGCTAAACCTTTCTCCTCTTGGTTCTTAGCAGCTTTATTTAGTCAACCAGTGTTTACTGATAATATCTTCATAAAAAAGACAGCTCGTAGTATTTATTCCATCTCATATACTAGTTAAACCAGAAATTTGAGCATGTGGATCATTTGTGGGTTGCCTGCAGGCAAGTTGCAGGCATGTGTAGCAAGTGTATTTACCTGGATCAGGTGGAGCTGTTTTTCCTCTCTAACTAGTTAGACTGTTACACTATAAATTTTTATGAACTTCCTCCCTTTGGATGTTACTGCTATAAACGGCTCGATCGCTGTTGACCTGGGTTTAGATTCTGGATTTTGTTTTTGTGATTATGGGTTAATGAACTATTAATTTATCTCCAACATCACACACTACAGCTGCATGGAATTGTCCACTGAGGCTGGTTAATCAGTGTCGATATCAGTCAATATTGACCCTGTGTGCTGTATTATTCCACGTTAATGTTTGACACAACAGCTGTCATGAGCTTTATAAATCTAAACTGTGCATTCCCATTTACACAATCAGTCCTCTGATGTGTATGTGAATACTGTATTCATGAATCATGCTGCTCAACCTTCACCACACTTGATTGATTATTCACTAGCATACTAGCATAGAGGCATGGCTGGCGTCTGTGATAGCATATGCAGTCATGCATTGACACCCTCCATAGTAGGTGAACTTTGCAATTATTTAATCTGAAAAAAATGCTATATTATTTTTGTAATAATTGTTTTATTAGTTTTACAAGTAATCATTCCATAACAACATGTAAGTGAAAAAAAAAAATTCCAGTTCACTTAACAAGCATAAATAAATAAATGAGCAAGTCTGGAGAGATAAAAGTTGCTCTTTTCAGATAAATGTGCAATATAAGAAATTTTGATTGGGAAAAACTTCAGTACTAAAACAGTGATCACTACAAAAAGTGATTTATATCCAGGACAGAGACAGTTCAGTGCTTTATCAGCCTATCCCATAATGCCATCTGCCCTTTATGTTTGAGTGAATCAGTCTCTGTTTCTAGGAGCTCTTGTGCTGAGTGCAACAAGACTGAAAACAGCTGTGTGTGCATTATTGTAGAAGAATGAGTGAGACAGAAAAGAATGAGTTGGATGGAGTGGTTTGAGGGTGACTAAAGTGGAGATGTAGTGTGTGCATGTGAAACAGAAGTTCATTATTAGAACTAGCATTGCTGTGAAGCTATAAAGACCAATTTAAGAAATCCAAGTGTGATTTTTGCACATAGATGCATTACCAATATACTGAAAACACTCTGTTACCCATCTTCACCTTTCATCAATACTAGTTCAAGGCTATACCTGTGTGTGACAGAGAGAAAGGCCAGTTTAGTGAATTCTTCCTTGCTTTGTCTGAGTAGGTATCTGAGATGGTGGTACAGAAAGACCCAGGTTGAGAAGAAGGCTCCTTTTATTGATATGTTTCGGGCTTTACCACTGAGACAAATTTATGGTAAGCACAAAGACAAACAGAAACATCAAAGCAACAACAGAACTCCTAAAGGGATAGTTCACCCAAAAATGAAAATTCTTGAAAATGTAAATGAAATTACTTTGTTCATATTGGGAGCACCAATTAAGATATTTTTGATGAAATCCGAGAGCTTTCTGACCCTGCATAGACAGTAAAGCCCTGTTCACACCAAGAACGATAACTATAAAGATAACGATATTAGCATTCACACCAGCGGACGATATATCTGTTTATTCTAAGCACACGTGCGTCTGCTGCTTTAAATTCTCGAGCTCGTTATCGCAGAATGGATTCTGATTGGCTGTCAATGTTCATATCGTTCATCAGCTGTAAAAAATCGTTCTGAAAGTGATTCCAACGATATCTTTCTCTGTGCCTTTATCATTATAGCTGTGGTGTGGACTCTGCTATTCTTAAATATTCAGAACGATTTTTAGAACTATTATCTTTATAGTTATCATTCTTGGTGTGAGTAGGGCTTAACGCAACGTAGTAAGGACATCGATAAAATAGTCCATGTGACATCAGTGGTTCTTTATTAACTTTATTAAACAATTATTCTCCTCCAAATCACGTCTTCCACCATTATCGGGAGTACTTCTGCACGTAAACAACGCATGCGTGTGGTGCTGCTGATGTAGAACACGCATGCGCAGAGAAAAGCAATGCGCATTCATCGTGGTACTCTCCATAATGGCGGAATACGTGATTTGGAGGAGAGGAATTGTTATTTTTGTTTTCTTTGTGCACAAAAAGTATTCTCATAGCTTCATAAAATTGCGGTTGAACCACTGATGTCACATGGACTATTTTAACGATGTCCTTACTATATTTCTGGACCTTGGAACATTTCAGTTACATTGTTGTCTATGGAGGGTCGGAAAGCTGTTTATATTTCATCAAAAATATCTTAATTTGTGTTCCGAAGATGAACAAATATCTTACGTATTTGGAACAACATGAGGGTGAGTAATTAATGACAGAATTTTCATTTTTGGGTGAACTATCCCTTTAAAATGACCCAGTGTAACAGAGGACATGTTTTGTGCAGGTGCTCCTCTTGGTGGCATTGGTGGAGGCAGTATCACACGTGGATGGAAGGGAGATTTCTGCCGGTGGCAACTGAATCCTGGAATGTACCACTACAAAACCGTTATTGCTAACCAGGTAAAGAACTAGTGTGATCCAGTAAAATACCTAAAAAATCCATACCACTGTTCAAAAAATTTGGGGTCAGGAAGATTTTTTTTAAATAAATTATTACTTTTACTCAGCAAGGTCACACTGAGTTGGTCAAAAGTGACAGTAATGACGTTCATTATGCTGCAAAAGATTTCTATTTTAAATAAATGCTGTTCTTTTGAACTGTTTTCAACATTGATAATGATTTTGAGCACCAAATCAGCATATTAGAATGATTTCTGAAGATCATGTGCCATTGAAGACTGGAGTAATGGCTTCTGAAAATTCAGCTTTGGCATCACAGGAATAAATTACATTTTAAAATATATTAAAAAGGAAAACAGCTATTTCAAATTCTAATAATATTCCACAATATTACAGTTTTTACTGTATTTTTGATAAAATATATGCAGCCTTGGAGAGGCGTCTTTCTAAACAATTTAAAAAAAATCTTACCAACCCCAAACATTTGAACGGAAGTGTTTAGTGTTTAGTAATTTGTGACTCTGTTGGTATGTATAACACAATTCTAGGCAAGTGTGTGTTGTTGTACAGTATATGCAGGTGTTCAGATCACCTAGTTTAAGTCTATTTTAACCCCCTCTATCTCCTAGTTTACAGTATGTCTGCGCAGGGGTGGTCAGACAGTATACCAGCAGGTGTTGTCTACAGAGCGACCCCCGACTCTTCAGGGTTGGAACTGGGGTTATTGTGGTGAATACGCCTTTTACCATGCTCTGTACCCACGAGCTTGGACCGTCTACCACCTGCCTGGCCAGAATGTCACTCTCACCTGCAGGCAGGTGTCACCTGTCATCCCTCACGACTACAAGGTGACAAGCTGTTTAGAATGTGTTTGATATTTAAAGCACATTGTTGCTTCTATTTATAATTAATTTATGTTGTATGACACTTTCCTTTACACAAAAATAGCAGCATAACTGTTCAACACTGATAAAAGTAAGGGCTGCTGATTATTCGACTTTGCCATCACATGGATAAATTACATTTTAAAATACATTAAAAGTTATTTTAAATGATTATAATTCAGAATGTTACTTTACTTATACCAATATTGCAGTTTCAAAAATCTTTTTCTCTTTTTCAGGACTCCAGTCTTCCTGTGGCTGTGTTTGTGTGGGACATTGAGAATAAGAATGAGTACGCACTTGATGTTTCCATCATGTTCACGATGGTTAATGGGTCTGGACATAAAGACGATAAGAGTGGGGGCCACTGGAATGAACCATTTCACCTTGAAAAAGACGGAGAATCTGTGTCTGGGGTTTTACTACATCACCAGACACCTGTCAACCCTTACACTCTGTGTATAGCTGCAAGAGAAAAGGTAATGGATCAGTGTAAATCTAAAAGCAGCAGGTTTTGCCTGTAGTAAATGCATGAAAGCTACTCACAGTGCACAGACAACACCACTCTGCTAAACAGGTCTCATCAAAGCATCGCTATACTGTGTGTGCTCCTGTTTCTCTGTGCAAATAAGAGCTTTGTAAGGGTGGCTGATTGCTGTGGTTCAACACAATAAACTATGCAAAGACACTGCTAATACCATGTAAAACATATGAGAGCTCTTTAAATATTTTATTGAGAAACAAGAGTTTAAAGACAACTTAAACTGTTGATAAAGATATGTTAATGGATTTAAAGTTGTTTTGGACCCTACTCACTTTCATTTTATGGACAAAAATGGTTAAAACATTTACTTTTTTTTGAGTGCATTATCCCTTAAAATCTGTCTAGGTAGGCTGCTCACTTGGTTTTGAGACAGAGCTGTTGTTGTTCCTCTCTTTATTTAAAGTTTTACTTTATTTTAGTCTGGCCAAGAGATCAGTCACCAGACGGCGTTTAGCCCAAAGGGAACCTGTAGTGCTCTGTGGATTGACCTCATGACTGATGGACGGCTCGACTCGCCTAAGGACTCTAGCCCACCCACAGAGAAAGGGGTGGAAGTGGCGGCAGCCCTGGCTGTGAGCTGCTCGGTGCCTGCTAACAGTCACAACAGTGTGGAGTTCAGTTTGGCCTGGGATATGCCAAAAATCACATTTGGCTCCAGAGAGAGAATATATGAAAGGTATGTGTATATGCAGAATAGGACAAATAATAAATCCCTTCCTTTCGTGGAAATGATAAATACTTCACAGTCATGATTAATGATTTGTTACTTGATGGTTGGTTGTTAGTGGGAGGGACATTCTCCCTCTAGAGAGCATTTGATTGGACAAAAATCTGTGTCTGAGTCATCAATATTTTTAATGTGAACAGCATATGTTATGGAGGGAAAATTTGTTTTAGTTCAGTGAAGCCAGATGAGTAAGTCCATGATGCATAAATATTTTAACGATTAAAAAAAATTAATCATCAGTGCTTTTTGTGACATCTCCAATGTATAGTGGTGACACAATATGCTCTGTCTTTGCTCTCTAATCTCTTTTACACATTATGGATCAGGTTACCCTAGTATTTGTTTTCTTAGGTATGTGTGTAAAATAGGTGTCACAGAAAACCCTAAAACATTTTTGTGTCTTTTAATCTATATACACTACCATTTAAAAGCTTAGGATCAGTAAGATGTTTTTTTTTAAAGAAATTAATACTTTTATTCATCAAGGATGCATTAAATTCTATTTCTGATAAATGCTGTTCTTTAGAACTTTCTACTCATCAAATAATCTTGGAATAAATGTATCTGTTTCTATACAAACATTAAACATTTAAATGCATTTAATTGTTATATGAAGATCTTAATGGTCCTAGAAATATGCTTCATTTTGTTTATAGACTATATAATTGCATTTGAAATGATGAAATGGTACCATTTGATACTGTGAAATAATAACATTGTTTGTGTGGTGTTTGTTTCAGGAGATACACACGCTATTACGGCACCAAAGGAGATGCTGCCCCGTCTCTGTCTCACTACGCACTCACACACTACAGTAAATGGGAGCAGAGCATCGATAAGTGGCAGAGGCCGATTCTACAGGACGGGTAAAAAGAAATGTCATTTTCCCATGAAAATATCAAGCTTGAGGGCATGTCAGGCTGTCCTATCGGTTAATCAAGTTGTCTGCGGCTCATTTGTGTGGCTATCGTTCATCTAAAAGCCTATGTGTAAGCAAGCAGTCGTCCTTCCTGCAAATACATTCTTATTTATACTACTTATTTAAAGGAACCGAAGAGTCATGGATTTATCCATTACGTGCACAGACAACAGTAGCCCTTATATGCCATTTTGCACGTATTACTCATTTTGTTTCAACAGTGCCCTTCATACTGTTGAGTGCACTAAATACAGAATGAATTGTGTGTGCTTTAAGTGGTATTGGTCCAGTCACATGCAACATACTAATTCTAGGTGACCACCTATTTTTTTAACATAAGGCAGCTATTCTTTTAAGTTACGCGGCTGATTAATCTGTTGGTATTTGGCCGTTTTGAAATTAGGAGTATTGGCGATATCCATTGCCAGCTTGGCAAAAAAAATTGTTGCGTCATACAAAATACACTGACAGCCTCATCATTGGACAAACCACATTTTCTGTTTTTTGACAATGTGAAATAAATGCTCTCTTAATGTATTTCATCATCCATTTTGTGTATGTTTCACCACCGGTAGACTTAAACACTGTGTTGTTCTAGGTCTCTTCCAGCTTGGTATAAATCCGCTCTGTTTAATGAGCTGTACTTTGTTGTGGATGGTGGAACCGTGTGGGTGGAGCTTCCAGAGGATGCTGATATCAGCGGTGGGCTTCGTCCTGAGGATGGGGGGCTTCCAGCCCAGCCTGAAGTTGTCAAGGAGTACGGCCGATTCGCTTACCTGGAGGGTAAGAGAGTAGGGCTGTAACATTCAACATTAACTTGCAAACTAAACTCACAGGGTAGAACAGGTTTATAACATTTGATTCGAGTATATAATTATGTATGCCATGTACAAAAAACCAAGATAAAAAAAGATAACCAGCATTGCAGAGAGGAAATCTGTTGCTGCTGTAATGTAATCAGTGTTATTTTAGTATTATTTATATACTATTTTTATAAGTTTTGGATTAGCGTATTTTTTATTTTCAGTTTTAATTTGTGTTTTAGTAATTTTGTCATTTTTATTAGTTTTTATTTGTCATTTATATTTATATCCCCCGGTTTCACAGACAAGGCATAAGCCTAGTCCTAGACTAAAATGTAAGTCTGAGCTGTTTCAACTGAAATAAACTTGCACTGATTGATCTTAAAATATATCAGTGCATTTGTTTTGTCTCAAGATGCACACCAGTAATGTTTTTTCCTAAGCACGTTTATAAAAATTACTTAAATGTCCTAATTGAACAATGGCCTAATCCTGGCTTAGTCTCTAAGCCCTCTCTGTGAAACCGGGCCTATAAAGCTTAAATTTAATTTATTTCACTTTTAGTCATTTTAGTACTTCAACTAAAAGTAGTTTATGTTTGTTAGTTGCCAAGGTAACATTTTTTTTTTATTTAAAATGTTTTATCTAAAATTGATATTTTATGAATTTTAATAGTTTTAGATTAAATTTAGAAATACACTTTAGATCCTTGTTCATTATACACTAAACGTTCGTTAAAGTTTAAATCAAGGTGCTAAATACATTCTGTGTCTCTCGCTCCAGGTCAGGAGTACAGGATGTATAACACATATGATGTGCACTTCTATGCTTCATTCGCTCTCATCATGCTCTGGCCCAAGCTGGCTCTGAGTGTGCAGTATGATATTGGTAAGCTAAGCTCACATTTGAACATTGAATGTATTTCAATTCATTATTAATTATTTTGAATATTTTGTGTTTTAAATTCATTTGCAGATTTTTTTTCTCATACTGTTTTGCATTCTCTCTTCATTTAATTGAACTTTTTTCCTCTCTCTCTCATGTTCAGCTGGTAGTGTCGTTCAACACGATCCTACAGAGAGGTTAAATCTAATGAATGGCCGATACTCACCAGTCAAGACCCGGGGTGTTGTACCTCATGACATTGGAGACCCTGGTGAGTTGTGCATAATAGGATTCCACGAAGTCACACGTCACATTTGTCAAAGAGAGAAAGCGAGTTCACCTAAAATGGAAATTGTCATCATCTTGAACCCCATAATCATTTTTTCTTACGAGATTTGTAGCATAAGTGAAATTTTTAGCATAATGTTAAATATGAGAAACACGTTTGAATTGTCTAATTGTAGCTACCATATCTCTTTGTTTTCCGAAATGATTCACCTCATTTTATTAATGTCAATAAAACCTACTCTTTGATTTCAAACAGATGATGAGCCATGGGTTCGTGCCAATGCATACTTGATCCACGATACAGCTGACTGGAAGGATCTGAACTTGAAGTTTGTGCTGCAGGTGTACCGAGACTATTACCTGACCCAGGATGAGCAGTATCTGAAGGATATGTGGCCCATATGCCAGGTGAGTTTTTTCTGTATTGTATTTTAGTATTTTGTGTAAAATGATATCCTCTGTATTTGCAAATGTATAATGTGACTTGTCAAGTTCCAAGTGTTTTAAGACACATTACCCAAATATCTGATGTTCTGGCTTATTTAGACAGTTATGGAAACAGAGTTGAAATTTGATAAGGATGGTGACGGGCTGATAGAAAATTCTGGCTATGCAGACCAGACATATGATGGATGGAAGGTGACAGGACCAAGGTTAGGACTCGGGAAGTTTGAAAACGAAATTTTTTCTCAGAATCCACAAATTATGTTTTTTTATTTTAAATTTATATATTAAAGTTCTGTATCATGACAGAAGTTTTGTTATGGCTAGAGTAACAACATCTGTGTTTCTCTGTGTCCCTGTGTGATCTTCCAGTGCATACTGTGGTGGTCTGTGGCTGGCGTCAGTGTGCATGATGTGTAAAATGGCTCGTGTGCTGAATTGCGAGTCTGTTTATCAGCGCTACAGAGATATTTTGGAGAGAGGAAGAGCAGCCTTTGACAAACTCCTGTGGAATGGTGAGTGTAAGCATGCACAGTGCTGATTTAAAAAAAAAAAGAAGTGGTCTTCCAGCAACTACATTCAATTTAATGCATTCATTTCCCCCCGTCAAGTGTCTTTTCTCCTTCTCTACTAGGCAAATACTACAACTACGATAGCAGTGGACATAGCCTGTCTAACAGTGTAATGTCGGACCAGTGTGCAGGCCAGTGGTTTCTCAGGGCGTCTGGATTTGGGGACGATGACTGCCAGGTCAGTCTGAAAAACATTTTACAAGCAAGTTTTAATATGATCAACATTTGGTTGTATTTGTACCACTTAATGTTCATTTAAAAATAATTCTGAATGGCTTCATTAACATAAGAAATAATGGTAACACTTTACAATATAGTTCAGCGCCTTAAAGGAACACTCCACTTATTTTGGAAATAGGCTCATTTTCCAACATCCCTAGAGTAATACAGATGTGGTTTACCGTTTTTGAATCCATTCAGCCGATCGCGGGGTCTGGCGGTCCCAAAATTAGCATAGCTTAGCATAAATCATTGAATCCGATTAGACCATTAGCATCTCATTATAAAATGACTAAAGAGTTTCGATATTTTTCCTATTTAAAACTTGACTCTTCTGTAGTTGCATCGTGTACTAAGACTGGCGGAAAATGAAAAGTTGTGATTTTCTAGGCCGATATGGCTAGGAACTATGCTCTCATTCCGGCGTAATAATCAAGGAATTTTGCTGCCGTACCATGGGTGCAGCAGGCGCAATGATATTACGCAGCGCCTGAAAGAAGTCCCCATCTAGGTAACTTCCAAAGTGACCGGCACTATGTTTGTGTAGTTGCTGAGTTACAGCCGGTGAGTTTAGTGGCTGTAAAAGAGCTGATCTCCCCCTTTAAGATCATCCTTTAAGAAAAAGTGATGGACCTGTGTGCGATTAGCCATGGTTATGTGCGTTGTAAAGGGCTGTAATAGTAAGTCGAAGGTGTATTCCACCGTCATGTTTCATAGAATTCCAACGAAAAACAAGCAACAAAAGAATCAATGGCTAGCTGCTCTGAACATAGATTTGAAAACACCGGTAGAATCAATCAAGAAATGGCGTGTTTGCTCCGATCATTTTGGACCAGATGACTATTTGGAAAACATGGAAAGTGTTACCCATACTATGGTACGGCATCTAAAGAATACGGCTATCCCAACAATCTTCAGAGTACAGACAGGACCAAGTGGATCATCACCCATGGCTGTAAGTGTAACATTATTATCACTTTTGACCACATTGAAAAAGCACTGCTGTTGTCATTAGCTGCCTGTGTAATGCTATCAGATAGGGCTGTGCAATTAATCGAATTCGATTAATTGCACAGCCCTACTATCAGATTTGCTCGACCATTTGTCTTATACAGTATATATTAGTTCTGTTGTACAGTTCTAGAGAGGTAGTGCATAGTTTGATTAAAAGAAACGCGTGTAATTGTCAGTATTGCTTATCGGAATTTTCTGTGGTACAAAATACAGCCCTATCACCAAAACTGATCCGATTTTTTTTTTCAGAGTAACAAATTAGCACTGCTCAAGACTGTAGGCCTACTATGCTATATTGATTTACTGTAGAAGGGGGGAGTGGCATTTGAATCATTGAAAGTGCTCTGTCCGTGGTTTCACAATCAGCTTTACAAGCAGCCTTTTGCCAAAATGTATGTAAAAGTTCGTCTTCTGTGTATTCAGGTTCAAACAGATATGGTTCAGGTTCTGTACCAAAGGAAATGTTTTCTAAATCGTCTCTTACTAATGTCTCCATGGTTGCAAGGCACGCTCCCTGTGCAAACAGGTGGTCACGTTATACTATTAGCAGGCGCTGCGTAATATCATTGCGCCTGCTGCACCCATGGTACGGCAGCAAAATTCCTTGATTATTACGCCGGAATGAGAGCATAGTTCCTAGCCATATCAGCCTAGAAAATCACAACTTTGCATTTTCCGCCAGTCTTAGTACACGATGCAACTACAGAAGAGTCGAGTTTTAAATAGAAAAAATATCGAAACTCTTTAGTCATTTTATAATGAGATGCTAATGGTCTAATCGGATTCAATGATTTATGCTAAGCTATGCTAATTTTGGGACCGCCAGACCCCGCGATCGGCTGAATGGATTCAAAAACGGTAAAACACATCTGTATTACTCTAGGGATGTTGGAAAATGAGCCTATTTCCAAAAAAAGTGGAGTGTTCCTTTAACATTAATGCATTAGGTGTCATAAAATAACAATTTACACTACTGTTCAACAGTTTGGGGTAGGTAAGATTAGTCCCTAATCTCTTAAACTCGTTAAGGCTGTATTTATTTGAATAAAAATACTTTAAAATAGTAATAACATGAATTATTATTACATTTGAGGTGTGTGTGTGTATATATATATATATATATTATTGCTTTTACTGTGTTACTTTATACAAATTGAAATGTTTAAAAATATGTATTGAAATGAATTAATATGAATTGCAATAGAAGTATTGTTCCTTGTTAGTTCATGATACCTAACAGCAAAGAATTGAACCTTATTGTAAAGTTTTACAAAGTAAAATAAAAAATTAGCAAATAAATGAAATGCTGTTACATTAATTTTGCATGGGTCACTTACACTCCAGAGGTGGTCAGTGTTCTAGAGGAAGAGTAGGCTGTCCTGGATGGGAACTAACAAGAATTTTCTACACCCATTTCTCTATGCAGGCTTTTCCCAAGGAGAAAATCTGTAGTGCATTGAAGTCAGTGTTTGACCTCAATGTTATGAGCTTTGCAGGCGGGCAGATGGGTGCGGTGAATGGGATGAGGCCAGAGGGTGTGCCTGATCGTTCCAGTGTCCAATCAGATGAGGTGTGGGTGGGAGTAGTGTACGGATTAGCAGCTACAATGATACATGAGGTAATCAAACCTCAGATCATATCACCAGGTTCCAGATAAAGTCAATCTTTTAATTAACTCCTAATACAACCCGCTGTCTTTTTTCTCAGGGCATGATAGAAGAGGGAATGCGCACTGCGGAAGGCTGTTACCGCGCTGTGTGGGAGCGAATGGGAATGGCCTTCCAGACTCCTGAAGCATACTGTGAGAAAGGCATTTACCGCTCACTCGCTTATATGCGGCCTTTGAGCATCTGGGCAATGCAGCTTGCACTAAACAATCGACCAAACCACAGCAAAACCACTGATAAAGATGTGGGACAGGACTGAGCTGGATCCTTATAAATGTGCTAAAGGGAACTTGCGCTGTCGAGCCTCCATAATGAAGTGACCTCTTCGTTTTAAAAGACTGCAAAAGGACTTTGGATACAATGTCATCATGAGCTGTCGGTTCCCACAGAGCCTTAATTTCCAGTTATTTTGTAAAATTGACATTTCCACTGAAAATGTGCATGAGCTTTACCACAGTCCTTCTATGTAGCAGCTATCATAGTTTTACGAAGGAGAGTATAAAGGCTTGGTCTTAGTGAACTAACATACTATTCATTATGATAACTGGATGTAGGATCATTGATCTTTGGGAATCAAGTATTTAGAGCATGATTCTATATAATTTTTACTGTATATTTTTATTTCTATTATGGGAATGACCTATAGAGTACTTGAAAGAACTTCTGGTTCTCTCTCTCTCTTTTTTAGAAATATTTGTCCTTGTATGTGTAATAAAACATCTATCTGAGTCTTCGACAAGTCAGTACTGTACATTATTCTACAGAATTGTAATAGATATATAATTAAGTAAACTGGAATGAATGTTTTGCCATCAGATTAATTTTTTCCATCATAAAGCATTACTTTTCTCTGCTGTATGCTAAATGCTATCAAACCCACAACCCCGAGATGCTTCAACAGACATGCTACCCTCAAGTGTGTGATTTAAATCACTGATAAAGTGAATTTCACCTTTTAGGGAAGCCACAGCAATGCACAATACTATTCAAAAGAATATATTTTGCCTACCAAAGCTGCATTTATTTGATCAAAAATACAGTAAAACAGGATATTGTGAAAATTATAATAATTTAAAATAACTTTTTTATTTTATTTTAAAATGTAGTCCATCATTTGCAGTGACATTGTCCTGTTTTATGCCCCTCAAAAGGCCTTTCATAACTTTCTAGGATGTTAAAATGTAATGTATAGCTTCCAAGGTCACATATAACAGATGCTTTACTGTTGAAGCTCTGTACTACTCAGTCGAGGTTTTGTGTAGGTGTAGAAACATCCTAGGCTCATAAGTCTTAACATTGTGTCCGAGGGCTGCTAGAAGAAGAATATATTCAACTAACTTAGCTATATGTCTTGTCACATGCATTTTCAAATTATGATTCAAATAATGATTGGGATATCAAATGTAATGCCTAGATTAGAAACCCAAGCTATAATTCTTATAAGAGTACAATCCATTTAACGATTTCCTGTAAGTGTGCATCTAGCAACAATATATCCAAAAGTAAATCATGGATCATTTCAGTATAAAAAAGAGCATGGGGAACATCACTATCATGACATAGTCATGCATCAGGACACCAGTGTAAAAAGCACTAATGCTACGGAAAGCCATTTTAACATTTAAGCTATAAACCGTGCTAGTATCTATTTTCATGGTACTAGTACTTATTTTTTTAGATACTAGTATTTTTTCCATTAAGTACTGTGAGGTGGATGGATTATCTCGGCAAAGGAGAAGTGCTCACTAACACAGATTTAGACAGATTTGTGAACAATATTTGAGAGAAATAGGCCTTTTGAGTACATAGAAAAGTCTTAGAGTTCAGCTCATGAAAAATGGGGGCAAAAACAAAAGTGTTGCGCTTATAATTTTGTTCAGTGTAATAGTTACTAGTTAGTATTGAAATAAGTAATATATCTAAAGAATAAATTCTAGTATCTAATATATAAGTACTAGTATCTAATACATACTAGTATCTAATGAATAAATACTAGTAACTTTACAAAAGACACTAGTACCTAAAGAATAAGCACTGGTAGTTAATGAATAAGTGCTAGAACTTAATGGAAAAGATACTAGTATCTAAAAAATGAGTACTAGTAAAGTTAAATTAGATACTAGTACGGTTTATAAATTTAATGAAACGGTTTGCCATACTAATGCTGGTGTTATGGTATCAGCCACTAGAGGTCTATCTTGAGCCTTCCTGTTCTATTCTGTTTCCATCCGTTTACACAGATCTCTGTAGTGTGCTGCTTCAGTCCTGAGAGCTTTTTCTCTCTGGAGTGCTCGAGAGGCGTCTAAAGTGCACACGCTGTTTTTTGTGAGCTGGGCCATGCAGGGCTAAGTCTTATTTTAAACACTCTTGTTAAAAAATATATGAGAGTGCTGATATTTAATTGATGGCTTTCCCAGACTGCGCTAGGTCTTGTAGCACAGCTAGTGATAAAGTGGTAGAGCAACTATCACAACTGTCACAAAACAAAAATCATGAAACAATATCACATCAGCAGTATGAAAACATCTTTAGTTTCCACATTTAATAGGTGGATTCACGACCAACACAAATTTGTTCTAAGAACGTAGCTAACGTTCTTGCAAGTTATGAAAGTTTTTTTTTTTAATAATTAAGGTAGTAGATTCTATTTGATCATTTTTATGAGAATCTTCTCTAAACATTCTGAAAGAATTTAAATAATTTGAGATGAATATCCAACTAAAACTTTTACGAAAAAAGCAAAACATTCCATGAAAAATGTATAATAATGTTTTTGTTTGCTACCGTTTTGAAAACATTACTAAAGATCAGATCATTCTGAGCGAAGGTTGAATTAATGTTCGTGGAATAACCTTGCCAGAACATTAGCCAAATTTCCCTATTTGCTGGGTTCATAAACTGCAGGAAGGTTTCCATGGTTGGCCCTCTCCTCTCAAAAAATGTAATAAAATGCATGTGATCTCAACAGGACAAGCATACAAATTTTGTGGAAGATATTCAGGGTGAAACTGAGCAACTGAAGCCAAGAAAACTGTCTGCATCACCACAATCCTTTTCCTGCTCTATCCTGTATCAGAGATTAATGAAGCACAAAGAACATTCGTACCATGAAAATGAAAAAGATAAGCTCTAAACACTTCATTGTGCTGCGGCGCTCGCTTTGGCTTGAAGATGCGCGCCTTTACTTGCAGGCCCGCAAAGATAAGTTAGCCATGTTTGGATTTATCTAAATGGAAAATGAGATCACAGTGCGGCTGAGAAGATGGCACATCCGAAAGATAATAGGTGCCTGTTATTACCATTATCTGCGTCCAAAACAGTTACAGCCATAATTAAATTAGGGGCATTAATGGTATCTTGCTAAATGTAACCTGAAAATATGGAAATGGTCCTTTATTTAAAGAAAAAGCTAGATAGATCCTTTAAAGCAGAAAAACAGTATGGTTTAGAAGGTAAATGTATTATCTGATCTTTATTTCAATAATTCTTTTAGCAGTGTTGGCAAGACAGAACAGTCTACAGTCTTGCTAGGAACAAAAAAGGAGATATGGGAGAGATTGGAAAGAGAGAGAGAGCAAGTTGCATACATAAAGTAACAAACCAAATGGAATATTTGGTACAAGCAGGAGAATAAGACCATATATCCATTATTATACCACAATGTCATGTTTTGACATAAAAAAGACAAGCAAGAGATGCACACATCGAGAAGCCATATCTTTGGGAAAAGCATGCCACGGAGAGAGGGGTACGTTGTGGATGCTGATTAACTTTGACAGGATAAGAGGTGGAACAGAGCCACCACATGCACCTGCTTTGGCTAGATTGGGGTGGGTGAAGGAAGTGAGAGTGAAGAACTCGGAGTTCACACGGACGGATCCTTGCATAACACAATCTCCAGCTCTGTGCGGAACAGCTTTCCTCCGTCAGACAACGCCATGATGCTCTTCTTTGAGCTAGACAGGTTTTGAGGGTCAACAACCTAAAGAAGGACACACATAGAAGTGTTGTAAGTATTCAGACTACCCATATTTGTTGCCGAAATGCAGAATTAGTGCAGGATTATGTATATAAAGTATATCATTTTAAATGTATAATTCAATATTAAAGTTTTTGAAAGATTAGAATCAGAATCAGAATGAGCTTTATTGGCCAAGTATGTTTACACATATGAGGAATTTGTTTTAGAGACAACATAAGACGTCTCTTATGCTGAATTTTTAGCAGCCATTCTTCCAGTCTTCAGTGTCACATGATCTTTTACAAATGTTTCTAAAATGCTGATTTGGTGCTCAAGAAACATTTATAATTTTATCAATGTTGAATAAATTTGCTGCTTAATAGTTTTGAGGAAACTTTTTGATGTATAGAAAGTTGATGAAAAGAACAGCATTTATTTAACAGTATTTATTAAAAAAAAAATCCAACTCCAAATATAATTTTTAAGTATCTATATTCATCATAATTTTATATTTAAAACACTTTCATGCAATTGTAGCTTCTGTGACATTTTTTTTTTTCAACTGTGCAGCATTAAATTGTGTGTAAATGCACTTTTCCAGTAAAAATATGCAGCTTCAGATGCAGCTTTTCTGCCACAATTTCAATTAAAAGACTTAACAGAATGCTAAACTAACATCAAGTTACCATTTTATGTTTTTGGTAGAGGTCTCTCAGCAATGCATCCAGTTCATGTTCATCAATGTAACCATTTCCATCCTGTTGAAGAAGAAAAAAAGCAGTTTTACATACATCCTAAATCATAAACATATTAAAATGACATTTTCTAAGAGTGTATTTAACATCTGACATAACACTTTGGAAAAATCAATCTTTAAAAACTGACAAGAAAAAGTGAATTTGTGGTTGTGTATCATATAGCAGTGCTAAAGTGTTGTTTTTTTGTGTATATGGTCATGTGTGGATAACTAACCCACAACACAAAACAAATGCACACGAGAGACACAAACTTAAAAAATATACCCATTATCTGACCTTATCATAATAGGTGAAGATTGCTTCAAATTCTTCAGCAGATATTTTGATATTCTGATGATGAAAAAGAAAGAGACATTAGTTTATGCTCAAGGCATGTGTGTGTATGTGCGTGTGTGTGTGCAAAATACAGTGTCTATTGAGGGTTATAGTCTCATATTAATTTGACTTCAGATTTGATTTTGAGCGTTTAAATATTCATAGCTGGAAAATAATCCTTCTAATCCTTTGGATTACAACGGAACAATGCAACAACATATAGCATAATTGCTACTGTAAGAATAAATCAATAAATAAAAACATGCATACCATTTGTAAACATGCCGATATAATATAAAAATGTGATACATTCATGCCAAATATTGCACATAAAAGTAATTTAGAAAATGCCTTTGTGTAATACAGAATTCCAGTAATGACAGTAATAATATTCAAATTGTATCTCAAAAGCATTGCTTTTTATTCTGTGTATTATATCGTTTTACAATTTTAGTGAGCATTTTATTATTATAATTTAATATTTAGATAATATTTTTATAATTGCATACTTAAATATAGCAAAACATATTTTAGTAAAATGTCTGGCTATAGAATAATACCCTTTTATGAATATATAAAAAAAAATTCTGAACTTTTCTGAATCTTTTTCTTCAAATTATTATGACTGAAATAGCAAAGGACATCTTGGTCACCGTATTTTGACCCTGATCATGCTATGAGACTAAACAGAAAAATTTTCCAGTCTTAACCTATTTTCTGTTGTTTTGATGAGGGAAAAAAAGAGAGAGACAGAGAAAAATAAAGAGAGTGGGAGAGAGAGAGCACCCAGTGAATGTGGGGAGACTGGGTCAGATCAGTACATCTCCAGGTTCAAGAATAATCTATGGAGATTATCGTAACTATAGTAGGATTGAAGTAATCCCTATCAACCCATGCTCTGTGGCAGAAATCAGTTACCAATCTGCCATCAAGTTCATACACAGACAATACCTATAAATACACATACAGGACAAACACACTCACAAATAAACCTATGTACCCAAATACACATTCATCTATGTTTTCTACATGATTTTAGCACAAAACATGCATCTGATCTGCTGCTCTAAACAAAGAAACTCTTGCCATATTGCAACTCGAATCTGTTTTTCTTCAGCTACTGCGATTCTACTGTAACTGCAAACAATTGCAAGCTTCCAGTAAATCACAGTTTTCAAAACTTAAACTGAATTGAAGTGAATGACTATTGGTTTCTGCTTTATAGCTGATTTCAGTTTGTTCATAATTCAGGAATTTTGCAGCATCGACTATTGAACAGAATTGAATCCACATTGAACTGACTCAAGCTGAATAAAGACATGAGTAATGAATGTTGAATTGAAATTGTTTCATAATGAATTAATTTTTCACAGTTATTGAACTAAACTGAATAAATTCAAGAAAGCTGAATTGAATCTAATATTATGAACACTGCTTGATCTTACCTGAAACTTGAGCAAAAAATTCTCCTGCACAGGAAGCAGTCTGAAGATGCAAAATAACATTATATAAAATATTGTATTAATATGCATTCACTTCAACTCGCACAGAGGCCTTCTCACCTAGCCATCTCAGACAATCCCAGTTTCCCATCACCATTCAGGTCAAACATTTTAAGCTGCAGAAAAAAAGCACAAATTAAAGAGTGGCTGTGTGTGTGTGTTTGTGTGTGAATTGTGTGTGTCTACTCACTATGGTCTGTGTATATTCATTCAGTTTCTTGTCATCATAATGTCTGTTTGCTTTCTTCAGCAGATCTGAGAGAAAGCCCTGGGGAAAATAAATTATTTTATTTAGTAGTGGATCTATAAGAGCTATAGGAAGTTATGTGTGACCTATCGAGTTATACCTTCAGTTCATTGGCTTCAATGTATCCGCTACGGTCAGTATCGTATTTTCTCCATGCCTGAAAAAGGAAACAATAGCATTAAGACACCTCCACAATTCCCAGACGTGTATATATATATATACAGATCCTGTGCCCTGCAAAGGTGAAACAGACAGGGTTTCAATCAAAATTGTTCTGATATGTATGTGATTATGTCATCTTGATTAAACCATAGAATTTGGAATTACTGGTGAGTTGATCTAAAGTGAAGGAAAACCTGCCATGATTTACTAGGATTTGTGTTATTGTGTGTATTATTGTATAGCATGTGTGTGTGTGTGTGTGTGTGTGTGTGTGTGTGTGTCTTTTCCTCTGTAATGCTAGCAAAATGCCTTCATCATGTCCACACTTCTGAACAGTCTCTAATCTCCTACAACTCAAAAGAATGAACATGTTTTGTATTATTTACAAAATCACCATGTTGTACAAATGAACCTCCATTAACCCAGTTACTCACACTTATACACGTTGTGTTCCTTTATGTATTGCAGGCCATTCATAATGGATAACCTACTGCAAATAGCGTTTTCTAGCTTTCTCTCTGTTTTTCGTTCACTCAGATGCACACAAAGGCACCTCAGCTACTAAAAAATATTTCATTTTTACAATACGTCATTAATAATTGTTATTAATCATATCAGTCAAATTTCTGATATGCACAGAGAGTTGACAGTTGATATAAATTAAAATAAGATACGGCAAAAAAAACAATCACTATTACATACTGCCATAAACTCTGCACTGGATCCCACAAACTGTCTGAAGCATAATAGAAAATTCTCCTCTGTGGGCAGGATCTGGGCCAGCTGAAAAAGATAAAGACAGAAAGAATTATTGTCATCATCAATGTTGTAAAAATACTATTAAAAATAAAATAAATAATGTGGTACGTCTCATTAAATTAAACATTTATCTATCATAATAAAAAATTAAATGTTACATTTTATATAGATATATTATGTAATATAAAGTGAATAAAATATATGAATAATATAAACATTATATATACTGAAAACTAAATATGTTTTATTTTCGTAACCACTACATTTAGACTCATTCTGTAATTCCACTGAAAGGGATTTCAGCACCATGGACAGCCGCACAGTGGAGCACAAAGCTCTTATCCAAAGCATCCCTTTTTGCTACACAATCGACCAAGTGCTGCTGTCTGAGTTGATGCCTGTGTATAAAGCCTATCTGCCTGGCTAAAGAAGAGAGTGTCTGCAAGGGCTGGACAGGGATGAGAGACCATTTCATGCTCTTGGTTATCTTTTCTGGCCTCAACAGAGGAGCTCATCATTGCTGAACTGCTGAAGGGACACTAAACCGTACCAAACCGAAAAGTCGGAAAAGCTCTGAAACCATCTGTCTATGTCAAGTTCCACCTCTGAGTGCTCTGACACACAAACCTGGGCCTGGAGGATCACCTTCTGTCTATGTAGCAAAAAGTACTTTTTAAGCCTTACAATCGATCTGATGTTTTGTTCGATTTAAAGATGTGTATTGTATTACAACATATAGGACAAATATAGTTTCATGATCATGCAACGCTTATTCTATATCTGAAGCATTTATAGATCATAAAAAGAGCCATTCAGGTTCAACAGAATGCATAAATGCATCCATAGTTGACATTACCCTACAGATTCTTAAGTACAGTCTGATTTTTTAATGTTTTGGGAAAAAGTATCTTATGCTTACCAAGGCTGCATCAAAAATACATTAAAAACTGTAATATAAATAGTATTACAGATTAAAATAGCTGTTTTCTATTTTAATATATTTTAAAATGTAATTTATTCATGTGATGGCAAAGCTGAATTTTCAGCAGCCGTTACTCCAGTCTTCAGTGTCACATGATCCTTCAGAAATCATTCTAATATGCTGATTTAATGCTCAAAAACAGTGTTTGTAGTGAATAGTAGTGAAATAAAGTGAAAACAGAAATCTTTTGTACTTCTCTACTACTATCTTTGATTTATTTTGTTTGTGTATTTAATGCTATTCAGTACAATAAATTTGCTTCCTGTAAAAAGCGAACATCTCTATTCTGTTGATATCTGTTCCTCTGTTAACAGACACTAAAGTCAAATGATTGTTGTTCATACCAGTAAGAATGAAAAAGCTACTTGTAAAGATAAGTTATATCTTTCTGACAAAGTCGAGCAGAAAACCCTAAAAAGATGGAAAGCAGAAGAGGACAGATTTGACAATCCCAACATGGCTAATCTGCAGTTCCAGCTTAGCTTCACATGCTGCACACAGAAGAACAGATCATTGACTCATACAAGCCTTGAAAAAGTGGTCTGAATGAGCTGCTGACATCCTGCCAGATTTCAAGATAAAGCATCATGTTTGAGATTTTGTACTAGACTGAAAACGGGAAAATTGTCTGAAGTGTGACTGAAAAACAGTGAACATCCAAACTTTGGTGAGTTATTCTATATACCACAACCAGGAGGATTTTCTTCATAGTCACTGACAATTTCTAATACAGTGAGATTTGTGCGATCCAGATGATTTGTATATAACCACCTCCCTTCTGCATTAACTGCATGATCTCCAACTAAGTAAGCTTTAATCTGCTCCATGGAAAGGCTCCTTTCATCTTTTCATAACCATTTTACCTCTACTAAGCCATATGGGACTTATAAAGCAGGTCAAGGGAAAGAAATGTACCACCACTAACAGCATTCAAAAACAACATACCAGCCAAAAAAAAGGTAATAGCTTCATAACCAAAGCAGGCCGACATTAATTGGAGGAAGGAAGGAGTTCATATGTTCATGTGGCCTCTATGACTGGATTAGTGAGGATTTCTTCCAGCATAAATCATTGTATCCATTCATTCGTGCCGTCATCATGATGGACGTCCCCACATCCTCTCCCTCCCTCTTCATCCATCTTTCCCTCTACTCATTCCTCTCACCACCCCCCGCCCTTCATCATTCCATCATCTCCTCGATAGATGCCACCTTCTGCCCTCTCCTTCAAACCCTAATCTGCCCTCATTGTCCTCTTTCTATTTCTTCCTGGTGTACCATGAATCTCAAAGAGTGGTTCTGCAGAATGTTCTCTCTCCAGAGCTTCAAACCATTGCTGTGGCTGTAGTCCAGCAGTGAAAATGGGTGAGATTTACCTCTGACATCTCAATCTTCCCATCACCGTTCTCATCAAATTTTTGCATAAACTCTTTCATCCTGTCTTTGAATGAAGCATTTGAAGGATCCTGAAAACCAACCAAACATGTCTGACTTGAAAAACAGCACAATTAAAAACAATTTGTTTTCAAATAGCTAGTTCAACAGAAGTGTCACTTTATGTATAAAAATATTTAAAAGCAGAAACTGCATTGACATTAGAAAATATCAGCCAGATGGTATCTGCTTTGATGGCATGCGCATTAAACTAGATTAGACTAGACATCTCGTTCTGTAGTTCTTATTTCATTCAGATCACCACTTATCAAGTACAACTGCAGCTGATGTTTTTAACTTAATTAATGAACATACACAATACTGTATATGACTCACCGCACTTTTCCTAGCTAGCTCGAGCTCACGAAAGAAATGTTCCAGTTCCTTCCCTTCAATGCAGCCATTTCCTAGAAAAAAATAAGAACTTAATTAATTTATTAAATTATGAGTTTAAATGAACATCCAAGACACACAGATGTGGCTCAACTCACATTCTCTGATGCAACTTGACAATCGGTCTCCCTATATTAATGAAATGAGGCTCTAGTTCTTGTCTTGTTGATTTAAACTGCTGAAGGACAAAATGCACATTATAGACAAATCAATGAGCTACAAAAGGATTTTTTTTTATCCATATATTCCTCAGAAACAATGCCTGGCTTATAGAGGGAAAATATTGCATCTTATACACAGCTCTTTTTTAATTATTTAGTTGATATGAACCTTTATTAATATCGATAATGGTTGTTAAAAATAACTAAGACCGATGTTTCAGTGTTTTCAATCTTAGGCTAAAAACTAACCTAAGATCGTTTGGTTGTCTTGGTGGGTCTCCCATCCTTGCCAGGCTGACCTGTTTGCTGGTTTTAGAGAGTTCTGGACACTTTCTTTAGCTGGTCAGCCCATCTTAAACCAGCCAAGTCCAGAAAACTAGCTTTGGTTGACTGTAGCAACTTTTGATAGACATATGACATTCCCAACTAGGCAATATGTAATTTCCAAACTAGCCTAAACCAGATGGTTTGCTGGTCTTAGCTGGCCACTTAGCATTCAGGAGGTCAGGTTGGGAGACCAGTTAATCGATCTGAAAGCTGGAAGACCAGCTTGACCAAAGGAAGACCAGATCGGGAGGCCAGTTAAATCTATTTAAGACCAGCTTAAACCAACGGAGAACAGCAAACCATTTTAGGCTGGTTTACGACATTTTTTTCTAGCAAGACCGACTCTCAAACCCCTCCCATAACTTTTCATCTTCATAGTCTCTCAAACGCTGTACATAAATCAATTGCAAGGAAAGATCCCATTCCAGGGCGAAATAAATAATGCCAACAATGCCTGTGAGGCAAAATTTACTGAGCTGAGAAAACGCGTGCCTAACGCTGAAAGAAGTTAACAGGGCGATAGCAGGCAATCATCCCACTGGCGCTTTTTCAATTTCCTTGAATAATTCAAGAATACGCTTGTGCGTAAAACTGCATTGCACATTGCCTGAGGATTCCACTTGCGTTAGCGTCCCGCTAGATCACTGTTGCCAGATCCCGCAAAACAAACAAATAGCTCAAAAAGAGCAGAAGCCTTACATTTTCTGCAAGCAAAATATGACACGGAATTCTGCAAATAAGAATTCTCACCTTTCAAAACAATCCCAAACTACCAACGATTCCATTATTCAAAAAGAGACTTTATGAAAAACAAGATTATAAAAAGCGAACGTGGCAACATCCAAGCTGCTCATGTAAACTACTTGTGTTCACTTTTTCATTTTTAAACGTGTAACTCAATGAACTTAGAGGAAACCGACATAAAAAAAAAAAAAATATATATATATATATATATATATATATATATAAACATAGGCTACACGTAGAATATAATATATAAAAATATATACATATATATAAATATAAACATACACGTACACGTAGCCTATGTGCGGTACTGCAAAGAAATATCATGTCGTAAATGCTTTTATCCCTCAAAACAGATCAGAAATTAAACAAGTAAAATAATAGGCTTATAATAATAATATTTCATGCATCTCTTTAAAAAAGTTAAATTTTTGACAAGAATAGGCTACAGCAGAAACAGTAGGCTACTTCTCTATCACTATATGAAGTGTTGGAACACAGAGTGACTCTTCTATAAACATATTTTACATCGTAAATTAGGTTATAATTTTTTTAAATTAAACTTTGCTTTCGTATTTTATCATAAAATATACAGAATATATTTAATGTAAATTAAAGTTTAATTCGTTGTAGACATAAATCAAATGTAATACAAAAATCACTTTGGATAAGCAAAAGTCTCCGATGTAGGACTGAACTAAGAACGCTTTTCGTCCCGGGACGATGCACTCACCGTCAGCATCGAATTTATTCCAGATGTCGAGAAACTGGGAAGCAGTGAGTTCCGCCAGGTGAAAAGGAAGGGGCTCTTGTGCTTTATTCGCCATATCTATCGTTTTTCTCTCCCCTCTTTTTTTTCAAACAAAACAAATGTCCTGTCTTTGAAGCACCCCTCTACCCTTGCGCGAGTCACTGCAAGTAACCTGACAGAGACGGCAGTTTTTAACCCCCTCCGTAACTGCTGAGGTCTGCAGTTCATACACTCACCAATAGGCGGCATCATATAAAAGCAGCTTCAGCAGGCGAGTTCATTCACATCCGCACTCTAGGAGCATCACACCAGGATTATGGAAATTAATTCAAATGTTCACAAATCCTATGAGCTCGTACGCTTCTACGAGGAGAAAATAGTATCAAAGTTTAAAGCATATTGACGGTGACCTACAATGACTGGAGTCGTTTAGAAAAAGATATGGAAGGCTTTTGTTATAATTTTTGTAATCAGCCAGTTTATGTAAATGCTAATATCCACATTTGTCTCTGTACTCTTTAAAAGTACTTAAAATACATTGATCAGTATTATGCTTGCCCAAAGCAGATATAGATAGATAGATAGATAGATAGATAGATAGATAGATAGATAGATAGATAGATAGATAGATAGATAGATAGATAGATAAGCTCCTTTATGTCCATAACTTAAGCTCCTGAATATGTCACATAAACTGGTTCAGGAGCATTATAATAATGTTAGTGAGCTTTATGAATCTATAGGGGCTGCGGGATTTTCATTTTCTGTCCACCATCCCCCCTTTTTCAACATCTTAACCAATGAATACATCAGTCTATTTATAGGAAAAAAGAGAACATGAATCAGAAACAGAATTAGTTTGGGAAAACACTGGGATCACAAGATGATAGGAGAAACTGCAAAGGCAAAATGGACAGGAATACACCATAAACAATAAACAGCAATCTCAGTAAGAGATAATGCATAAACTAAATGTAATTTCTGTCAGTTACCAATCAATCTCACACACTTACTTGTCTCAGCAGTTTGGACTCAAGGACTACAGATCCTGGTTGAGTTGGTGAATGGTTTCTATGCAGCACTTCTTCATGATTACCTTTGAGAAGCCTGTTGTAATCCTGTATGATATTATTTTATATGCTGGCGAGCCCCTTGGAACTGCACTTATGCACTTAATGCCAGAGAGGGCGAATGAGAGAAGAAGCATTTAAGAGATTAAAAAGAAGCAAGCAGGTTGGCACAGATTATGTAAAAGAAAAAGATCATGTTAACGTGTTCAGAAGATCTGTATTTATTTGATTAAAAATACAGTAAAACAGTTTAAAATTTAAAATAGTTTTCTATTTTAATACATTTTAATCATCATTTATTCCTGTTATGGCACACCTGAAATTTCAACAGCCATTACTCGTACAGTTTTCAATCTCACAGTTTCCTTCAGAAATTATTCTAATTTGCTGATTTGGTGCCCAAGAAACACTTTTTTAACCAGTGTTGAAAACAATTGGGCAGCTTAATATTTTTTGTGGAAACTGTTATACATGTTTTAAGGATTTTTGAGAAAATTTCAAAATTGCATGTTTTTGAAATAGAAATCTTTTGTAAGAATGTGAGTTTTTAATGCAACTGTAAAGCTTGCTTGATAAAAGTATTAATTTCTTTAAAAAAAGAAAATAAATCTTTATTGACCCCATACTGACTGATATTCACAGTTCAACATTCTCAAAACACCATATTACCCAATGTTCAATCAGTAAATCAAAATTAAAACCTAAAATAATTATAATAACTATAATAATAATAATAGATCAAATCTGCATGCAAATGATGACCAGATGCAGTTCCTACATTAGCCAATAAATAAATACACAAGCAGATTTCAATATCTAGAGTACTATTTCCTATAATCCAACTAAGCGATAGCAATGGCTGTCCTTCTGCCACCACAAAACATGATCTGATGCAATAGATTGGCATGTGTCCAGTGTTAGAGCTCAGCAAAGAGAATCTCCCTAGAATCAGACGTATGATTCCATCTGCCAAATGTACTCACATATGTAGAATGTGGTTCATCTGATGTAAAGGATAATAAAGTTTTTAGGCTATACAGTATTTTGGCTAGAACACATGCAGAACACATAATAGTGGTTGATCCTCTCCCAAGTCAAGATTAAGCTGTACCACGTCTGCCATATTCATGTGATCTGTGATGAGCATGATGTCACCAACATTAAAGCACCTCCTACTGCATTAGTGACCATCAAAATGGTCACACACAGCAAACTAAGACACGCACAAGGAAACCACACTCATACTGTGCACTCATGCATGCATGGGTGTATCAAGTCATATCACTTCAACTATACACTATTAAAATTAAAGGTTCCAAAGAGGCTTCTACAGACTGATGCTTTTTAGAAAACCATCTTATATATACTGGTGCTTCAAAGAATGCAGGATGACCTACTTTTGTTAATGGAAGATTATTTTCAACAAACATGCTGACCAGCATCATCATTATTCAGCATTGACACTTTTATCTTCAAGCCATTGTTTCTGGATAAAATACAAGTCTTCTATCCATAACTTGCTTTCTCCAGTGAAAAAGCTGTCTTCTGAATCAGGAGAGAAATATGCACAGACCAAGAACTGTTTACAAGTGAAAACAGTCCAAAACGGTTCCAAACAAATAAGTGAAAGGACAACAAAGGATGGAGTTTTTCAAAGGAATAAGTGTTTTTATGGATCATGGACTATTTTGGACAGAAGACTTTTAAAGTTAAAAAGTCTTGATGTATTTATAAGAAATATTTGTTTTCACTTCATAAAACATTAATGGGTAGATTTGAGGCATGCGGATTACTTGTGAATAAATTTGATACTTTTATCAACTGTTTGACACTCGCATTCTGACGGCACCCATTCACTATGTTTTTTTGTCTTTTTTCTCCATACTATGGAAGTCCATGGCCACCAGCAAATGTTTGGTTACCAAGATTCTTCAAAATATCTTCTTTGGTGTTCAACAAAAGAAAGAAACTCATATAGATTTGGAACAACTTGAGAGTTAGTAAACGATTACAGAATTTTCATTTTTGGGTGAACTATCCCTTTAAAGAGTTCTTAAGCCACAGATTTATTTCTCTGAGTTTAAACAACAAAGCTGAAAAAGGTTCAAATTAGTCAATCTTCTGCAAGACTTATGTGTGCTGACTAAACAAAAACTGTCACTCAGAGTACTCAGGCTGAAGTCCTAATAGTAATGGATGCGTCCTCACACACACACTAAGCAATGGTGGAATTTTCCAAATTACAGCTAGCCAGTTTTTCTCAGGAACAGGAGCATGCGCGCACACACTTTTACAGACATAGTGGTAGAGAGGGTGCATATATATTTATATTGTCTGGAATATGTGTGTGAAAAGATATGTACTGAACAGGTATAATGAAAAAGATGAACATGACTGACTTTGATTTTACCTTTCAAGAAAAGCAGCTCTGCAAACATAAGAAATGTTGGATGACTTATTGAAACACTCCACAAAATAAAGCACTTTATTTAATGAATCAGTGTCTTGGCATGCATTCTAGCTAACTCAGTGCTGAGACCACAGAGTTATGGAGGTTTCGCCTGAGATTAAAAGAGAGTAACATTAGAAACAGGCCTTAACAGCAGTGGATTAAATACTAAATGTGTGGCATATGTCAAGATTTCAGTGAGAGATATTATTGTGAATCATCTCAAATGCTGTGCAGCTATTAGTGATGTAATATTTATACATCTGTAAATGTGTGCCATTTCACTTTAGGCAGTATATTCCTCTATTACGGAGTTCTTTTAGGAAAAATATGCCTTCATAGAAACAGTTAAGCCGACAGTCCTCGACAGAGATGCTGTAATGAGGCTGAGGGAGGAGCATCCATGGAAATCCTGTACTCCAGCTTTGAATCTGTCCATATTGATAGTTTATAAACCACTAAAGGCCTGCACAGCAGGTGGCTGTTGCAATTCTGTGTATTGTGCAAAATTTACTTCAGTATATATTTGGTATTCATCAAGTCTTACTACATCAAAATGCTAATGCAGCCCATACATGTTAACGAGGGTGCTTAGAGCTTCAGTCTCCCATCCTGGGCTGTGTTTCCCAAAACCATTGTAAGCTTAATTACATCGTAGATCCATTGAAACCACTGGAGCTACGATCAACTTCGGCTTACGATTCTTTTGGGAAATTATAATTATACAGTTTTGCAATCATTATGCAAAAAAAATATTTGACTAGAATTCTACAATTTACCAAACAGAATCATTCCACGGACAGAAAGGTGTAGAACAGTCTTTAGTTGAGAAATAATGTTTATCATAAATTGTAGTGACAAAATTAATGTTAAGTATTCTAAGACTTTTCAAGATTTCATTGCTACATGCTGTCTTTCACTGTTTGTTTTGTGTGTGTATCGGTTTACTGGTTTAGGTGTAAACTGAGTGAAACAGCTGAATGTGTATACTGTTGGATGTGAATAGCGTTGGGAGATTAGTGGAAATCCGCAGATCAGATGCAGATGCGAGTATAGAATTCTCACTCTTGCTGTGCAGAAATCCATCCACACAAAAATAATCACAGTTGATAAGAACAGAGTTCTTCACATCCAACAAATGACAAGACAACATATTCCCAGTGTGGGTGTGATAAGAGCACTTCAACTGAAGCATTTGTCAGATATGTGCAGAAACATTTACCTGGATGGTGCCTCTTCAAGTACACTATGTGATGACATTTCCATAAACACATTTCGGGTCTGAAAAATGGCCATAGGTTGTTCTCTGTCTTTTGTTGGATCACTCAGTTGGAATCATATCTGCCAACATAAAAAATGTATAACTCAGATAACTCATAGCCCTTGGCTCAGACTATTATTTGTCAAAAACCTTTTTTGCTTAGAGTGAACACTGAAATAGTGACATTATTTATTAAGGAAAAGGAGCAAATGCATACCAAAGAAAACTTTGTTGGCCAGATTAAAAGTTATTTTTGATGTTTTACAAGAGAAGACCAATCTACACTGGCAACCTAGTAAAGGGTATACATTTTTTTGACACCACAGGTAAATGATTTTTACCACTTGCCTACTATGTATAACCACCATTGTGATTATTTTTAAATGCATTTTTATGTACTTGTACCAACTTCAATTAATCAATCAATTTGAAAAATCTCTAGCTAAAGGTCCCAAATTCTAAAATAAAATTGACATTTTGTCTTTTACTTGTAAGCCATTTGGTCCAGTAATAATTTTTTACTGTACCTGCCAACATTTTCATTAGCCCCACTGCAAACTAACCAGTTTTATAGAATCAGTTTTTATGTTTTGCCATGCATTTTTATATTTGCTATAAATACTTGTATTTTTCAAATGTTTTCTTTACAAAACATTTTGTTCACTAAATTTTTTTTTTTTTCAGAAACATGCAACAAACTATAATTGTTGAGAAAACAAAAGAAGAACACAGAGTTGCATTACAGATTTCAGCTAATGTAACTCAATTAATTCCTAAACACTTTTTTTGGAGATGGAAAACAATGCTATACAATAACAAAAGATTAAAAACTGGTCTTATGTTTTTTTTTTAACAAAGTCATAATTAATACAATCACGCACAGTTGCCAAATGTATATATGATGTACTCCACCATATATTACGTGCATATAGTCCCATTATACCTAAAACTCTGATAACAGTTTCTGTTAGTTGCTATTTATGGTAACAGCAACTAGATATTTTCATGAAAACACTCCATATATGCATTAAAGAAAAGGTTTTAATAAACGAGCCAGGACAGACAAATTGATCAAGGCAAGACGTATAATTTCAAGTGTTATGAAACATGAATATTAAAATAAACATTTTGAACTGCTGATACTGTTACATAAATATACCTAAAAAATATAGAGTCATATGCAGCACATTCAAGATTAAAGAAAGTTATTCTCCCCAGTATAAATATATAAAACAAAATAATTCTGTGTTCCAATATATCCAACATATTCACTGTGGGACTGGCACAAACTGAGGCTATGGCTTCAATTGAAATAAACCGAGGCATTATTATACTCAAATGTAGTCTAACTGAAAATTTCTTCTAGAGAATATAGGCATACAGTATGTGCTCTATTCAACCTGCATCAGCATGTGTAGCTGCTGTCGAACAACAGCAGCATTGAAGGAAGACAGGAAGCGAGGTAATTCCCCTCTGAGAAGTTCTTCTAAAGGTACAAACTGCAAAATCTGCCTCCCCAGCTCAAGCTTAACTTTTTTCATCTTCTCCAGAACGTCCCGGAGAACGTCCAGCAGCTGGGGTAGTGCTGATGGCGGAGAGAAACCTACACACACAAGAGCAGCAGAAGGCCAACCAGACGAGCAGCGGAATGTGATGCAACGGAAGCACAGGTGGAGTGTGAAAACCAGGCCGGAGGTGAAGCGTGTTAAGACAGAACTTAAGGGAATCACCAGGGTTGATCCCTGATGCTGTTTCTGCAGAGCTAAAAGCACAGTGTTCAGAAGCTCAAATTGATAGTCTGGTTGTCCGTCGTGCAACGTGGAATCCTGCACCTCACAACAGGATGGTCCTTGCAAAAACTCTGGCTGCAGTTTAACGCCTACAAGTGTGCTGTCACACCAAGACTGGCTTCCCAGCACAAAACAAGATGTCACATCAGGATGGCTGCAAATCTCAGATAAGATGCCTACAGGGGAGTCAATGCTGCAGGAGCTGCATACTGGCAAAGCTCTGTCAGAATGATTCGCCGCTTTGACCCTCAGGTTCTCTTCCAGAGCTTCATTCAGGAAGTCTAGCATTTCTTGGTCACAGAAGGTGGAACTGCAGACTTTCGGCAGGGCAGCTCCCTCAAGGGCAAACCAGGTTCCCAAATCATACTCATCCAATGGGCCACTAAGTACATTCTCACACCCTTCTGTCCCTGCACAATGCTTCTCTATGAACGCCCCATAATTTCCTTGGGCAAGGCGCTGCTTCCATCCCTGAAGTTCCATCTCCTTGCGCTGATTGAAAGAGCCCATTTGCTTCCTTTCACAGACTTTTACCCATCTGGCCACACCACCACGGCAAACCCAGCTTTTCCGAGGGAGGTAGTGAAGATTGAAACGTTTCGTATAAAACTCTGCAGCATATTCCCTGAGCTGCTCCAATCGCCTGTGCTGCTCTACGCTCATGCCTACAAAAAGCTTAAGGTTCTCCTGGATTGTGCTAACTTGCAATGCGTGGAAAAAATTGCATATCTCTTCATGCTGACTTAGAAACGAGTCTGGAATGCAGCGACGGGGAAAGAGCGCTGCTGTGGATGCCAAGTCAGGTCCGTAATTACGGATTAACTTTGAGAGCAATGGTCGAATTTGTTCTTTGGCCTGATAGTCCAAGCACACTATATACAGTTCTGAATTTCCAGACTTGCTGGTACCTGGCTTGAAGACGTTCACGGAACGGAAGCAGCACGCAAGAAGATACAGCAGACAGACAGATGAGTGTTCAAATAGTGTGAACATCTTCAGGACAAATGAGCCTCCGGTTTCTAACAGCAGAAGTGCACAAACGGCTTCGCAATATTGAAGCGGGGCAACTAATCTCTCCTGTTCCCCTGGGTCCCCCTGACAGTCAAAGCTTCCATCTGCTGTAACCAAATCAACACTGCGCATGTTGCTCACAAATCTTTGCAGTTCCAGCAGATGCTTCTGAAGCATTATGTCACCAGTGTTGTCGGATCCAAAGAACCACCAAGGCAGAGTGTGTGCAATGAGTCTGTCATCTGTAATAGTGCAACCACGTCCGTTGGCTTCATAGTATGGGTTTAGAGTGTTCGCAATCCAGCTCCAGTCGCAATGCAGGCCACTCGTCTTGAGGAAGTGATTTAGAGCTGATATGAAGGCACCAGGGGCTTCACACAGGTGTATGGAGTTCAACTCGCCACTCTTCAAAGCATTGTCAGGCAGAAGTTTAAAAGTTCCTAGGATCTCATAGAACTTGGCCCAAGCTTGGGTGCACAGCTCTGCGTTGGTTGTGGAGCGAAGGTGGGCTGTAACACTACCTGCTCGGTTGGTGAAACAAGTATGCTGGTGCCATACTGAGAGGTCTTTATCGCTGAGTTGATTCTTCACTTCATTTAGTGATTGTTTCAGAGCCTGCAAACGTGGATAACTCTCATGAGGATCACAGAGCACCACACTTGGGTCGGGTAACGTCCATTCTCCTCCAGCTGGGAGGACATAACTTCTGACCTTGTTGAAGAGCTGGTGAATCTCCACATGTATTTCCTTGTTGCACGTTTCAAAGGCACCTGATCTTTCTGGTGCCGTTCTTTTTCTCACTCCCCGGCCCCGGTTCATCTTTCAAAACTATGTTTGGCAACATCAATCATTCAAAAACTGTAAAAAAAAAACAAGGACAGTCAATCAAGATTTTCATAAGCAATTATAACATGGCCGAATATGAAGAGTTTAAAGTGATAGTTCACTCAAAAGTGAAAATTATTTTATCATTTACTCACTCTTATGTGGTTCCAAACCTGTATGACTTGTTCATCTGTGGAACATGAAAGATTAATGGTAACAGTTTTGTTTACCATTGACTACCATTGTATGGGGGAAAAAACATTATGCAAAATATATTTTTCTGTGTATCACAGAATGTCAGTCATACAGGGTTGGAATGACATCACTGCGAGTCAATGATGACAGATTTGGGGTAATTTTTGGGTTAACTATCCCTTTAATTTTAAGACTAGTAAGCATTTAAATGTTTCTAGTGAGTTCTTATTAACAATCCTAAGCCATATTTGCTTTAACATGACAGTGAGGCTCAGTAAATCTCATAAAGGCTATTCTGCATGCATGCACACATTATTTATGTATAAAGTGCATGTGTCAACGTAAAACCCACAGGCAAAGAGTCAAACAGCACATTATCTCTCTCATATGGTCTGTCTGAATTACTTGGGATGCACTGAATAATTATGTTGTTATATACCACAATATATCTAGAATAATGTTTCATGATAATGTTTTATATAACGTTACATGCACAAAAACTCCAAATAATTTGCAAAAGGCGGTTTAAGGAAGAATATATATCCAATATAGCCAACATATTCACTGTGGGACTGGCACAAACTGAGGCTATGGCTTCAATTGAAGTAAACCGATGCATTATTATACTCAAATGTAGTGTAACGGAGCATAGACTGACTCACACCGTTGTTCATGACATTCAATTACTCAAGGAAGTTGACAACTGTTACCCATTTACTTCCAGTGATGCAGTTCCCTGCGTTCAGAGAAACTTATGATTTGCTCAGTGTTTTTACAGACCACCAAACCCATTACACAAAACAAATGCGACAACTCTCAGTATGTTCACATATTTCTGAGGAGTACGCTTGTTCTTGTCGTGGATTGCATCTCTCTCTGGCTACTAGCTAGCAAACAAGCTAACGTGGCTACATATCATAGCAATATAAATAAAAGCTTCGTTCAAAAATTATTGACTTGGAGTCATGATTCTTATTATGCTATTGTATTAACCGCTGTATTTTCACCGCCTCAAGCGAATATCCGACAGAGTTGACAGATGAACACTATCACTGCTATGGGAGTGTTATGGCTAGTTTGGGGAAGAGTTGAAGGAAAATACGATGTGTCGATTACAGCCTGATAAATTGAACTGGATCACTAAAAACCAACTGAATAGTATTATTTTCCTACTTTGAATTAAAGCTTATCGTTGTCAAGGTACTAACAGAATGAGATCTGCCTGTGCTTACCAAACTCAGTACGGTTTCTCGCTTCCTCGCGCGCGCCTCAGTGTTAACAAGCTAGGCTGTGACGGGAGGGGGCGTGACTTTCAGTAGGAGACACTTTGTATTTGGGAGTTCATGTGAATGCTAAATTGAGATGCTGAAATTAAAGTAAATGTTTTTCTATCGACCTTGTTCTGACATGTTACTTCTGCATTTCTCTCTCTCTCTCTCTCTCCATACATGTAACCCCCAAGAAATTATGAATACAGAGAACATGTTATAAATATATTCTCTCTCTCTCTCTCTCTCTCTCTCTGTAGAGACTATAGTGAGAAATGACAATGACATCGTTGACTGATCTCATCTATTGGCTTTCTAATGCATACAAATTTGCTCTTTTGAATTTGCATTTTTAACATAGCTCACACACACACACACACACACACACACGTTGGTTTTTGTGGTTGATGGGGACTTTCCATAGGCGTTATGGCTTTTATACTGAACAAATTGTGTGTGCTATTGCCCTACACCAACCCTACACCTAAACTTAGCCCTCACAGGAGACTTTGTGCAGTTTTAGATTTTCAAAAAAACACCATTTAGTATGTTTTTTAAGCCTTTTAAATTACGGGGACATAGGCAGTGTCCTCATAAACCACCTTCATATTGTAATACCTCTGTCATACCCATGTCATTATACAAATTTGTGTCCTCATAAACCACATAAACACGCACACACACACACACACACACACACAGAGACAAACACGCACACACACACACAGAACTGGAAGCAAAATGCATATTTTTCATAAGGCCACAATCTTACGAAGACAACCAGACAAACAGGTTCTTTAACCGTGTTTTTTTGTGTTCTGTGTATTATGTGAGTCCTTGAAGTCTTTGATAATATTGTAATCTGTTATGCTGTTGATTGTGACTATATTATGCATACAGACTGCATTTGTCCTTTATCTACATATTCTAATCATCATATCCATAAATAACATGCTGTTATATACACTAATGTTCAAAAGTTTGGGGTCAGTGCCATTTCTTTAAGACATTAAGAAGACAGTTCACCCATAAAATTAAAATGTCATCATTTACTCACCCTAAGGTTGTTTCAAACCTGTGTGAATTTCTTTCTTCTGCTGAGCACAAAGGAAGATATTTTGAAGAATGTGTAACCAATCCGTTTGTGGTCTCCATTGACTTCCAATGTATTTTTTTTCCATGCTGTGGAAGTCAAAGGGAACCAACATTTTAAAACTTCTTTCAAAAAAAATAAATAAAAAAATTTAAATATATATATATATATATATATATATATATATATATGTGTGTGTATGTATGTATGTATGTATGTATGTATGTATGTATGTATGTATGTATGTATATATATATATAAACCTTACTGACCTCAAACTTTTGAATAGATATGCTTATATACACTCACCTAAAGGATTATTAGGAACACCTGTTCAATTTCTCATTAATGCAATTATCTAATCAACCAATCACATGGCAGTTGCTTCAATGCATTTAGGGGTGTGGTCCTGGTCAAGACAATCTCCTGAACTCCAAACTGAATGTCAATTTTGAGCGTGGCATGGTTGTTGGTGCCAGACGGGCCGGTCTGAGTATTTCACAATCTGCTAATCCTGTAGCTCAAATAGTAGAGCATGGCTCTAGCAACGCCAAGGTTCGATTCCCAGGGAAAGCAAGAGCTGATAAAATGTAAAAACTGTAACTTGAATGCAATGTAAGTCGCTTTGGATAAAAGCGTCTGCTAAATGTATAAATGTAAATGTAAATGTACTGGGATTTTCACACACAACCATTTCTAGGGTTTACAAAGAATGGTGTGAAAAGGGAAAAACATCCAGTATGCGGCAGTCCTGTGGGCGAAAATGCCTTGTTGATGCTAGAGGTCAGAGGACAATGGGCCGACTGATTCAAGCTGATAGAAGAGAAACTTTGACTGAAATAACCACTCGTTACAACCAAGGTATGCAGCAAAGCATTTGTGAAGCCACAACACACACAACCTTGAGGCGGATGGGCTACAACAGCAGAAGACCCCACCGGGTACCACTCATCTCCACTACAAATAGGAAAAAGAGGCTACAATTTGCACGAGCTCACCAAAATTGGATGGTTGAAGACTGGAAAAATGTTGCCTGGTCTGATGAGTCTCGATTTCTGTTGAGACATTCAGATGGTAGAGTCAGAATTTGGCGTAAACAGAATGAGAACATGGATCCATCATGCCTTGTTACCACTGTGCAGGCTGGTGGTGGTGGTGTAATGGTGTGGGGGATGCTTTCTTGGCACACTTTAGGTCCCTTAGTGCCAATTGGGCATCGTTTAAATGCCACGGCCTACCTGAGCATTGTTTCTGACCATGTCCATCCCTTTATGACCACCATGTACCCATCCTCTGATGGCTACTTCCAGCAGGATAATGCACCATGTCACAAAGCTCGAATCATTTCAAATTGGTTTCTTGAACATGACAATGAGTTCACTGTACTAAAATGGCCCCCACAGTCACCAGATCTCAACCCAATAGAGCATCTTTGGGATGTGGTGGAATGGGAGCTTCGTGCCCTGGATGTGCATCCCACAAATCTCCATCAACTGCAAGATGCTATCCTATCAATATGGACCAACATTTCTAAAGAATGCTTTCAGCACCTTGTTGAATCAATGCCATGTAGAATTAAGGCAGTTCTGAAGGCGAAAGGGGGTCAAACACAGTATTAGTATGGTGTTCCTAATAATCCTTTAGGTGAGTGTATTTGATATTTGTATGTTGATTTAAGCATATAGATATGTTATGAGTACAATTTGCTGCATACTAGTGTGACTATCTGTATTTTATGCCACTGAGTGTCTTAAACAAACCCCATTCAAACAGACTGCACTATTTGTTAAGCTCATCCACTGTCCTTATCGTTGATTTATAAAACAGCATGTCGTACAACAAATTGAGTTTCAACCAACAAAATGTATTGAATTAAAATCATGTCACCCATAGAAAATGGGGGAAAAATATTGCCAGTAAGCGATAGGAACGTGTGTGAGCAGAGATAAGAGCGATGCAGAGAAATTTCCCCTGGCTCAGCATATTAGAAGTATGTGGCCGTGTAACTGCCTGTGCAAGTGTGAATTTAAGGCACAGTAATCTGTCAGGGTCAGATCATTACTATGGAGATGACAAGCTGCTTGCATGAATGGAGAGGTTTATTGCCATTGTGACAGGCAGATTTTGACCCCATTGCTCTTTTACAGTAAATGCCCAAGAAACAAAAAAAGGGTCACTGGAGTAAATCAGACCTTATAAGGTGACAGTGAAAGGAAAGAGAATGAAAAGATAGAGTGATGGTGCACCAAAACACTGTCTATATAAATATAGACACATATATTTTTCTTACGCCAACTAATTCTGAGACATCAGTGTTAAAATGAGCAGCATTTAGATGAACGTAATACAGCTGAGCTGATGTGTGGGTGCTGTCATGCATAAAAGTACACTACATGTGTGCTCAAGTGTATTCATCGACGTAAGGGCGCTTGTGCTTGCATGTGCATTCAACTGGCTCATATGGCTGTTCATTCATGTGTATGAGAGATGCGTTAAAGTGAGCACGCTTATGTTGATTAGAATGCAGAATGCTAAGAGACTGATAAAGACAAGAAGGATAATAAGAGAACATGTTATGGTTCTTAATTGTAATGTCTTATTGCTGTAATTGGAAAGTTGCTGGCTTCATCCGCACAAAGAAAGAGAGCCATGAGCTATCACCACTGTGCCTTTGAGGAAGGCATTTAACCCCAGGCCACTCCAGGGGGATTTTTCCTGTAATAAATATACTGAAAGTCACTCTGGATTAAAGTGCCTGGCAAATGACTGCTTACTTACTTATAGGGGACTATACCTTTTTCATTTAGTAATTGATTGAGTAATCATTTAGGTACCCTGCCTGTTCTGTGGGATTGTACCACTGCTAAAATGACGATGGAGAGCATATTGAGAAAAGCTTTTTGCTGTAAACTGAAGCACCTCATAATGCCAATGTCACAAAGGTTGCTCCATTTGGGCCTGTGCTTTATAGGGTCTGACCTGAAATTTTTTATTAGCATCTTTATAATGTCATGTTATTGCCTTTGTATTTCCCCCTTCTTTTAAAACCAATCTGAAAAAAATAATTTTGAAGCGTAAAGCCTTAAATAGTATTTGCTTGTAAAATGTACTCCAATAATCTTTATTTACAACTTTGAAAAAGTAAATTTTACAGCTCTCTCTCTCTCTCTCTCTCTCTCTCTCTCTATGTATCTATGTATGTATAGCTATTGAATGTATTCATCTGAAATAGAAAACTTTTTTAATGTTCTGTGAATTGTACAGTGCATCATAGTTGCATATTTTTAGTTTAATATTAGGATTTTTATGACTCTTCAGTCACACTCAGATAATTGGCTGATCAAGCGTAGTGTGTGTTACTATAAATACTCTCTCCACACTCATATGTTTGACAGGTAATTGATTTAGACCAGCTTTTGCAGTCTCTGATCATTTAGTTTCCAGCTTAATAGCTGAATGCAGATGTCCTAACAACATGACAAATTGGACATCACTGGACTTCTGTTAATCACATAGCTGAATGGATAAGGAAATAGCTGCTCATCAATGTGGAAATGATTAGTACAGAAAGGTAAGTGCTCATCCTGAAGCTTTGATCACATATGCTGCTGGCTGCAGGCTGAGCTTTTACTAAATGGTAAATACAGTTTGACAAGTCACAGTATCACACACTTCTACAACACATGAAACAACAGCTCCCCCAAGTGGCCTTTTCTACTCTTACGTCTACTGTTGTTCACGTCTAAGATTTAATAAACTTTTTGGTGACTTTCAAAAAAATTGTTTAGCCTACATATTCTTGACTATGTCACATTTGCGGTTTTTTTTTTGTCTAAAAGGGCTTACACTTTATACTGTAATTACCCTCTATTTAGGTTGTTAATTTAAAACATATACAAGCTTAATATACACATTCATGTTTTTCTACTGCACCAGTTTAGTTTTTTCCCACCTCACTTGTCAAAAAGAGAAAATAATTATCTTTTTTTCAAATAACTGATTTAACAGAAAAAGTGATCAGAGTTCAAGTCCCAAAATAATGGGAGAGTAATGAGAGTTGAATGTGCATTTAATTGTCTTTGAGCTGATGTCTGTGTAAAAATGTAAAGTTTTTTTCCTGTCCAGCTTTCATGTAAATTATCGCCGTTGTAGTTTGAAAGTTATGACGAGTTGATAACGGCCAATTTTTGAGTTTTTCAATGGACAATGCAGGGGTCGATCAAAATCCTGCCCCTGGTACGATTTCATTGGTCAGTTTAGAGCGACGCGCTGTTCTAATTGGCTGTTCCATCTGCCACTCAAATCCACTCTTCATTCTCAAGCACTTCCTCCGCTAACAGTCCACTGAAAGCCCATCATCACCGGCCAACCCACCGCCTGTCCTCTCATGCCCGGAGTCTCTGGTTGTCGTGATGAAGTCGTGATTGCAAGGCGATCGGGCGAAGCTGAAAACACAGAAGTCACGATGGAGACCGTTGAGCAGCTGGTGTCTTTCCAGAACATTCATGTGCAACTGAACGGAGGCGCTCCGTGGGGATTCACTCTGAAAGGAGGACTGGAGCACGGCGAGCCGCTCATCATTACTAAAGTAAGACCGGAGTTTACAAAGTGCTAGAAACTCTTACTATATGCTCGTGTGTGTCTTATTGATTATATCCACTTGATTACATCGTGCTGAAAGTTTAAACGTACTGTTTATGCTCGGATGAATTGTAACGGTGCCCTCATGGATGTTTGGGAACTTTGTAAAAACTTAGTGGTGAGGAAATGGACATGGATATAAACATCAGCAAACTAAGCTCTTGCTGAATTGCTATTTTCACAAATGACAAATCATCAATCTCATGAGATCTGTGAATCATTGACTTTCAGATCCTTAAAAAACAAAAGAAGTGAATGAATAATCAATGTTTTCAAGAGACAATTTCTACAGGATTTACTGGACATAGCTGAAGTGACCTGGACTTCTGCACAAAGTATTCATTAGCCATTTACTTTCATGAGTTTTGGTCAAAGTGGTCATTCCTACTAACATCATATCCAAAATGTACGGACAGCTATCTTGAATCATTTGTGTTTTACAGTGATTTTTGTGTGAAATAAGTATACATTTATACATTTTGTATGTTTTTTATTATTTACATCACTTAAATTGCCCATCTTGCTCTCTAAAAATTGCATCTGCATTGAAAAGCTGAGTTTATTATTGTTTTTGTTATAGGTTGGCATTTAATGTTCGTGCTAAAACTGCAGCTGCTTTTTGGTTAGAAAAGGATGTGGGATTATGAAAATAAGACTGTACCAATAATGATCCGTTTTAGAGATGTCTCAGGGATCCCTCTGTGCACACCATGACTCTTGCTTGCTGCTTTGTGTCATCAACTCATTAACTTCATCTTCAGTGTGTAAAACCAACTGGGATTGTGGTACTACTGTGCGATAATTTAGATAAAACCCTTGTATGAGCTCGAGGCAGATAGGAAATGATTCATATTCAATTAATTTTTTTAACAATATAATTAGTAATAATGAGTTAAAATACACACTTTAAATGCATCGTAATGCAAATAACTGAAAAAAGCAAGTTTAATTTCTCAAAATATTAATGTTTGTTTTATTTTATTTTTATTAATTTAACCCGCCTATCACTAACAACCATCTATTCCAACTATAGTGTTTTTTCTTCACAGGGAGGTAAGGGGAATCATGTTTTATTTCTTCTTCTTCCACCCCTCATTTCCTCTCCAATGGCATTTGATCAAAAAGTGTTGATTTTATTTTTCTTAAATGAAGATGTTTTGGGGGGACAAGACCCCCAGAGATCACATTCACAGACTCTGCCCCCTCAGTCAGTCATGAGGGGGAGGCTGGTATTTTTTGCCTGACAGAGGGAAGAAATTAATTTGATTTGTGCCTTTTCAGTGTGTCTTAGGAGTTTACAGTTGTTTATGCTAGTGCTCAGAACATCTTGATAACTTGTAATGTGCGTTGAGTTCGGTTTGGCTGTCTGGTTGGTAAAATGTCTTTTCTTAGCTCTGCTGTGTTTAATTTAATGTGCTTTAACATTTAGCAATGATATTGTCCCTTTTATCACTTCCAGGCTTTTGACATTTACATGTCATTTGGTCATTGTTTCTCAGTGAATTGCCAGCAGGATCAAAATGCATTCAAGATTTCCTTAATGGTTCTGAGATAAAACTCTTGTTTGTCTCTGTCATTCTGAAATGAGTTGTTTAAAACAGATTTAGCAGGGTTTGACTTTTTTTGTAATATTGAGCAATTTGAATTTAAGTGAAGCACCAGATGAGTGAGGTTTTGCAGCTGGCTAGTTAGTTCTCAGTAAGTGTCAACCCCTGGTTTTCTGGTGGTTGAATCATGGCTAATCTGATAAACTCGTATTCACTGGCTGGACTTGTTAACCGCTTAACCTGAAACATGCTTGGTCCAATGCATAACCCTGTATCTGTATGCATCTGTGTCTACCTGCTTCACTCGCTTGTGAGGAATTTATTTGGATGTCATCATATATATGATATACAGAGGCTCCCTCGGCGTTGGATTTCATTGTTTATCTGTGTTTGCATGAGCCTTCTGGGGCATATGGCTCCAGCCGCTGCCACTCACACTGATAGTTTTTCCATCTGATTTGGAAGCAAAGCACAACCTGCATGTTTGCGTGTTCTGCTCTCTGATCCTATCTTCCATCTTTGCACCCTGAGGGCATTATTTTGAACCTCTTAGTGGTCTCGGTAGACATTTATCTCAAACAGCAAACATAAGGACCTGGTGCCCAAGGCCAGATACAATACTACCCCCCAGGTGTTCATCATGCGTTCAAATTAAAATCCCATGATGGGTCATTTTGACTTCAGCCAGCAGCAAGAAAATACAATGGTATTTTCACACACACACACACAAAAAACAACCCTCAAAGGCTTTTGCATTGAAATTGGCATTGATTGAACATGAAGAACAAGCTGATTTATGTATAAAAACCTCATTGTTGCTGCTTTTTCCCCCCTTACCACTTTGTTAATCATCCCTCCCTCACATTCCCTCTCTTTTTTTGTTCTTCTGTTAAAGTGGAGATGGAAACATTGTGCATTTCCTTGCGTTTCTCTTTTCTGCTATGAAGTTTATGTAGACCACATGGCACTCCAGTCATCCCTCTCTTCCCACTCCTAATCGGTCAGTGGAACTTGTTGTCAGGCGCTGGAGTTTTGAGGTGAAAGAGAGAAGATTTTGGCCTGAGAGATGGAAATGTTTTACTAGGGCAAAATGTTAATGTTTTAAGTTTGCTGGCAGTTTAAACTCACAGTGCAGTGGATCACTGACCGCTTGTTTTTTACAACTGCTTTAGTTCCGGAACTATTTTTTTCCATTTAGCCTCTCCATAAATTTTAAACCATGCACTAAACCAAACAGTTCAGAGTTGAATCACAACATAACTAACTTTGATTCAAAGCCAGAAATGATTTGAAAATGAGAAAAATTATATTAAATTATTTTATGAGGAATGAACTACTCATCCCATGAAACACTGAGTACTTAAATTTGAAACAAACTAAATATAAATAATTGCAAAATATATAAAATTGATCAAGTATAAAATAAAACCATTTTATTTAACTTATTGTTGCATCTGCATAAGCATAAACTGTTAACCATCTCAAAGGTCATGGTAGGTCTATAGAATTGTTTATACAATTATTGCAAAAAATCCATTGCACTGTGGAGAAAACAAATGGATTTTTGCTTCCAGAACCCTACTGTTGCTTTCTATTCGAAGCCATTTTCAACTTCTACTTCCATTTTTATCAGCCCTTTGTTTAATATGATCTCTTTGCTTAAAGTGGGATTACTTCCCAATTCTGTTACTCAGTAACTGCATACTTCTGTTTCTGGATAGCCTCCCAAAGTTAAATCATATCAGTTTTGGACTGCTGTGTGCAGCTCATCAGTCCTAAGAGGTAATGCTTCCTTTTTCTACTGTTATTGCAATTGGATTTAATAGAGTAAATAAATTGTTTCTTCGATTATTTGATAAAAGGCTGTTTGTTTTGAACGATGTGTTGATTGTGGTGAAGTCCACAGCTGGTTATGGGTGTGGGAAGGATCTGATATGTGACAGGAATGTGAGCTTGGCTCCCGCTGCCTTTGCCTTGGGCAGCGAGGCTTTGATGGTGGGAGAGATATCGGGGTCTTATTGCCTGAGCCCCTCCACCACAAACACTCACCAGTGTTTCCACATGGTCTCTTAACAGAGCTGGGAGTGACAGGACTTCTAATCAGTGAGGCATGTGTGTTTGTTCTCTGAGTGGATGGTTAAATGGAATAGGAAAGGTTGTAGTGAAGTAGACCCCGACCTGGCGATGTGATGTTATCATTATCTTTATCGTGCTATGATAATATTGGAATTGTTAATAACTGCAACATTCTTTACTCTTTTGAGTTTTAGTTGAATACAGATAATTGAGTATGTTTTAAATGTAAATTTAAAACTAAATGGTGGTTGTAATATTGTGAAAAATGTAACAAACATTTGTGTAACTTCTTTAGGGAAGACTAGTTGCGTTTTACTACTTGGGGATAATTGATTGTATCTTTTTATTTTGATAGTTTCTTATTTTTATTCTGATCCCATTTATTTAAATATAGTCACATGCTGAAATGTAGGGCTGGGTATCGTTCAAAACTTTTCGATATCGATACCGATACCTTGAGTTCGATACCGGTTCCTGAACGATACTTTTTTCGATACCAGTTTTATGAAATCAGTTTTTTAATAAGATTACATTATCTCAAAAAACTTTTGTTTTTAGCTTGTTGATATTTATACAGACTCAAAGTCTCATCTCCTGAGCCACTGCACAAAGGAACAAAATATTTCCAACACAATAAATAAATAATTTTAATAAAGTTCAAATAGTTTTCAGTTTACACATCTGTTAGGCTACGTTTACATTAGTGTGTGTTCATTTTAAAACACATAGCTCAGACAGAATTATCATTTCTAGGTTTTTAAAGACTTCAAGAAATTTTAAATTTTCATCCACTTGCATAAGTGGGTGTTTTATTTTCTTTCACCACATGTTTTATTGTTATTAAATTCTGGTGTAGTATGTCTAATTATTTGAATGCATAAAAACAACTTAGTTTATTTAAATTTATTCTTAAAATAGCCTTATGAAATGTTTTATTTTTCCTCAGAAATTCTGTGTTCTGTATCTGGTTTTCAAATGAAGACATAAAACATTAATTTCATTTCTCTTTAAATTATTGAAAATCAAAGTTTATTTATTTTGGCAAACAAAGGGGGGTTACTATTAAAATTAAAACATGGAATAACTGTTGTGTGATCATTACTAAAAAAAAATATATATATATAATTTTAATAGTAACCTAGTATTAACAGTGCTGTCTGCTGAACAATATTAATATATTTCTGCCGCAGTGTCTTCCAAGTTAAACCGAACTTTTATTTTGACGGGTTGTCTGGAATACCTTTACAGTTCTGTGTGTATATGATATGACGCTAGTTTTACTCAAACCAAACGGTAAAATGCTCATGAAGTGACTCTCAGAGCAGGTCTGGAGATGTTGTTCATGTGTTTATGTCCTCATTTAGAGAGGCGGCAGATGCTGAAATGACCGCGAGCGTCACGCACGCTTCAGTCTGTGTATAATAAATAGTGATGTTACGTTCGTGAACGAATCGTTCTTTTTGAACGAATCTTTTAGGTGAACGAATCATTCTCGTTCACGTAATCCATTGACTCATATTTCTCGTTCACTGAAATTCCTCCCTCCACCGCATCGCGCCGCTATTGCGCGCATGCGTAGCTCTGGACCGTTTCCTCTGTCAAAGAATGACTAAACCTCGAGCCAATAGCCTTCGAGTATGATACGAGGACGGAGCATGTGATTTGTTGAATCTAGTGAACGAATACGCCCTTCATTGAGTTGCTTTGAGTTTGAAAGAGTCAAATGAACTGTTACATACATCTCGTCTCATTATTACGTTCGTCGTTCGAACAACTGGTTCTTTGTTTTATTTTTTTATATTATTGTTTTATTTATTTTTTTTATTTTTTTATTTATCATTGTTTTATTTATTTATATTATTGTTGTTTTATGTTTGAACAGTTACATACTTTTAAATAAAAAAATATTTCATTATGTTAGTCATGTCATGCACTTTTGTTTGTTTAAAAACTGTGAAACATAAAAAAAATATGGCAGTATTGATTATTTGCGTCACGTCATCCCATCTCATTTGCGTCACGTGACTCACGTCAGCAAATAGCATTTCAGCTCGGGTTTAGAAGGGGCATGTAATTGGTTGGATCGAACGAACGAATATAATAGCATCATTGACCGAGATGGCTCTGTTTTGAGTCTGAACGAGAGAGAGATCTCCTGTTCGTGAACGAATTGAACGAACTGGTAGCTATACCCAGTTCGTTGACCGGGTAGGTCGGCCATTCTGTCAATCTAGTTCATCAATCAGCAGAAAGCGGATGCAAAGCACAGGTATCCGTACTGTGCACGCTTGTTTATATTCATATTTTACATACAGAATAACTCCTCGTTTAACATAATCTCAGATTTGAACGTGTAAATCTCTGCCTAAACAATTAAATGTTAACTAGCCTAGTATGCAAACACTTGTGCATTGGTCATCCGAAAAGAGTGTAATTTAAAAGATAAAAAGAGTAATGACTTTGATCACTTATTTAGACTTATTTTATTCATTTAATGAGAAGGGCACACTTTTTAATGAAGCCAAATCGGTTTTTATTTTGTAACAAGTAAATACGTTAGTTGAACAACACATTTTGCCGCACATGCTGACGTATTTGTGTAATATGGAAAAATGGTCACTGAACGAATTAGTGAACGAATCTGAACGAATCATTTTGGTGAACGAACGAAAAATGAACGAGTCTCTGGAAAGAATCAAAATTTCCACCACTAATAATAAACAAACCGCGCGATTTAAAGAGCGGACTGCTCCGTGTGCTTTCGAAACGCTCTCGCGGATGTCAAACACTGATCAATCAGCGCCACGCTGCTTCTAGTCAAACACACCTAGTGCTGCAGGATTATTGGCTCACTGACGGTGATCAGATTAACTCCTTAGGTATCGAAATTTGGTACCGAACGACAAGACGTTTTTCGATACTCTGTAGTATCGAGGCAATTCGGTCGGTGCCTAAAAAGTATCGAACTCGATACCCAGCCCTACTGAAATGTTATTTAAACTCTACTTTTTTTTATTTGATGTGGAAGGTTATCAGACTTTTTTTTAATTTAAAGGTTTCGCTGATGTTGAATATCAGCTGATATTTGCTTATTTTTACCCTATTTAATTTATTCAATTATCTGTCATCTAATGATCACTCAAAGTTTGTCTAAGCATATTATAACACTATTAAAATGTATTCTTTAATAAATCTAAATGTGAATATACATTTTTAATACTGTTTGATGCCTAAATTTACTTTAAACATTAGAATGGTTGTTTATTGTAATTCATTTTAATTTTGTTGTATATAATTTTAATATTGCCGTTTATTGGTTATCGACCCTAATATGAAGACAGTTATCAGCTTACCTAAATTTCAATATCAGTGCATCCCTAAAAATTCCATTCTTTGACACAATATTTTCCCACTCAAACCTATTGCTAATCATAAGATTTTTGAGATTGGACTGCAAAATTGTAACTGATCGCCGGCCTGCATGGAGATGATTATGTCTTTGCTAATTTGGTGTAATTACAAACTTACCATTTAACCTCAGCCTGATGAAATGGAAGTTTGTGGTCTTCTGAATCTTCTGTGAAGACACATGGTAAATGATAATCAAGGAGTCAGTTTTCAAACTTCATCTGTGTTCTGCAGGAGACCTGACCACATGAAAGCTTCCACCAAAAGCTTGTCGGCCAACCTCATATCCAACATTTGGGCTCAACCAGCCGTCAAAACCACTCCAAAGGCCTCGTTGCTCCCAGGGAGGTGAGTCTGGGGGAGGGGGATCCGTGTGTGTGGAAGAGGTTAGCTGAGGGGACAAGGTCACTTCACACACATTATGACCTCAAAAGACTCACTATGGCCCTATTCATAAATAGCAGGAAGCTGAGGGATGACGGATCTTAAATTGAGCCATCATGATGCTCCTCCTCTCACCATGTCTGCTGTGACAGTGATGGATCAATCCAAGTTAACTTCGCTCCAAAGGTTGCTGACTTTCTGACATCCACCATTGTCTTTTTCGGAAACTAGGCCTGCTAAATGCTCAATATTTGCAATTGAGACCATAATGGAGAGCGATGGAGTGGAGTGATGTCAAGCATGTCAAACTTCCAGACTTGTGTATATTCGGATTTCAGATCGTACCTGTATTAGCGTACACGTCCGTTGCTCCAATAACAACCCAGCTCACCAAAGTAATTTATAGCCATGTGCGCTGGGAAGTGGTTTGATGTTCCTTTAATTTGCCTCTTGTTGAACTTTGCTAAAACAAAGACAATATCTGCCCGTCAGGAGGCTTCTTCTTGGCTGCACTTCAAAAGTGGCTTCTCACCTCTCGAGGAGAGAGACCTTGTTATGAGAGCACACACACTGCTGTTTCTGGACGTGCATCAAAAGGTGGAGGTTTTCCCAGTGCGCGTCTAAAGCATGATTGATCACTTTGGGATGTTTGTGGAAATGTCCACCAGTGGTGATATATGTTGTCCTGATCGTCTAAAGAATGGGTATTTAAGTGAGTCAAGTAAACTGTACCGTGTTAAGAATGTGATCAAGTAACTCAGCAATAAAGGCTGGTTGTTGATCAGAGTGTCATCTATGTGATTAGTTTTGTGTTAACACTGACTCTGGATGAATGTTGGGTTTCCAATATGAATGCTAGTTAATGTGGTCTGATTGGGCTTTGATATGTGTGCTCATGCGCCTGGTAATATAATCTCAGAGCTTTCTGTGCAGGTAGTCGGCCCCTGTGATTATAGGAAGTTTCTGCTTTATTGTTTGCATGATTTTGTTTGGAGGACTTCTCAAAGTGATAATTTGTATAATTTGTTGTGTTTTAAGTAGGACATTTTAAAACTATGACTTTTTATTTTATTTCAGTTACCGAAACTGATTTTGTAGTAGTTTTAGTTAATAACAACACTTAAAAACATTTTTTTTAAGTACAATGGCTGAGGGGACTGATGTGGTTAGCTCCAAAAATATCAAAAAAGCATATAAAATCCTATATTCCAAGTCTTCTGAAGCCATTTGTTAGCTTTAAACTATTTCTTGTAAACGCGATGTGTAGTGATTCACATGTTAGGTGTGCAATTTGTTCAGCTGGGGCATTTTTAATTAGGACATTTTAAATCCATGACCGTTGTAATTGTAATAGTCATCAGGGTAATGTGGTGATCTTTGCAGTGCTGTTCTGTGAATGTTTAACATTTAGTATGTGTCTTGACTTTCGGATTAGGTGTTGTTTTGGTCTTATTTCATTGATCAGGCCATGTCCCCCCACTCATTTTTTGGCTGGTTTAATGGTTTGAGAAGAAAGTCCATGCAAACAGCACTTAGCAGTTAAGGCAGTAGAAGGCAAACAAATTGAGGAATGTGATAATGTTTCTCCACAGAAAGGCATTTCTTCCTCGTGAGTCTCCTTAAAACAAAACACGTGCTATAAATCACACACTGTGTGACGGACAAGATGATTTTTGGTGTATTTCTTTCAACTTGAATTTATGTGCACTTCCTCTTAATTGCTATCTGTTGGTCACTACGTTTCTTTCGTATCTTATTTGTTCTTTTGGTCATGTTCTATATAGGTCATTGGCTGTTGACTCAGTTGCAGTGGTGACCCATGGCTCTATGTCACACCTTTAAAAGTCTCGGAGCACAATGGAACTTTAGACTCAGTCGGGCCACGGCTGTAGCTCAACACATTGAGGTAGCGCTCTCTCACTTTCCCCCAGCCTGAGCCTTGAATGAAGCCTTTGTCACCCTCTCACTCACGCTGTCTCACCCACCTTTTCTCTCTCGGCCTCTCTGTCTTTCTCTCTCCACCCCCACTCTTATGTCTTTCCTCATAAATGAAGGAGCTAAAAGCCAGCAGTGATCTTCTCACCCACTCTGACCTTGAATGCATCCAAGTATGTCACTTTTCTAGGTTTGCCTGCGTTCTCAAGGTCTTAACTCTTACTTGGAGCAGAATCTTCCTTCCTGTGGTTCCTATCCGTCACTCCCATCTCCTCCCGTGTATGAGATCAGAGCAGCTCAAGGACAGAGGTGTTCCAGCCTGCACTGTTGACCTCAGATACTGAAGGAAAATGTTCTGATGAGCACTTTGTTCTTAGCGGGGGAGCTTTGTTTCTGCTTTGCTGTAACGTTGAGGTGTTTTCTTAGCTCCAGATAAACCAGGTTTGTGTGTGTGTTGGGATAGATAAAGGGGACTTCAGTGGGGATAATACATCTGTCAGTCAGCCAGTCAGTCAGTTTGGTTGTTGAGTGGAGGCTCAAATCCTTGTCCAACAGTAGACAAAGGCCGGGCTGCAGAGGAGGGGGTTACTCAGGGCTCACAACGTCATTCTTCTCTCTTTTATGAGCAGCAGAAGACTGCAACACAAGCATGAGAGCTTGAACGCATTCACTGACCACCAGCTTACAGAGCTTTGAATACAACTGCTCATCAGTCCCTGTTGTATAGCTCAAATGCCTCCATGAATGAGAAGATAATGTATAAGTTAAAGCTGATCCTCAGCAAAATTACCTAAAAAAAATCCCAAAAGTTTGAATTTTAAGTTAATGATGTCAAATGAGACACATGTGACCCTGGAGCACAAAAAAACTGTCTTACGTTGCTGGGGTATATTTGTAGCAATAGCCAAAAATACATTGTTTGGGTCAAAATGATAAATTTTTCTTTTATGCCAAATATCATTAGGATATTAAGTAAAGATCATGTTCCATGAAGATATTGAGTGAATTTCCTTCCGTAAATATATCAAAACTTAATTTTTGATCAGTAATATGCATAGTTAAGAACTTCATTTAGACAACTTTAAAGGTGATTTTCTCAGTATTTAGATTTTTATTTTGCTCCCTCTGATTCCAGATTTTCAAATTGTTGTATCTCGGCCAAATATTGTCCTGTCATAACAAACCATACATCAATGGAAAGCTTATTTATTCAGCTTTCAGATGATGTAGAACGCTCAATTTTGAAAATTACAAAATATTAATTCAAAATTCACAAGTTATCTGAAAAAAAATTCTCAACGTGGCCAAATATCAATTGTTTTATTGGCCTAGCTGTTACTGGTCATTCACTAGTTTTTACCACATTATGCACATTATAATTTTTTTTTAGTAATTGCAACAAAAAAAGTATGTAGTTAACATTTGTAATTTGTAGTTAACCAATGACACGTTTTTACTGTAGCATTTTATACTCAAAGTAAATAATTAAAAAATGTATACTGTATATGTGTGTGTACAGTATATGTATATACTGAAGTGAAGTGAAGTGACATTCAGCCAAGTCTGGTGAGCCATACTCGGAATTCGTGCTCTGCATTTAACCCATCCAACGTGCACACACACACAGCAGTGAACACACACACACACACCGTGAACACACACCCGGAGCAGTGGGCAGCCATTTATGCTGCGGTGCGCGGGGAGCAGTTTGGGGTTCGGTGCCTTGCTCAAGGGCACCTCAGTCGTGGTATTGAGGGTGGAGAGAGCGCTGTACATTCACTCCCCCCACCTACAATTCCTGCCAGCCCGAGACTCGAACCCGCAACCTTTGGATTACGAGTCCGACCCTCTAACCATTAGGCCACGACTTCCCTGTACTGTACTGTACACATACACCATTTTACTGTGAAAAATATATATGTATTTATAAATATAAAATGTTTATTAGTAAAAACTACCTGTACTTATGATTTTATGGGGAAATGGTTATATTTAAGACATATTGTAAAGTAAAATATTGTAAAAAGTATGAATCACTTTTAAATGTGTTTTTGTACTTGTACATTGTACTATGAAACATACCTTTTTAGTTATTCTTTCTTAAAATTCTGACTTTGTAAAGCACATCAAACTACAATCATGTATGAAACGTCTTCTGATGCCATGAGGAAACGCATCGACAAGGAAAAATCCTTTAAGATTCCAGGAATGAGAGGGGAAGTTTCCTGAAGAGGATTTGCTTGGGAATGGCAGCTGTTAGGCCTCGTCTTGTGGAGGCCACGGGTGGATTCTGGGCACTATGGGGTTTCCAGAGTGACCCACTGACTCTGCTTTTGATTGCTGTGGAATGAAAGCAAAGCCTGGGATAGCTGTCTGTGTGTGTATATATACTGTATGTGCGTCAGGGTATGTTTGTGTTTTTTGAATGGATGTTCTGAATTGCATTCCCCCTAGATTTTGGCATTTGGTATTAATTTTCACATTGAATATGTATAAACACTTGCAGGGGAATAAATTGCTATGCAGTGAACCAGTTGGGAACATTATTATGTTTCATGCAAGAAAATACGACTAATGATAAATACATGGCATGTTTTTAGTTTTCCTGAGGTCTCAAGTTTCCCTTTATGCTATAATGGCTCAGGATAAGTGTTTATTCCAGCTCTGATTTTATTGGAAACTGCATTGCCTAAGATTTAACTTATGTACACATACATATTTAGGTCTAAATTTCCCTTTGGCTGACTTTTAAAACGGAACTTAAAAGTAAAACTTTAGTTGGAATATAGACCCTTCTCTGTCCTCCTCAATTGATTTTTTTTTTCTTTTGGTGCATATGCATTTCCACACACACATGTGACTTATTTTCAACTCTCCTCACTCCAGTTGCTGTGATGTCTGTTGTTGTTTCCGAGCAAAAGAGAGCCAAAACCCATGTTCCCCACACTTCCTAGACCTGCCTAGGATGTCTTTGTCTCACACACTTCCCCATTATCTTACACCTTTCTGCCCATTTTTCCATGACCACATTTCAAGTCGGCGCATCCTTTCCCAGGGGGTTCAGAGTCTCTTCATTGTTTCAAATCCGCTGTTGGGTTAAGAGTTATGTATGTAATTTAGCACAGGATATATAGTAAAAAGTATCTTTGTCATATAAAAACAGGTCAGCCTGCAGCTAGGCACGTCTGATTCACGGGAGATGGTTACGGTTTCATATACGTCCCAGATTGTTCTGATTCAGCGAATCTTTGTTAGAATGGACCGGACGAGTGACTGTTTAATGATTGGGAAGTTCACCTGTTCATCCTCGGTTGCTCGTGATTTCATTTTCCCCCATTTATTTGGGTACCTTGGTTTGCTTCCTTCATATCCCTGAAATGTGATGAGTGTCTGTATTTTTGTGCTTCAACATGAGACGCTTTACCTGATTATTGACTAAAGTCTGTCATGAACGTTCTTTCTCTTGCAAATGACTGGATTTGATTAGGTTTGAAATTGATTCCATGTTTTGGGGATTAGTCTTTATAAATAACTGTTGCCTCTATCAGTGTGTATATTAAGGAGAGCTCGTGGTTAGATCTTTATTTTTGTTTAAGAAAAGTAGTGCGAGCTAATCGTTTCTCAACTGAATATTTTGTCCTTCGCTGCTGTATAGTTCTGGTTCAGCAGCTATGTTAGGATATGTGTTTTTTTCTTCTTTTGATTATCTGTTTTTCTGAGAGATACATCTTAACATCTCAAATCTGTGGTGATATTGGATTGATCTGGTTGGTGTTAATTTGCTATGAGGGTACTCTATGTGATAAATTGGATATCATAGATTACACATGATAAAACCTTTGAAATTTGTGACATTTAATATAAAGGGTCTGCATAGCCCCATTAAAAGGAAAAGAGTCTGTACCTTAAAAAGCTGGGGGCAGAAATAGTTTTCCTGAAACTCATTTAACAGACTCTGAGCATAAAAAATTAAAAAGGGAATGGGTTGGTCAGGTGTTTGTATCCTTGTTTAATTCTAAGTCTAGGGGAACCGCTCTCCTTATAAATAAAAATATCCCTTTCACAGTTACAAAGTCGATACTCGATCCTTCAGGACGATATGTAATGATACAAGGGCATATGTATTCTGAACAGTGGACGATGCTGAATATATATGCTCCAAATATTGATGATCATTTGTTTATGCAAAATGTTTTCCTCCAAATTGCTCAATCATCAGGCTCACTGTTGGTTGGTAGAGACTTCAGTTTTTGTCTAGACAACGTACTTGATAGATCTTCAACTAAACCAGTGCCTCTTTCTAAAGCTGTTAAATCCACCACTGCTTTTATGAAAGATATAATCCTTACTGATGTTTAGAGGCAGAATCATCCACAAGATAGAGGGTACTCTTTTTATTCACATCCTCATGACACGCATACTCGTATAGATTATTTCTTGTTATCCACCCAATTTCTGTATGGTGTGCTGGATATTGAACATCTCCCACATTTATTGAGGGACCATTCTCCCTTGGTAATGTCCTTGTCTATCCCGGAGAAAACCAGAGGGACTTACAGGTGGAGACTAAATCCCATCCTTCTTAAACAATCTGAATTCCGCAAATTTATAAGAGAACAAATTGGTATTTTTCTTCTACTAATAAATCTTCTTGTTCTAACAGTTTTATATTATGGGACACTTTAAAAGTTTATCTTAGGGGACAATGTATTTCATATACTAATAGGCTAAGAAAAATTAAAAATTCAGAATTGAATAAGCTATAATATGAAATTTCAACACTGGAAAAATTATATCACAGGGCTCAGTCTAAGGATGTTTATAAGGAATTAATTAATAAAAAAATTGGAGTATAATCCAATGAATACTTACCAGGCAGAGAGGGCTATTATTAGTTCTAAACGGCGTTATTATGAACTTGGCGAGAAAGCGCATACAGTTTTGTCCTGGCAATTAAAACGAGTCGAACAAAAACGAACGATAAATGCTATAAATACAGGTAATGAAGAAACCTACAGCCCTACAAAGATTAATGATGCATTTAAGCAGTACCATACAGAGTTATATACTTCTCAGACAGGTACAGACCATTCACAAATGAACGCTTTCTTGTCCTCAGTTCATCTGCCATGTCTTTCAGAGGACGATAGGATTAATTTGGATCTACCTTTCTCTCCCCGAGTTGATCGAAGCCATTCATCTATTGCCTAATAATAAATCTCCAGGTGAAGATGGCTTTCCATCTGAATTTTATAAAGAATTTAAAGATTTGCTTGAGCCATATTTGATGGAAGTGCTCGACCAATCTAGGGTGGATAAATGTTTTCCAGAGTCTTTTTCCAATGCAATAATTTCAGTTATTTATAAGAAAGGTAAGGATCCGTTAAAATGTGCCTCTTACAGGCCAATTTCACTCCTTAATATGGATTATAAATTAGTTACCAAAATGATATAAATCCCCTAAGGCAAAAATTGTTACAAACGGAATTATTTCTGCCTCATTCCCTTTGTACAGAGGATGTAGACAGGGATGCCCCCTAAGCCCAGCTCTCTTTGCCCTTGCTGTCGAACCTCTAGCTGAGGCCATTAGATCCAATCCTAATATAAAAGGCTTTGAAAATGGCCCGAAACTGTTTGTTTGCTGATGATATTCTGTTATTTCTCACTAATCCCAAAGAGTCTTTATTTAGTTTACAGAATACGTTACAATTATATAGCACTTTCTCTGGGTATAAAGTTAATATTGACAAAAGTGAAACTGTACTGCACTGGATGGTTTTTCTTTTAAGTGCTCACCCAGTGGTATTAAATATTTGCGTATACAAGTAGATTGTAATTTCAAGAATCTCTATAAACTTAATTTGGACCGTCTCTTAGGAAAAAGTGGGAAGAGATTTAACTAATTGGATGGATCTACTTTACTTGGTAGAATAAATGCAGTTAAAATTAATATTTTGGCCAAATTTTTATACACGTTTCAATCTCTTGCGATTTCCATCTCTAAATCTTTTTTCACTACTCTTAATGGATTGATTAGACCATTTATTTGGCACCATAAAACTCAGAGGGTCAGCCTTGATAAATTGGCTTTAGATTACAACCAAGGAGGACTGAGGCTTCCCAATTTTAAAATGTATTATTGGGCAGCCCAGTCCGGATATTTGGCCCAGATGTTTACCAGTACCCCTTTTCCCTCTTGGCTTAATATGGAGACATTTGAGATGAAAGAAGAATGACCTACCAATTTATTGTATACATGGGATGATATACTGATCAAAAGAAAAACCAATAATCCAATGATTATTCATTCAGTTCAAACTTGGAATAAGATGCGGTCACTGCTGGGACATGGTTAATTTTCTTTCCCCTAAAACACCTTTATGGGGAAACAGAATGCTCCCAATGTGACATCAAAACAAAACTTTTAGGATTTGGTTAAAAAAGGGAATTACACATTTGGAGCATTGCTTTGATGAACAGTTAAAGAAAAAATATAATTTGAGTAATAAATAATTTTTTAGTTATCTGCAATTACGAGATTGTTTAAGGGTCAAATTAAAAAGTTATTCTAAGATACCTGATTTGACAGGTATTGAGCAAATCTGTTATTCTGATAAACCACTGTATAAAACAATCTCTAGAATCTATGAAGCTCAGATCTCAAGTCAACCTTTAGATGATGCAGACGAATCCAAAAGTATATGGGAGCAAGATTTGGGGATAAGAATAGATGGGGACCTCAATTATGTAAAGACTGGGTCACTTCAACCTTGAATTCCATATATATATTAATTCAGTTTAATTTTTTACACCAACTTTATTACACTTCATCCAGATTGCATAAATTTAATAACATTATTTCACCCCTTTGCTTCAGATGTGGTACAGAAGAAGGAACATTTTTACATTCTGCCTGGTTGTGTCTGAAAGTGATGGAGTTTTGGGTGCAAGTATGTAACATTATATCACAAATCCATGGAAGTAATTTTCCAGTGGACCCAGAGGTGTGTTTACTAGGTAATTTTACCAACTCCAATCTCCGACATAGTCAAGCAATTAAGCTGACTGAAATGTTGTCAATAATGGCTAAGAAATGTATTGCACAAATGGAAAGCAGACATTGAGGTGCCGATTGGATTGTGGCTGTCGGAGGTGTGCAGCTGTGTACCGTTAGAAAAGATTACATATTCTATGAGGGGCAGGAGTGAATTATTTTATAAAATCTGGGACCCATTTGTGAATTATATAAAAACAGTACCACATCATTTGATTTGATAAGAACTGATTGTTAAACTGTCATTTTATTTGTTGAATATATTACACTAGTGATATTTATATTGTTTCTCTCTCCTTGTTTTTTTTTGTTTTTTATTTCTCCTTTGTGTTTGTCTGTTGTTTGTTATTATGTTTGAAAAAAATGAATACAATTTAAAAATAACAAAAAAGAAACAGGTCAGCCTTATACTCTGGGGCTGTTTCTAGTTTGCGTACCTCTGGCTGTTCTCTGTTCGTGGTTTTCTGACTGGGGAAACCATTAAGGCATTGATAAAGCAGCACTTGTTTTAGAGTAGTGTTCTTGGACAACCCTCCTCCTCTAAAGGTCCCACTGGAAAAAGTTGAGGAATTACTGCTGAAAAATGGCGATGTCCAAACATATATTGTAGGTTTTGAAAAATGTTATGACAGATTCCTTTACAAATGAGTTTATTCAAAGGCTGAACCCTCCCAGATTTTAGTCAGTCAACGTGAAATACTTGTTCCACTTTTACGGAACATAATGTCATAAAATACAGCTTGATATGTCCTTTCTGCTCTCTATTATCTCTCTCTTATGCTCACTCTCGTACAAGTGTTTCCTATAAAACGGGCAACTTTGTTCCCTGTATTCCCTATGTTTCTTTGCTTGTTGAGGGTTTGCAATGCTTGGTAAGAGCCTTCTGGTCTCTAGGCAGCTCAGACGGACCGTTCCTCTGGCCAGCTGTGGCACAATGGCGGGCCGTGAGCCAGACTGGCAAAGAGCGACGCCCTGTTATTTATAGAGCGATAGAGGGGGTGACCTCATGCCGCCAGGGCTGATGCTGGGACTGGGAGACAGGGAGCACATTCTTCACTGCTGCAGAGGCCCATGGTCCAAATAGACCCTCTACTCGCTGCAGATTGGTTTTCACACACATACGTGATGAATACGAGAATTGATGTAATCCCTGAAGTATTGATACAGGTAAACTATTTGCTTGTTTACGAATGTAACCAAAATTGATGTTTGTCGCATGATTTAATTTTTGCATGCTTTATGCTAGGTTATATATTAAACATTGAAATGACCAGCAGTGGACGTCTGTATGATAGTGAGAAAATATATATTTATTATTCTGGAAATAAATGCAATACTTTTGCTAAAAAAATGAAAGTCAGCATAAAGTGGAAATTCACACTTTGTATTTTATAAATGCATGTTAATTTTTCTTATTGTGAGTGATGTTTTGGTGACGTATGTCGGACATCTCCAGTCATTTAGAGCTGCCTGCTTCTTACAGAGATTTACCTACTACCAATCAAAAACCAATAGATGGAATCAAGTCCCCACCCTAAATTTTATTTATTTTTTAATACAGAAGAAGTGATATGACATTACTTTCAATGCATTGCAACTTTAATGCTTAAATTATTTTTACTTGCTGTTGTACATGCCTGGTGGAAGATATAATTGGCCAAAAATCACCCAACATATAGAGCCATGTGGGTTACGTTTTGACATGGGCAAGTAAGCAATGCCTTAAAACCACTCTGATCACCTTAGCAACTGATTAGCAGTGCCTTGGCAACTACCTATAACACCGTAGCAAAATAGTTTGGCAAGTTATTAGGGCCCTATAAAATCAGTTTTATTTTTTTTTCCAAATTCCATTTTTCCTATTAATTTTTTGGGATTCAGTTTTTTCCATTTTACTTTTTCTATACTCTGTTTTAATCAAATTTATTTCAAATTTAAATTTTATGAAAGATACAATGTTAAACAGCAATTTATTAAAAGTTGAATAAAAAATAAAAATGTATGAAATTCAGTTTTCTGCTAATTTTCTAGATTCCGTTATAATGGTTTAATTAAATTGGCCCTATTAATAATCAAAAGCATCTTTATTTGATTTTTTTTTTTCCAGAATCTTTGTGTTGGGTATTTACATTTTTCATCAAAATAAATTCAGGAAAATAATTTTTCTGGTAAATATTTCTTTAAAAATAATATTTTATTAATAATTTTCTTATTAAGCGTCATGTGCGCTTTAGTATGTGTGTAAATGAAACCGCGCATTTGCATTCAAACAGATATACACAGAACATACAGGATTCATATTTAAATGGTATTTTTGCGGCTTAATATTCACAGACACTAGTCCATCGCATTTTCATTGAAGTATACTGATCAAATTTTTATGTATCCATCCAAAGAATTTGGCAAATACTGTGCCAGTCCATGTTATACAGTAAATTCCATTTTTATGACAGGATTCTGTGTTTTCCACATTGCAGAAATTATAGGGCCCTAAACTATTGACTCAGAACTAGAGAGGTCTTTTCTGGCGTGTTTACCTATTTAATACTGGATTGTATGCAGTATGTAATTCTGGGTCAGCCCACATGTCCTTTGTTCTGAATTTAGCAATCATATTGTACAGGGAGAGGTGAAGACTAGCTTGCTTCATCACTGTCCGACACTAACAGACACCCCTCCCTCCTGTGGTCTCCGAGCCTGGGAGTGCAAATGCATTTTTCGGTGCACTGACAGCATAACTAGGAATAGCCTCTCAAAGCCGTTATTGTATTAAAACTATTCACATCATGAGACTTATAATTTTCAAGTCCTTCTCTTGTAATTTAAGGCGTTTCTCGCCTCCGCTAGCTAAAACTCAGACTGTATTTTATCTCAAAAAGGAGTGACTGGAAAGTAGTCACAGTGGTGCTGTTTGTTTACTGTAGTCTCTGCCCTCACTACTCATCTTGGGTGTTTTTATAAACACAAAATACTCAGGCAGAAAGTTCCCCTATAACATTCACCTCCTCGACTGTATTTTCCACCAGGTCACATTTGAAGAATGGGTTTGGAAATTCTTATTCTTCGCATGGCATGTAAGGAGTGGTCACTCCTGAGGGAGATTAAAGGAATGGGGAGACCGAAAGGGATTTGTCACGTAGAACTGTTCAACCTCCCATAAAGGTCCCTTTGTGAACTTTATTTCACGATCACCAGGGAGCAAGTCGGTGCCCATTGCCAAGCCAAACAAGCACTCATGCACATGCACAAACACACACACACACGGGGTCTGATGGAACATAGGTGTGGTTGCAGTTATTTTTATCAAGCCTCGAAGGAGAACATGAGCTCAAGGGAAAGGAAAGAAAGAGTGGGAGAATGAGACTACTGGGTGGGCATACAGAAAGAGACCAAGAAAGCGAGGGATAGAAGTTCAGTGAGGTCTGTGTGGTGTGCACCAGCTGACGCCAACAGTTTGACAAAGTTTGTTTAAATAATCCAACGAGATCTGAGAGTGAACATGCATGGATGAAGTGCCATTACATCATGGCCCCGGGTACCCGTTAAACAGATTTAGTGGAGGACAGCAGGTGAACGCTCTTTTATCTTCTTCCCTCTCATTTTATTTTGGTTGCCCAGTCTTCCTCGCAGGGAGTTGTGGAAGTTCTGAGCGCTTTGGCAGCTTATGAGGTAAGACTGTGCGTGTGAGTTAGTTTTATTGCCAAGGGGCACTTGGGTATGCCTGCCAACTATGCAAATTTGTTCTCTTTGTGCAACAGTGTTACATATCCTGCCATAAAACATACCTGCTATGAGGGTTACCGGGCTTTTCCAGTGGAGTATGTGCAGCAGATTGAATTTTAGGGTGGAAAAAGACTGTTTGTTTTTAGTTTAATGAACTAATGGAAGGTCAGGCTACATCACTTCTCTCCTGCACCAATGCACCTGGAGAACATACTGTATACTGGTTTCATTTAGACTCGCACAGAAGTTTATTGGATTTATAGGACAAATTCAGGTTTCTGAGATGGAACGCACATCCATTCAGTTTAAAACCAAGTGGAAAAAGAGTTATTCAAACAAGTGTCGTCTGTGTTGCATGTACAAACAAACACGTGCAACCTCTCAGAATTGAGATGAAGCCCCTGTGGTCCAGGCTGAAGGGCTTTGAGGATGTTGATCATAGTATCCCGTGGAAACAGTCTGTTTGGAGCAGATGGGAAGGAGGGACGGAGCGAGAGAGAGCATTGTCCTCAGCAAAGCTGTAATTGTGACCATACATCTGAATAATGTTTCCATTACATCTTAAACCAGCAGAATACAGGAGAAAGACTGCAGGCCTCATTAACTGAAGATCAAGACAGTCATTCAGTCAGCAGCTTCGAGTGATGTTATTGCACTGATCATTTCATTTCCAGGAGGTCATGATGAGAATATACTAAAGTGGAAACAAAAGTTATAAAATCAAAAGACATTTATGTGGTCTTTTCTGGAACCCTTATTTCAGTCATGTAGAAATCACTTTTTTTACTTTTTTATTTGTCTGTCTAGATCTTCTTTTCTGTCTCAAAAACATCTCTGGTCCCTTCGAAGTATTAGCTCTTTCGGGTTACCTAAGTTGACAAGCGAACAGCTTCTGAGCTCTTCAGGTTTCCCGCTGAACTCTGCAGGTTTCCAGAGAATCAGAAAGTCCATTATTCACAAAGCTCTTCCTGCGTGTTCAGGTTATTTAATATGTTGGCTTATTTGATTATGCATTCAGCTACTGGGTATTCTCAGGTCTGTTTAAACATGTTATCCTGTCTAAATTCATTACACACATTTCTGCAGATTTTCCCTCAAGATCAGCAAAAACATCTTTGGATTGTGTCTGGACCTGCTTATGAGACAAAATCTGAATATTTTGTGAAGTATGACACTCACTGTCCCCCACCGAGCATTTTATTTCGGCCGCATGAATATTCCCTTTATGCCCCTCTGGATACGTTCTGTCTTTGATCTCCTCAAAAACCACACTCAAATATTCCTGCAATGCTTACCGCATACGCACATTCACACACAACACATGTGCATCTGTTTACTCTACAATGCAGACCGGCAGTTGGGATGGATGAGTCTTACAAAATGGTAAAGTGTGAACATGTTTCAGAAAGATTTGGTTTCATTGTTGAAACACAGGGGCTCACTTGTTGCAAAATGATCACATGTGTATCCAAAGATTTTTTTTATTTAACAGTCTTTGTGAGTTATGTAGAGTAAGCTCTTATGATTTCTTATTTAATTTTACATGTATGCATTTAGTAGACATTTATCCGAAGGGACATTTGCATTCATGCATTCCTTGGGAATCGAACCCATGACTTTGCAAGCACCATTCCCTGTTTAAACTACTATTTTAAATTAAATTAGATATCATGATTAACCATTTTATTATTTAAGGCATTTGTGAGAGGAAATACTCAGTGTGTTTATAGTATATATACTGTATATTGGTAAACTATTAACACTCTAGAAAGATTGTATTTTTGGGGCTGAATATGGCCTACAGGTCTATGGATTGAATCTCCTGGTTCGCACCATGATGGTAGCCGCTAAAAAGAGAAATGTGACTTCAATTTGAAAGCTTTGTGGCATTAGCTGTGTGTTTTGTTGGTAGGATTTGTTTAAAGGGAAATGGGCTCTAATGTAAGACCTAAAAATGAATATGATACTCTGTAATGCATGTGTCTGCCAAACATGAAAGGTGTGCGTTTATGTTGGAAGCTGAGATTTCTATGTGCGTGACTGAGTGAAAGTGTGATTGTGTATGTTTTGACTAGGCTAATATTTTGTGTATGGGAATTATGTGGCTTTGAAGCGGATCTTTGACCCTTTGTCCTATTTCATGTAGGAGGGTCTCTAATGGAATCACTTGGTATTGTGTGTCTGTAGGCTTGTATGATGAATGGCTGTATACATTGAATGTATATTTGACTTCTGACCCCTCTGTCCTGCATTTTTAAAAGAGGAAGTGGTTACATGTTAAATTGACAAGGCCGTGTGAGTAAATGTGCTTATCTGTAAGTAAGTTCTGTCAAGTCTGTGTGCTTCTCTGATTTAAGAATTTAACCTCCAAGTCCTCTTTGACATAAAAGAATGTTATAATAAATCCCTTTTTTCTTCAGAAGACCCCCCCTCTGTGGTGTGTGTGAATGTATATGATGAATATATAATATTTAACCTTAAACTGTTTCTCTCTGTCTCTCCTATAGATAGAAGAGGGAGGAAAGGCAGCTCAGTGTAAGAAGCTGAGAGTGGGGGATGAACTGGTGAACATTAACGGCTCTGCTCTCTACGGCTCCCGTCAAGAAGCTCTCATCCTCATCAAAGGTTCTTACAGGGTTCTCAAAATCGTTGTCCGAAGGTACGCAGACATACACACATGCTGACTTAAAGAGCAGTAGCATTTACTGTCAATCCAGTCATGGGAATCCACGCAATCAAGAATTTTGCATGAGGGCAAAACTTTCAGACTTCATATCAGGTTAAATTTTTTATTCAAAATCGTCACTTTAACTAACAGAAAGCTGCTCAGTTTAGAAGTAACTTCTATGTGTGCTTCATACATTGCTACTTTATTGACAAAAAAACAGTGGACCAATTTTTTGCCCTCAAAAGTTTGCTAATGTGATTGCAACTTTCTAGTGAAACTGCCATGTTGACACAGACACAGAGACAAACACATATTTGCTAACTTCAGGTGCGGTCACATTTAACCATTGTATGCATATGTTGTATGCCCAGCACAGCATGCACATGAGCATGTATTACATTTTTGCACTAATTAATTTGTCCACAATGTGGCAACACTGGCCTAAGCTGTTGTTTCAAAGACAGAACAAGAACATCAACAAACTTTGGCAAAAACCATAGATGCCCACATTGCCAAGTGCTTGTGTGAGGAGGTTTAAAGATACTGCAATTTTCAATGCTAACGTAAAACAACGTAAAAATGCCTAAAAAACAAAGGCTTAACAGAGAAACTTCCATTTTGACACAGACAAACACACATACACAAATTGAAGTTTTTGTTCTGCAAATTTTCACAGGTGAAATCCAGTAATTTCAATAAAAGTCCCGGTTGTCTTGTTCAGTTTGTCTTGTGAATTTGCTGCGTTGATGTGAAAGTGACTTCTGTGTGAGCTGTGCTTCATACTATACATCGCTGCACTATTGACAGTAGAAAATAGGCCTCTTTTGTCCACAAAATTTAGCTAAATTTCACTAATGTGGTCACACATTTATAGTGACACTACCATTTTGATTTCTAAAACATCACACCTAGAGGATGTGACCAGGATATACTGAGGGAGAGCGTCTGCACTCTGCACAGTGGTGAAATCCACCAGTAGCCTCTGATTATGTGTGTGTTGTTTATTTTAGCTGGCGTGATGTGAGTTGACGTCAGCAGAGTTTGGCAGACATGAGTTTTGTCACCCGTCACAGACTAAATTGACTGACACACCCTGTTTGACTCGCTCAGAGTGGCCTGATGCAGGATCAAATCTTATATCAGTATAACTCCTAGTTATCAGGAAGTAAGTTTTTAAGCTGTATTCAGGTCAGTGTTAGTCCGCTCGGTCTGACCACAGCGGTTTTTCCCTTTCCAGGCATGTGGACAGTCAAAAGTGTCATGTGATAGTGCCTCACCGTGGCTGTGTGCAGAGGCGTCTAACCAACACATACACATACTAGCAAACATGTGAAGAATTTTTTTGATGCATTCACTTGCAGTTTGTGATAAATGTTTACCTTTTATCGCTAGATTTATATGTGCAGGGTAAATGAGGTGCTTTGTGTGCTGTTGTTGAGTCTGGACTTGACGTCCAGTCGGCTGAGTCCAGCACATTCCTGTGTGTTGAGGCCTCACTGCATTAGCAGCTACCAGACAGCTGAGTGTACATCCCACACACCTCCATCTTTAATCTTCTTTCTCCTCTCTCGCTTATTTATACTGTCCTCCCTTCTTCCTGGTCTATAAACCCACAATCTCCTCTCTTCATTCTTTTAAGCAGCAGTTTCAATATTCTATAGCTTTTATAACCTAATTTTCTGTCTTAAATATTCTGAAATGTCATGTTCTAACATCTCAACATTCTCTAATCTCATTCTAAAGCTTCTCAAAATGTTAGTGGTTTAGATCCTCTCAAGTGTTTATAATTTTAAAACCTCTCAACATTCTATAACCATCTGTAGCTTCTTAAATTTATGTAACCTGTATAACCTCATTCTATATGCTCTCAAAAGTTAATCATTTTAAAACCATTCAATATTCTTTCATCTCTATAGGTTCATTTTGTAGCCTCTCAACAATCTATAGTATAAATTTGATCATATTTTGTCCTTAATTGAACACAGGCTGGAAATGGGCTCATTTTACAACTCCCCTAGAGTTTAACAGACGAGTTTTACAGTTTTTGAATCCATTCAGCCGATCTCCGGGTCTGGCGGTTGCACTTTTAGCTTATTTTAGCATATATCATTGAATCGGATTAGACCATTAGCATTTGTTCATCAAAAATGAACAAAGAGTTTAGATAATTTTCCTATTTAAAACTTGACTCTTCTGTAGTTACATCGTGTACTAAGACTGACGGAAAATTAAAAGTTGCGATTTTCTAGGCCGATATGGCTAGGAACTATACTCTCATTCTGGCGTAATAATCCAGGAACTTTGTTGCCGTACCATGGGTGCAGCAGGCGCAGTGATATTACGCAGCGCCTGAAAGTAGTCCCCAGCTATATCCTAAGTAGTTACCTAGCTGGGGACTACTTAGTACACGATGTAACTACAGAAGAGTCTTAAAGAGTTTTAAATAGGAAAATTATCGAAACTCTTTGGTCATTTTTGATGAACAAATGCTAATGGTCTAATCTGATTCAATGATATATGCTAAAATAAGATAAAAGTGCTACCTCCTGACCCGGAGATCGGCTGAATGGATTCAAAAACGGTAAAACTCATCTGTTTAACTCTAGGGGAGTTGTAAAATGAGCCCATTTCCAAAAAAAGTGGAGTGTTCCTTTAAAACGATCTGTAACCATTATAATAAATTTCACCATAATTTGTGACATTTTCGATAAATTGTATAGAATTTTTAGTACATGACATTGGATATTGGTAAATTTTTCTCGAAACGCTAAGAATTCTGTAGCCAGTATAACCTTATTTCTGAAGCTGTTCAACAGTTTCTGCAACACTTTTACAAACTCAGGAGTCACACTATAGCTTTAATATTCTTTAACTTCTATGATTTAATTTTATAATCTTCTCATTCTTTACCCTCGTTCTCAATCTCTCTACATCCTCTAACCTCTTGACTTTCTGTATTTATCTTATCTATAGTAAATAAACGAATTCAATATGCTGTTTATTTTTGTCCAACCCCTCACTCAAAAGATTCTCAAAACACAAGAATTCTCACGAGATTTTTCACAAAACATAACCTGCTTGAGTGCACTTAAGGTATGAGATGTTGGAATCGCAGTCTCAGACTGTAAACATGCTTTTAGTCAAAGAAAAATCTGAACTTTTAAACCTCCAGGTTTAGGATAGCCATCCAAACATCAGCTCTGCAGAAGTTAGCCACAGAGTCAGAGGTTCAGGAGAGAGGGAGAGGAGAGGGGTGTAGAGATGGAAAAAAATTCCTTTTTCTTTTTACATCCGTTTATTTGGCAGCAAGTCAGAAATGCTGCAGCCTTAGTGTTATTACCCTGCCTGTGGTTTTCTAGGCAGCACATGCTACTCTGTGTGTGTGTGTGTGTTTTGTATTCTTTTGTTTTTTTGTGGGTTAGTTACACCAGCCGGACTGTGCCTTCAAGACATCAGATTTGACTTTTCTGTGTGGATAGACTTAGACTATCACTGTATAAAGGAAGTTTTTAGACTGTGCATATTGAAATGGCTTCTTTTTTGTATTAAGGTAATGGGTTGGCTTTCGAATGCATGTTTATTCATACTTGGCTATCAATCTAACATAGGCACAGCTGTGTCATTTAAGCCCAGTACAGTTGCCACTATGTTTTAAATCATGTGTCAGTATTGTGAGAACATTCAAACAGCTTTACTGACTTTTCATAGTCTCTGTTCCTCACTTTTAACCTTTAGCAAAACAACACATGATTACATTTTTTGTAACTTCTAAAAAGGTTAAGAGACGTGTCAGTTTTCTGCAGTTATGTTGTGTGTGAAAAAGAGATTCTTTATGGCTGATTTATAGCTCAAAGAATGACTGTGTGTGAGAGGTTTTTGTAATAGTGCGTTTGTGTGTGTTCATCTTTGGACGTCAGTAAAGGTCACATGCATCACGCAGGGCTCATTTCCACCTCCATTTAAAGGCCAAGGAATGTATGACTATTCAGTTAGCACCAAGATAGAGATGTTTGTCTATGTGTGCGTTTGTTTGTGTTTAATGCCAACCTCCCTGTCAATCATTAGAAATTGACCTGAAATGGGTTTTTGCAGGGTGGAACATCTGATCTAACAGCAAGGATTCTTATAAGCATAAAAATACACAGCATACATAAATACTGTGCAAATCAGTCTGTGTGTGTGTTAGCATTTAATTGAGTATTTTAATAATATAGGTACAAACCTCCCCTGGAGGTTTGCTGAGGCACCCTAGTGGGTCCCAACCCCCTGGTTGAGGACTACTGGTGTAAAAAAAAAAAAACATTTTAAATGTGTATTTTTCAGTAATGACATATAGTATATAATATCTATATTTTTAAAACGGCTGTTGTGTTATCCTGGCTTGTCTTTGTGAATGGGAAGGTATGCTGTACAGTTAAAGGATGTTTGTGGTGTGCCGTGTCCAGAGACACACTGTATTGTTTTCCTACACACACACTTTCTATTGTTTAGCAGCAGCTGTCTGGAATGCAGATTTTCTGCACGTTATCCACTTTGTTCAACTTACGATTGCACAATTTAGTTCAACGTTTGTGTCTTCACCTTTTGAGTTGCATATCAGTCTAGTTCTTGTAAATACTAAATACTACAAGAATAAAAAATGTATATTATACACCGAAAAGAAATTGCAGTTGATCTATTGAGGTTATCAAAAGCCGATGTGCTCTGTCTGGAGGTGTGGTGCCCATCGTGCCACAGAGAACAGCGTGCTTCAGAAACTTCTGGATGTCTGGTTCCTCCTAGTTTCTATACTCCCACTTCCTGTTACACATGCTGACTGTAATAGCAGCTTTAGGAGCTGAGCTGGGAACCATGGAACAGAAATGTTTATTTACAGCAAATAAGCATTGTCAGGGGCGGAAGAACTGTTTTGAAATGCGTATTTTGTCCCTGACTCAAGCCAAGTCTGAAACACAGACCGTATTTGGACTGTGAGCATATAGTTTTAAGATCAGATTCACACACACACGTTCAGACATAAAGGAAGGGTAGGTCTTTACAGGAAAGCCATGTGAGGGAGGGAATTGTTGCTGTCTTGCTTTGGCATATCCGTCTGGATTTATTGAGGAATTGGCACATTGGTTCTACACCGTTTGCCAGAGAAATCTTTGCACTAGATCATCCATGTATAACAGCATTAATCCTAAAAGTGCTGTGTGTAATTTCCGAGCTGCTAGTGGTATCAAGTCCAATTGCTCAAATTTTTTCAAATTTGATTTCTTAAAGGGAAAGTTAAACCACCCCAGAGTGAACTTTGGTTGAACCAGAAATTGACATGTACATGTTGGGCTGCTCAAACAAACAAGAATATTTTGAAAGCACCACATTGTTCACACTATTGGGATGGGAAAAATGATAAATTACATGCATTACATGTTTTAGTCATTACCATTTTCTGTCTCAGCATTTTTGGTAGAGTTTAAGTAGAAAAAGAGAAGTTAATAAATGACACATTTAGCCATGTGCAATTCACATTATAGGAGCCAATGGCTGCAATGTACTGTAAGACGCCAACTGGCCAAATACTGATATTAAAGCTGTAAGCACCACTGCTCTCATGAGGAAATAAAGTGTGAATAGCCACTTCAATCATCATCTATTAAAGGTTGCTTGGGCTCTCTAGGAGAAACCCCAGTTGCACTTCACTCTACGAGATCTTGTGGTTTGGAGAGGCCGTGGAGGAGAGTTATGAAGGACAGAGACAGCAAACTCACGAAGCTTCTAGTAAAAGCAGTCTCACGGTAAGACCCTGCCCGCTGCGCTAAGGAACAAGAAAGAACAAAGGAGACTCGATGCCAAAACAATGGACATTCCTTACATTCCCAAGACCACCACCCCCCCCTCCTGACTTTCCACTGTTAAGACCTTTCAGATTCCAAAACTTTCAACATGCCAACCTCACTGTATGGTATTAGTGTATAATATGTTTTTCATCAAATTTGTGTGCATAGAATTTATAGTTTATGGCCGCCTTTGTTGTCTTTTGTTAAGAAAATGTGCACAGGATGAATTTCTGTACATGTACAGTGTCTATTAGGGATGCACTGATAGTCGATAATTATTTTAATGCTTTGGCCGATATTAGAATTCTATATTATATTATCTAAATAAATAAAACAAAAAATTAAATCAAGCTAATAAATTATTAGTGTTTGTACTGTAACATTAATTTTCATATAATGGGAAAAGGAAAACTATTCTTTCACTTAAAATTGGACAAATGAGCATGCACACTGAAATATCCAGTAAAAATGAATATTGTCTGAAATTACAGTAGAAAATGAGTGAATGGTGTGTGAATCTTATATTTCAGTGGTAGTGGACAAAGACATGTTCCTTTTCCTGGAATGTGTCAAGTGATCAATCTAGACAGTTCTCCATGTGTTGGGTTGTCCTTTGGGATTGCTTTAGGATCAGACTGTGCATATTGAAATGCCTTCTTTTTTTAATAGAAGTCCCAGTAGCCGAGAGCGCCATGCCATAGTTCTCATCATGGAAAAGATGTGTTGTGATATAGCACTGATATGCTGGACATGTGGACAAGATGTAGGCCATCAGTTAGATTAACTTCTGTTCAGTTGCCAGGGAAAGTATAAACAAACTGTGGTGTTATCATTGGTGTAAACTGTGAAGCCTTGTGAACTGCTGTGCATCTGTTTTAACATCTGTTGTTGAATTTTTTGTTAAGACTGAGTCGACAGACTTACTTTTATTCATTCAATTTATGCTCTTGTGATTAATAGGGCACCGGGGTCATGACCTGGAACATCTCACTACTATGTTTTTCTATCAAAATAGTTAGGAAGGGTTTGATGTGGCTGATTTTTACATGCATTCTTTCCCCTTAAAATGTACTTTAAGATCGAAGTGCAAGAGAATCCAAAACAACAAACAAGCTATTGTGCTGGAGAGCCTAGCTCATGACTGCTCCCTTCCTGGACTGGCTTTTTCGTTGTGGCCGTATTGGTGAAAGCCTGGGTGATTACATGGAATGCAGCCTTTGCGTCTCGCTCGCTGTTTTCGGGAAGCGGGTAACCAGAGAACAAACGATGCTGATTGCATGGATTGAAAGCGGAGAGGGGTGTGTGCATATTTTATTTGATTTTATATATTTTTTTATTTTATTATTATTTTACAGAATGACCTCGTTGCATATAATTTTATAGGATTCAAATTAATAGCTAATTTAAGGTGAAAGGTGCATTTTGATTTAGGGACATACATATGTTTGAAACATGGTACAAGGTTTAAAAATACATAGTAACACCAGTACTTTGAAACAATTTTGTACTTTGTTAGCACAAAGAAATTGAAATGACAGAGAATAATATGATTTAGTTTTTATTATATCTTTGCATTACAATCTGTACAAATCTCTATATTCTTGATCAGTGTAGGCTATTATTTTTGAATAATTGACTAATTAGATATGGACATGGCATGTTATGCATCCCTTACAGTAAGACAGAGAGGAGGTGTTCACAGCAAAAAAATAAATAGTTGAGAAAATAAAAAAAATAAGGCATGAAGTCAGCAAACAGCAAAACAATAATCCTATATAAATTCTATATTATTTAACTGAATGATATATTTATGCTGCAATGCATGCTAACGTATAAAGCCTTAACATTTAAGCATTATGAAATTCTTTGTTCAGACTGTGTTTGACTAGTTTTGGACAATTCTGTTGGTCTGACAAGGTTTTTATGTAGTTTTAAGAAAACTGCGTTTCTCAGTATTGAGACTCAAAAGGTTAAGTAAACTGGAAAAAAAATGCAGTTGCATTTTTTTTTTTTACAGTTTTGGTGTGAAAAAACAGAAGAGCAGAAGGATCTTTGACCAGAGCACAGCATGCAGTACTACTGACTTGTGTGTGTCACCAATGTTTCGCACAATAACCAGTGACCTCACACCTCAAGATATTATCATTTTGTGGTTTAGCCACCCTTATCTGCTACCAGTCGCGATATCAGTTACTTCAAAGAATTTCAACGTAAATTTAACATGCTAGCAAAACAGAAACTCTGCACCCATAATGATTTTAAAATGGTGTCACTTAATGGCTTTTTAAATCCAGAGTTAATGTTCCACACACTTGTGCACTAACGTCAAATTTGCGGTGTAAAAGGCTGTGTCCCAATTTGCCTACTTGTAGTATGGCCTAACAGTATGTTCTCTTTTTGTGATAAAAAAAGTACATACCTTTTTGAGTGTGTAGCAGAAGGGCATCCTGTAGTGAATCATCTCGTCACAGTTTAGACCTCCATATACAGTACACACTCCATATTTCAGTTAATTAATTTATGCTACAGTTACATACCAGCATTTCCACAGATGGACAACAGACCTGTTATTGAAACCTGTTGTGTGCTCATCATTCACTGTGTTTGTCCATTCAATGTTTCTAACCTCATAAAAATTTTTTTTTTTTTCACAAAATCTGAATACTCAATAGAAATATTACAATGGAAGTCTATGGGCACCAAAACTGTTTAGTTACCAACATTATTCAAAATATCTACTTCCGTGTCCAAATGAAGAACATTTTAAATGACACAAAGGTGAATAAAGGACCACAGAATTTTCATTTGTGGGTAAACTGTCCCTTTAAGAATGACCAGGTTAACCGTTTCAACTGAAGAACCCATTAGTGGGCGGTTGTGTGACATTGTAATTTGTCCTACACATAATTGTTGGGTTTTCTTGTATTGTTAGTGTTGTAGTTGTTAATCAGACTGACCCCATTCTGACTTTCATCAGCCATTCTGATTAGAGCAGGAAAGTTGTTTATTAAGCACAGCTGATATGAGTTCAATTTAATTTTATTCTCTCTCTCTCTCTCTCTCTCTCTCTCTCTCTCTCTCTCTCTCTCTCAGTTGCTGGAATAACAAAACGCACACACTGTTGCCTCTCAGATGTGCTCTGCATTGATGTGCTTTCTTCCCTATTGAAGAAAGAGCAACAATACATGTACCTGGCCTCATGCCCCAACGACAATGCACCGTTTAAATCATTTCGTCTTATTCAACCAATTTGTTTCCTTTTTTTTTTTTTTTTTTTTTTCACATACAGTATATCCTTCTCTGCTCTTTCTCACTCTCCACCCCCCTCACTCTCTCACCGCTACTGGCCGAAATGGACTGCTCTCCCAGGGAGACAGGAAGCGGCCCTCACATTTTCCCCCCCATTCAAACAATAATAGGAGAGAATGCTAGGCATTATTTTAGCAATGGCTTGCCGCTTTATCTCCCCCAAACATAGTTTCCTCTTCGTCTGAGCACCGCTTCCTCTTCCCCTAATGTCATTAGAGCGAGGGAGTGTGTGTGTGTGTGTGTGTGAGAGAGAGAGAGAGAATATGTCGTTTAGTGGACTGAATATTTTGTCTTCAGTTGTGACTTGAAATATTGAGAGAGAGAGAGAGAGAGAGAGCTGCTGTTTGAGAAGGGAAGTTGGGGGGAGTGTTTGTCTGTTAATTTTTTCCTGGACTAGGAATCTGGTCAGAGCCTCAGGCTGCCTCATTACAGCTAAATGACCACCAACCTTCACTCGTGAGCGTTGAAGCTGTTAGGGTCCTGATAAAGACTGACCACTCACAGCAGATACAGCAGACCTCAGGGCTGTCCTTTGACTCGAAGCGTCTACTGACGGTTTAGATCTGAACTTCACCTTGAACCTCAAGCTGAACAGTCTTGGATTGGATTCATCTCAGAATATTTCTCTTACTTTGAGAACATCTGGAGTTGTCTAAAGTGTTGTGAGTATCTCAAGACATTTCGTACTGTGCAGAAAACCTTAAGTGGAGGTCAAACCAGCAGTAGTTTCAGCCTGGTTTCTGTTAAGTGAATTTCACTGGAACTGCACTGCCGTGCTAAGGCAAAATGCAGTAACATCTCAAGCTGGGGAAAATTGCTTCAGTGTTTTTTTGTTTTTTAAAACTTTGATTGCTTTGGTAATTTTACACATTATTTTTTATAAATCTGAGCATAGTTGAGTCAAAACTCTGAGGACAGATCATATTCTAATAGACCAGATTTCAGTCATAACTGAATTTTTACATGAAGTTACTATTTTTTTGTTTTTACTTTTGCCTGTACATTTGTGTTGTTTTTACTTTTGCCTTTAGCTGTACTTATGGAGCCTCAGATCAGCTTGGTGTTAGGTTTAATGTTTTTGATTAGATTGTAAGTTTTATTGGATGAGGATGACGATAGTTATGAGCTGTCATGAGAAATCTCGAATTTCCTGAGATTGCAAAAGTGATTAGAATGAAATATTAATTACATTTATTGTTTGTGGGTGAAATGAAAGAGATGATTATGAAAAGAGGCATATTTTGACTCTGACGTGCCTCTGTGTTGATGTTTTTCCTTTATTTTTTTTTAAGCCTGTTTACTAAATGTCACGTGTGGCAATAACGTTGGTGTTTTAAACTCTTTAATATGTATTAATTTGTTCAATTACAATAAATATTCTTCTGCTTGTTTACAATAACCTAAATTAAGTCAGTATTGATATTGCTGTTTGTTTTAGAAGTGTTTTGAAAAGTTTGGTGTCAGTAAGATTTTGAAAGAATACTTTTATTCTGAAGGGACACATTAAATTGATCAAATACATGCTGAGATTCTAAGCTTTCTATTCAGAAAAAGAATCCTGTGGTTTCCACAAAAAATATTAAATGGCACATAAAAATGTTTCTTGAGCTCCAAATGATTTACGAAGGACTTCTGTAAGACTGTATGAGTAATTTGACATCACGGGAATAAATTGCATAATAAAAATATATTGCAATAAAAAGTTATTTTAAATTGTAAAAAATATTTTACTGTATTTTTGATTTTAAAAAAAATGAATCCTTGGTGAGCATAAGAGACTTCTTTCGAAAACATGAAAAAAATCTAACTGACCCTAAACGTTTGAATGATAGTGTATAATGACAACAAGAGATTGTTATTCCTTCTATATTGCATTTTTGGATCTTTCTCACTTGCTGCTTTTCTTATCTAGCCTCTTATGGAATAACATTATTATTATTATTATTATTATTAAACTAAATTATTATTAGTTAAGTAATAAGCCCTTAAAAACCATTGTTCCCTCTGGATCTTTATTGCCATCTGGAATGTTTGGGAATTCTGTACTCCTGTCAGTGGGAATGATGGGATGTACCTGGAATCTGGGCCTTGTTCCATTTAACACTGTTATTTTATAAATTAATTGGCCATTATTTTGCTGTAGATGCATTAGAATGAACCTCAATCAGCCGTTTCAGAGTCTAGTGGATGGCAAGTATGAAAGAGTTCCAGATGTCGAAGCCAAACATATTTCCCTTGATTCCTATGTGTTTGTCAAGACTGACATTGCTTTGGAGTATAGCGTCTTTTCCTCACTCTTGAATGCTGTGGTTTCCTGATTGTGGTTTTATTTTTGTCAGTAATTGGTTTTTGGGAATATTAAGGTGATGTTATGACTTCATGTTCGCTTATTTCTCTGTTCTTCGAGCAGGCGGTGTGTGCCAGTGATCCGTCCCCACTCTTGGCACCTGGCGAAGCTGTCAGATGCACCCTGCACTACGGGCACTGGTGACCCCTCAGATGGCCCCCCGGCTATGCAGCTCCACTTCACACCTCTCAGTGTACCTTGGAACTCTGGAGGTGACAATAGGTTGGTATAATAATCGTCATACAGATGATGGAAACGTACCTTATTCTATATGATGATTCATTTCTTTTTAGCATTTCAGTGGTTTAAATTGATATAGATATAATTTACAACATGTACATGATACTAATAGCTTTAACAGATCTTTGTGTTTGCACGAGAGAGAGAGATCTCATTGTTGAATTAGGGAATTTTGCTTCCAGGACATTTCACAAGGACAACAATCAGAGAGCAAGCTGGTGATCTCATGTCTTATGTCAGCATGTGGCTCACCGGATGCCACCACTATTTTCAGGAGTATGACTCAGACATTCTTCACAGATCACCAGCAAAGTGACCAAAAACACACAAGCAAACCTGTAGTACAAAACATAGCATCTAATCTTTAACTTTCAACTTCAACATTTAATGTTTGTTTTTGGGGGACTTGTTCTTCAGTGTCTTTCTGCTGAAACTGTGAAACCTAATCGCAACACCTGTAACACAAAATGAAAAGGACTATATGATAAACAATTTAAAATAAAATAGTCATAAAAGTTAGCACATACAGGTTTGTTTTTTTATTTATGCTAAGGTATTTTTATTTTAACTGATGAAAAATGAGGCTTACAATAGGACTACAGTGTTTTTAGTTCTTTTAGTTTTTTATTGAATTTAGTTATGTTTAGTTTTTTTTATTGAACTGAATACTTCCTTGAAATCAATGCCATCTTGCATTGTGTGGCGAGAGACACTTTGTAGACTGAAGCTTTTGCAAGCCAAATGCAAATTTCGAAACAGTACTTCATATTTTGATACTGAAATTTGTAAGCAATCTTTGAAATCCTTATGTTGATTGTCACATCGTCTAACTTGGTTCACTTTTGTTTCGATGTGCAGTGAGCTGTCCATGCAGTGGGCCCATATCTCCAGGCACTACAGCACAGACCGCAGTAGCTCAATAGGAAGTATGGAGAGTCTGGAGAATCCTCCTAACCAGGGTTACTATGACAGTCAGCTCTCTCCCATTGATCCTGTTATCTTCAACAACAAACGTGACTCTGCTTACAGCTCATTCTCTGCCAGCTCAAACACATCCGATTACACTGTCCCCGTCAAGCCTGAGGATACCAACTCTATGGACAGTCTTCTCCAGGGTTTTGGTTCTTCCTGCGGGTATCCAGATGGAGGCCAACATTGTGCCCCCAATGGCCATGGAAACCAGCAGGAAGAGCGTGGACACTCCAAGATACTGTCTGACAGATCTGAGGCTAAAGTCCGACCATCGTCCTATAGCTGTGAGGAGGAACACTGTGCACCACCGCAGCCACCCATGAGGAAGGGTAGTTTTAGGGCTACTAGAGGCCAACCAACAGATAAACGCTGTGTGTCTGCTCCTGTAGGCATCCCAAGTGTAGCCAGTGTTTATTTGAATGGAACACAAGACAATGAGGAAGAACGTAAAGGATGCACTATTGAACCTTATTACACCTTCAACTCTAAGACAGACTCTGAAGGAGATAGCAAGGCAACTGACCGTGAGAAAAAACACTTGGAGAGCTATTCAGAATCTTTGGTGGCATCTACACAAAGGAATGTTTCACAAAGGAATAGGGATGAGAACTTTGATGCCCAACCAGAACGTAATATCCAGTCAGTAATGCACAGACACAGTGCACCTGAGAAACTTCTAGCTTCTCAGCTGCATATGATGGATTTTACTGGTGACAAAAGTGATAATCGTGCATCTCCAACTTGTCAGTGGTTACAGTCTCCCCTTTATCTGAGTGATACTAGTCCAAATACGGCCCAGGCCAAGTGGGGAGCAAGTAGATGTTCCACACCTGGTTCAGTGGCAACTTCCGAACTTGAGGATCCCAGGTTAGAAGAGGATCATCTAGATTCTGGACAGAATCTCTGGGGGCAGCCCAGTAATATCTCTGGAAATCCCATAGAGAATGGTTTCTCCACTGCTAGCTCTCAGACCAGTGAGAAGACCTTTGGGTCTGTAGGTGCTATCGTGTGTGTGGACACTCACCTGAATGAGAATGGGCGAGAAGTGAGGGTAGATGATGGTAGCATCACAAAACAGTCGCAGAAACGTCAGTTCCGTAGCTCCAAGTCACGTCGTAGAAGTGAGCGTTTTGCCACAAACCTCAGAAATGAGATCCAGAGGAAGAAGGCCCAGCTGCAGAAGAGTAGAAACCCTTGTGGTGAGGAGACTGTAGAAGAAGAGGTTGCAGATCTCAACATGGAGGCAGTAGCTCCTCCAGAGCACCGTCAACCCAGACCCCAAACCTTCTCAAGTCCTCTTACCAGTCCTTCGACTACCCAAATATCCGAACAGACACCTCAACAAGATACAACCCAAGTTGAGGAACATTCCAGAACCAGGGCTGTGTGCTTCCAGACATCTCAGACCCAAACCCAGATCCCTCAAAATGACAGACAAGTGTGTGTGCATGTGGTGGAGGAGATTGCACCTGCAGGTAAACCACGAAGATGGCGCTGGACACCAGAATACAAACTTCGACCGGAAACTGAGCCCTCTGAGAGTAAGAGAAATGAGGCTACTGGACAGATGTGGTCTGGGAAAATGGGATCAATAAGAGGGAGGGCAGGTTCCTCTGGTAGTCGCTTAGGTCGATCAGACGAGTGTGATATCCCTCCCTTTGCAGACCGCAGGAAGTTTTTTGAAGAGACTAGCAGAAAGTTGAGTCAGTCTGTAACAAACTTGTCAAGCCTGACAAGTCGAAATCACAGACTAGAGAAGCCGAGTAGACCAAACCATCCATCCTCACCTGAACCTCTTGAAATGGCCACTAACCTGGGCCGGAGGAGGTTTTCGTATCAAGATGTGCCCTACGTCAATTCACTGGACACTGGAAGACAGTTTATGGGTACCCAAAAAGAACAAGAAATTTTGAGGGAGCGGCTGATAGAGAGAGAGCAGGAGAAAGAAAGAGAGCAAGAGAGAGTCAAGGAGCAAGAGAAACTTGGAGAACAAGAGAGGGAGAAGGAAAGATTAAGGAAAGAGAGGGAAAAAGAGCAACAAAGGGTAAAAGACTGGGAGGAGAGGCAAAGACTGCTGCAGAGAGAACAAGAAAGGGAATCAAGGACAGAAACTGTTCGTTCTGAACACAATATGAGCGGTGACATGGTTCCTCAGTCTTTATCTCACGACGCCTGTCGGAAACAGCCGCCCAGTCCTCAGGTTCCTTCCTCTCTGCAGTCCTCTGAGCATTTCAATAGCAACACTACCACCAACATCCAAAAGCCTTGCTCAGCGTTCCACCCAGTCACCACCCAGCTCAATCAGTTTGATGACTACCACGTGAATCCACCCTACAAGGCCAGGAGCTACACCCCAGCTGAGGTAAGATTAGGAATTTAGCATTGTCCATTGTCTAAAACAAGGGTTGTGAAGCTTTTCTGATCCAGGCTCTCAGTCAACCCAGGGAACCACTAATATAAAAATTCCAGATTTTCCGAGTACCACTATAACAAACATTATTACAATATACTAAATTAGCGCTGACGTAGTTTTGCTATTTACCTGCTTTTACATACTCTACCATGTCCTGGGTTAAGTGTGCCAGTGTATTGTCCAGCAGACAGTAACTTCATGGACCCCCAAGGGATCTGCTGAATCATGTTTGGGGCAAAAACATTATGTCATTATGTCGGTAGCTGTATGTATTTAGTCAAGTGATTATTGAAAGAAAATATAACAGATATTAGCCACACAGCAATTACTGGGGGAATACCTTATTGATGCAAATGTCATAGTATGCACTATATATATCTTTGCAAAATGGAGACATTGTTATTAAATTATTTATGCAAGTAAGAGCTTTCCTCCTGCAGTTCACTGTCAAATAACAACCTCATAAATTCATAATGAATAGCCTGTACATTCGCTTATAATGAATAGCTTGAGCATGAATACAGATGGAAATCAAACATTGCTGCTTGGTTATATAGAAGAGGGTGTGATTTCCTTTCTTTATTGTGGTTGTTTACAGTTCTAGTTTCTTAGAAACTAAAGAGTCCTTACAAACACATTTTGTAAAGTCATTGAACCACTTTTGATTTCAGTAAAAATAATTTTGAATTGGATGAAGGATGAAACTGTTTATTCTCTACTTGAGCTGTTTTTGGTATAGTGCCATGTAGATGGGAATGAGACAGTTGTTTTGAGTCTTTCGTGCAGACTTATTTTAATATTAGCATTCATGCAGGATATCTTAAAATTGGGCTTCCTCAGAGTCCCAAAAGACCAAATTTTGGTCAAAACTGCATAAAAACCATGAATTGGCTTTAATACAACAGGAAGAATATGTATTCTAACTTAACAATCACTAGTCTGAATACATGTCCTTTGGTTTTTCATTTTAATTTGGTTTTAAGAGTTTCAACTTAAATCATGAATTGATAATCTAACTGATCTCTGAGCCATTTTTAGTTCTTCTGTGTATTTAGATCTTTTAGACCTTTTTTTTTTAATCCTTGAGGGCATATTCAGGTGAATTCAGGAGGGAATTTAATAGTGGAATTAAGCCCATGTCCATTGGATGAGAATCAGAGATACTATTCACTGTACTGACTCCCCTTACAGTTCTCAGAGCAGAATGTTTTGAACGGTATCGATTGTTTTGGCAGTTATCAGATATTTTGCTCATGGTGTGCTTTAAAAAATCTGGGTTATAGATGGTTGGCACAACAGCAGTTAACTGTTGCAGTTAACAACAGTCGAGGCATTTAAATGCCAGGGTTTTTAAGATCACCTACAGTAGGTTGTTTCAGATGTGATCTATGCTAAATAACAGTTTAGTAGACAGGTGAAAATGTAGTTACATAAATCACCAGTATAGTGTTATCTGTTTACCTTGTTGCCTTTATTTTAAATTTTTTTTTAGTAGTAGGTTTTGGTAAAAATGTAAAACACAATTTTATTCTGTTAATTTTATTCTAATTATATTTTATTTATTGCTTAATTTATTTTATATGTAAATGTATTGCAAACACATCTTACAGGCCCACCCTGTGCAGGAACAAGCAAAAAAACTAAACCGAAATTTCAGTTTAACAGAGAGGTAAGATTTCTGTTTACTTACTGCTATTGCGCTATTGTGTTTTACTCATTTGCGTATGGCTATTAACAAGCCATTACTTATAAGAAGTATAGCATAACATTTCTTATTCCACAGAGATTCCTCAAGGTGTAGGAGAGACTCCAAAACAGGAGAGGGTGCTGCTGTTCCTAACTTCATGGGTGAAAGTGGCAATATGACAGGTGTCCGCACTGAGGAGCATCTTTTTTCACCCCTTAGAAACCGTGCTATGTCAGAAAATGACATTCGTGTGGACACACAAAATTTTCATAATCACACCAATGTCACACCGAGCAGAATGCGTGCGTCCACTCTTAGTGACCTGGATGAGAATGGAGTATGTGTTGGTGAAGTAAAGAAGAAAAAAGGGCCTCCGCCTCCTCGTCCACCGCCCCCAAAATGGGATCAGTTCCACAAGAGACGGGCATCTCACCATAACCTCTTCTCCTCCCCTCTACTCTTTAACTCTCCCTCTTCCTCTCCACCTCGACTACAGCCGTGCACATCCCAGCCCCCCAGTGTGTCTGAAATGACACGTCAGCGCTCCTATAGTCTGCCTCCGAGGGAGGTTTCAGAGAGCCATCACTGCTGCAGTCAAGAGTACTCGGTGGCTCCCCCCAGCCCTGCTTTTACACGTCGGGCCTTTAAACCTGTAGCCCTGCCCCCAAGAGAGAGAGACATAAGGAGAGAACTTCATCAACCTTTGCCACAGCCTGGACCACACACAAGGTAAAACATACTCTTCAACCCCACACGCATGACATATAAGACTTATTCATGGCATTCCTATTAATTTCATATGGTTTTAGCTAACCATTTTCAAGAAATTTTTAGATTTAATGACTCAAAAATCTTGAGTGATGAAACCATTAAATAAAAACAAATGAACTTTATACTTTGAATACACGAGAGAACACATCTCCATGTTTTTACAAAAGGTTTATTAATATATTTTAAGGTAAAAAAGTATTTTTACAGCATGGTGATTAGACCACAATACATAGTTTTTTGAATAGTATTAACCAGTTTCTAAAAAAAATAAAATAATAATAAATGATTATGCCAAACTACTAAAGGTTTCTTTCCAAGATATTTCTTTTTTTCAGTATAATATAAGGACACTGATACTTCATACTTCATTATGATATCAGGACACTTTTATCCTGAATTTTTTCCACTTAATGGCAAAAAATATTAAAATGAATTTTAATTTAAATGTTTCAAAATTTGTTTGTCTGTACTGCTCACCAAGGCTGTATTTAATTGATTAAAAATGCAGTAAAAACAGTAATATTGTGAAATATTATTATGATTTTAAAGAACCATTTTATTATTTTAATATATTTTCAAATGTTTTTTCTTTTTTTTGTGATGACTAAGCTGAATTTTAGCAGCCATTACTCAATGTCAGTCTACATTGTGACATGATCCTCAAGAAACATTTCTTATTATTATCAGTGTTTTAAATAGTTATGCTGCTAAATATTTTTGTTATAAATATTTTCAGGATTTTTGGATGAATAGAAAGTTCAAAAGAACAGCATTTATTTTAAATAGAGTTGTAACATCATAAATGTCTTTACTGTTCCTTTGGTCAATTTCATGCATCCTTACTTAATAAAATAAAAAAAAATCTCACTGACCCTGAACTTTTGAATGGTAATGAATAAATTACATTTTTAATGTACTTTTGAATAAATAACCTTCGTGTCTGCCCTATTTTAGAATACCTGTCCACAAAGCTACAGTGTCAGATGAGCCAAGAGTCACACTGGTGAAGCCCATCTTTTCTGAGCATCGAGCTGAGTGGGACCGGTCCGGTCCTCACTACCATCCACAGGGCACTACCAGGTCTCATGAAGTCCCAGAAAACAGTTTGTCAGCTGGACCCTTGTGTCCCGAATCCTACTTCTCCATGAACAACTACCACTTGCAGCATCATCGAGCAGGCTTCCCTGGAACAGTTTACAAAAACCAACTTATTTCCTCCCGCAGTCCCAGCAGTATTGAAGATGGAAACCAGCCCCTGGAGACAGACATAGATGAGATCAGTGAGAATGAGCCGTTAGGAGAAATTGACAGGAGGGAAGGAGAGGACAGGATGGAGATGCAGGGTTTTGCTCGACCAGTTATAGTGCTGGAGACAGACATTGACAACATGCCTGAGGAAGGGGCTCCATCAGCGAGAAATATTAGAGGGCCGAGGGCCGCTTTGGTGGACTCCATTCTAGAGGATGATTATGGTTTATCTAGGAAAGAGCTGATGGGAGAGTTATTTCCACACAGTGTAAATAAAGAGGTGGGTGGAGAGAGCTGGAGAGGAGGCCACCCAATCAGCGGAGGAACACTAGAGAGGTACACCAATATAATACTGTTTCAGCCCTTCTTTCTTCAAAATGTTATGCTTTAAGCAATGTGTTACTTGCTGTTTCTTTGTAATTATTTTTTATTTGCACTTTTTTGAGTGAAACTTGTTTCAAAATAAATTCTACATGAATTGTCAGTGTATTCTATTATTCTATCAGAAAGATTGTAACAGTGCCTCCATCTTCATTATTTTGCTTCTGAATGATCCATGACTCTTCCCTAGGCCCTCTAGACTGGGAACATCCACAGTACAAGTTTCACGATCAGCCTGTTATGACATGTCAGCTGACAACCTGCAACTTCTTGCCAGGTTTCGAGAGATCTCAGAGAGGAAAGAGGAGGAGGAAGAACTCAATTATAAGGTGAAAGATTCAGAAATATATGGCTCACTTATTTCATGCTTTGTAATTTATTCCTATGATGGAATAATGGTGACGGCTGAATTTTCAGCAGCCGTTACACCAGTCTTCAGTGTCACATGATCTTTCAGAAACCATTCTGATATGCTGATTTCGTGCTCACGTAATATTAATGTTAAAAATTGTTGTGCTGCTTAATATTTTTGTAGAAACCGTGATACATTTTTTTCAGGATTCTTTGATGATAGAAAGTTGAAAAGAACGGCATTTCTTTAAAATAAAAATCATTGGCAACATTATTAATGTCTTCAGTCACTTTTGATCAATTTAATGTGTCCTTGCTGAATTAAATGTATTAATTTCTTAAATTTATATTAAAAAACTAAAACTACTGACCCCAAATTTTTTTGAACAGTAGTGTATGTGTATATACAGGTGCATCTAAAAAAATCGTAAAAAGTTCCTTTTTTTTGTAACATTTCAAAAAGTGAAACTTTCATATATTCTAGATTCATTACATGTAAAGTAGAACATTTCAAAAGTTTTTTTTGTTTTAATTTTGATGATTTGATAGCTCATGAAAGTAAAAAATCCAGCATCTCAAAATATTAGAATATTTCCTAAGATCAATCAAAAAAAGGATTTGCAAAACAGAAAAGTTCAAGTTCTTTAAATTATGTTCATTTATGCACTCAGTACTTGTTCGGGGCTCCTTTAGCACAAACTCCAGCATCAGTGGGGAATGGCATGGAAGCGATCAGCCTGTGGCTCTGCTGAGGCACCATTGAGCCTTCAGCTCGTCTGTATTGTTGGATCGCCTGTTTCTCATCTTTCTCTTGAAAATATCCTATAGATTCTCTATGGGGTTCAGGTCAGGCATGTTGGCTGGCCAATCAAGCACAGTAATATCATGGTCAGCAAACCACTTGGAAGTGATTTTGGCACTGTGGGCAGGTGCTAAAGTCCTGCTGGAAAAGGAAATCAGCATCTCCATAAAGCTTGTCAGCAGATGGAAGCATAAAGTGCTCCAAAATCTCCTGGTAGACGGCTGCATTTACTTTGAACTTGAATTAAAAAAATCCATTATTATCCCTGTGCCAAAGAACAATAAACCCTCTTGCCTGAATGACTATCGCCCAGTTGCCCTCACATCTATAGTCATGAAGGTTTTTGAGAGACTTGTAAAGAGCCACATCTGCTCCTCCATCCCTGATACTTTGGACCCTCTTCAGTTTGCCCAAAATAGATCCACGGACGATGCCATTTCTCACGTTCTCCACTCTTCCCTCACACACTTGGACAGCAACAATGGGAATTATGTAAGGCTGCTATTCATTGACTATAGCTCAGCTTTCAACACTATAGTCCCCATCAAGTTGGCATCTAAACTCACAGACCTCGGCCTAAACTCCTCACTCTGTGACTGGATTCAAGACTTCCTCACCGGCAGACCTCAAGTGGTGAAAGTTGGCCAGTTCACCTCAAACTCCATCACTCTGAACATAGGAGCCCCACAGGGCTGTGTCCTGAGTCCCCTGCTCTACTCTCTCTACACGCATGACTGCGTGTCCTCTCACACCTCCACATCCATTGTTAAATTCGCTGATGATACTGTGGTTCTGGGCCTCATCTCCAACAACGATGAGACCGCATACTTGGATGAGGTAGAGAGACTCACATCATGGTGCCAGGACAACTGTCTCTCACTGAATGTGGGGAAAACTAAAGAACTGATCATGGACTTTAGGAAGAGACAGCAGCAGCCCTACTCTCCTCTCAGGATCAGCGGGACCCCTGTGGAGAGGGTGAGTAGCTTCAAGTACCTCGGCGTAAACATCTCCGAGAACCTGACTTGGACTACACACATCCAATCACAGGTTAAGAAAGCCAGGCAAAGACTGTACCATCTGCGACAGCTGAGGAAATTCAGGGTCTCACCAGCAATCCTGAAAACTTTCTATTCAGGGACCATAGAAAGTGTATTGACTCAGTGCATCTCAGTGTGGTATGGAAACAGCTCCAATCAGGACTGCAAAGCACTACAGAGAGTTGTGCGCTTAGCTGAGCGCATCTCAGGGTCTGCTCTCCCCTCTCTGCAGGACATCTACCTCAAACGCTGCAAAAGTAGAGCTGTTAAAATCTTCAAGGACTCTAATCACCCTGGTAACTGTCTATTCACTTTGCTTCCATCTGGTAAGCGCTTCCGTAGCCTGATGGCAAAAACTGAGAGACTTAGGAGGAGCTTCTTCCCCCAGGCCATCAGGCTCCTAAACTCTAGCTCTGTGTCATAATATCACTTGACTCCATGTAATATCACCATATCAATAAGTTATTCATAATTTTTTCTCCATGCAAATATCATATCAATAAGCTATTCATAATTTTTCTCTACCTCATATTGCTGCTATTCAAATACCCTGTACAACTTTTTGCACATTATTTTTTGCACATTCCTCTCATTACTATTTGTCAACAACATACTGACCTGCACATTTATATTTATATTTTTTATCCTATCTTATCTTATTTTATCTTATCTTTATTTTATGTTTGTACTTCTTAATATTTGTATTCTTTATAATTGCACTGTTCTTGGAGCGGACCTGACCTACATTTCACTGCTGGTTATACTCTGTATAATTGTGTATGTGACAAATAAAACTCTTGAATCTTGAACTTGATAAAACACAATGGACCAACACCAGCAGACATCACGGCATCCCAAATCGTCACTGACCTCAGAAACTTCACACTGGACTTCAAGCAGCTTGGATTCTGTGCCTCTCCAATCTTCCTCCAGACCTTGATTTCCAAATGAAATGCTAAATTTACTTTTATCTGAAAAGAGGACTTTGGACCTCTGAGCAACAGTCCAGTTCTTTTTCTCTTTAGCCCAGGTGAGATGCTTCTGACGTTGTTTCTGTTTCAGAAGTGGCTTGGTAGCCCTTTTCCTGAAGACGTCTGAGCGTGGTGACTCTTGATGCACCGACTCCAGCTTCAGTCCACTTTGCTTGACAGTATTCTCAAGCTTGCGGTCATCCCTGTTGCTTGTGCACCTTTTCCTACCCAGTTTCTTCAATCCAGTCAACTTTACATTTAATATGCTTTGATACAGCACTCTGTAAACAGCCACCCCTTTCAATAATGACCCTCTGTGACTTATCCTCTTTGTGGAGGGCGTCAATGATTTGTCTTCTGGACCATTGCCAAGTCAGCAGTCTTCCCCATTATTGTGGTTTCAAAGAACAAGAGATGCCTGGAATTTATACTGTAGGGATGGTCATGTAATGAAACTCAAATGTAAATATTCTAATGTTTTGATATACTGGATTTTTGACTTTCATGAGCTGTGCTTTAGAATGAATCTAAAATGTATGAATTTCACTTTTTGAAATAAGTTTTTTTTTTTTTTTAAAGAACTTTCTATATCTATATATATATATATATATATATATATATATATATATATATATATATATATAATTTTAATTTTTTTTTAGATGCACCTGTATATATGCTACTTCTCATAGTAAATGTTTACACTTACAGAAGCAGCTGATGGAGAGCCTTCGTAAAAAGCTGGGTGTCCTGCGTGAGGCACAGAGGGGCCTGCAAGAGGATATTCGTGCCAACACTCAGTTGGGAGAGGAGGTGGAGAGCCTGGTGCTCGCTATCTGCAAGCCCAACGAGGTGGACAAGTACCGTATGTTCATTGGTGACCTAGACAAAGTGATCAGCCTGCTGCTGTCTCTTTCTGGGAGACTGATCCGGGTAGAAAGTGCCTTGGACTGTGTGGACCCAGAAACTGGCCACCACGAGAGGGTGAGGAGAAAAATATAATTGCAAAATGTAAACTATATTATCATCCTGCGTTATATTAAACTTTGGATATATAATACATCCAACTTCATCTGCATACATACAGTATAGAACTTAATCAGGTTAGATGCCATATTGAATTGAACGTGGATGAAAATGAGGCTGTGAGAGATAGACGTACTGTCTTTGTAATGGCATGCACTGTATGAAGGTTCTCACAACTTTCAAAACTGTCCTAAGGAGTTTTTTTCTGCTGAAAGTTTTCTTGTTTACATCAGTGGAACAATCAGTATGTCGTTAAACAACAGTACAATCTATTGAACACACTGTACTTCTGTCCCTCGCAGCCATGTTTCCTGTCAAAAATTAAATATGATGCTACCCTGACTAAGGTCTATACTTGCGTATACCGATATAAAGTATATTATATAGCAAATCTCAACTGCTTGATTGCTTGTATCTTTGCAAAATGTAAATTGTATTGTCACCCAATCTGCAAATTTTGACTATAAGGCATGAAGATAGTAAGATATAAACATCATATATTTTTTTCTGTAAAGCGGCTTTTAAACAATAGATATTATGTTTTGTGAAAAGCACTATACAACTAAATTAGACCTGGAGTTTTTATCCTTCTGGATGTTTGATTTGCTTAGCATTTTATTCTTATTCTCTCTGTCTCTCTCGCTCTTTCTGTCATGTTATAGCAACAACTTCTGGAAAAGAAGAAGCAGCTGCTGGTGCAGATGGGAGAGGCTCAGGAGCTCAAGGAGCATGTGGACCGGCGTGAACAGGCGGTTGGGAAGGTGCTGGAATGTTGCCTGACCCCAGAACAGATGCGTGACTACAGTCACTTTGTAAAGATGAAAGCAGCCCTACTGGTAGAGCAGAGGCAACTGGATGACAAGATCAGGCTCGGCGAGGAGCAGCTCAGGGGACTTCGAGAGAGCCTTGGTCTGGGGCTGGGGGTCGGGATGGGGTATGGACAATACTGAAAAGTGCTGAATGAGTGTGTGCATAATGGGATTTGAGATGGACTGAAAAAACCTTGAACTGCAATATGTTTTAAAGAAAGAACATTACATTGACATGACAGTTGAGTACAGAAAAGCACAACTATCATAGACTAATGTTCAGTTCAATTCGAAAACACTACATCACTACTTGAAGTTGTCTGTTAGGACTTCAGCTGCACTAATAACCTTATGGGAAAGTTTTTTTGCGCTTAATCCGTTAACATCTGACACCGCCAAAGAACGCATGCGTGCATATATTTCTCATTGAATACAGCAGGGGAAGTGTCCATGCACTGCTATTTATTTATTTATGTGTATATATATTCATACACACTATATATATATCTTTCATTCTGGTTTTAAGGTCAAATTGCTTTAATAATTTACAGCCTCACAGTGCATGTATTCAATTTCATTCCGTTCTTTGGCTTGGTAAACGTTATTGTTTTGTTATGTATTTGTATGATCATTGAAAACATGTACATAGTGGATGCTAAAGTGCATCTTTAAGTTACAGAAGTTTCATTCTGTCATAACTGGAACTTTTCTTAAACGAAATGTTGTGGTGTATTATTGCAGTGTTTTCAAAAGGGGCCATTTATATTTACTTTTCATATTCCGTATGTCTTATAGTACTTGCTACACTTTTCTCAGATAATTATTATTGCCAAAGATAAAATTTGTGTCTACGTTAGAACATAAATGTGCTGTGCCTGTTTTGAGAAATGACGTGCATAAATGTCTTGAAAAGATCAGCCTTGCTTTACCAAAGCTCTTATATTGTCAAGTTTTTGAATAAGAGTTTTTAGTTAAATGAGATGCACTGTTTAACCCTTATGTATCATCTCACAACATGGCAACTTTTGAGAATGCTGCTTCGTTGACCATTTACTGCCTTGAAAGTCTTGTCTTTTTTTATTGCAAAGCAAGGAGCTTGAGATGAAGAATGAGAGATAAAGTTGATTTGTATTCGAAGGGCTGGTTGTACAGGAACAAGAAATTAATGTATTTGGTTTCGAAATTGCAGATCAAAAAGGTAAATGTGCCTTTGTGCTTATTTTGGCTTTTTTTTTTTTTTTTTTGCTAAACTTTGTTTAAAATTGATAGTTTAATAACTATAAACTAGCCTACTCTTGTTCATTTTGTTGTATCATACATTGTAAACAGCAGAGCGCTGAAGATGAAAGGAAATACTTTGGTCTATTGATAATTTTCCTCTTTTTTTGATTGAAAAGATTCAATGTAAAACATGTACAATTAAAAACTATCTTATCAGGGTTTTGCCCTTGTTTTTACAAGTTCATTCTGTTTTTTTTTTTTCATTTCTATTTTTTTTTTTTTTTAGAATGTTGTGTTTGAAACGTGCTCTGTGCTTTGGCATTATTCCTAAACTGTTTAAACAATATTTTGCCAATTGCCTTTAAACCGATAGACAAAGGAGTTAATCATGTATTAAACAACAACAACAAAAAAAATCAACATACTGATTGATTGTAACACAAATATTTAACATTAATAATCATTCTCATGTTTGAGGTGTGATTTAATAGATTAATAGCTTGTGCAACATTATGTAATAATTAACAAGGTGTTGATTGGATAGAAGGCTGTGCCAAGATGAGCTTATTAACTTCTTGGCGGGAAACGAAAAAGTATTTATGAAACGGGCACCCATTGCGTCTACTATTTTTTACTTCTTCCGTGCTGGTTTACAAAAGGCTACATGATGTTTGGCTTTGTACGAGCACTCAAAAGCACAAGATTTACAGCCAAGCGAAATGTCTTAACCCAGCGTTTCTACATTACCTCTACATCTGCAAAAAGCAGAGTCGGCGCTGTGGTAAGTTCAACAGATAGTGAAGGAAAGACAGGAAATTCCGAGTGATTTCCAAGAATCGGTTCTTTTGAGCAGTTTTAAAATGCTTAAATCTCGTACGTAATTAAATAACGTTAGTAAATGGTTAACACGTGTTCAAGTTGCGTTTTTGGTTTTTAAATTTTTATTTTTTTAAATATTCACATAATTTAGAATTTTATTTTTTTGCCGTTTTCTCAATCCCCAAATCTCAAATTAAACGTCCATCGTTCAAACTGTCGTAAGTCTTTTCCAGTGTATTTTGTAATGTTTGGGGAGTTTCCTGTTTGAAATGAGGGTGCTTGGATTCAATCGAGATTGAGGTCTCTGCAGAGTAAAAGAGGGCGTTTCTGAATTTGTGGGTGTTTTCAAACTGCTGGGAGTTTCTCAATCATACAAACAAAATGATCCCCCTTACCTAACCCCACCCCTAAACCTACCATCACTATGACGTCAGCCAATCAGGACACATGGTCTAAAAACGCCCCGATCTGGTAACTCCCATTACTTTGCTGCAGAGACCTATACTTGATTCAATCCGCCGCGTGAACGAATCCGCTTTGTGAAGCTGCTCAACCGATTCATTTAAAAGTTCCCATGGTTTTTTGGCGTATAGATTACCATTTGCATAACCACAGTTTTACTATAAATACCATGGTAAACTATGGTTAGTCTGGCAAAACCATAGTTAATTTGTGGTTACCATGGTTCAACTATTACTATACTGCGTTTGTTTTCTTTGGGAGATAACCATGGTTAATTTTCGTAAGGGTTAAAACTGGTTCAGGAGTCGGATATATTGAATGCATCCACAATGATTATGATTTCTTTGGCAATATTGTATTCTCATACACCCTTTCCCCCACACTTTTAGGAGAGTGTATTTGTGATGGCCTTTATCTCAATTGCCGTCCTTGGTCCGGCTGGATGGATCCTGTCCAACTCCTGTGACTCCCACAGAAAACAGCCATGATGGAGAAAGATGCCTCCAGATGAATATCAGACACCTCTTTATAGTGTAGTGGATTGAGTTATACATGATGATTATACATTTTACACAAACCTACTTTAGGTACCCATTAGTCTGCATAAGGTGTAGTTTGTTGGGTAAATGACTGTAAAATGAGCACTTAAATCATTGTGCTGTCTGAGATTAAAATCAATTCATGTAATCGCTGGTTTCTTTGCTTGTTACTGGCTTGGGTCCACTTCTGAATTGTAAAATGATTTCTGAAACCACAAACGGACTTCAGTCAAGTGAGGTGTAAATCCCTTTAATAAAACTCATGGAAGGCAGTGTAACAAAGGAAAAACACTAAAAGCAAGTTGATAACATTTACAACCACAAAACACCTACTGTACAACCCTAATGCTGCAGTTTGATGCAGTGTCAGTTTTTAAGAGATTAAAAATCATTCATTTTGTAATGTGGGGAGAAATGGAGTGAAAACTTTATTAAGATTAATCCTATCCCATACACATGTATGACTCAACTTGGCTGTAGAACTGGGATGGTTTCTTCACAACGGAACCACAGAATATACCAGAGTATCACTTATACAGGATGTCATAATGGCCTGGGCGATAGAGCAGGAAGATGCGTGGCTCACTTCCTTCAGGGAAGACATGATTGTTCACTGTTCCACCCTCTCCTCTGTCCATGTATTCCACTAAAATGGGCACGCTTAGTGCCTTTGCCAAGGCAATGATATGGATGTGGTCGCTCTCTTTCGACATGGGTTCCACCTCCTAAAAAGCAAAATATGGATTATTATATGTTAAGGCTTATTACTCAGTATTACTACTTTTTAACTTAAATTTTTACCATAGTCTTAGATAAACCAGTTCACACAAGTAATACTCGTAGGTGGCACTTACCTGCTGGCAAAACTCTTTGATAGAACGGCCGCCCTCTATGAAATGCTTAAAGAACACATGCTCCCGCTGCAGGTATCCAGAGGTGAGAAGCCTCAGGTAAACCACTATGTAGTCAGACACGCTCTGGTCGTTGAAGGAGCTCAGCAGTTCACCAAGTGATTGCTGCTTTTCACACAGCTCAATCAGGTCCATGAACTGACACGAGAGAAACCACAGTGAGCATAATTTAAAGTACAATTATAGGACTTAAAGAGCTAATTCACTGCGGACAAGGTAAAAGATAATAGTTGGCTGTCTATGCAGTAGAAACTTTTTTTTTTTTTTATCAGTGCTGCACAACTACAGAAAACAATAAAAATATCTGAAAAAATATACAAAAAGCAAGTATGATCTGTAGTTTTCACAAAAGCTCTGTAGCTGTCAAAAGTATGCCAGATGATGCATTTTACATCTACACAAAAATACACAGGGATATCCTGGTCCTGGCAATTTGGAAAAATAAGTTGCCAGGACCAAGATATCCCATTGTTCAATTACATCTACTATGAGTGTGGGGTACTTGTACTCATACTTGACATGGACTTGGGACATTTTGGACTTTTTTTTAATTACAGTCAAATTCAATTAATGCATTATGTGAAAGATGACAAAAAACAACAAAATTAAGATAAGACATTAATAATAATCTCCTACTCAAACTCTACTCCTACCCAACTCTATATACTACTGACTCCGTAACAATACAAACCTGGTTGAAAATCTGTGATCTTACTCTTTAAGTGTTGAGTTTTGAATATAGGCATAGTTTTTAACTGATACAATGTCCAACTCACAGTTTTGTGAAAGTCCTCGATAGTGAATTCAGTGAAGCCCTGGTTCACAAGGTCCAGTTTGCTCTTTGCTGCCACAGCTTTAAACCTATAGTGCCAAAATTGAGACAGGTCTGGTACTTAAACATTCAGTACAATGACAGAAAGACAAATTATTTACAAAATGGTAATTTGCGTAAACAAGGTTGCTGCGATCTCCTGAATTAATTTAACCATTCCAAGCAAAAACAATGATATCTGTATTAGGCACGCAAAAGTATACTACCTTTGCAGCTCTTTGCTGTCGTCCAGTAGTGACTCCAAATGTGCAAACCCAAAAGCTCTGTAGAAACAATTTCCATCTGGCCGTGTCTTTCGAATGTAGGAATACTTTTTTTGAAGGTCCTATAAACAAGATGCAAGAATAACAGTTTTACAGAACGTTTCAGGCACCTGCTGCATATGAAGTAAGCCTGCAAGAATGTAGCAACCTTCATCTTAAGCTGGTAAATGCTGTCTTCTGCAGCATATTCACCCTGAAGCACAGAGAGATCTTGTATGTCCGACACTAAAGGGTTAGTGGTGGCTATCTATTAAAACAAATCACAAGTAATTAGAGGGTTAGTTCATTTAGTCATCCTCATATTGTTCCTAACCTGTTTGACTTGCTTTCTTCAGTTACACACAAAGAGAGATGTTAAGCAGAATGTTTCTGTTCTTTTCCATACAATGAACTTGAATAGGGAAAAATGCTGTCAACCTCTTCAAAAACAGTTCATATGACTTATGTGCTTTATAATATTTCAAGTCTAAAAGGCTGTTCACACCAAGAACAATAACCACAATGATAATGTTTTAAAAGGAGAATAGGACAGTCCAGACCACAACTATGATGATACAGAAGAATGATATTGTTGGAATCACATTCAAAATGATTTTTTTTTTTCAGCTGATGAATGATAAAAACTCTGATAGCTAACCAGAATCCACTATTTAAAGAGCTTGAGAAATTAAAGCAGCAGATGATATACAGTGGGGATCGAAAGTTTGGGAACCCCTTGCAGAATCTGTGAAAATGTGGATAATTTTACCAAAATAAGACAGATCATACAAAATGCATGTTATTTTTTATTTAGTACTGTCCTGAGTAAGATATTTTCCATAAAAGATGTTTACATATAGTCCACAAGACAAAAAAATAGCTGAAATTATTAAAATAACCACATTCAAAAGTTTGGGAACCCTTGGTTCTTAATACGGTGTGTGGTTACCTGGATGATCTACGACTGTTTTTTTGTTTTGTGATGGTTGTTCATGAGTCCCTTGTTTGTTCTGAACAGTTAAACTGAGCACTGTTCTTCAGAAAAATCCTCCAGGTCCTGCAGAATCTTCAGTTTTCCATCATCTTTTGCATATTTGAACCCTTTCCAGCAGTAACTGTATGATTTTGAGATCCACCTTTTCATGCTGAGGATGATTGAGGGACTCAAACACAACAATTAAAAAAGGTTCAAACATTCACTGATGCTCCTGAAGGAAACACGATGCATTAAGAGCCGGGGGGTGAAAACTTTTTGAATTTGAAGATCAAGGTAAATTGTACTTCATTTGTCTTCCAGGAAACATGCAAGTATCTTCTGTCGCGTCAGAAGGGCAGTACTAAATGGAAAAATATGATATTTAAACAAAATAAGAAAAATTTGGACATCTTCATCCTGTTCAAAAGTTTTCACCCCCCGGCTCTTAATATTTTTTTGTCTTGTGGACTATATGTAAACATCTTTTATGGAAAATATCTTACTCAGGACAGTACTCAAAAATAACATGCATTTTGTATGATCTCTCTTATTTTGGTAAAATTATCCACATTTTCACAGATTCTGCAAGGGGTTCCCAAACTTTCGCATGCCACTGTAACTGAAGCATGCACTCATTGGTGTGGATGATAATATTTATCTATATAGCATCTAAAGTGTCAGACAACTGCATCTTCCTTAGAATAAACAGTTCTTGGTGTCAACAGACAATTCAGTTTTGTGATGTTAATGGCAGAAATGAAATACTTCAGCTTTAAATTCTAGATTGTTCAAAGCTTCTGATCGGTATGGCTTCTGAAGACTTGGAAAATTGTGCACAAGTTGTGCGGACTACTTTCAGCCAGGGTGCGTTTTTCTTTTGGAGTGTGACAGCCAATCTCTTTAACTGTATGGAATCAAAAAAACGCCTAAACATTCTGCCTAACATTTCCCTAAGAATAAAGAAAAATAGCTTTGAGAAGGGAGTAAATTATCACAGAATGGTTGTTAAACTATCCTTTGAGTACAACTCTAATCATAACTAAAAAACAGCTACCGACTTGTCAAAAACAAACAGAATATCATAAGTGATCTGTTGAGGAACCGTTACCATATATCTAAATTACAAGCCTTTTTTACAATGCAACATTACTCTGAACACTCACCTCTTGCTGAATACGGTCCTGCTGTGCCATAATGGCTTCGTCATGTATATGGCAGTTCACTCCTGCAAAATAAATAAGTATATATATATATATATATATATATATATATATATATATATAAAAAACTGGACCTGAGCACATAATAGTTGAGAGTGATGACAATTCTGCTAATACTGCACTTTAGTGTCTTAACCTAGCTGACTTGCATCACATCACATTGCGACAATGTAAACATAGTCAATGATATTATACAAATGATATTCGCTTTAATTCAGATTCAAAATATCAGTGCTGGTACTACTAGATCTTAGTGCTGCGTTTGACACTGTCGATCATAACACTTCTAAAGAGACTGGAAAACTGGGTTTGGCTTTCTTGGATGGCACTCAAATGGTTCAGGTCATACTTAGAAGGGAGAGGTTATTATGTGAGTATAGGAGAGCCTAAGTCTAAGTGGACGGCCATGACATGCGGAGTCCCACAAGGCTCAATTCTTGCACCACTCTTGTTTAGCCTGTATATGCTCCCACTAAGTCAAATAATGAGAAATAAACAAATTGCCTATGCTATGCTGATGATACCCAGATTTATCTAGCCATATCTACAAATGACTACAGCCCCATTGACTCCCTCTACCAATGCATTGATGAAATTAATAATTGGATGCGCCAGAACTTTCTTCAGTTAAACAAGGAGAAAACTGAAGTCACTGCATTTGGAAACAAAGATGAAGTTCTCAAGGTGAATGCAAACCTTGACTCTAGGGGTCAAACAACTAAAAATCAAGTCAGAAATCTTGGTGTGATTCTGGAGACAGACCTTAGTTTCAGTAGTCATGTCAAAGCAGTAACTAAATCAGCATACTATCATCTCAAAAACATCGCAAGAATTAGATGTTTTGTTTCCAGTCAAGACTTGGAGAAACTTGTTCATGCCTTTATCACCAGCAGGGTGGATTACTGTAATGGTCTCCTCACAGGCCTTCCAAAGAAGACCATTAGACAGCTGCAGCTCATCCAGAATGCTGCTGCCAGGATTCTGACTAGAAACAGAAAATTTGAGCACATCACACCAGTCCTCAGGTCCTTACACTAGCTTCCAGTTACATTTAGGATTGATTTTAAAGTACTTTTACTCATATATAAATCGCTCAATGGCATAGGACCCAAATATTTTGCAGATGCTCACTGAATATAAACCTAACAGACCACTAAGATCATTAGGATAGAGTCAGTTAGAAATAAAAAGGGTTCACACAAAACAAGGGGAGTCCGCTTTTAGCTGTTATGCTACCCGCAGTTGGAACCAGCTTCCAGAAGAGATCAGATGTGCTAAAACATTAGCCACATGTAAATCCAGACTCAAAACTCGTCTGTTTATCTGTGCATTTGTTGAATGAGCACTGTGCTACATCCGATCTGACTGCACTGTATTTTATGTATAATAATTTTTATTTCATTTGAAATCAAATTTGAAATCATTTTAAACGTTCTTCTGGTTTTATTGTTGTGATTATTTTTTTAAATGATTATTTTACTTCCTTTTATGTAAAGCAGTTTGAATTACCATTGTGTGTGAAATGTGCTATATAAACAAACTTGCCTTGCCATAGTCATGTGTGAGGCAGGGGCATAGCCATCATTTCATAAGTGAGGGGGACAGAAGTGACAAATGTAATGCTTTTTCTTATCTGCAGTATCTCACAGAAGTGAGTACACCCCTCACATTTTTGTAAATATTTTATTATATCTTTTCATGTGACAACACTGAAGAAATTACACTTTGCTACAATGTAAAGTAGTGAGTGCACATCTTGTCTAGCAGTATAAATTTGCTGTCCCCTCAAAATAACACACAGCCATTAATGTCTAAACCGCTGGCTACAAAGTGAGTACACCCCTAAGTACAAATGTCCAAATTGGGCCCAAAGTGTCAATATTTTGTGTGGCCACCATTATTTTCCAGCACTGCCTTAACCCTCTTGGGCATGGAGTTCACCAGAGCTTCACAGGTTGCCACTGGAGTCTTCTTCCACTCATCACGGAGCTGGTGGATGTTAGAGACCTTGCACTCCTCCACCTTCCGTTTGAGGATGCCCCACAGATGCTCAATAGGGTTTAGATCTGGAGACATGCATGGCCAGTCCATCACCTTTACCCTCAGCTTCTTTAGCAAGGCAGTGGTCGTCTTGGAGGTGTGTTTGGGGTCGTTATCATGTTAGAATACTGCCCTGCGGCCCAGTCTCTGCTTCAGTATGTCACAGTACATGTTGGCATTCATGGTTCTCTCAATGAACTGTAGCTCCCCAGTGCCGGCAGCACTCATGCAGCCCCAGACCATGACACTCCCACCACCATGCTTGACTGTAGGCAAGACACACTTGTCTTTGTACTCCTCACCTGGTTGCCGCCACACACGCTTGACACCATCTGAACCAAATAAGTTTATCTTGGTCTCATCAGACCACAGGACATGGTTTCAGTAATCCATTTCCTTAGTCTCCTCGTCTTCAGCAAACTGTTTGCGGGCTTTCTTGTGCATCATCTTTAGAAGAGGCTTCCTTCTGGGATGACAGCCATGTAGACCAATTTGAAGCAGTGTGAGGCGTATGGTCTGAGCACTGACAGGCTATGCAATGCTGGCAGCACTCATACGTCTATTTCCCAAACACAACCTCTGGATATGACGCTGAGCATGTGCACTAAACTTCTTTTGTCGACCATGGCGAGGCTTGTTCTGAGTGGAAACTGTCCTGTTAAACCGCTGTATGGTCTTGGCCACGGTGCTGCAGCTCAGTTTCAGGCACTTGGCAATCTTCTTATAGCCTACGCCATCCTCAGAGAGATCTTTGCCATGAGGTGCCATGTTGAACTTCCAGTGACCAATATGAGAGAGTGAGAGCAATAACACCAAATTTAACCTGCTCCCCATTCACACCAGAGACCTTGTAACACTAACGAGTCTCATGACACCGGGGAGAGAAAATGGCTAATTGGGCCCAATTTGTACATTTTCACTTAGGGGTGTACTCACTTTTGTGGCCAGCGGTTAATGGCTTGTGTTGAGTTATTTTGAGGGGACAGCAAATTTACACTGTTATACAAGCTGCACACTCACTACTTTACATTGTAGCAAAGTGTCATTTCTTCAGTGTTGTCACATGAAAAGATACAATAAAATATTTACAAAAATGTGAGGGATGTACTCACTTCTGTGAGATACTGTAATTGACAAAATAATAATAATTATTATAATGAATAAAAATACAACTGTCTTAATTGGCTAAGAAATCAAATACACTGCTGGACAATAACTCATCATTTGTAATCTATAATACTTTTGCCTATATTTTCCTGACAATTTTATGATTGGTTTGTATACTACAAACACTTTTTCCATTTTTATCACAGAATAAGGCAGAAAATATATTTTATAATTTATGTACTGTAATAAATGATATGCCAATTAGCATTGCATCATTCATATATTTTATTTATTTATTACCTAGAGATGACTTAACCCACATAATCCATATATTGTTACAATCATGTATTTATTGTCTTCACGTTTCATCAGTCAGAACATTTGTACTTTTTATTCAGCTTAGCTACAGTGATTGCTGAATGCCTTTGTCCATATGAGGGCTTTCCTGGCAAATCATAAGTTATACGAGTCATTTTTATATTAATCAGTTTTGGACTTTCTGTGCAAGAGCACCCTTCAAGTATGAAACATACACTACATGCAAATATTTAGCGCTCAGTAATGTTGAATGTTCACATCATTTTAGATATGAATAAAACACAAGCATGTCTCTTTGAAATTACATTTACAAGATGCTTTTATCCAAAGGGACTTACAAATGAGGACAATGGAAGCAATCAAAATCAGCAAAATAATATGCAAGTGCTATAAGCTGAATGCAGTATATGTAGCAAGGTTTTTTTTCCTCTTTAAATTATATAATTAGTAAAAAAAAAAACAACAGATAGACTAGAAAAAGAATAGAGCAAGCAGTTAGTAAATTCAGTATAATAAGGGTTTGAATTACACAGTGACTATTGGGGGGCAGACTTTTTATGTTTTGAATAGGGCTGTCAATTGATTATTTAAAAAAAGAATTTGAATTAAATACATAATGTGCTGATTAATCAAATTAACAAGATTAATTAACATGCACAGCATGTGCCGATTAATTACAGATAAAATAATATTAAAGATAATAGTAATTGTGTTAATTTAAAAAAAACACTGAATAGACATTCCAAACAAGTAGCTTTAGAAAGAAATATAAGTACCTTTAGAAAGAAATGTTTCAATTCAACATGTAAAAATACAAATAAATAGTGAAATTATTTTAAAATAGAAACAATACTCTAAATTTAAAAATAAAAGTGCTAGTAGGTGGTGGCAAATCCCTGTCTTAATAAGCGAGTCATTCAGTCATTCATTCAAACAATTCAATCAAACGGCTGATTCATTCAGAAATGAAGCAAGTCATTGATTCACTCGATTCATTTAAAAACAATTTCATTAATGAAACACCACTGTGTGTTGAATGTTGATCAGAGAAGCAGTTCTCCTAGAGCTTTATTTTCGTTGGAGAATTTACTGACAATGTGTCTAAAATGTAATTATTCACACCATTTTTAGGTAAAAACTTACGTAACCTATTTTTGTCTTTCTACCAGCCAATGATGATTCTGAAAGAAAACACAGTGTTTGTTATAGCCTAGTAACATGCAAATTTCACGCGCATCTGACAGAACCACGCACTTGTGTTTCAGCGTTGCTGTTGATGTTATGGTTATATTAGCAAATAGTTTGCTCCGTAAATTCAGCAAAATAGCATTAAGATGAAGAGGGTAAACTTCATCACTTGACTGAATCTACACAAGCATTTTAGGTGTTCTTGCTCCGTAAATGTCTTTAAAAGTGAGCGGCGGTGTTGCCAACTTAGCAATTTTGTTGCTAAATTTAGCAACTTTTCACACTATCCTAGCAACTTTTTCTTCCAAAAGCACCTAGCAACAAATTTAGCTATTTTTAAAATTTATTTGGCAATTTTTAGCAACTCTTGATAAGTGACTCAAATGATAAAAAGGCACACAATTTCCATATAAATGACAAAAATGAGGAAACCAAAGATGCCTAGCAGTACACCCAACACGTGAAATAAGTTGGCTGCGCTTTACAATTGTTCAATTTAATAATAATTAAATAATTGTTTATTTATGATACACCTTGTCTTGTACCTGTGATTGTTGATCAGTCGGTACACTGTAAGACAAATATCTAGAAAAATGGAGAATGGTTCATGGATGTAACCTTAGTGAGTGACACATTTTTGCGTCTTAATTACGCCAAAATTAAAAAAAATTTACAGCGGTTTTTTTTACATTTACAAATTACATTCTTCAAAATCAGTCAGGGCTATTATGCATCTTAATATTTACAATTAAATCTCCATATTATGCGTAGGCTAGCCTACTTTCTATCTGACCCACACACACACACACACACTCACCCACCCCTACTCAAATTTAAAGGGGTCCCACCCTCCCACAACTAAAACACAAAGAGATTCACCACTTGCATCCATAAACCCTGATTTAATATTACATTACGGTCTACAGCTGACTGCCAAAAGCTACTATCCTATTCAAAGTCTCTGAGTCGTAATGGAAATATGACATGTTAAGAAAACGTTAGGAAGATTGGGTTTTAATTTTGGTTAAATGAGCTAAGAGTCTCCTCTGTACATCAAACGCTCTGCCTTTCCTCCAGCTGCTCGTGCAGCAGTCAAAGCAGATTGTTTCTCTAATGCAAGCTCCCTCGTGCAGGATCCTGCGAGATGTTTTGTTTACGCATGTCAGCTGATCCTTTAAATTGCGTGACGGAATGTTATTTTTTGCACTTACCCTCCATCTCTACCTGTGATGATTCCTGCTGCTCATCCGCCATCTTGATCGAGCTCTTTCCTCACCGCCCCCCCCCCGTGTACACTTCCGGGTCGTGTTCAGTTACAGGATCACACATGCTGCCAGTGTTTTGTTTAATACGGAATACCTTTACTTACGATGTTTGTTTTTTGTAATGTTATTTAACAGACTTGCAGTGCCGCTGAGGACCCTCCAAAAGCTGACCAGGGCACACAGATGGCATTATACTAGTTTGACAAATTCGTGTGTATTTCTTTTTTCCCCATCTTAATTAACATCCCATCAACGCTTCACTTTGGTCAAGAGTTTCATTCCGATTATCATAACAACGTGGAATATTTTGCAGGATTATTTTTATTCCATTAGAGCAAAACTGATATGAGCAATTTTAAAATTGTTATATCTTAACCTGTTAAATAACTTGTATTTGACATGCATTAACCTCGATTTATGCGGCACCTAACAAAAATGCTAAATTAATTACCATTTCCCAGCAGGTTTATAAACAGTCTGCCATTGGTCGAACAAAAAGGCCCAGCCAAATCTCAGAAATAAGCCTCCGTTTCTAATGGGCTAATACACTCAGTCCATGCATTAATTCCTATGTAGTGTGGTAGGACTGTTTTCTCAGAGCAAATATTTCAGCAATATCTGTCAGATAGTAGTTAAAGTCACTGCATTTTCAAGAATACTTATAAATTAAAGGGGATTAAATATACTTTTGTTCTAATTTGTAACTATTTATAACTTGTTCACAGATGAGTTGATTGAAAACATGGACAAAAAAGCAACATGGGACAGATTCTACACAGAAAATGGAAGCAAAGGCCAATTAAAAAATTCAAAAGTGGTTCTTTGGATTTCACTCAGTCCAGGACTTCATTCTTCCTGTACTTCAGAGCATGTCTTATTCCCAGAGTGGCCCATTGAACAGGACATGGGTTGTGGCACATCCGCATTAGGACCTTGTATCTACAGAACCTCTCCAAGGACCTGCTGTGAAGGTCACCTGTGCTGATATCTCTTCAGTTGCAGTGAAACTTATGCAGAAGCATGCTAATTCTACATCAGTACAGCCATGTAACCCATCCTCTGCTCTTGCCTTCCTGGAGCTGGACTGCACACAGTTAAGAGGATACTTAGGGGCCAGAAGCCTGGACTTGATATTGGACAAGGGTACTACAGATGTTTTAGTTAAAGGCTGGACAGATGGTGAAGCAATGCTTACAGGTGCTGAAGCCCTCTGGGAGTCTCCTACAGTTCTCAGATGAGGATCCTGATGCCAGGCTTGTATGGCTTGAGAGAGAAGTTAGAGGAGCTACACTGGCAGCTGATGTAGGAGTTCAAGAGCTGGGAGAATTGAGAGGGGTCAGCTATTTTTGCTATCAGATTTCTCCTTGTACTTAAGAGGTTTCAAAGTGAAAATACAGTGTTTGTACAAAAATATTGAACACTGATAGCATGATCTTTTTGATCATGCTCTTGATCTTTAAATTGTTTGCATCAGATGAACAGGTATACAATTGTACTATAACAATTTTAGAGACTTTTGTAAAAATACATGTTTATTTCAGAATTAAAAGCAATGTTTTGTCCTGTGGTGCTTAATTTTTCCATCAGTAAAAATCAATTATGATATCACAGCTCAGAGTTTTTGTAACACGATAATCATAACATAGAAAGGCTCTATAAACAAGCATCACTTATGAGAAAATATATGAAGGACACATTTCAGTGCTTAATAAACATGTGCACACCCTCCGAAACAATACCTATAATTCAAACAAGACCCTGCAGAATGTGGATTTAGTATCTGTAAGCACGTGGTCTCTCTCGTGTGTAGTATGGATTATATGAATTGTATGGTCTTCTCTGTTTGCGTTTCATGACCAAGTTGTTGACTGGCCAGTAGGGGGCAGCAACTGAATTAACACCTTATGAATAAATAACCAAACATTTAGTACAGTTTTACATTAATACATTAAGATATAAACGGTTTGAGAAAAATAATTAAATCTATTTGTACCTCTGTAGAAGGGTTCCCTTTCAACGCTCTGGTATCCTGCTGTTAAGTGGGGAGGTACAGTGTCGCTGTAGAACTGTGCACCACAGTCGAACTGTGAACTAAAGCCACTGAAATGCCTCATCTGGCCTTGTGTCCAGGCTGGAGCTGGAAAATGAAAGTAAAAATGGTCACTTTCATTTTAACAAAATAATCAAGCATGACTAATAACTACAACTATAGATGTATACACACGTAGATGCCTCATTAGTGACTGAGATATGCAAGCCATCAGCCATTTTTGGAACGGTCTGCAAACTCTCAAGTGCAAGTTGACTGTGTGCATCTACGACAGCAAGTTATACACATGTATACCTTTGAATATTCATTGATTATTATGGTGAATGACATCAAGCTGACTGTTCCAAAATGGCGGACACATCAACGTATCTGGAACGGTCGAATATGGTATCTATACATAACTATGACTACAAAATTCCCCAGCGCTTACGGAATTGTACAATTAGTTGTTCCAAAATGAATCATCATGAGAATAACTGCTGGTTAAGTAAATTCTCAGGAGTGGCTTGATTGTTACCATTGTTATAGTGGATGGCAGGCATCACAGGTGGATTGAAGCCTCTCAGGTTGCTATACGGAGGACCTGTTAAAAATGCGCGTTTTGAATTATTAAATGTTACACAGAAAAAATGTTGCAAGTTAAATACAGTATGTACTACAGAAAGTTTGGGGTTGGTATAATTTTCTTATGCTCACACAAACTTAATTTGATCAGAAACAGTGTGAAATATTATAAATTCAAATAGCTGTTTTAATATGCAATTTATTCCTGTGATGGCAAATCTAAAAAATTTTTGTAGCCATTACTTCAGTTTCACATGATCCATTAGAAATTAATCTGTGTGCTGATTTGGTATAAAAAATAAATAAAATAATATATATATTATAAAATCAACAATGTTGAGAACAGTTGTTGCTTAATTTGGTGATAATTGTGATTATCATGTTTCTTTGCTGAACTGTTAAAATTAATTAATTTAATGCATCCTTATTAAATCTACTCATCCTCCAAAAAAAAAAACATACAGAGTCCAAACATTTGTACGGTAGTGTACCTTGATAGTGTATGGGAGCACTTGAGGTAGCAGTCTTCCAGTTATGGTTGTCATGTAATGGTGGGTGATTGTCTGCCTTAAGCATGTCTACAAAAATAAGAAAATAAAAATGGGTGACTAAATGTTCTATGTACTCTTAGGCAAGCCATTAAACAAAATGTGATTATTTGAACCGTTTTGTTGGTATAGAGTGTGATGCCAGGGAAATAAAAAAAAACAAATAAATAAATAAGCCTTTATTCTAGGACCCAACTAAGATCCACCACTTGTTCAAATTCACAGAAGCTTACAGTATTTTGCACCTTTATGCTACAGCTAACCAATCACAACAAACTCAACCTGCATTTCTCACCCAGATTTGGCAGTTCCACTCCCCACGCCTGTGCTACATGCTCCAGCAGCAGGCATGTAATCTGCCGGTGGGCGACAGCATTCCAGTGTACACCATCCTGCATACGGTGTTGCAGGCTGAACCGGAACTGGAAGTGCAAATCTAGCACATCAAAACCGTACTCATTGGCAAGAGTGGCTCCAAAGTAGTTAGCTTCGATCACGTCGAATCTCAACGTGGGACCCATGTGTTGGATCTGAATTTGTGGATAAGATGAAAAAGTCCAGGATTATTGATTCTCACCATTCGAGAAGATTCATTCTCTACCATAGTTTTTTTTTGGTAACCCACCTCTGGAACCAAGAATCCACCCACAATCTTTTTTCCCAATGGCATGGTCATATTCCATATAACCAGGCTTTCTGCAGGCAAAATGCCCTTTAGGCTGCTGAAGAACTTGTTGAGGTTGTCCTTATATTCTGTTGCCCATTCACGGCTGTACCTGTACATTGCAGTAAAACAAAAATCATGTTAATTGAAAAATAATTATGACATTCTAAATATCTTATGGCTGTAAAAAGCTGTAAAGAAGAGCACTCCCACCTTGATATATCCCACACACAAGAATTGACGATGACCAGGTCTGGCCTCATTCCTGTTTTAAAGTCAGTCAAGATGCTCTCCATATAGCGCGAACAAACACGCGTGACAAAATAGAAACGGATCAAGTGGTGATCCGTCCTGTACTGTCTTACTTCTTTATAGGCAGTGCCATTATTCATTTCACCAAGTCGTCCACCTTCTACCAGACAGTCTTGCTCAAAGGAAAACTCACCCTGGGAAATATGGATAAGACAGATGCATCAGACATTGCTTAATTCAGGGGTCACCACACTCGGTCCTGGAGGGCCGGTGTCCTGCAGAGTTTAGCTCCAACTTGCCTCAACACACCTGCCTTGAAGTTTCAAGTATACCAAGAAAGACCTCGATTAGTTGAATCAGGTGTGTTTGATTAGGGTTGGAGCTAAACTCTGGAGGACTCCAGCCCACCAGGAACAAGTTTGGTGACCCCTGCCTTAATCTATACTGGAAAAAGGAAAGTTCCTATTCTTCTCACAGTTACTACAGAAGTAACAATACTCACAGCAGCTTCATGTTTTCATCTATTCACACATTTATTGATAAAAAAACTATGTTAAAGTGTTTTGCCAAAATCTTGATAAGTATAGATAGCTGAACTTTTGGACATGGTATCTGGTCATTAGATGGTCAACCAGCTATAATGTCCAAAAAACCAGCTTGACAGCACTAAAATGGCAAGGCCAGCTGGTATTGTAGCAGATTTGTTGTTGGTCCAAAATGGTCTACCAGTTTACACCAGCAAGAAATCAGGCAGGCCTACCATTAAACACACACACACACTTAATCTGAATTTTACAAACAAAATATACATTTACAAAAAAAAAAATTTAATATGTACATCAAGAGTTGTAAAAAGAGACATACAACTAATAAAACATGAATCAGATACTGACCTTGCTTTTTAGCTGTGATGCACTCAAATACGCATCTCTCCTCAACATAAGGACTAGATCCTTGTAAACAGAACGTTGAACTAGAGAGAAAATAGTCTTATTAAAATCATGAAGGCCATTATTATCACAGTACCTATTAATCTTCGCAGGTACTCACTTGAACCTCCTAAGACCACAACGAACTTGTTGTGGAGCAGCTGGTTTGCAGTGCGCTGAGTCACAGGCCTCATCCTGATTTTACTAACTTATACCTGTCTCAATTAAAATCACCGTGATTGACTGAAAAGCGAACTTTGGAACAAATAACAATACGATATGCGTAGAGTTCGAACCTTCAAGCTCGGGTTCCTAGTGTCAAACAAACTAATTAACAAGACCGTTAACAAGGATAAATTACTTGCCGTAATGAGTCTCTGGAAGTGTGCAGAAAAGTGAGATATTGCTTCCCTTGCGGTTAATATGCACAAAACATGAATCTTTGACTTCCTGTGTAATCAGTGATCTCTTTAACCTACTAAATAGGAACATTTCCGATAGTTTCCGAATATGCCCGATAGCAGAGAAAACAATACAATACAAAATACACATTATACAAAACATAAGCATAACTCAATGTAAACACTGTACTTATTTAGGTATTTTTATAGGGTTAAAAAAAAAGTTTAATATATTCAGATTCAGTTCAGAATATTTTAGATTAAAAAGTACGGAGAAATTATTTTCAAATATTGCTACTATGAGAAAACACAATTAAAAATCATAACCAAATACCTAACCAAAATTAGCCTATAGGTAAGTTTCAGTGTGTCACGTTTTAATCACAGTATTTGATTGTATTTAATATGTGTTGTGGGCTATTAAAATATTATATACTTGGGTATATGAAATATAGATAATTATATGTTAAATATAAGATTTAGATCTTTATTGTGCCTTTTTCTCTCTTAGTGTGAGTTTGTAAACTTTCAAGTTCATCTTGATAAATTTGCACCTTTTACGCAAGCAAGCAGTGCTGGTTTCAGTAGATCTTCCATGACTGCAGCATATGTTAGTTGATAAATAATCCTTTAATTGATCAAACATAGTCTTTTTGTCAAACTTTTATTGTTCGCTTTTTGTTCAGTCGATTCTACATTCATCAACAAATTTCATTATTCATATCTAAACTTATTAAATTTGTGAAATATTTGGACATGATTCTCATATATAAACAGCTCATTCTCATAATTATTTACAGTACACATAATTGCAGCACTTCTAATGTTGCTGTCTCCTTAATTTTTTTAAATTCACTCTGGATTAAAGCATCAGCTAAGTAAATACAGTATATATTAACATAAGTAACCTAAACATCTATACAATTAATTTACATAATTACAAAACCACGTTAGAATTTACAGTTGAAGTACAATCAACAGTTATTCAAGGCTTGATCTATTGCCACACTGTGGTAATCTGTTGTTGATTGTTAATAAAAAAGTGTTTTTACACTTATCTGTGTACAATATGATTGAAAAGTCTGTGATATGCTCTAACCCTCAAGGCCAAACAGTGTCACATATGGCTTTAGTCGGTCTGTCACACATTCATCATTGCGAGGCAGCTCCTTCATGAACTCGTGTATGGCTTTCACTGATTCTTTGAATCCCCATGTCTTATGAACCAGATCCACCAACTCACACCGGTCTTTTGTATCTTCAAGTTTCATTAAAGGAATGGGATCCCTTTTCCCAGTGTGCGTCATTAAATGCTTCAGTTTCTTGAACTCCTCACTTTTAAGATCCTCCATGATTTCACCAAAAGCAGATATCCAGGTTTTACAGTTTACTAGACACAAAATTGACAAATAATTATCAGGCATTTTATAAAATAATGCATTCTGTGAATCTCAGGGAACTTCGAAGAGAATTATGGTACCTTGAATGTTAGAATGTTCTTCAAATCTCATTTGTGCACGATTATCTATCAGTCACGTGAGAAAACAACACATTAATTACCAAAACATATTACAAAAAATGTCTAATTACCAAAAATGTCTAATAACCTGTGCTTTTCTTGAGAATTATCCAACGCTTCCATGCATTTTTGAAGTTAATCGTATCACTTTCCTTTATTTTAAGCTGAATTTTAATTCGTAGTTCAATCACATCTTTATCTAAGAAGACTTCAAATGTAGGATGGTGATTGCCAGCGTGCAAGGGTTCAAATAATTTTTCCTAAAGGACACAACAAACACAAAAAAATCTGAATAGCATTTTGCAAGGTTAGTAAATCCAGCAAATTCTCTGTGCCGATGGTTACCCAGTTTAGCTTCACAGTGTGATAAAACAATTTTGTGGTCTAGGAGAAACAATCTCTGAATTCACATACCTTCGGTTGGACTCTTTTGGCTTTTTTTGAGATGAGAGTGTACTTTGCATTTATCTGTAGTTTGCAGTCAGAGCTGGTTTGGATGAACGCATACTGTTGTTGCTGTTCTTTAATCTGCTGGCAAAACAAGACTATGAGTGATGTTTATTAAAAATAATCTCCACAAAATAAAATACAAATTAAAGGTTATCAGACCTCGGAGAGTGGGACATTGCTTGGCAAAAGAAAAACCCATAGCCTTTGCTGTGTTGGTGTCACGTCAGGTTCTTGGAACAGCAACACCTGGCCATTGATTATTTTGTTGTTTTGATCATTCTCATGCACAATGCCATACCTAGATAACCTACAGACATTTACAGCTATATGCGTTGTTGAAATTTTATTTGGAGAGAGGAATTCCCAAGTGTCTTCATTGTGTATATGGACAACAGAAAGACTTCCAATTGCATCAACTGTAGATAAAAAGATAAGTGGTTAAAAAAAGACAAAAACCCAATTAAGTTTTATAATAAAAAAACACAGTTGGGACTTAATAGTATTGTGTTAATATTTTTAAATAGTTTTTTTTCTGCTCACAAAGAAATATTTATATAAGTGTTTTCTTTGATAAAAACCCTCATTTGATAATAAGAATGAATTTTAAAATAAGATTAATATTATTGTGTTCGAAAACCTAGTGAGCTGTTCATCAAGGCCACATAAGGCATATCTGTCCTTAGTGTGGAGTTGACATACTGTCAATAACATGTTATTCAGTACTGAAAATTACCAAAAATCCTCCCACCTAAATGTAAAATAATATGCAATAGTCAAGTCTTTTAAAAGCTTAATAAGAAACCATTTATAGTCAGAAAGGGCCCACAAAAAAGTTTTTTTTAGAAAGAATCGGTTACTTAAAAGATTCCATTTCAGTGAGGAAGCAGCATCAGAATCATAGTAGAGACAGCTCACTATATTATATAACAGAGCTCAGAAGGCCAACATCATTATTAATGAATGATGATGAAACTGATTTCAGTTCTCTATACAATAATTTGAATATTCCTAATATGTAGGGTATCCATGTACAGATAGGGTACAATAATACACTAAGTACTTTTCCATAAAATAATACAATAACATGCTTTTTCATTTACCGTGTGTCTCACAGTGTGGAAGGTGAAGCTCATAGATTTCTCCTGCAGGGGTTTTGATATCAAACAGAGGTCCAGCAGGCTCATAGTGAGTGTTGATGAGGAGACGCATATCCCAGTGAGCCACACTGTACTCTACACATCCACTTCCTTTCAATCCAAATACTAGCCCTGTTGCGGTACACATAAAAAGGCCTTCTGTTTTCCACTGAAACCTGCAAGACAATTAAAAAAATAATAATTTTTGAGAAACTATTTCACACAGAAAAGTCTTATTTTTTTAAAGAATAAAAGTCATACCTCAAAGACAAAGAGAATTTACTGACCTATAGGAAATCTTGCCATTATTTACTGCTAGTTCAGGCTCAAACTTCTTCATGAGATCTTCTGTCTACAATATAAGATGTTTTTATATGAAATGTTTGTATATGAAATGACTTTTTACTACAAACAAGTTTAAAGAATAATACACCTATTGATTCCTGATAGAAGGTACTGAGAAATCACTTAAGAGATAGCAAAGGATCCGTGCTTTTCTCTTATATCCTAATTATGTCATTTTGCCTTCCTGAACTGTTTACCCTATATTTTACACCTTAGGTCGATTTGCTTTGTAAAATGAAATGCATGCCTGATGTTTCATTAGGCAGTGTTAAAGGGGTAGTTCACCCAAACATTATTCACCAGTTTGTCTCCTCTACGCCAGAAGAGCGTACGCAGTTTCTGTCCAGAAAGGGTGGAAGGGAGAAGACGAATTTGAATAAAATAAAGTTGTTTTTCTTTTGTGCACAAAAAGTACTCTCGTAGCTTCAAAAAATTACGGTTGAACCCCTGATGTCACATGATTATTTTACAGATCTTCTTGCTACGTTTCTGGACCTTGATCGTAAAAGGACCCTTGCTGTCTATGGAGGGTCTGAGAGCTCTCAGATTTCATAAAAAATATCTTAATTTGTGTTGCGAAGATGAAAGGTCTTACAGGTTTGGAACAACATGAGGGTGAGTAATTAATGACAGTATTTTCATTTTTGGGAGAACTATCCCTTTAAATAAATTCTGTGATAATTTATTCACCCCCATGTTGTTCCAAACATGTATAAGTTTATTTCTTCTATGGAACACAAATGAAGGTATTTTGTAGAATGTAAATAACCAAACAGTTTTGGTTATTTGATTTACACTGTATGGACAACACATTGTGATATTTCTAAAAATATATTTTCTTTTGAAGAAAGGAAGTCATATAGGTGGGAATCACATGAGGGTGGTTCATGTTTTGGCTGAACCATCTCTTTACGTTATCATATTTTAGTGTATGTATTAGGCAAATGCTTAATGTTTTATTGCATCTGTGCTTTTCCTGCTTGTATCCTACCCTATTTATCAGTTGGAAATGTTCACTATCTTCATCCTACACCTCAAAGGATTAGATCACCCAAAAATAATAATTAGCCTGTGTATTACTCACTCTCAAAGCATCCTAGGTGTATATGACTTTCTTCTTTCAGATGAATCCAAGCGGAGATATATTAAAAATGGTCCTGGCCCCTCCAAGCCTTACAATGGGGGTAAGCGGGTGCTTTCTGTCAACAGTCCAGATGACGTAAAATAAAGCGTGCACATCCGTAATAAAACACGCCTCACACAGCTTGGGGGGTGGGGGGGTTGCTGGGGGTTTCACATCTTCTGGACTCTTGACAAAACCACCCACTTACCCCCACTGTAAAGACTTGGAGGGGCCAGGACAATTTTAAATATAACTCCGATTGGATTCGTCTGAAAGAAAAAGTCATATACACCTAGGATGCCTTGAGGGTGAGTACATCACAGGCTAATTTCATTTTTGGGTGAACTAACCCTTTAACGTAAGATGACAGAGATCCACAGCTCCAAAACTACAGAGATAATCTCAGCATACATTGCTGACAACTAATCAAGAATGGGCACTCTTTATCACCCATCTTTAAAAAAAAGATTGAGGTTCCCTTTCCTACCACATTACCCCTCTGTTTTTAATTGGCCCGTGAGTCATCCCTATTGATCTTTTGTCCTTTACTGACGTCCACCATTCATAAAACTAAAATATTATTCCTTCATCTTCACCCAACTAATGATTTAGGGCTTTTGCTAGTTCATAACTGGTCTATTAAATCTCTCTGTGCTGGGTAAACTGCATCAAAATGCTGTTGAAAAATATCTGAACACTCACAAACACAAAAGTAACAAATTCTTGGTACCAGTACCTTAACAAAAGTACTGATTGATTTTTCCATCTCACTTTTTGATCTCAAATCTTTTGTGATGTAATTCTGTGTTTGGATGCATCTTCTTGTGTCAGCCTGTTGGGTTTCAAAGCGTGCTTCTTTCACCAGGAGGGCCATCTCTGTTATTTGGTTGTCACAAAGGCTGTGCAAATGAATGAACAAAGATCATCAAGAATTCAAACCATAACTGTTACTTAAACAAACAAACAGATGAACCGACAACTGAGATGGTGAGAACTTTACCATAAAAAGACAGTTATACACTGTAAAAAAAAAAAAATGTTCCAAAAAGTTGTTTCAACTTAAAATAATTTGTTATCCTGCTGACTTAAAATTTTTAGTTTAGTCAACTTGAAATTGCAGAAAATATAAAATTTAACACCATACTCACCATATGGTCTTTGTGAAACTGTTTTCATCTAAGGCTTGGTGCAGTCTCAGCACACCTTTATCAGTTATGTCATTTCCAGTAAGACTAAAACAAATTGTTAAGAGAAATCATTAATCATATGGTTTAAATAAAGAAATAACATTAAAAACAGTCCAGTCTTTTCTTTAATTAGCCCATAAATACTCACTCTAAAATCATAATTTTGTGGAGGTGAGGGAGCAAAAGATCCAAGCATGCATCTGTGATCTGACAATAGCTGAGATTAAGATGTGTGAGCTCCTCTTTGTCATCCAGGACTAACTGCAGAGACTCACATGTACGATAGTTAAGAGGAATGTCACTGAGGTTCAGCTCTTTTCCAAGAGCTTTGGAAAGTGATGATGCCCATTGCAAAGACATGGCCATGGGGGCATTGGAAAACAAGGTTAAAACCTGACAAAGAAGACTTTTGCCCAAGCTGTAAAACAGAAGTTTTTGCAACTGAATCATTTAATCTTCTGTAGAAATCTAACAATAAAATAATTACCTTATGTAAAAATATGAGAACTCACCAAAGATTCTGCACTTTGTGCAGAATAGGGAATAGAATTTCAAGTGCAGAATCCTCTGCTTGGCAGTCGTATAAAATCAATTCTGTATCGCACGTTGATGTTTTAATGGCAGAGGAAATGGCTGTAAAATCCATACGACTCATAGTTAGAAGATCCCTATTCTCTTGACCAGAACGGCCACTGCCGAGGGAAGAACTGCAGGAGAAGTCCAGTTTGTGGTTCAGTGCAGTCAAAAGGGAAGACATCGAATATCCTTGTTTTTCCATGTCCTTAGACGCATGAAGAAAGTTCAACAACAGCTTTCGATCAACCCTAGTCCCAGAAAGCAGTAGTGCTGTTAGCAATGCAAAACTCAAGCAAATTTTAAATGTAAGCTGAACAAAAATGATTTGAGCACATTACCTCAGATCAGATACTCTGTGCAGAAGTTTGACGATGCTGTCAGTCTCATTATGTGGTATGACAGAGTTCAACAGGTTGAGCTTAACACCATCACTATAGTGCAGGGCAAAACAGAGGGCTTTGCAGTCAGTTGAATCCAACTCTCTCATGCAAAGGTTAATCAGGTTAGCTGAAGATTTAACCAATTTCACAATCAGATGACCAGCATGGTTTTGGTATATCTCTTTCAATGCAGCCCTGACAAACCGTGGACTTATCCTGCATTGTAAGAAGAATTATTTCAGAATGCTTAATGCTAACAACACCATAAAGTGTAGATATGAATAAATATATTCACCACTACACCAGTAAAGATCTTGCCTTTTAAAGCACACTGTGTCCAGTAAAGCAAGAAGGCTCGGAACTTTCAAGACATTAAATCTACCCTCTGCAAGGTCTAGTGTCACTTGCTTTTTGGTGCCCTGAATTAGGTAAGATAAAACCTCCCAGGACCAATTACAAGGTGATAAATCACCATCAATTTTCTCCAGGAACAACTGTGTCAATTTTTCATCTTGAGCATCATACACAATTTCTGCCAGTCGTTGCAGAGTGCCTTCATGAAATCTGTTATCACAGAATTCTTATTAATATACAATATTTCAAGTAAACAAACACGTTTTTTAAAAAAACAGTAGAATTCCACAGCAGAATCTCACTCACTTAATGAACAAGGGACCCTGATGACACAGCAGACAAATGAGCCAGTAAGGCTCAATTTTAAATTCAGAAAGGTTCAAATTGTGGACTCTCCAGACTCTGAGAATAGAAGTTAGGCTACTTAATAGCTGGCAAAGTGCTCTCTCTGGTAGATAAGAGTTAGACAAAACCAAAGACAGCTCTTCCACAGTTACAGCATTTATTGCTTTATCTGATATAACCAGTCTTGCCAGTTTTGCGGTTGCTATTTCATTTACTCTGAAAAAAGTTAAACAAAATCAAATCAAAAATGGGAAAAGTAAGCAGGTGTATACTTGGTCAGAATACTGAAATTTGTGCAATTGTGTAATGAATTTATATTATAAAAATGATTACCTCAATGTTTGAAGCTTTTTCACATTTGAAAAGAGGTAGGCACAACCTTGACGAGAGATCTTTTGAGGAAGAAGACTGAGGGAGATATCCTCCTCTTTGTCCAGCAGTTCAAAAACATTGCCAACAGCTTCGCAGAGGCGACTTGGCAGCATGTCTATCAAAGAAATGCTAAAACCAAGGGATCTTAAAAGCTCAGCAATCTGTTTTGGATTCCATTCGCTGTCTGCTGAAAGTACTTCACATGCAGACTGGAAAAACTGCTCATTACAGCTATAAAGAGATAGCAAGTTGCATGTAGTTACTACACAAATCAAACAAGAAAATGCAAGGGAGCACACTAAAATATGACAACTTAAAGAGATAGTCCAGCAAAAATGAAAATGCTGTCATCTTTCACTCAACCTCATGTCGATGCTAACCGGTATGACTTTCTTTCTTCAAAAGAAGCTTTTTATTAATGTCTCAGTGTTTTGTCCATACAATGCAAGTCAAATATAACCAAAACGGTTTGGTTATCAACATTCTTCAAAATAACTTCATTTGTGTACTACAAAAGAAATAAAGTCGTACAGGTGAATAAATTATGACAGAATTTTCTTTTTTGGACAAACCTTCTACACCAGCAAATGAAACATCATGCATTTTAAATTAGTCTTAACAATTCAACTCACCAAATGTGTGAAATATAGGGCAAACAATTTAGGAAACTCTTAAGTTTTTCTCTTTCACATGACCAGCTTGTAAGCTCCACTGTTTTTGTGACGGCCTGAAGCTTCAGTAGTTCAGTAAGAGCAAAAGTCTTCTCTAGTTTTTGTCGGTCCAATGTCCATACAGCAGGGGCAACCTGAAGAATGGGCTTCAATGCTGGTAGTGCTGTCTTCCATGATGAACTTTCCTTCAACTGGGTGAAGAGATCCATAAGGAAAGAGCTCTGCATGTCTTTTCTGTCTTCAGCAAAGGGAAAAGTTGAGTAACTGCATGCTGTAGAAAGGCTTCTTAATTTCCCCCCTCCACTTTCAGATGCAAGAATGAAAAGATCAGCAACAGTCTTCACAATTTTGTGGATGTCTTTGGGCTGTCTGAGAGAAGCACTGAACCTGCAATATTTTGTATAAAAATACAAAGACAAAAATATTATACTTAAGAACTATACCAAGTTGTTCTAAATCAATGCTATTTAAAAAAACTCACCTCATTTCTGTAATGTAGGGCATACATTGAAGAATTATTTTAAGTTCACTCAGCTCATATGTGACATGATCTAGTTCAGCGGGCTTCCTTAAATTTAGAACTTCCATGGTTTGGAGAAGTAGTGACACTGATGGGTTTGAAGGCTGTACAACCCAGGTAGGTGGCAATGCATAGAAAAGAGGTTGCAAAACTGGAAGCGCATCCATGTTCTTGGCATGTTCATGCAGCTTCAGCAAGAATTTACACTGCTCATCAAAGTTTTCTCTTTTATTATTGCTGCAAACAGACAGCAGTTTCCTTACACATCGTTGACCTGTCTTCATCTCGTAAATAGCTCCTTGAAGATAGAGCTCTGTTTCTATAGCTACTTTAAATTGATGGGGGAAAATCCTATGAGCAAATGAGAAAAAAAAAACAGAATATATATGAATTAAGTCAAAATAAAAATAAGTGAAAAAAAATATATTAAAAAAAGTTTAACTGATTGTACCTAATGGTTGCAATATTGGGTAAGCTCTCAAAAATGGCCTTCTGCAAAGATCTGGTTATGACTTCTCCATTTACATGCAGAAAAAGTTGAACACTGATCTCTGATCTCTTGTTTTTAAGGACTTCTCCTATCCTTTGAAAAACGTTCTGGTCTAGTGTTTCAAGTGCAGAGAGATGCATTTCAAAGCTGAATAAGTTCAGCAAACTATCAAAATCTGAAAACTGCCCTGCTGCAAGAGCCACTCTCCACATTTGAGATTTCAATGTGCTTGTTGACCTAGGAACAAAAATATACATCACTTAATTTTTGTAATCACTACACACTCATGAAAGGGAGTGGCTGTTTGTTTCAACAGCCATAACTGAACTTCTTGTACCTGAGAAATTTCAGATTTTTCAATGAGCTTAGAAGGAGTTTCAAGCCGGGGTCAGTAATGCTACAATCTGTGAGATCCAGATCAATGTTCCGATGCACAGTGTGATTGACCACATAGGATATTACACAGCATTGGTAAGGATCAAGTGTTTGGTCTTCTAAATCAAGCTCATACTGAACCTTTTCCAGGAAGAGTCGGCATGCCTCAGGAAATTGATACTCATAAAGGCATCGACACACAAATAAGATGTTGTCAGCTTCCACATACTGCTCACAATCGCCTTCTTGATTCTGTTCTTTGGTGTAAAGGAAAGTATCTATAATCTGTCGAAAGTACTTGACACGTGTGGCTTCTATGTGTTCTACTGGCACCAAACACTTTATGAGCTCAACCACATTATCAGAAAGAAGTCCAGACAAAAATGGCATGATATATTTAAGATATTTTCCATCTTCGTCGTTTTGGCATTTTTCCAGTACATTGGCAATCTTGTCAGGATTTAAAATTAGATAAAGAGCTGCCCAAAACTCTTGCATTGTATTATGCAGGAATGCATACACTTTGCAAGAGGTTGTGGATGGGTTCCAGAATTGCTTTGTCAAGAAAGCATTTTGCACAGACTTATCTTCATGATCCAAATCTGTCAGGTTTACTGTCTTTGCTAGCATTGCTTGATAGGAGGCTAAGGCTAAGTTTATGACATCCCTCCTGTTGTCTTTAATGTACTTATCCAAGTGCTCCACATCTTGGTGCCCGTGTTGTTTCATGCAAAAGCGAAAAATTCGGACATACATCTCTGTCACTGTAAATGGCTTATTCCTTGCTTCAGCAGGACTTACTGAAATGCAAGCAGCTACTATGAAGGCATACAGTGGTACAGAGCATAAACTAAACAATTCTGGGTTTTCCAAAGCACCAATGTCATCTGTTGTTCCCAACATCCACTTAAAGTATTCATAGATGGACTTATGATTAAAGCCCTGAACCTCCACTCGATAAGACCGCCAGTCTGACAAATAACCTGTATTCTCAGCTTCTGGTCTGCAAGTGGTCAAGATCTTTGCATCCTTTAGACGTTCTTTCTCCATAAGCTGTTTAATCACAGAGTTTCCAGTCACATCCATGACACCATCAAAAATGATAACAACATTCTCTGAATTGCTCTCAATATTTTCCAGGACTTGATCGGATGCTTCATCTGGGGATATGTACTTTTGAAATAGAAGATCCTTCAAGTTTTGAGGATATGGAGACTGAGAGAAGACTCTCATCAGTGGCTCATCAAAATAAAACATATAACTCACTGGAATGTTTTTCTCTTCTGTCCAAAGTCTAAGTATCTCCAGTGCGACTGTTGTTTTTCCCACTCCAGGTTTTCCCACAAGCAGGATGCTTTTCTCATCATTCATTAGCAAGTCTTTGGGAGACAACATTTTCTTGGCTGTTGGAATGTAGGTCTTCAGTTTCTTTGAACGAGATTTCTTGTATTCCTTGCTCTTCTTAAGCTTTGCAACGGTACTAGAATCTGTGTCCATAACAAGGGGTACGTACAAGAAGGATTTTCTTTTTTGCTCATTTTTTAAGAAATTCATGCTTTGGTTCCATTTATCATCCAGTATTTGCCTTGCTTTCCATCTCAAAAGGCCCTGGTACGTGGTACAAGGATCTGAATCTGGAAAACATTTTAAAACAAAATTATTTAGATATCTACAACAGTACAGTAAAAACCAGTGCACTTCTCTGAATATATGCTCCAGTCTTAAAAAGGTCAATCAAAATAGACTACATTTTCTTGTCCCAAAATGACAATTAGACAAAAATATGGTGTTTGTTTAGCATTGCCTATTTCTAAATACCTTAAATTTCGAGAACGGTCAATGAGCTTCAATATATCAAGGCAGCTTACCTCATCCCCATTATGCTACCACTTTGCCTTCCCCAACTTTCACTATATGCCTCTGATTAAATAAAGTTATTAATAAAACTACAGCTAAGATAAAAAATACACTTATCTAGACTACTTGTCACAAGAAAAAGAAGAATACAGAATCCCTGCGCTTGTTACCCACCTGCTTTGTTTGCTGTCCGAGATTGTGGTTCTTCCTGGAAGGAGAAGCAACTAATCCAGTGGTGTAAATCTGGAGAACCAAAACCGTGTCTTGGAAATACTTGAAATCTTTTTTTGTCAAGAATTTTTAAAAACTTATAGCATGCTTCTTCACCCTTAGAAATAACTAGGTCAAGTATAATCTTTATCTTATCCTGAGTAATTTCCGCAGATTCAATTGAATTAAGCTCATGAGTTTTGAAGAATTTGCACTGGTTTAAGGCTTCTATTACAGGATCACAGTTTAAATGAGATCCAGTTAGCAGATTGTGTCCATTTCCAAGGAATTCCTGTGCAGATTGCTGGGTGCTCGCCATCCTGAAGATTCTGTACTGCTCCTGTCGTAATCAAATTCTGAGAGAATAGTTGCGAGGAAGAGGGTAAAAAAAGACAGTGTTTGGAATCATTAGTATAAATTCTAGTTTAAAAATGATTCAAAAAGGTTTAAAAAACTAAATTAAAATAACACATTTTTAGTTTAAAATTTAAATTCACTCTCTGACAGTAGGTGCTGCTTATGGAATGGCTAATACAGTGGTTTCTAGGATTAACCAACTCATCTTTCATTTGTCTATTGCAGTACATGTAGCAAGGTTTTTTTTTTTAATAAATAAAAAGAAAAGTAAACAGAGTGAAAAAATAGAGTGCAAGTGTTAGACGGTGAATTTATTTTCATTTGTTTACTATATACATTGCTATATTATAAAGATACTAACTTATTAACACTGTAAAGCCTGAAATAATGAAACAATAGCCTATTCAGATCATTTTTTTTTTTACCTTTAGATGAAATATGAAAGAATGGTTTTATATAGGTCTAAGCTTATGTTTTGTCATAAACTTGATACAGTAGATGGCCTTGATATGGCCTTCTATTGATAAGACCTTCTCTTGAGGTCAGAAAAGTAATCTCTCTGGTACATTTTCACTGCAAAACAAGACAACAAAAATCATGTTTTAAGGCCAATTCACACCGCACAGACAAACACCAACAAACAAGTTGGGTCAAGTTGGCTGTTGGATTTAGAATTTTATTAAAAATAACTGTCATGTTCACACTGCCTCAACGAACACCAACAAACATTCATTTTTTTCACCAAATCCGTCTTCAAGCCACGTTATGCGTGTGGGATGCTGAAGACCAAGCGGTTGCCGTGGTACTGTAAGATCGCTTACTGTATGAAGCATGTGATGCATGAAAGGGACAGCTAATAAAACTAATAGATCAATTAAATTGACATCTATAAATTAAGTTTATATGCGTAATGGCTTTCATTTCTTCATAAAATGCCTGTATTTCTGAAATATTAGTCTGGAATGTCTGAAGCCGTAACTATCTGGCAGAGTAACTTGCTGGTACGTGCTACAAATTAACAAGGCTACATGCAGATAAATTATTTGAAATCGTTATTTAATGATAGATTATCTTAGATGACAGAACAAGCAATGTTTGCGGTGTTCCTGCATGTCTTTGACCAGCAGATGTCGCTAGCGTGCCGTCACTCATGCATTGCGCATGCGCGGAGTAAGTCATTATTTCGAGAAACTAAGAGAGGGAGAGAGAGAGAGACAGTTGCCTGTGTGAATTAGCTTACCGGCGTCTCTCCAGTTAATCTATTTAAGTTAATTAATAAAAATTGCGGGGCAGCGTTCTCAAGAAGTTTGTGTCCTCCTGAATGCATGTATCTCCGATCTCACAAACCAAAACAATTGCAATGTTTTTTTGTTTTCAGGCCACATGTAAAATCACATGAATTATTATAAAGATTATTAAAATGAATACGTATGGATGACAGTTAAATACAATAATATTTAAGTTTATTTCCATCATTAGTAAGTTTTCCTGTGGGATAAATAACGTTAATATTAGTCGTATATTAATAATACTTCATTAACTTTGTTATTTACTATCCATGTTGTAGTGCATGTTATTTATAAATAAAAACCAACAAGATTTTTTTTTTCACCATGTTTCCAAATTCTCTACCCCAGGTCCAAAAGAAATGTAAAGAATGTACAAACTGAAAACATTAAATACTTTTGTGATCCATTTCCATTCTTATTTCTCTTAAGAGAAATACTGTCATGGATGTTTACAGAGCAGCGGTCACCTTTTTTAATTCTAAAAGAGATGGACTTTTGTTTAATGTGTTTGTTACTGTGTTATTTCTGTTTCAAAAGCCAGTAATAAATAACACTTTAACATCTAAAGAGTGTTCATGTGATTTTATTATTAAATGTTAGGAAATTAATAAATGCATAATCGTCATAATCGTAAAACCGTGATTATTCATCAGACAATAATCGTACCAGCAAAATCTATAATCGTTGCATCCCTAATCACAGTACCCCTACACAGTAACTTGGTTGAGCAACCATAATTTCACTATGAATTGCTGGATACCTCTGTGTTTGTGACAAATTATCTTTGTATCATTCTATATTGATGGAAAGATCACGTAATGATTGTCAATGATTGTTTTTCATGTTTTACAGCATTCTACGCATTTTTGGTCCTTGCCTGATGAAGAGCAGTTCTGCCGGGATGAGGGGTCCCTGCTGCAGTTTCACCAGTAAAGAAAATTACTCATTACAGTTCACTTGGAGGACCACATAAGCCATGCAGTGGTGCATGGAGGTATGGTGGGAGCATTTCTCCAGATATTGATTGATTGATATTTGTGGTTGAAAACATTCTTGTATGTAGAATGATGAGGTAAATACTATTTAGTGGACAAATATGCCCCCCCAACACACACGTATTCTCTATTTTTAACAGGAGCGCTAAGAGGACATAAAGTGGAAGTTTGTAAGGGACATTGGTTCAGCGTGGTGCTGGATACGGCGTCACCATGAGTTATTCTGTGGGGAGGTGAAAGGGCGTGCCTTACTCCAGATGGACTGTAAAAATCAACAGAATGCCATCAAAGACTACCTGGAGGTGAATCGGATGAAGCAAGAGATGTCTTTTTATCCATCTCTCAGGTCCTGAAGTGGGACATTCACATTGACTCCATTGTTAAAAAGGCCCAGCAGAGGTTGTACTTCCTTCGCCAGCTGAGGAAGTTCAACCTGCCACAGGATCTGCTGAAACAGTTCTACTCTGCCATCATTGAATCCGTCCTCTGCACGTCAATAACTGTTTGGTTCAGCTCCGTTACCAAATCTGACCTCAGAAGACTACTGAGAGTAGTCCGGACTGCTGAGCGAATCATTGCTACAATCATTGCGTCAGAGATGTGTCACTTTGCTTGAAGCTGATTGGTCAAATTTCAGATTGAGATCTCTAAACCAGAACATAACCTGCCCCGGAGCAGGTTAGCCGTGCAGCGTAAAATACCATGGCAACGAACACCGATTAAAGCCGAGCTACTTTCATAGTACCTAAAACCCAGGGTTGGCGGAAACTAAGCTGAAACATAGCTGGCTAGCCACCTAATCCGGCTTCATGGTACAGGCCCCTGGACACACTTCATATGACGTTTTGTTGATGAAAAAGGTCTGAATGTCAATGCCATGTTACTCGTATAATCTATCAAAGCAAGCAATCTCTATTCAGCATATGTATGTGTATCCTACTGCATACTGTATGGAGAACTGTCAATCCTTTCATTCAAATGTTAACACTTTATAAGTGGAACACATCTTTAGAAAATTAAATGACAATTATAAATGAATAAAAATGTGTTGTGACTTTTACAATAACAAAATCGAATTGTCCCCTTTAAACTTGATAAATCTAAAAGGTGTCTAAGGTAGTTTAAAATCGATCATAAATGTGAATTTATCTCATTACATAAATGAATAAGGTAAGATTTAGAGGTTTTATTACAATCAGCCTAATTTAATCAACCAATGCAAGTGTTTTACAGGCTCTTGTGATGACGAAATCAGCTCTGTACATTAGACATATTAAATATATTAGATTTAGGTTGTGCCATTTTAGCCTAGACATCCTTTAAAGAAATAAGAAAACATGTATTAGTAAAACGAAACATTATTTTGTTTAGATCTCCAAAACAGCCTTAAATTGCTTTGACATAACGTTACTTCCGGGTTTCAAGAGGTGACATAGGATAGGGGGGTTGTTTCTGACGTAACGCTTTGACATGGGCGTGGCTGTATTTCGTATGGGCGTGGTTTATGACATCACACTTGGATGTGGGCGGGGTTGGATGTCCACCGCAGGATGCAGCCAGCCCTACTTGAACCAGAGGTGTTCATCTGAGTCATTGCTAAAATGGCAGTGTGTTCTTCACTCGCTTGCTGACTGAATAGCCTACCTCTTTCTGGCGAATTCTCTCGTCAGAAACAAAGTGAAAATGTGTGTACAAATCTGTAAGATATTCATTTCACAGTGTTAACAGCTTCAGTGATTTTAATGGGAGTTTTTGAGAGTGCTTGAACTCTAGACTGTCACTGAAAATGTTCTTTGCTCTCTTTCTGTAAAATGAAAGTGTTATGATAAGTAGCCTAATTTACAATGCTTTTATTCACATTAACTTTCAATGTTAAATTCACATTAAATATAAAGTCAGTCGTATTAAAACGGTTATGGCATGACGCCCATATCTGTTACTTAAGTAAACAGACAGGTTTTTATGCATAGTTAATAGACTACATTATTAGGCTACTTTGACCATCGCCCACTATAGATCAACTAACATAATCTATAAAGGTGAGAATCAAGAAACTTCATGATATAGTTAATGCGTTTGGGAATGTTTCGAATAAAAAGGAATATTTTGTGGTAACACTGCCATGTGGGAAGCTCTGACGCAGAACAACACTACAGATACGTGAGAAAGCTGTAAAATGTAAGTGCATCATCTTTTATTCTTGAACGCAGGCCTAATCTGTCTGCTGCATTAGAGCAGGTTCATTTTTTAGAGTGAATGAAAACTTTTGAAGCGTATATGATGATGAATTAAAATCATAAAAAATAAATGATTAAAATCATACTTATTTTACTGTGGTGGGGATTATTATAAGCAAACTAATTTGAACGTTTAATCTGAACACTTTATGTATGACTTTTTTTTACAGAAATTCTGAGCTGCTGCATGAACTTATGCATGAACATTCATCAAACATATGAGGTGCGAATTCTGGGTCTGGTCCCAATGACTGTAAAAAAAACCTGTAATGCTTAATATTTAATAATTATCTTACAATATATATTTATACATATATTTCAAGGCTGTAATTTGGAAAAACTTTCAAGATAATGCTGCTGAAATGGAGGTCAAGGGGACTATGAAGAGGTGACTCCAGGCAGATCAAAAGGGCAGACTTCGGGAGGCAGACACACTCTGTGAGTTTAAAAGTCCCATCTCTATAGCCTTCCATACACATGACACACTATCACATTTCTATAATTCAAATCCCTTAAAGGATCTTTATGCTGCACCAATTAGGGTTAGCATCAACACTTCACATAATATCTAATGTACTTGTTAATTTGTAAGAAGAATGACATCAATGCTTATATTAGTCGCTTATATACTGTCTCACCCTTATCCCTAGGTTACAGTAATCATCTGATCCAGCTGGTATCCAGACCAGACGGTGGACCTGCACCCAGGAACGACCACAACATATCTGTGAATGTCAGCGGAGACCATGTCAACTAGATAACAGATCCCTGTGAAGACCTCATTGATGGCCCCAGCGCAGACCCTCAGCAAAGACTACGAGAACCAGACAAGACCTCTGCACAGACACTTTTTACCAGCTTCACCTACTGGCATGATGCTTCTTCAAGCAGATGTTGTTGTATGAAATATTCTGAATGATATCAATCCACAATCTGACTTGTGATGCAGCCTGGAATAATCACACCATGTTCATTTGTTTGGTTAGAGGAGAACTGGTTTCCTGACTGAGCCTGGACTTGTTTGGGTTTGGGTTCCTTGTCACTATTGCCTTTTGTCTCGCTTAAAGACACCTAATATTCAGCAATATTATTGACTTGACTGCACTGACACCATTTGATTAGAACTGAACTGACGCATAATGTTTCATATATGAAGAGTTTATTTGCAAAAACAGAGAACTCCGTTTTTAATTTTTTTTACAAATCATGTTTTTTGTTATGTATTGTGTTAGTTAGCTAGTATTTATTAGTTATTTTTACCTAATCAAAATAACCCGACTGCAGTTTGATTGAGATTAATTGGAATGCACAATTAAAAAACATGATTTTTAAAAATGGTTAAAAACGGAGTTATCGGTTTTTGCAAATGAAATCTTCATAATATACAGTAAATATAATTTACTTGTTACTTTGTAGTTTAAAAAGTGTGTTAATGTTTACACTGTAGTGCATTTGTTAATTGTTAATATATATTTATATTAAAATATTTGGTGACTTTATAATTAAAGCCTTCTTAAATGTTTTTAAATAATTGTATTTGTGTTTCACTGCTAAATTACATTTATTAGTTTCTGGGCCACATTTGGCCCGGGGACCAAGCCGAGTCTCAGCCGGATCTGGCTTGAAGTATCTGGGACCAGACCTGGGCCACATAAAATAATAGAAGTCACTACAGTATCGCGGGCCAGAGCTGGGCCACGTCAGTAAATAAGAGTAATTTTACAGGGTGTGGGCCACATCTGGGCTAGAGGAAATAGTTTGAGCCGGTTTTCAGTGTGTGGGCCAGTTTTGGGCCAGGGACCCAGCCAGAACTGGGCCAGAAGTGAAGCAAGGTAGTGGGCCAGACAAATTTTGCTATCTGGGTTAGGCCTAATATTAATTTAATAATAAAAGTAACCTAATAATAATAGCCAGAATGTAAAAGGACATTAATTGACAATGCCAAATACTCTTAATAATGACAATATTTAATGCTTTTGACAATATCTCTGCCTATCGTCGATAGCATGATACATGATCATCATCTTTCAGGGGTCACCAACAGGGGTAACATACTGATCCAATAAACCCCAACAGACTAGTTCGTTGGCGTTTGTCTGTGCAGTGTGACTTGGCCTTTAGGCTGCAAAAAAAAAAAGAAAAAACAAGAACTAGAAATATCCACCCATATTGGTGCATTGAAAGGAGTGAGAGACACACCCTATAAACTTTTGTTTTTTTGCGTGCATATATAATACAAATATACAATATTTATATTACATATGTCAGTTATTGATAATGAATGCATCAATTTCTTGATGGTTTATAAACAGAGGGGAACAAAAAGGAATTAGTTGACATGTGTTTTTTAAACACATGTGTTTTGGTTACAGGACTAGCTAACTAATTAAAGTTATCCGAGATTAGTTAATAGAGAATAGATAAGTGCATATTTGCGTTATGAGATTCAGCTTTAAAAAAGACAAACAAGTTTTACAACAAACAAATGGCAACAATTCGGTGGAATGACCCAAAAAGAGCCTGTAACATAAACGACTAAATGTAACGACAATGGTGCAAAGAAACTCGATTCAAATGTTGAACGAGTTACAATTTAAAAATACATCCAACCTAGCACCAGTGAAATGGCGCAAAGCCAAAACCGAAACCGACCTTGTTCAGCGCATCACTGCAGAGTCGTACAAATAAAATCCATTAAGACGACACAGCTTTGTAAATCCACCCATGGACAAGATCCGCTCTCCATTGGGAATTAATAGCCCAAGAGGACTATAGTTCTGCCGCAATCCTACAAGAGATACTTTTCAGGCCCGTTCACACCGCCAGCGACAGAGCGACTTGATCACATTAATTTTCAATTTAGAGCTGGCGAACGTGGGCGTCAAGCGACAAAAGTTAAGTATTGCTCAGCTTTAAGCAAATGAACAGCGAATTTCGCGAGAGCGACAACCAATAGGAGCGAAGAACCTGTCGGTCTCGAGTGCACGCAGAGTTCAGTAGCGATCTCACTGTTTTTAATGATTTGACTGTAACGACATAAAAATGATGCCTGAAAAATAAACTGTTGGCAGTCTAAAGTGAGTTTGAGTCATGCATTGACTGTTCGTGTTGTTAATTACATGATGCAGTGAGAAGTTCATCACCGGTTAATGATTTAATGCACTGAGCACTGCTGTAGTTTAACAACACTCTCCAACAGTTACTTTTATGTCTTTTAAATCTAATTCGTAGTCAGATTAGAATGATATCTTAGTTTTACCGGCGACATATATAGTTTGTGATCGCATTTTCTAAATATATGTCTAAACGAGCAGTCTACCAATAACATTAGAGCGACAGCAGTAGGAACGACCGCAAGCGTCTTCACAGCAGAGCCTAGCGACATACAGCGAAAAAATCTGTCGGTGTGAACCGGGCTTCCGCCTTTTAGCTGGTCATTAGCATATAGATTCACGTCACACATCCGGAGTACGGCGTCAAACCACAATACTTTCGGGTAAAGGGTTGACTTAACCTTTTTTCCCGATAAGGGCAAGTGCAAATGAATCCAGAAGAGATTCTGAAGTTAATGAGAAAGCAAGAGTCGATGAACAAAAGCATAATGAAATTGATGAGAGAGATGATTAATTTGTATGGTTTTTCAGCTCAGTTACAAATGTTAACAAATGATTTAGAAACAATGGAACTCCAAACTTTTATCACAGAAGTGTAAGTGTCGAAATGTTATAAGTATGTGCTGTATTTAGAGAGCACAGATATGAATTGCTTTGAAGTTATTATTGCTGTCTTTATTTTGTAAAAAAAACAAACAAAAAAAAATTTGCTTGCTTTGTAAAAGCACAGTTATTGACCAGAGGATGCATTTTACATTGTAGATGCATAATGGAACTTCTAGTTAAAAACCAAAGCTTAAGGTGTTCACACCTGCTAGGCGTATGAGGTGTGTGGTTTAGACACATACATCCACGAATGCATGTGCGATATGTAACGTGTTTAAATTTTCCTATAGTTTAAAATAGCAATAGGAATGCTTGCTGTCTAGAGATGCTGAACTTGCCTTGAGAAGCATCTATGGTATAGGTTGCATCCGGTCTACACGAGAGGCTGGAGCAGACACAGACAGGGGGAGGGGAAAGAAGTTGTGTGTGAGAATGACACAGATGACATGCAAGACTATAAAAGGCTGGAAGAAGAGATGGACGGGGGCCTACATTTCCGTGAAGACTTATTTGCTTATGAGTTATTGTTTTTAAATAAAACGAAACCATTGTATTGGTGATTCGTTAAACTTTTAAATCCAGTCTCTGAGTAATTAATTATTAAATAACTAGTTACAGAACCTGAATAATCCTTATTTTGAGCTTGAAGTGGTCTGAACTTGGCTGAACTAGCACAGAGGAGAGATCTGAAATGTCAACCCTTCCACTTTAACATCCACTCAACAGAAAGGTAATTATAGTATTGTCTGTTATGGACTTGCTTTGAGAAATATGGATGTGAATAGTAGGTTTTAATCCCCCATACCAGAATAAAAATACTACAATATATATATTTGTGTGTGTGTATATATAAACCCAATAACAACCTGCAACCAATAGCATAACATAGGATGATAACCGTACTTTTAATGTTTTGAATTGTAATTAACAATTATTTAATTCCTTTAAATAATGAACTGCATTACAATTTCACAATGTTTTATTATTCTTTATCATGAATTATGAATGGGCTTGTAAAAGTACCCTAATATTTATATGTAGGTATGGCAAGCCAACACAAAGTCTCTTCATTGCAATCTTTCTTATCAAATAAACAAACCATCAAATCTCAGAATCGAAATAACACTGCAATAGAAAAATAACCACACAAACACTAATTAACTATCAGGTCAAAATAGCTGGTAAAGCTCTTTCATTTTGAGAACAGAAATTTTTTCAGTGGAAGTGAATAACTAATATCTGATAAAGAACTTGTATATGAACACGTCTTCAAATGTCAATGAACATTCGACAGGAAAAATGAACATCAAAATCCTGAAATGACTGGGAACCAAAGTGAATTTCAAGGGTTGTTCAACCTGTCATTTAACGACTGAAGCAATCTACCAAGTGTTTAGAGTTCCATGGTCCAGCATTGTTGGCCAAGAACTGCATATTGACTTGAGTTTTGGTCTCCTGATACAGCTGGGCAGCCATCTAGACAGCAACAACAGACCATATATAGCACAAAATGGCACATTTATATACATTTATATACACATTTTATATATTTATATGGCACATTTTATTATCCAACCTCAATTTTAACATATTAACCCAAAAATGTATGATAAAATAACTTTGAAGTGTGTGGATATTATTATCCAAACTAAAATAATGTACATACTTTAGCTTTGCGGTATGTAGTGAATGACAAAAAGTCATGGTGGCCTGCCAGCGCTGAGACTTTTCTGAAGCAGAAGTACAATGCTCTTTTACAAAGTCTGCTGGATGATCCAGGTCCGCTTACAAATGGAGAACTACAAGAAAAATATAAAATAAATAATGGGAACTTAAAGTTAACAAATTTCTTGAGTGGAGTAAAGAAAAGCCTGAATAAGACCACACTGTTAAATAGTGATAGACGTTTTATGCAAATACTTTACTTTAGAGTTAAATATCAAACTATAGGAAATTACACAATGGATAAGAATCTAAGCAAAATGAGTGGTTGAACAAAAACACAAAAATACATTATTAAACTATTGACTCATCATTGTATACTGATTAAGGCATCGATTAGAAGTATAAATATCTGCAAAATATGAAACTAGATTTACCATCAGGAGATGGTCTCGAAGTGGCTTGGTTACAAATGAGCTCTTCAAATACGATGCACAAATAACTGTATGGCCATAAGAGAAGGCTGTCATTAACTTATTTAGTATGACTGACTTGTTGATTGCATAACCGGTGATGCTGTCCAGAATCTCAATACTGGAGTCTCCCAAACACCAGTTGAGGCTGAGGTCTTTGCAGTGGTCTGTGTTCTCATCAGGGCCCACGGGCTCTCCACTCAGGAAGAAGATGGTGGTTTGTTTGAATGGAGGAGGCAGTGCATCATTCCAGCCCGTGCCCAGACGCTTGTTAATGATTTCAGACACTTTCTCTGAGCAGTACTTGGAATCACCTAGGCAACAAGTATAGAAAATGTTAAATACTATCATTCTTCTGCCTGCTTGGATTTCAAAATGACTAATCAATCAATATCCAATTACGATATTTGGGGACATTGGGAGTATTCTGTGACCTACCAAAGCAAACGACTTACCAAGTACAATGCTGGTAATGTAGACTGGGTTGATGAAATGACTCAGTAGCGCCCCCTGCACTCCTGTGACAGTCCAACGGGTGAGTTTGGCACTGTCGGACATGCAACAGATGCGAGCACCCCACACGCTTGGAAGCAGGAAGGCAGCAGCGATGAGAGAGCCTTTAGCATGACACTGCAGCTTCAGAGTGGAGTAAGTACTGCTCTGAGACTGCCTGTGGAAAAACAAATACAGACATCTCTTTTCACCATGCTCTAAATATAATACTCTTAATTTACACAATAGAGGGTTTTCTAACATATACAGTGGAGAGCAGACAACAGAGTGCAAACAATATAGTTAAACTTACAAAACTATGCACTGAGCTGCTCCTTTGGGGGCTTTATTAGTGTACAAGTGAAGGTAAATGTGTGGCTTGAGCTGAAGCAGTCGTTCAGATAGAACATTTTCCAGTATGGAGCGCTTCTTCAGCTCTGGATCAGCACTGTAGAACAGCAGGAGCTGCTTGTACAAGTACCTGTGACACCAGACAGGACAACAGACACACATTTTTCACATTTACATTAGCAGTTTAACTTGCAAACAGCCAAGAAACAGAAACCAACCATGTCTAAATATATATTGGGCACACACTAAAAACAGCATTCATATAAAGCAACTAAAATAAAATCTCTGTCTTTCTTCCTCTATACTCTTGAGTATAGAAATGTCTATATTAAATTTTCTTGCACCTTTTGAGGGCTCTGCGGGCGATGACAATGGCGTGGCAGTCATGGATGACACATCCTGTGTAAGAAAGCCAACCACTGCAGCAGTTCTGACCTGATCCCAGAGCTACCACTTCATATTCCTCACAGCGCTGCCCACCTGTGTCAAGCACCTCTGACACACACATCCAATATATATAAAATTATCTCATGATATTTTTCGCACACACATACATATACCAAGCGTGATGGTTTTATACATGCACAATGCAATAAATGTTTCAACATTTGGTTTTCTATGAAATTAAGTTGTGAATTCTGTCCATGAGCTGGGTAATACAACAGGCTAACATGTCAAAATTGAACAAGATAGAGCAAAATATTACTATTGTGATAGTCTTGGTAGGATCAGTAAGAATGGATCGAAAATTACAAACTGAACATCTAGCTATTATAATATAATATCCAGCTATTACTGTAAATTCTTTGTAAAGAAAATGTAAATTTTTATGACAAAAATATAAACGTATGATATATATATATATATATATATATATATATATATATATATATATATATATGAGAGAAAACGTAACTTAAAATAGTTTTATATAATTTATAAAAAATAAAAACAAAAAAACAACACATTTACAAATAAGAAATGTTAATAATAAATTAATAAAAAGGGCAAGTACAAATCTGACCTATTGGCCCAACAGAAAAATCTGAAAACAGAAAAATCCTGCTTCAATCCTTAACCATGCACAGAATGTGGTTTTCTTTGGTTGGCATTGTACCTTACACCAATGTTATTTAGTATAATGGGGATACTATTTTTATTATTATTTAGAAATAGTTCTTATTTTTACAGTTTCCATTTTTAGTATAGTTTCCCTGATTTAGTAATTTTTGTGTTTGTCATTTTTATTAGTTACTGTCTGTTAATTATTATGTTATTAGTTACTGTGTCATTGCAGTGTTTCCAGTACATCAAGTTAAACTGATTGAAAATGAGAAATGTTACCTCTCACACTTACCTCTCTCCAGTACAAAAGCAGCGAAGCAGCTCTTAGTGTTGTGGTACTCAGGGCATTCTCTGAGCAGCTTGTCAAAACGCTCAGTACACAGAGCTGTTATACGACATTTGTGCCAGTCTGTGAACTTCACTGAAAGAGCAAGTGTTTGAGACAACACTGGTAATGAAGAAACATCTACAACCAAACATATTGAATTTTTTTACTAGAAACTCCAGTCAAACCTCCATTTCTCTGGTCCCTCCGAAGAGAGCCGTCTGTATTGTCCTCCAGTATTTCTAGGGTGGTTTCACCTCCTGTAACACTACTCAGACTCCATGCAGAAGGTGATTCTGGGTCAGAGACCAGGTCCTCCACTTGGGGTGGAGACTCCAATGACTGGTCTTCTAGGGTATGTTGTTTCACAGCAGAGGATTCCTCAGTATCAACAAAGCGGTGCAACTCTGGGATGGTGGATTGACTCTCTTCTCCAGTAGATGGAGAATCTTCAAACTCATTGCTAGGGGTGACAGGCCTGAAACTGGCCCTGTGGATGCCAAAGTTGGGCTCCCTCTCAGCGGTAAAGCGCATCATTAGAGTGGCAGCCATTCGTGGAAGCCGCTTCCCCTCTACATTAATTCCATGATTTGCCATTTTCTGCTGAAAGATTTTAAAATACATAGAATACTGCAGAATACGGTAAAAATGACATACTTTAAAAACAACTGTACTATATGATCTTGAAATATCACAGGTGTGTCTCAGTTATAGAATAGGGCCTAATATTAGTTTGCCAGTGTGACTGATAACGAAATACTAAAAACAAACGTTCACATTTGCCCTCCTTACATTTGTATAAAAATACACACGAAATAACATGAGCTAGAGTGCAGGTAACGTTATTGGAATAACAAGCTGACACTCTTTTAGCTTTAACTGCACTCCATTACAAAAGTGCTTGCTAAGCGTACATTCATTTGAAATCAAATTACTTGTCGTGTTGCTAAACTGACAAATACTGTCAAAAAAGGTAAGACATCTCAATGCTTGCACAGTGTTTCACTCTACCTGATTAGAAAAACGTCGAATAATTGGTCAGCAACCCTTCTTCACCTGTAATGCTGAAGCTGAAAATTGAACTAATGATGGGCGGGGTTTCCCTGAGTCACGTGACGGTGATAATGGCGAATAAAAAAACATTTCATACATGATTTATATATATATATATATATATATATATATACATATACATATATATATATATATATATATATATATATATATATATATATATATATATATATGTATATATGTTAAACAACAATAATAAGATAAAATAAAAATAAAACCCCAACATTTGAAATCAATGACGTTAAAAAAAAAAATGTTGGTCACAAAAGTTAATGGATCAATTGAGATATTAACATAACTGAATAGTATTTAATGCTAATAATTAAAATATAACCATAGCAAAGCCTTTTTATATATAGAACCTGGGAAAGTTTTGAATATGGAAAGTTAATATGTTAATTTATGTAAAACTGTTTTGCAATATGCAAATAATAACACAGTTAGGATCTCTCCATGCATTAACATGCATTTGACCAGCAGGTGTCACGAGCGGACAGTGTTTTGATTTGCAGAGCTTGCTAGAATTATATCATCCAATTATATAATATGTGCATTTTCTCCTTGTATCATTTTGCCATGTTTGTGATCTCACTTTATGATTTATGATGTGAAATTCTTTTGTTTAACGTTACATAGATTGCCAAACACGACCATCAAGAAGAATGTCCCTCCTCCATGACCATCGCGCATCCCGGCTGTAATGAAGTCATTCATCCATTGGCTGACTTCACTTGTCAATCAACATTGCAACAACAGGAAAACCGTTCGCTTCTTCTATATGATTGGTCGATAGCATTGCGTTCCCACCCACTCGTCCAATCATTTCGCTTCGAGAATGAAACGTCGTGGCGTTGGCGCGAGTTTTATATTTATTGTGCTTTAGGTCGGTGGGAGATAGAGCTCTATCTGTCAGAGTTTAATAGAGCTCTATCTGTCAGAGTTTAATTAATTACTTATTTTGCATTTGTTCTTTTGGAGAGTGTCAAGTTAAAAGCGTTAAAATGGATGACTTTGGTGTTTATGCCATATTTGGAGTAGATGAACCACCACAGCAGATCTTAAGGTAAAATAAACAAACATGCCTGGAAATGCATTGGGTGTGTTTGGCTGTCTATTTAATGTTACTTTAATGCAACTTAAGCTGTGCACGCTTACAGTGATTCAAGTAGTTTTGTTCATGAAATATGCTTAGATGGCTTCATACGTTTTAATATTTTTAATATTTCCCGCCTTGTAAAGTTCTTGCGCAGCTACAAAGATGTGCACAATATCAACAGTAACGCACTGCGGCTACTTGTCTCGCTAACTATTTTAAACCTGTGTTCTTTATATGAGGGGATTGTGTTCTTCACCATTTATTTCCCACGACAGACGTGACGGATGGCAGAGCTCAATAGAGATCCAGCCTAGTGTCCAGCTGATGGTTTTCTTCACCAGAGGAGACTGGGGAAAGCGAGATTCAGTTTCTGTGGAACTGGCTGATGAGAGAAACATACCCATTAATATGGGAAAACTAACACCGTTCAATAAGTACGTTTACTGTATATGTTAAATCAGATACAGAATCAGGTACAATTAAATAGTAACATTTAATCCCTTAATAAACCTTTCCTCTTCTCAGATGTCTGTCATGGGAATCTGGTGAGGATGGTGTCTGGTCCAGTGGAGCAACCTTAACTGTAAAACTCATTGGGGTGAGAGACTGTTCAAGCTCAGTTTCATTTTGTGTTACACAACAAAGACCCAAATGAAATCTGGAGAGCTCTTATTTTCTGTGCTGATTTTTAAAGTCAACATGACATAGAAATTCGTAAATTTTTAAGAGCATAAAGCATGTCGTTGATTTATTTGTGAATGATTCATCATAACTTGATCTTCTGGTGAACACAATTTCTTTCTGATAGATTTCTTTCTGGTGCTGTATGCCAGTCGTCTTCAGTCATTTAGGCTGCTTAAGTCCTTTCCCTTTCTTGCAATCAACCTCATTGCTAGCATTCAGAATAGCCAATCAGACAATAAATGTTCAATAGATAGAACCAAGTCCTTGTCAATCATCCATTTCACTTGGATGTAAGGCACAAAATTTAAAATGTCACTACTTCCATTGTGAAAAATTCCAGTCAAAGATGTTGCAGTCTTTGCTGAAAGCAAATTATTCATAATATATACGAAATAAAATGTAATGAATTTTGTGTGAAGTCTTTGGATCTATACATACAGTAACTGACCCATGATCCTGTTTTCCAAAGGGTACTACAGAGTTTTTGGATCCAGAGCTGATTCTCTCACAGATGGAATGCACTCCAGAGGTGAGTTTAACCTGTCAGAGGTAGATTTACTGTGTGTTTGTCAGTGCTTTCCTGCAGTGTCTTCTTACTTCATTGTTTCCAGTGCATTCCCGCAGTACCTGCATTACGAGAGTGTCCAGGCAAGAGGAAGCGATCTCAGGGAGAGGAGGAGGAGGAAGTTAATGAAGGTAGAGGCAAGGAGAACATCTGCCCTAATGCTTCTGAAAAGGTGACACCTCAAAGACGGAGCAAGAACAATCATCATGGAGGTCAGACACGTCTCTTCTCACAAAAGGAGGAACAGACTGCAACTTCCAGTTCTCAGGGCCACAAAGCTAAAGGCAAGCAGGCCAAAACCCCCTCACAGACTGGTGAGTGAATATTTTCATTGCGTACATGTGGAACATATGAGTAATGTGGTATGGTAGTTATTGTATGTTTAACACTGTCTTTTTCAGCTCCATTGAACAAGCCGTCAGGCCGTTGGGGTCAAACTCTCTGTCCCATTGATCCTCAGACAGCCATTTTGATTGGAGGACAAGGTGCCAGAATGCAGTTCTGCAAAGACCCCATATGGAAACTGTGCACAGGTAAGCATTTCACATTATGTCTTATATCAGTAGATATAAGAATAAATGTAATATAAAATGTAATATTATTAAATATGTTTTTACTTGGTAGATGCTCTGCTCTTAATATTTTTCAGAGGATCTTTCTTGGGTACCTGCTGAAACCCTTGCAGAAGGACCCACCCCTGAGGTCCGCATTGGTCACACAGCGACCTATGACCCGGAATCTAAACGTATCTTTGTGTTTGGTGGCTCAAAGCATAAGAAATGGTTTAATGATGTTCACATCCTAGACACACAAACCTGGCGTTGGACTTTGGTTGAGGTTAGCCTGCATTTGATTTTAAGATTAACAACAAAAACATTCACAGAAATATACAGTATTACTGTGACGCATGTCTAGGCACAAAAAATTATTTTTGTGTCATAGATATCATCTGGTTGTAGTCTATAGGAAATCAAAGTCTAATTGTGTTGTCCAGTGGGTGCTGAATAAACTAAAATGCTGATTTGAATTTCATTTACCCTTTTAGGCGCAGGGAAAAGTGCCTCCTCTGGCCTACCACAGCTGCAGTATGTTCCGAGGAGAGCTCTTCGTGTTTGGAGGAGTGTTTCCTCGCCCACACCCAGAACCAGACGGCTGCAGTGACTCCATCTACATCTTTAACCCTGAAATGGCCATCTGGTATCAACCTATTGTCAATGGAGAGAAACCTGCACCTCGCTCTGGGTAGGGAGATCATGCCTTTTTATTCAAACTTGCATGATGTAATATTTCATTAACTGCATGACTGATGTTTTCAGCTGTACTGTATGTGTGGCAGATGAGTATTTTCTTTTTGTTTGTGCAGGCACTCAGCATGTGTGATGCAGGGGAGGATCTTTGTGTTTGGTGGATGGGACACCCCTGTATGCTTCAATGACATGTTCATGCTAGACCTTGGTAAATACTGCAAGAATTGTTACTCTTTTTCAAGATTTTTTTATTTTTATTGGGGAAAATAAGCAATAATGTTCACCACTAATAGAAGTCATTTTACTACAATTGTTTGAGTCTACTAGATTCAATGCTCTTTTTTTTCTGTTTGAAACCGTTATAATTCAATTGATCTGTCTAGATTTTCTGCATTTTTAATACCTGGTGTGACTCCTAGTGTTTTCACACATTAATTACTGAAGGTGCTCTTTTAAAAAGTGGAGTAGTCAGCTTAAAATACCACATTGTCACCACCTATTTCAGGCTTGATGGAGTTTTCTGCTGTGAAGACAAGTGGAACAGCCCCGTCTCCCAGAAGGTATTTAAAATGTGACAATTTACTCTTGGAGTACATAAAGATTAACAACAGATTGTTCTTTAAATCATGCTCTCTACTGCAAATTAAATATATAATTGAAATTCAATCAATTGTCTTATAATGGTTACATGATCGGGCATATCTTGATCAGCCTAGATGCATTGAGTATTTGACTTCTGACCCTTACTGTATCACAGCTGGCATGGCTGTGCGGTTGTTTCAGACTGCAGCTTCCTGATCCATGGGGGCTACAATGGGAACAACGCACTAAGCGATGCATTAATCTTCAACACAGGTGAAGAATAAGGTTTTATGCCCCAATTCCATAGCCAGAACTCTCTTTGTTACTATATACTAAGCTGCATTCATTTGCTCAAAAATACAGTAAAAGTAATATTACAATTTACAATGAGCTTTTCTGTTTTAATGTTTTGAAACTTTAAATTTATTCCTGAATATTTTGCATGCATTACTCCAGTCTTGCGTATCCTTCAGAAATCATTGTAACATGCTGATTTTATGGAAACTGATGCATTTTTTTTTATCAATATAACGTTAAAAGCATTTATTCAAAAATGTACATCTTTTATAACATTGTAAATAATAATTATATTATATTATAATAATAATTAATTTCTTTTAAAAAATATATCTTACTGACCTCATACAATGGTATAAATGCTGTTGACAGATTTTAAGATTATATTTAACCTAGAGTATAAAAACAACCCTTTTTCTCTCGCTCTCTTTTTCTCTTCAGACACTAGTTGCTGGTCATCTCTGGCTTCTCCCCAGCTCAATTCTGTACCCCGAGCTGGACATTCCATCATTACCATGCCCACAACATGTAAACAGGTAAAAACATCCAAATTCAAATTATGAAGATCTTTTGTCAAGTGGCTTCAGTTCATGATTTTATAATAATTGTCTTTGTTTTACAGGGATGTAGAGATGAACAAGAGGAACTTCCAGAGTCAGCTCCACAAATACTTCTGGTTTTTGGTGGTGGTGACAACGAAGGAAGCTTCTTCTCTGATCTTTTCACTGTGCCAGTAGAGGAGTTAAGAGACTAAACATTTTATCAGGATTTGGTTTTACATGCAATTTTTTTTATTATTTGTTTTATGTCATGGTGTTTCAGTTATTTTTTATTTTTTTTGGTTTGTGTGTGAATTTATGTTTGTTTATTTAAAGAGGTATATTACACTTTCACTCAGATATTTGCGTTCTGTCCTCATTTATGCATAGATCTTACGAAGTCTCTCTTCATGATGCTGTTGAGAATGTGCTAAGCATTTGTGATACAAGCGCAATATTATAAATCATTAAGAGTGCACTGTTTCTTAAAGAAAACTAGTTCATCGAACTATTTACTCGCCCTTGAGTGGTTTTGAATTTGTATCCAAAAAAAATCCAATATGCCAGGTCCATATGTGCGGTGTTATATTGCATGTCTTCTAAAGTAGCTGTTGACAAACAGACCTAAAAAAATCTCCATTATAGCTGTTAGTTTATCAGTTGTTGTTTTTTTTTTAACATCATGACATCAATTCTGATTTAAGAGCTATGATGATTGTTTTTTTTCTCTAATTTTGTTTCTCACAGAAAGTACTCTTGTGTAGTGTAAAGATTTGTCAGAAAATCTTCAGCATTTGTTTATGGATTTACATGAGGGTGAGTAAACAATGACAGGTTTTTAATTTTTGGTTGAACGATTCCTTTATCAAGATGGAGAGTCATTGTGTGATTCACACCCTCAGATTTGATCTGTGACAGCTTTGTCTGTTTTGTATATACATGCCTAGTTTTAGACTAAGATTTTTTGCTTGTTCTTTTTAAATGGCTGTAAATGTATAATTCTTGCTGTAAGTACTGTCGCAGCAGGCCTGTTCAAAATTCAACTTTCTTGGAAAATTCAAATGCCTCTGCTTTAGTTATTTGCACACTTCTCACACAGTCGCACAGCAGGTCAGGCACACAGATGCGGTTTCCTGTGTGCAGGCATCTGCTCGATTTCAAAATCTCCACGGTAACAATGTTACCGCATGATGTCACCCTATGTCTACAGTCGCCGTTACGGCCGCGAATACCGCAGTATGCGAGCACTGACTGACGCCTAGAGGATCTGAGCACGGATCCGCCGCCCCTCCCCGCTCAGCCCCCTCCGCTCGCTCCGGAGATCGGCCATGTTGCCTCTCGCGGTTGTTCCGGTATCAGGCACGAGCGTTTGAGCAGCTCGGCCGCAGTACGACACCGATCCGCCTCCACTGAAACCCGTTTCACCACAGCCCCGAAGCCTATCATGGATTTTACTACCTGACTGTGGATGTTTGTCTTTGAACGCGAGCCTTCATACGTTTCCTTTCATTCGAGAACCGTTTGTCACCGGGATCCAGTGAGTGGCGGAAGACGGTTTCGTGGATGATGAGGGTTTTTCGGGATTGATATATTTTTTTTTTAATGTTTTTTTAACCCGTTTTACGTTTGCTCATCCTTCGTTATTAGCACTGACGGTTTTTTTTCTTCACAACCGTGTTCAGTCAAGCGACGCTTGTTTCGTTGATCTCAAACTGACGGTTGAGGTATTTTCACCTTTTGTTGACACTTGTTTTTGAAGGTCGGTAAAATTGTGATTTTTGGCTGGTCTAACTCTTAATATCGCTCGAAGAGAGACCGTTTTCCCTTTCCTTAGCTCATTCTCTAAAACTGTCATTTTTAAGACCTGGGAGGATATGAATTGTTTTTAAACTCTCGCTTATTCGGTTGGGAAGCAAATAAAAATGTAAGTGAGCTCCATGTTAGTCAAATCCTCCATAAGTCCTCCTCAAGGACCTGCTGTTTATTTTCAACTGGAGACTTCAAAACAAGTTTTTTTTTTCCTCTCCACATATGGACTGATGTTGGGCTTCAACTTGTTGATCTCTGTCTGCCTCGCTAGCTAGCAACACTGATTACTTCTGTCAGAACAGACTAATAGCCTCAAACGACAAGCTTATAAATGCTTGTCAACCACTGAAAACGGTTTTGCATTTATATTTCTCCCTTTGGCCCTGTTTTTGAGAATCCCTGGGCGAAAATGTCAACCCGGCCTCAAGGAGTAGGTGTTATAGAGACTTCATCCAGCCAGGTGAGACATATCTTCTGACTGACCACACAGAAATTAATATGTATGAATGTGTATTTCGTTGTTGGGAATGAAGTCATGCTTGCTTTTCTATTGATCTGTATTTCCCACAAGCTTGTTTGGTTAAAAGACAGGTGACTGAAAGAAAACAAGTTAGTTCAGGAAGAGTTTTCCTGACTCAACATGATTTTCCATAACTATTCATTGATAGGCTTGGCAAGGTTTATGTTCCTCACTGTAGATTATGTAAATCTGGTGTCTTTTATGTCTTATTTAATCATGTCTTTACTGTAAGTCAGTTTCTTCAGTGGAAAAACTGAAAATCCTATCTATTCCTCATACTAATAATCAATGTCATCTGATATAACAAATGAGTCAAGCCAATGCTGATGAAGTTAACAAGGAGTTTAGACCCATCTACAGCTGTAGTTCTCAACCAAGGGGCCCGGGCCCCCTGGGGAGCCTCAGCAAACATCCAAGGGGGCCTCAAAATGGCTTAAATGTTTTAAAATTTGGCAAAATAAGCTCCAGAATATAGAGACATTTCTTATTGTAATTCACCCCTAAACTTCTGAAATTCAACTATTTAATTATTTAGATTTTTTTATCTATTTATTTTAATATGTGGACACTGCCAATATTTATACATTAAAAAGCAGACTTTCAAAGAAGGCCTCAATATGACTTAAAAGGAATTAAAATAAAACATAAGCTTTATAATAAGATAAGTCCATTTAAAAAAAAAAATTTGTTATTTTTTATATTAATTCATCTCTTAACTTCTGCAATTCACCAGTTTTTTTATTTTTTATTTCAATGATAGTTTTTCTTATTTTAATCTGTGCACACTTCTAATTTCTGTAAATGAATAAAGCAAACTGCCAAGATTATTTAAAATGTTTTAAAATAAAACAAAAATCTAAACTAAAAATTAATTTAAAATTTTTTAAATTACCCCTAAACTTCTGGATTTAACAATTTAATTATTTTTAACTATAATATATATTCTAATTATATATATATATATATATATATAATATAAATTAATTATAATTATTTGTTGCTTGTTTAATATGTGGACACTGATAGTTCCTTTAAAGGTGCCATAGAATGAAAAACTGTCTTTACCCTGGCATATTTAAATAATAACAGTTCTGTACATGGAAATGACATACAATGAGCCTCAAACACCATAGTTTTCTCCTTCATATGTAAATCTCGTGATTAAAAAAGAGCACTGAAAAACAGGCTAATCAGAACATAACACCGACTGTGACGCAACAGTCGGGATCACTACGCCCCCAACATTTGCATAAACCCGCCCTTGTTCCAAGCCGGCCGAACCATCAGAAGCTCTGCAGGTATTGTAAATAAACAAGCGCGGACAACAGCGAAAATAACACAATAAATGTTATGTTCCAGGCCGTGCAGGGGGTGTGAAGTGCAGGGATGGGTTGGTGTCTGTATTCAGAAAGGCACAGAAAGCAAATAACGCGAGCCACTAAAGGGACATGGTTAGCTCCTTGCTAGCGGTAGCCTGTTACAGTACATAAGATTTCACTCTCAGTAAGGAGAGATGAGGATGATGGCGAATGACTTACAGATCCTGAGCACCACTGACAAGCATCTGATCTTGTGAAATGTGTGGTAAGTACTGTTGCTCCATAATGTAAACATAGTTTGTGTGATCGCGTCTCTTGAAAGTGAAACTATAACGCGATCGATGGATCGTTCAAAAGCAGTTTCAATGCCTCGCATATTAATAACGGCTCCCTGATGCCCGCGTTTTATATACAGTATAATTACCCGACGATATAACTGCGAGAGAAAGTATTTAAATCTATATTTTCCTCCCTGTGCTTCCTTCTTGCTGATGAGCCGTACTGTGAAACAGCCAATCAGAGCAGAGCTCATTATTATTCATGACCCTGCCAAATAAGCCAATAACAAACCGTTTCATTCTAGGCAGAAATCCTAGGGTTGTAAATGGACATGTAAAATCGTTTCTGGAGATTTTTTGCCCTTACCTAAGCCACATACCTTCTGTGTAGATATCAGAGAACAATTTAAAATACTGTATCAATGCATTCTATGGCACCTTTAAATAAAAAAAAGCAGACTTCAAAGGAGGCCTCGAGATGATTTGATTTAAAATAAAACAAAACTATCTTTAAAATAATCTAAAACAATTCAAATTCAGGATTAAGTTGAATTATTTTAAAATTATAGTTATTTTAGTTACTTATTGTAATCTATGGGCACTCTTAATTTCTGTAATTTAAAAAAAGAAGGACAGGAATTCAAATGTTCCAACAGGTTGAGAACCGCTAGTCTATAGAGGAAATCAGTCAACAGGTAGTGCGTTTGATTTGGGAGCCATGAAGACCACAGGCAGTGAGAATAGCCAGCCTTGCCCCTCTCAATGTGATAAGGCACAGATTGTGGTAACGTGTGTGTTTTCCGTTAAGTGGCTTAATGAAAAGTGAAGGACTCTATATCCTTGTCCAGATCTCCGGATGCCCTCTCCGAGATCTCTAACCTCTTGTTCAGAGCGTGTCTGTTTTAGCAGAGGAAGAGTGTGAGGAGTGAATCATTGGTGTTTATCATACTAGTGAGGTTGTGGGTGAGTTTCAGCCTGCTGTGTAGGAGGAGAGGTATGAAAATGTGTTGTTATTTTGCATTATCCTCCATTGGGGTGGATCAGGCACAGGGAAGGATGCTTTGCATAAAAAAAGATCGGACTCAGTACAGTGTGTTTATGTTTATGACTTGGACCATGTTTTGCATCTTTGGGAGTTTTATCTGTCACTCACTCTGTTGTTTCATCATTTTAATATACATGGATCACACAAACATGATTTTATTTCTTCATGATGTTCAGCCTGAATTGAGGCCTATTTGGCCTGTGACACTGTTCTCCAGCCTTACGGCATCCATGTCTGAAAAGCACATCACCTCAATAAGTGTTAACACAGGGTTTCCTTGTCCTCAGTAACTCAGTGTGTCACCTTGCTGATACTGTGACCTGACACTGCAGGCTTGTGTTACAGATCCCTGAAATCCCAGACCCCACTAACACAGATTTAGAGAGAGAGAGAAAGGGCCTTCACCTGTTTCTCATCCTCTGACCTCTGCACTCTGATGTTTTAGCTAAATTATGTGGTTTTAGGAACTCTAATATAAAAAAAGTTCATATAAAATCCTAATGGGCTCTATTTGCTGCTTTAATAAATGTTTTTGGTCAAACTGTCCACAGTTAATTAGTGCATGTTGTTCCAAAAGGAAAATGTTTTTCTAAATGTAGTTGCTGTCTAGGATTTGTTTTAAGCATTTGTTGGGCAATCCAGTAATTCAGTGCTAATGTAATAAAGATTTTAGTGGATTTATATGGATTTTTTTATTGGACAGTGCCGATATGAGCAAGCGTATGGTCTATATAAGGCCGATATACAGTATATGTATATCACATGTTTAATTTAAAGGTAATAAATTTAGATTTATTTTACATAATATGTACTAAATTAGAAGTAAATAATTTGAAAATGAATCATATGGCAAAAAATAATTTGAAGATTTATACTTTAGATCTTGTAGTATTTATTTATTAGATATACAAATTTTATAAATACACATTTGCCAAATGCTGATGGTATATGATAAATTATTTTAGTGTTTGTCTTTCTATTACTTATAATAGTAATAAACATTGAAATATTTTTTCTTTGTTTACCATCTTTGCAGCTGCGCTCAAGCACTGGTGTTCTCAGGACTGTCAAAATAAAAGTCTGACATTTCCGGCACTTATTCGTTCAAACAGAAAACGTTATTAGTGACGCCTATAATTTAAAAATGCCAAATGTCAGCCAATGCATTGTTCGACCACTGAAATGTTCAGACTTTAAGTGAACATTTTTGACCACGAGAAATTGCCATTGGGATTCATCAAAATGCTCTCAAGGGTGACCTTGACCTTCCTTCTCCACATCCCATCTGAAAAGCCTACTCAAAAGTGGTTTCCCACATTGCAAGTTACATTGCAACAAATATGTAACACCAACTTGAATTTGCTATGTCATTTGTAAATATACCACATTGCAACAATGATGTTGATTGATAAGAGGTTTTGGTCATTTTTGTCTGTTGTTTACCAGCTTTGTGTACTGAACATTCACTGTAAGCTTTTATGAATAGCCTATATTGTCACTATTTTGGGGATAGTCTACTCAAAAATGAAAATTCTGTCCTTATTTACTCACTCTCAAATGTTCATACAGTGAAAATCTATTGGGTCCAACGTTAGTTGGGAAACCACAGCCTTTTGTACTGTACGAACAAAAAGTTTGGAATGCAGTGTAGCCTAAATGATGACAGAATGTTTATTTTTCAAATGCAAAATGAACAACATCTTTTTGCCTGTTTTGATTTGAAATGACTGTCATTATTTGTGCTTACTGCTGTCGTTTTTGTGGACGTTTAGAAATGTCCTCAAAATGCGTTCTGTGCTGTTCAGTCTGGTGTGCTTTGTTTGGACATCCTCCATAGTAGCACAGATCTCTGTCGTGTCCGCTGACCCTGATCAGTCTCAAAGACTCACAGTTTTCCACTGCAGTGATTTACTACATTAGCACTTCGCGCTCTACTAGGCAGATAATTTCACCAGAATAAAAACCTTTTTTTTTTTTTTTTTTTTTAAATGCCAGCAGTTTATGTATGTATGTGAAAGTAGTAATCCTGATCTTATCCAGTCGTCAAAACTGATCTGCATGGACTAGGTAGCATTGCAGGTATGTAATCTTTTGAGATGCTTCGATATAAACAGTCCATTGTCAAATCATCTGTAAGGATGGCTCGGAAACGACAGATCATGGTAATTCCTGGATTTAAAAACCATATGCAAATGTTTTTTAAGATGCCATCATCTTTTCGCTTCATCTGCTCTGTTATATTGTTGTTGCATCTGGAGTGGAACACAGCTCTCAGTGTTTCAATTCTGAATAGATTACAAGATCATAAATAGTAAATATGTAACGAGGCCACTGCCTTGATCATCTCCTAAGGAAATCTTTTAGATGTGGTTTCTGTAAACACATCCTTTCCCACATTTGTTTTGAGTTGGTTTCAGGTTTATCCTTTTCATATACACAAACAAAAGCCAGTATTGACATAGAGAAGAATAGGAAAGTGCAGGTGAAAGAGCAAGTTATAAAGTATGGGTGCCATCTTAGTGTTTTTTCATCGTCAGTCTGAAATTGTTGATTCTGTAAGACGAGAAATAAAAATGTTTCTACATTATTTTAAGTCAATATTGAACTGCATCCACATGTTCTCAGCCTCTGTGAGGGGATTAGGTGTTGTTAAATCTCAAGGGATGGACGGCATGACGTCCACTGTCACTGCTCACTGATAATTTACTAGACAGAACATCAGCATGTAATCAGCTCTGTGGAAATGGCTCGCATTCAGTCCCTGAAGCCTTACACAATACAGCGATCTGACCACATTAGAGTGTCTCACTGTGTCTTCTCAAATATGGTTGTAATTCATTTATATAGTGGAATGAGCAAATTAATTGGGCTAGAAGTCAATCGATTTAACACTGTACAGCAGCTTTTGAGCAGTTTTTTCATTTATGTATTTGATGAATTCACAAAATTCTTTCTTTTTTTTAATGCTTACCTGCAGTTTACCACTCACCAACCAATGAAGTTTGAAAGCTCTTAAGGACAGATAACTATTTTTAGTGATGATTGGGGGTTGCTTCCAAATTATTGGTGAGATTGATCTGGAGTTCTAGTGACCTTTACGTTATAAAATGAATGAGAGAAAACAATATGGCAACTTTAGAAAATAAAGTTTTGCCTTTAGCAAAAAGGTAACTGTCTCTTTTAACTTAAAGGCATTTACTGTTTGTTTACTGTAGAATGCACATGCTCATTTGCTGAGCCTGGATTTTGTGATGCCATTGTTGGAAGATTTGCTGATTGTACATGTTATTTAAACATCTTGGCAAACAGCTTTTAGCCTTTTATAAGTGTATAGAAGCTATTCTTGTTTACCTATTGCCTACATATAAAATGATCACTAGAGCGAAGTGGCTTGCTATAAAGAAACCTTGGCCATATCTCTAATAAAAATTCCATTTCTTACTTTGTGCACAGACATCCCACATTGATTTTAATGGGGTAACATACCACACTCTCATAAAACATAGATGATCAGTAGTGATTCACTTCCTGACTGGATTTGTTTCAGCAAAAGTGAACCATACTGTTATTCACATTATGCAAAGCTGCCTTTAAACACCAATCTTCAAACCTCATGATCAAGTCACAAAAAGCTTGAATGTAAAAGTGCCCAAAGACTTGAAATCACAGCCTCCTTTGCAAGCGTCGTTTCAGTGTAACTGTTGGTTGCAATCAGTGTGCAACAGGTGAGTAAATTCAATTGCATGCGTAATAAATCAGTTAAGTGGGCGTCAACAACATACCTGCCCAATGCCACAACCTGTGTTTAGTCATTGTTTGTTTTAGTAAAGTAGTAGTTCATTTGTACATTATGTGGTAGTGTTATTTAGTAGAATATTTGTTTTATTGCTGTAATGATAGAAGGTTACAAAACTATCAAGTTATTTGTAAAAAAACATTTCCCCACTGCCTTAATCATTGGGGTAGGCATCATTAGGTTGACCTCTGGTTCTTGTATTGGGATAGGATACTGTAATACTGTATTCAACTAAACCAACTTTATGTAAAACCTTTTTAATTGCACTTATTTTGTTGGTTGGGGTTGGAACATGAGGTCGGGCGGCTGAAGATTGAGCTTAATATGAGACTGTGAACACAGCGGACTATAAACCTTGTTTAGCTCCCTGACCTTCAGCAGCTCGAACAGGGCTCACATTTACACACGGATTTGCATTTTTTATGACGGTGAGCATGGAGTCACCGTGTTAAGATCAAGTCCAGAGTCTAAAACGCTGTGTGTGTGCCTCTGTGTGTGTAAACAGGCCTTTCCAGTTGCACTGGGTGTGAAGTTGACTGAAGGGAGTGCCGAGGCCTCCTCTCTGATTTCAGGCGCTTGACGTCATGTAGGAGTGTGTGTGAGAGAAAACACATTCAGTGCCTGTTTTTGTGAACACATTTTTTTTTTTGGACCTCAGCACCTTTTTTTAGTCTGCTTTATTAGTGCTTTCGTTTCGTATGGTGAATTCATGCGTGACTGTTTTATACCTTTATGATGTTGAATGTTTAAGGCACCTCACTATCCGGTCTTATAATCAGTCCCATTCTAAAACGGTTCTTGATCTGCATTTTTTTCTTTTTAATTAATAAGTTTACAGATTTTGAATATCACAATTATTTGTGTATTCTTCTTAAATAATATTCCTTTCCTTCCTTTCATTTCCCTCTCATTCTTTCTCTGTGTGTTTTTAAAGCTCATCTCAGGTAAACGGTCACTAGAGGTGTATTTGTTTGGTATCTACACTCCATGTGGGCAGAAGGGCGTAAACCACACCCTGCAGTGCACCGGAAAGAGCCAGCCACCCTGTGGAGCTTTACATCCCAGAGGAATTGTTGCTCATTGAGGGAGAGCGTATTAATATCAGGATTATTTATTCACTGTTGACAGTTTCCTGACATAGGACGAGCTGGAGAAGCGAGGGGAGAGGTGTGATGAAGAAGAGGGAGAGTGAGAGAGACACTCCATCTGCTCTCTGTTTGTGCTCTTGGCTGCCTCCAGACTCTAGTTTTAAATAGAGGCAGTGTGGGATTTACAGCTTCATGCATTACCTGCAGGCCCTGTCTGCCATTCATCCATCCGTCAGTTCATCTGTGCTTCTCTTCCTTTGTATGTTTGTATCTGACTCGTTTGATGTGAGAAACACCCGAACATGGTGATGTTAATGAAACATTTCTGCATCTGTCTTTCCATCCATCTTTCTGTTCATCCAACTTTTTTCCTTCCTATTTACTAATAAGTCATTCTTTGGTTCCTTCATTTCCTTTTTCCTTCCACCAATCCTTTGTTTCCTTCCTTTGTTTCCTTTCCTTTCTTCTTGCTGAAAAACAGGTCAAAGCAGTTTTATATTACATAATTGTTGCCTTCTGCAAGCATAACCAAACAAACAGCATGACTAGTGTAGCATGATTCACATATGAATAACTCTTATGAATCGGTTCATTTATTAAATCACAAGTTAAAGTTGGCAAGAAATGAAAATTCACTGTGCATCTTTTGTTTCATTTTTAAGATTTAGCTTGACCTTCTAATGTTAAAATATTTTAATGGCAGACTTCCCCAATCATTTAGTCTACTTGAACCCTGTCTCCTCACAATAGACTGTAAGCACACTTTTTTTTTTTTTATTGCAATGCCCACATTTCAAAAGGCCCATTTACTTTTATCACCTTGTGTGTTTTTTCAAATTAGATGGCAATTCGATTTGTTCCATTTACACTTGGCCACATAACTGTGTCTCCAAAAAACGATCATAATTCCGATCTTCAATTCCCACACTACATGCAGATTCATTGGATATCACATCACAGACAGCAACGGATATGCACTGTGTTTTTATTTATCGTCAGTTGATCTCAAGATCAAAGACCGCAACAATGAGAGGGCGTCATCAGCATTAGTGAAAGAATTTAGCCTTCGGCACTTTTAATGAAGATGGCTGTTGGACATGTGAAGATGCGATGCTGAATGGTGAGTTTCATTTGCATCAATTTGTGCATGCTTGCTAAAGAGAGATGCTTATCCCTGGTAGTCCATATATTACACTTATCCAGTTGCATCTGGAATGCATCTCAAACCACCGCTTGAAGTGGTTTATGCGATCGGATTGCAGTCTCAAATGCATTTCAGAGGGCATTTACACCTCGTCTACCTTTTCATATTCTGATAGCTATCTAATGAAAGAAAACACATGAAGAGACCAAGAGTAAATCGGCCCAAAGTCCAATCAACAACCAACATATAAGTGCCTGCCCATATTTTATTTTCGATTATCAGTTACACTCAGAATACAGAAAAAAAAAAAAAGATTTGTCGCGACTTTTTTTCATTGTGAATTTAACTGTTTGGATCCATAGAGTGAATCACTGAATCAGTCAGAATAGTTGCTCAGTTTGATTTGTTACTTGTCTGAATGTTTATACTATAACAAATAGTTAAATTTAGACATTCAAAAAGACTTTTGTTTTAATAACTAGCATTTTAATGAACAAAACGACCAAAAATAGTATGGGTTTGTTTAGATGCATTTAAAACCAATTATGGGAGTGAGGTTCACAAAACCAGAATTTTGTAGAAAACACTGGTATGTGTGTGTGTGAAGAGAGAGATGGTGTATGTGTAGGTGGTGAAGTATTTATAGTTCTTCATCGTGACTGCTGCTTTCTGGGCGTGTATGACCGCATCTGTGTGTGTTGAAAAAGAGTTTCTCTTTTTCTAGGCAGAAATGGGCTTCACTCTCTGTACTTGGAATATTACGCCCAATTTCCTTTTTGCCACAGAAAGCGAGAAAGAGAAGATGAAGAAAAGTAAGAAGGGGGAAATGGAAAGAGACAGATACAAGAAAGGGAGGAAAGGGAGCTGTCCTTTAGAAAGGTAAAGAAAAGATAGGCATGAGGACGAACAACAGATCTCCATGGCAACGCTGCAATCACGACCCAGCTACTGACTGCTTCTTTAAAGACATGCTGGATTGCGTGCAAGTGCATGTGTGTTTTGAAACCGAACAAGAGAGCATGCTTTACAGCTACTACAGCATTTATGTTTAAAGGGTTCCTGGAGCCTCTGGTTCACTCCTCCATCTTTCTTTTAAAGAGACTGTTCAGAAAAGTTTGAAAGGTCAGTGATGAAAGTCATAACCAGATCAATAAACATCAGGTCTGGTCACAGAATTTTGTGCCGTGTAGCTATCTGAAGCACTTAGAGCAGCTTTTGGGTCTGATCAGCTTACTACTGAGCTGAACCAGTGCCAGCTAAACTCGGGCTCTCAGGTTCAATGCTGAAGTGAGCAGGACTCCCAGTAAACCTAAAAAAGATTCCGGCACAGACATCATGTTGTCAGGGAGAACATTATCCTATCCTCACTGCTGTCTGTTGAGGGTGTAATTACAAGGAGAGATAGATGATGATATGGAGCGAGGGAAAGACCCAGAAAAAGAGCAAAAAAAGGGAATTTTATTTAACCCAGACTGACCTTCATCCTAGATGATTCTTTAATAGTAAGGTAGATGCCAAAGGATAAAGTTCTAGATACAAAAATGAGCCCTTTTGAGACTCTCTGGTTCTGTTTTAAATCCTCGTGGGCTGTCTGCTGTCTACGTAAGCAGTTACTTTCGAAAGAGATGGTTGATTTTGACTGATTTTAAAGCGACAAAAAGTTGTTCGTTTTCATTAAGAGTTTGAGTGACAGGAATTTCGTGGATAAAAGAATAAATGGATAGTTCACTCAAAAATGAGAATTCTGTCATTATTTACTCACCCTCATGTAAACCTGTGTGACTGAGTTTGTTCTGTAGAGGGCAAAACTCCACTGACTGCCATTGTATGGCCAAAATCACTGAAGCATTTTTGTAAATAACTTCTTTGGTGTTCCACAGAAAAAAATAAAGTCATAAAGGTTTGTACTGATGAGTAAATGATGACAGAATTTGACATTTTGAGTGGACTGTCCCTTTAAGGAATCGTTTTAACTGAAATGGAACCTGGAAGTGACTGATTTGAAACGCTATATGTCCAGTCCAGCAACTCAATTATTGGGCACTCATGCATGCAACACAAGTTGCTCATGTGACACTCACAAAAGACTTGACTAACAATTACATTTGACTCCAGTAGAGATTGATGATATTATGTTGCTAAGCTAAAAGCCCAAACAATTCATAGAACATGTAAATGCTAATTAAAAATGATTTGTATTTAAATAGATTTAACTATTTCTTTTCACTGCTGCTTTAATTTGTAAAATAATACTTCCTTATACTCTTGTTTTTCAGTATGTTTGCATGTGTGTTGGGGCAGATCTCATGTGAAGTTCTGCTTGATAAGGAAGAAAGATTAGCCAAAAAGGGGAGTGCCATCATAAAAGTGCATTGTGACATTGTAGCAGAGTGTTTCATTGCTGTTTATGAGTGATGTATTGATATCAGTTATGCTTTATGTATCAGCACTCTCATGACTGTGCATACACACAAGCTACACCAAGGTCTAAAATCTGAATGCCCAGCCATACCTGCACACATGCCCTCTAATACCTTAAGTCCTTGCCCCTCTGTTCCTGTCAGCACACTGTCAATCTCCAGCTTTCCATGCCCTGACCTTTGCAACTGCTCTTGGCTCAGTTTACCTATAAACACACACATTCAGACAGACAGTGTGGGTTTACTGTATTGTTTCAGCCAGCTTTTCTCATGCCTTTCTCGTGAGCTGCCCCTCTTTCAAAATTGGCATCATGTGAAACGGGTAAAGAAATAAAGAGCATCTTCATTTAAATTCATACCACTGAGTGTGCACCATTTAGTGGACTGACGTCAAGCATTACATTTATGGCTTTGAACTTTGATCGGTTGGTCTTTGAAGACGGAGCTGTCATGAACTACAGCGCCCGGATATGTGAACTGTGGTTTGCACGCGCACACACACACACAAACACATCACCACAGGGCTCATGGAGTTGACTGGGTCTCTCTTGATGATTGAACTTTCTCTTTAATGAGCTTTGCTTTAGCTTGAGTACAAAATTGAGAAACTTCTGTAAAGTTAGATATTAAAATGGTAAATGCTGTGTGGTGCAGATGCTACTTGTGTAAAGGTTAACACGCTTATGTTATGACGGAATGAAAGCGGGAAATCGTAGAGGACCACATAGCATATGTGTGTTTGCAGGTTTAGCAGATGGACCTGTTTGATTTAATCTAATCCACTGTAATCTAATCCAATCTAATCAGATCTGGTCTGATCTGTATGTTTCTCCATTGTTATGGGGTAACGTGGGAAATTGGGATTTAATCTTGATTTGGATGGGAGAGTTGAAAAGATTTGGTGGAGTTAAGGGACTCTCGTGAGAATATGATTTTTCATTCACTAGAATCCTTTATGATTGCTGTGGTGATGCCTCTTAATTTTTCTTGTCCCATTATTTTGTTCCCTTGAAAATCATTATTGAATATAAAAAATATATAAGTTCTGTCATCATTTACTCACTGTCATGTCATTCCAAACCTGTTTGACTTTTCTTCTTCTATGGAGAAGTCTGGTTGCACACATCTTTTGAATTGGGCTGCTTAGGCAATGCAAGTTCAAGTCTGGCTTAAGTCTTCTGCCCATCATTTTCTAATGCTTAAAAAATGATCAATAGTAGTAATGATTCAAAAAAGAAACTGTCTGTAAGTTTAGTGCTGGGGCAGAGAATAAAAGGACATTGAGAGTGTTCACCAGTGCTGAAGGAAGTCATAAATTAACATGGTGCATGTGATGCATTACATAATATGCATATCTTCAGATCCTGACTTTGAATGCGTATGTGTTTCTCTGAACCTTATTCCTGTTCATTTGCAAGCTAACCAGCAAATGCAGCAACTACATTACCATTTTATTTTTTTACATTTTTTTTTTATGTTCTTTAATCTCGCTTATGTTCTCCATGGCTGCGTTTATTTGATCAAAATAATAATACAAATATTTTACAATTTAATTGTAATATATTAAAATGTGATTTATTCTCATGATGGCAAAGCATTTTCAGCAGCCATTGATTACTAAAGTCTTCATTGTCACATGAACCTTCAGAAGTCGTTCTAATATGCTGATTTGGTGCTCAAGCACAGCATTTCTTACTGTTATCGATTGTGAAAATCAGAATCAGTTGTGCTGCTTTATATTTTAGTGGAAACCATTTTTTACAGAATTCTTTGATGAATAGAAAGTTCAAAATAACAGCATTTATTTGAAATTGAAATCTTTTGCAGCATCATAAATCTTTACTTATGTCTCTGCTGATTAAAATGATTATTATTTCCTTACCCAAACTTTTGTACAGTACTAAACTCTCCTGTACCCATATCTCCTGTAACTACAGAAAGTCTTCTTACCAACAGTCAAAATCTGTCAGATGATTGTACTTAACACACACCAAGTGCTGCTTCAAATGCTTATTTTACACTTTCTGTGCTCTAGATTATAAAAATGATATGATGCATACAAGTTTTCAAGTGTGGTTCTGTTCATACCTCACATATCACTCAAACGCACTCATCTAGTTCTGACCCCTCAATTATCAGGTAGACACTTCAGTCCGAGGTTGTAATCATCACTGTGTATTTGGCATGAAAAAATGACAGAGCAATATTCTACGGCTGTGAGAATTGTAGCCATATTTTCCTCTTGTGAATCAGTCTGATACATCTATCTGCATGTGTGAGTGTGTGTGAAAGCGAGAGAGGGGAGAATGTAGTTGAATTTGAGTGTCATCCAAGTGTGACCATCTGAAACATTTTTCTGATCCCTATATCCCATCTCTATCAGACCCACTCTGATGCCAAAGGAGGAGGGCGTTCCAGTGTGTCACGTAGTCGGAATGTGGCGCCGACGGTGGATGAATACCCCCACATAGGAAATTACAGACTGCTGAAGACCATCGGCAAAGGCAACTTTGCCAAGGTTAAACTGGCCCGACATGTCCTCACTTCTAAAGAGGTAACTAGATCTCCTGTGTATTTACCTCTTTTAGTGGATCTAGTGAGTCCTCACGACACTGAAAAAAAATTGGTGTGGGATTGACTTTGCTGTACATTGAAACAATTTTCACTCCGAAATTACTACTTTCATCATATAGTACAGTTATTGCATTGTTTTTGACCGTTTGAGATTTATACACGATGCACCCTAAATTGCATCATGTCTGACTGATGCATGACCAGGGTAGAGGTCGACCGATTGATCGGCTGATTTTTGGCTTTTTTTTTTATTAATCGGCATCGGCCGAGTGTGCTGCAAATTAGGCAATATTATTATAAGGCAATTAATATACAGGTGCGTCTGCAAGCAACACGTGATGCTGCCTCGTGCGGCAAGCAGATTGCCATTCCACTGGCACAACGGATAACCCTGTGATGTCCCCCTCTGCCTGCTAACTATTTGAAGAGCGAACTACCTGGTAGAGCTGTGCGATTAATCGAAATCGAATCACAATCACGATTTGAGACGTTGCGATTTGCTAATCGCAAAGCTTGTGATGTGGATATTACTCTGATCCGGCTCGTCTCACAGACGAGCCGCACACATGCAGGTCTGTCTCATAATGCTCTTTTATACTCACGGTCTCGCATCCGGTTCTGCTCCGCAAGTCTCTCACGAGCGCATCTGGCAATATGGACGAGGCCTGATGCACGCGCACAAGCTGTGTCCACTCGCACCTGGCTCCGCGTTTAAAACGAATGTAAATTAAGTCTAACTGCTTGTTAATTTCACTTGGATGAAATGAAAGATTCAGCACATTTTCCACTTGTTCTTAAAATCCCCAAAATACTTAAAAAATTAATAAACCAGCCCGTGTAACATGTAATACTTTAATAATTGACTAAAGAAATACAGTTCTTTATTTATAAAAAATAAACAAATCTTTCCTGTGAAATTCAGTAATTCTGTGAAGTACAGGTGTATCTCAGTAAATTAGAATGTCGTGGAAAAGTTCATTTATTTCAGTAATTCAACTCAAATTGTGAAACTTGTGTATTAAATAAATGCAATGCACACAGACTGAAGTAGTTTAAGTCTCTTAATTGTGATGATTTAGGCTCACATTTAACAAAAACCTAAACAAATTACAATACTTCATAAGACAAATAAAAAAAACATTTTTAGTGAACTGTTGGCCTTCTGGAATGTTCATTTACTGTATAGACTCAATACTTGGTAGAGGCTCCTTTTGCTTTAATTACTGCCTCAATTCGGCGTGGCATGGAGGTGATCAGTTTGTGGCACTGCTGAGGTGGTATGGAAGCCCAGGTTGCTTTGATAGCGGCCTTCAGGTCATCTGCATTGTTGGGTCTGGTGTCTCTCATATTCCTCTTGGCAATACCCCATAGATTCTCTATGGGGTTCAGGTCAGGCAATGAATCTAAAATATATGACTTACAAGAAAAAAATGAACTTTTTCACCACTTTCTAATTTATTGAGATGCACCTGTACATAATAAATAATATTTTGGCATTCAAATACATCGCAAATACGGAAACATTTGATTTTGTGTCAAATGAGAGACCCAACGTTGGTTTCAGTTTCGTTTTAGCCTAAATTAATTCGTTTTGGCTTGTCGTTTATAGCTAGCTTCTTATGTTTTTAATTCTTGTTCTTTTCTAAATCCTGTTAATTGAAAGCATTTGTTGTGGAGTGAGGGGAGCTAAAATAGCCTAGCTATGTTTACAGTGTTTATTATAACGTTTGTAAACATTTCACGTCGGCGTTAGGCCTATTTCTGAATAAAATAATAAAATGCGACTTATACGTGACTTCTCTCCCTCTCTCTCTCTCTCTCTCTCTCTCTAAAAAACACAATTTTTTATACGCACAGCATATTTTAACCATGCAGCAAACCTTTTTAAATATTTTGATAAATTACTGAAAAAAAAGAACATCCCTGAGATGAAGGGAGAAAAAAAAAGAAAGAAAGAAAGAAAATCGGCCCAAAAAATCGGCATCATATATCGGCTGCCCTGATTTCTAAATATCGGCATCGGCCAGAGAAAAACCCATATCGGTCGACCTCTAGTCCAGGGCCTGTTGCATTAAATGCTTAGACTAGTATTCCAAGTTAGGGATCTATTTTTTTGTTTTTTTTTAAGGCTACTCATAACTTTAAGTCAGTTGTATAAAAATTTTAATTAGTCTAATTTGAGAAAGTACGGTTTATCCCTCGGCTAACTGTTAGTTAGTCAGACTAGTTCTTAAGACACGGTCTTAACATAATGACTGTGTTTATGCAACTGGCTCCAGATATGCTGAATCTAATTTCAAGTCACCTATGTTTGTGGTATGGACTGGATGTAAGAAAATAATATTGAATGTGAATTTTGCTTAAATTCAGACTATGGGGAAGTAATCAAATACACAAAAGGTTATTTATCTTGATTTTCTATTGAGTCCTTTTGACACTTTTCAACATTCCCAAGCGGGTTCTTCACTGATACTGTTTCCTCCTCGCTGAACAATTTAAGTAAACTTTATTTGGGTGAAAATGATGGCACAACTGTGGTACAGTCATATAAACAAACAAGTAACAAAAATAAGGGAAGGCATTGTGAAAACTGTTCAAGCCAATTCTAATATAATCTTCGAAATATGAAAGTTGATCTGTTTTAATAAAAATTAACCCCTGGGACATGCTTCTGGTGCCTGAATTTGCAGAAACATTCAAATATAGATCAAGCATAGTTAGCATTCAGAGTCATCTTTCTAGTGTAACTCTGGTATTCTGGTAAATCCTTTTGAAAAAGGTAATTTTATGTTTTAGAGAGGTGTGTAAAGATGTGTTTGTGTTTCTTTTGTCTCAGGTAGCAGTGAAAATCATAGACAAGACACAACTCAACTCTTCTAGTCTTCAAAAAGTGAGTCTGCAGATCTCCTCTATATCTGTATATCTGTCTGGAGAGAAGGCACAGAAGGGGTAATTACAGGAAGAGAGGCTGAAGGATTTCCTCTGACGTGGGAATGAACGGGTTCTGCTTTACCCCCACGCACACATACATACGCTGGTCATGTACCATTAACTTTTTGCTGTAACTACTGCAGAGTCCTGGAGGATATTAAAGAAATGAGGTTAATGCATTGTTCCTGCTGCTAGTGAAAATTTAACAATGTATGTGCTGTAAAATATTAATACACTACCATTCACAAGTAGGATATTTTGTGGTCAGAAAAATTTTTCTGGAAGAAACTGGTTTTTGAAAGATACTTTTATCCAGAAAGGATGCATTAAATTGATAAAAAATGACAGACAAAAGACAAATTAATGCTTTTCTTCAAACTTCGTTCATCAGAGACTCCTGGAAAAAAGACTTTCCACACTTCATCAAGCATAACAACCCTTTTCTACTTCTAATAATAAGATAAAAGATTTCTTGAGTACTACAATGAACACCTTAGAATGATTTCTTAAGGATCATGTAACAGAAGTGTTAAACATATTAACATATTATTTTGTAATTATAATTATTATATTATTTTGTTAAACATATTGGCCCGGTTTCACAGACAGGGTTTAGGCCATAGTTCAATTAGGACATTTATGTCATTTTTATAAACATGCTTAGAAAAAAAAACATTACTGGTGTACATCTTGAGACAAAACAAAGGCACTGATATATTTTTAGATCAGTCAGTGCAAGTTTATTTCAGTTGAAACAGCTCAGATTTACATTTTAGTCTAGGACTAGGCTTAAGACTTCTCTGTGAAACGGGGGGATTATTTTGTTATCTGCCAGCCTGGTTTAAAGCTCTTTGACTAACTGCTCAAAATCCCTATAAAACCAGCCTGACCAGACTGAGAGACCAGCAAACCAGCTTGAAATGGGATTGACCTGAGCCCTTAAAGGGACACTTGACCCAAAAATAAAAATTCTGTCATCATTTACTCACCCTCAAGTTGTTCCAAACCTGTTTGAGTTTCTTTATTCAGTTGAACACAAAAGATGACATTTTGAAGACTGGGGGTAACCAAACTGTTGCTGCTCCCCATTGACTTCCATAGTATTTTTTCCATACTATTGAAGTCAGTGGGGACCATTTTTTAAGCTATCCATTCAATTTAATGCATCTGGCATTATCACAAGGATCAGGTTAACAGCACCTTGTCAATGCTTACAATCTTCTGAAACCTTCTCTCTTTATTGTGTTTTCTCAGCTCTTCCGAGAAGTGAGAATCATGAAGCTTCTGAGTCACCCAAATATCGGTGAGTGATAGAACCCATCTAACTTGCCACACCACAATTAATAGAATTATTTTAATATTTTAAATCAGCGTCTGACATGAATCATCGGAATTGTCTGAACCATGATAATCGAAATCGTTGAAATCAGCATTCCTGAGGCTTTGATGTCATAGATGTTGAAGAAATGGACTGTTTGATATGTGCTGATATGCACTCGCTCAAGCCTACACACAAGTCAAATACTGCTGATGTATTGAACTGTGTGATTAAGTGTGTGCGCGTGCACCTGTGCTGTGACAGTGGTCTTGACGGAAACGCTAGCTCATTAGCGCTCAGCTTGTGCTCATAAATATCAAAGAACAGAGCAGAAATATGAAAGGAAAGACCTGCCCCCTTTGAGGATGCAGCACTGTGGATGATTCAGATTCTTTGCTCTCTCTCTGTTCAATGGCCGAGTGTCTCTGTGTTGGTATCACATCACACAATCACAGCTTATTGATCTGAAACGCTCCTTGATCTTTTCCATGACGACACACACAAAGTAGGGATTATGTATTTTATTCAATGCATTAATGTCAAACAGTAGTGGCCTGTTTTCGTTGAATAGACTGTGATGAATAGCGTAGCTCTGAGCTTTAAAACCGACTCCTAAACCCTGTTCATTTTTATAATTCTACTTTATTAATGCATCTCTCTTTATTAGATGCTGTTTGTTTGGATTTGGAGCATTTCTATTTTTTCCTTTAGAGTTTGTGGGTTTTTATTGTCGCTTATGAGACTTTTTTATGAGAAAAATTCTTGTCACTGCTGCTCAGCTAAGGAGACTCATTCTAATGCATTTTGTAAGCGCAATCTTTAGCGCTAAACTTTGGCTATAATCTTGTCAGCTGCTCAAGATAGATATGGTTGGATTTGTAGCATTCGTTGCAAAGCCTGAAGGGCTTCATATAGAAATAGATGTATTTATCTCCACTGCTTTCCTTCTTACTTCAAACTCATACAGTGTTATCCCAGGAAGTAATAATGCTGTGCTGTAGAGGTGTAGATGTTCTACATCTGTAATATGATTTTTTTCTCAACCCCAGTTGTTAGCACTGTTAGAAAAGTTTTACTGCAAAGGCTTTCTATTGCGGTGAATGGCAAATTTTCACAATTCTCTGAAAATATACCACTTTGAATTGTTCAGAATACAAACAATTAAAAAGATTCACATGGTTTCCAAATCAGATGTGACAGTTGATTTGTTTGTGTACATAGAAGGCTTAAATGCAACACAGTCACAGCTTGCTATTGCTAATAGAGTGCTGCAGTGATGGCGTGTTTTTTAGGAAGTTAGCATCACCCTGGTTTTCCATTGGCTTTTGGATTATTGCAGGAAATAAGCACTGTGATGAAATAAGCACTTTATGAATTTTCAAGCCCAAACACACAATATATCGACAGGAGTAAAAAGCTAAATGTTGGCTGCTAATGTACAACACCAGAATAGTTTGCAAAAGCAATAATAAACACAGTGAGGCTAAAAAAGTGGACTAGATGAGTTTACCTGTGGAGTAGATGGGTTTAACCACTTGTTAGCAACTGTCCTTTTCAAGACAAGTAAAAGCTTTAAAAAAAATCACAAGGGGTTTTTACTCATGTATTGTATGTATAAGTAAAACGTGAAAATGTCTTCCTTGTGTTAACCACAGACCTTATTTCAGCTAATTAACCAAAACCCTATTAAAAATTTGACTTCAGAACAATGGAACCAGAAGTAAAATGTTAACTTGTTTCTGGTTTTGACTTATAAAAATGTCATCCCTGTGGAACTCTATTGATGAAAGATTTTGGGCCAGTAAGATAAAGATGTGACTGATTTCATAGAGATGTGTTATTTCTTGTTAATTCTTGTTAGGGATGTGCCTAAAATTCTAATTTGGTGTGAATGGTCTCGTACATGTTTTGATTTGTGATCATCTCTCTTTTTCTCCTCCAGTGAAGTTATTTGAGGTGATCGAGACAGACAAGACGCTGTATTTAGTCATGGAATATGCCAGTGGAGGTGAGTGGGCTGAAAGACTAGAACTGCCAGCTGTCAATCATGTCAAGACGTAAAAATCAGGACACTGAATTTTAAATAATGTCATTCTCTCATCTTCCTTTCTCCTTTGCCTGATCTGTCTGTTGTTCTCCTCTACTTGTACCACTTCTTCTTTACCTCTTGTCTTTCTCTGTCATTTTCTACTCTATTGCAATGTTCTCCTCTTCCATTTCCAAGGCGAGGTTTTTGATTACCTTGTTGCTCACGGGAGGATGAAAGAAAAGGAAGCGCGTGCCAAATTTAGACAGGTCAGTGCGAGTGCGTGTGAGTGAGTCATGCTTCAGTGTCAAAGCTCACATGTACATACAATGAGGTCTGAGTCTGAGCCCACTAGTGAAAATGCTTCTATTTTTCTATTATAACTTTTAATTACTCATCATATCAGTTTGAGTGCAATAGTTGAATTGAGAAATTAACATGAATTAACATAAAAGCTGACGATCATGTTCTCCAGGATGATGTGAGAATTGTGTGTTTCAACGGAAGCAAGAACATCTGACATCTGTACAAAATTTTAATTGTAATATTTTACAATAAAATTGTTTTTATTGTATATATGATCAAATAAATGGAGCCTTGTTAAGCATATACTGTTTTAAACAATAGTGGTTTGCGACAGGTGGTGCCAAGTGGTCCTGTTTTGCTAGTACGAGCGTGTGTGTGTGTATGTGTGTGTGCTCATTAACTCTGCTGTATGCATGTGTGTATATGTCTTAATTACTGATAGAAAAGCTCAATTAAAGAGTGACAACTCCCATGAGCAGCCAAAATGACTTCACCTACTCTCCTGATTACTCACCACACCTTCTCTCTTTATCTCTCTAGATTGTCTCAGCTGTGCAGTATTGCCATCAGAGGTGTATTGTACACCGAGATCTTAAGGTGAGAATGTGTGCTTGTGTGTGTGTGTTAGGGCCCTTAGGGTCTGTTACATGTAAACATGCCCTGAGCAGCAAGATCTGCATTCAGCTGTACCTTCATCTTTCACATGGTCTTTGGTATTTCTTCTGTGTCTGTCACCAAAGTCCATTACAGAAGTCCAGGTGAAGGAATGAATCCTCTGTTCACACAAACACACACACACACACACACACACAACGCTATCCTGAGTGTACTCTGAACTCTGGAACTGCTGACTCCAGATCTTCTCCTTGTTAAGATGAAAGGAAGTGTCTGTCTGGATGAACGTTCCCATGATGATACTCTGCCCGTGTAACTGAAGTTGCTTATTGGTCCAAACCATCATCATAGTGACTCTTGAACCTTGAAGTTAGTCACTGTCTCCATGCATAACTTAATGTAATTCTCTTGGACCCCCAGAAATCCTGCATAGTGTACAATTGTGTGTCTGAACTTCTTCCTTTTTCTCTCTCTCTCTATCAGCTGGTCTCTTTTTTTTTTTTTTCACACACACAAACACACAGATATGTACACTAAATAATGTCACCGCAGTGCTGGAGATGTATTGATTACAATAGAAAAGGGCAGTGTTTGCTATATTGATTTAATATGAGCACAAATAATAAAGCAATTACCCAGATTTGCAAATGTGCTGTAATAGTGATGCATCTCTGTCTGTGTGTGTGTGTGTGTGTGAGTTAACCATTAAGCTACACCCCTATTGTAGCTACAGAGGTTTCTTGCAGTTCAGGTTGGATTGCAGAATCTATATCACATTTCTTTCAAGTTGCAGGCATGTTGATTGTATTGTATTCAGAGCCAGTTGCCCCAGCAAAGGAAATTAAAATGATTGAAATAGTTTTGCCCTCACTAGCTGGAAGCAAAAACATACATGCACTACCATTCAAAAGTTTGGGGTCAGCAATATTTTCTTTTATACATATATATATGAATGGGTTTATTCATTAAGGATGTATTAAATTAGTCGAAAGTGTCAGTAAAGACATTTATAATGTTACAGAAGATTTCAGATAAATACTGATCTTTTGAACTTTTTATTCATCAAGGAATCCTGAAAAAAAAGTATTATGGTTTCAAAGCAGCGCAACCGTTTTCAACATTGATAATAATACAAATTTATCTTGAGCAAAAAATCGAATGACAGTAAAGACTGGAGGAATGACTGCTGGAAATTCAGCTTAGCCATCACAGAGATAAATTACATTATATTAAAATAGATAACATTTATTTTAAATAGTTATAATATTTCACAATATAACAGTTTAACTGTATTTTCAAATCTTATAGACTCCAAACTTCTGAATAATGTACAGCATGACCATTGTAGTCTGATTCTTGAATGAATGACTCGTATGAGTCAGTTCTTTTTATTGAATTGGTCTAAAAGACTCAAATCAGTCTTGAACTCATAGGTTAGTGTCTTTTTCTTTCACTCATCTCCAAATTGGGAAGAACCAATAACTCTTATTGTATTAACTGTGACTGGTTTGTCTACACGACAGTATGTAGTTCACATATAGGGCCCTTTTGCAAAAACAAAATTCTTTCACTGAACTGAAATGTGATTGATTAACATCATGTTAAGCAGCCAATGGGCACACGGATGACATATTAAGTACAACACAGCTAAATTCAATCTTGCAAAGGCAATATAATATCGCCTTCGTTAGATATTCTCGCTGCCCATGCCTCATCCATTTCTTTCTTGCTGTGTGTTTGCATGTTGTAAAAGTTTGGCTCTGTTGGCAGAGTAATATTTAAGTCTGCAAACTGAGCCCAGTTAGCACCCCGCATCTGTTGCTAGGCAACACGGCCTCTCTTTGCTGCTAAAGTTGGTGTGTAGATGTTGAGTGGCAGCACAGAGGGCAAGTCTCAACACATTCACAAATGCACACACAATAGCATGAGAGAACTCATTAGGAAAAGTTGGGCAAACACCCTGAAGGAAGAGAAACAGGCATTTCCGATAGAAAACTGAGCGTTGAGGTTAAAAAGGGAGTTGTGTGTTTTGCTGATTGTGTGAACGACGAACGTTGAACACTTCTTGTTCACTGTATCAAACTTCTTACCATCATGCCATCCTCTTTCTCCCTCAGGCTGAGAATCTTTTACTGGATGCTGACATGAACATAAAGATCGCTGACTTTGGTTTCAGTAACGAGTTTACGGTGGGCAATAAATTGGACACGTTTTGCGGGAGCCCACCGTATGCTGCCCCTGAACTATTCCAGGGCAAAAAGTACGATGGTCCAGAGGTGGATGTGTGGAGTCTCGGGGTCATACTTTACACATTGGTCAGTGGCTCGCTTCCTTTTGATGGACAGAACCTGAAGGTGGGAGACACTGAATATCTGTCTTAATGTTCATGTTTGTCTCTGTCCTTTTATTTAGCTTCCTCATTTGTACTGTATCATCCTCATTCTGTTTCTCTTTATCTTATGCAGGAGTTGCGAGAGCGTGTTTTAAGAGGAAAGTATAGGATTCCCTTCTACATGTCCACAGACTGTGAGAACCTGCTGAAGAAGTTTCTCATCCTCAATCCTTCCAAGAGGGGAAGTTTGGAGGTGCGCTTGATTTAGACATTGATTTAGATTTATGATATGATCAGTAATTAAAAACTTGATTATTATACACAACTGATATCTGACTGTAAACTAAAATACAGACAAAGACCTTACATTTAAAGTAAATTGAGTTGTTAATTTTTGAGGTAAAAAAAAAGCAGTTCCTGGCAAAAGGTTTTATTACAACATACTATACCTATTCAGAACAGTAGATCTCAACCTTTTGACATCAAGGCCTTCTGTAGTTTACAATGATATTCAAAAGCCCCATGACTGGCTTTTGGTGACCCCCACTGCTCCGGGTGTGTGTTCACGGTGTGTGTGTGTGTGTGTGTGTTCACTGCTGTGTTTGTGCACTTGGATGGGTTAAATGCAGAGCACAAGTTCCGAGTATGGGTCACCATACTTGGCCACATGTCACTTAAAAAATATTGACTTTTCCAGTCATTTATGATTTTCTGGATAAGGATTTTTACAAATATTTTTTACTCTCGTAACCCGAAAAAAAGCTTTTTTATGAAATGTTTAAAATGTTTTCCCAAGATTGTGGGAATGCTTTGGGGATGTTCACACTGAACGTGTTTTTCCATACCAATGCACTACTTTTCCATTGTTTTTCTATGTAAACGTATGCAAGATGGACGTGTATGATTGTTGCACTAGCTTCTTTCGGAGTGTCTCACACATGAGGTTGAGTTAAAAGAATTGTAACTTTTGCTCATCGGTGTTATTCCGAAACACTGGGGCAAACAGAAGACTCCGGAAGTGGGGGTAATGTTGCAAGCTTTTGTTTACAGTAACAAGTTGGCATGGTTACTGTTTTATTTGACAGCAATATGGCGGAAGAGGCATTTTGCATGCCGTTTTTCTTTTTAAAACCATTCCTTAACACTGCTTCTTGCGTTTTTAGATGTAACAATGCATTCTGTGTGAACAGCCCCTTCAAGGGTGAATTAAAATGGGAAATGTCTTGATTTTTAATTGTTTTATCTTATTTTAATGCTTTTTTGTCTTATTTTAAATATTTTTAAGTCATCTTAAGACCCTCTTGAAGTATGCTGAGGTCCCCTAGTGCAGGGGTTTTCAACCTTTTAGGACATGCGCCCCCCCAAGTTTGTCTAATTTCACTCGCAGGTTGAAAACAGGTTGACCTAGTGGACCCTGGTCCTGGTTGAGAGCCAGTGATTTTAAATAAATGTATTAATTAAAATTAAATTAATTAGTTTTTTTGCTTCTTTTGATAAATTGATCAAATATGTTACATTTACATAATACTTCAGATTTTGGATTTAAGCATGTGAATGATGAAATTATATTTTGCTTTTATTCAGATAAGCAGATTTTTTGGCAAAAAATTTGCACTTGAATTCATAGTCTGGTTGCCTAAAACCACTTAAAGTTATGGTTATGTGATCCCTCACCATTCTCTGTCTGTATATCTGCCGTTGGCTTAGCAGCAGATCATGAAGGATCGCTGGATGAATGTAGGTCATGAAGATGAAGAGCTGAAGCCTTACACTGAGCCTCAACCTGACTACAAAGACCCCAGGAGAACAGGTGTGTGTAATTCTCACACATTTGAAATAGTTTAGATGTTAAGAAAACGTTCCAAGATTTGGAAGTGTTTTACAAAGGTATTGCAATGACATTGTGTATATGTTGCCCATTTAGACATAATGCTTCAGATGGGTTTCAGTCAAGAGGAAATAGAGGAATCTCTCATCAAACAAAAATACAATGAAGTCATGGCTACCTACCTGCTGCTTGACTATAGGAATTCAGAGGTACACGCATATAAACACATACGTACTTTAATACCCACAGAGGTAACTAAATGATGAGAATACTTTTTTTTTTAAATTTCTGACTCACAGCTTGACGAGGGTGTCAACTTGTTGCTAAAGCCACGCCCAGGAAGTGACCTCACTAACAGCAATGGCCCTTCTCCACCTCAAATGGTACAGCGCAGTGTGTCATCCACTCAGAAACCTGTTAGAAGATCAACAGATCAGGGTGAGTGGATTGGGAGCGTTTCTGAATGAAGACCTTTATAAACACACATTCACACGTATGTTTGCCCTTCATACTCTCTCTTCTTTGTCCCTCAGGCTCATACTCGAAACGGCCTCAGGGAGAAAACAAGCATGGAGTGGAGGATTCTGGGAGGAAAGGTTCAAGTAGCTCCACCAAAGTTCCACCCAGTCCGGGTATCTCCAGCGAACGCAAAAAGAGTTCTACACCCTCTACTGTAAGTGTGTGTCTATTTGGTGATATGTTTCTTAGAGATTTTTTTACTTTTTAATTTTTTTATATTGTGTCTGAAAACTGATAAATGGACAAAATTAATTCTACATTATTTTTTTGTAAATAAATTACTAAACTAAAATGCGAAGTTATGCATTATGTACAGTATAAAAATATATAATTTTTCAATATATGCTTAAGATTACATTTAACACTGTTATAAAATTATATTTTAAAAAAACAACTGCCTAGTGAGTGTTAGGTGACAGCAAAACCGAACTAAATATAAAAGTTGGATGAAAGAGAATGTACAATTAAATATTGTACCAGAGGTACACGCATACCATTAGTTAGAAAAATAATACTTGTTCAACAGTATTTTGAGCTGTGGCATTCATGTGTCCTCTCCCAATTCTGTGCCCCCTCTTGTTCTGTCACTTCTACTCTGTCTTTTCAACCTATAAAACTTTTCAACCTATAAAACACAATTATGCAAAAAAGGGAACTGTATCATTTAGAGCATGTTTATCTAGACCGCGTGCTTGTTGATCTTTTACAAGCTAGGGCACTCGAGCTTATCAACAGGACTAATACAGTACCAAAGTCATGTCATGTTCTTTATTTCAGTTTCCATGTACTTGAAGAACATGTAATTACATTATGGATTGAGGAAGCGTTTGACATAATAGCAGGGTAATTTTTAAACATCTTAACTACTGCTTCTGTTCCCAGTTACACGAGGGTGCCCTGAAAAGCCTGCTGCTTTCCACACTGATATTTTTCATGCAGCAGATGGCTGGAAGGGCTTGCCCATGGTTGAAGCGCACTCTCTGACCGAGAGATGTTTGGCACGTCCAAAGCTCATGGCTTCTGCTCTCATGTTATTTCTGAGAAAATGCTACAGAGTATGCTATTTTGAGCTTTCACACACCACATCATACTTGGAGTTTCTAGGTTTGCACATCTTTAGATAATGTACCTTTTTCCTTTGTTCTCAAAGTGCAAATACTATTGTATGAATAGGCCCTGTCTGAGTTTCAACCAAGTAGTAGCTCTACCACAAATTGGATGAGAGAGCAAACATTTTTACACCTTGAGCAATAGACAAAAAATGTTTTGTTTCTAGTTTGTCACTCACCCACGGTTCATAGCAGGGCTGTCCCTTGTATGGTTCATAGCATGATTCATTTAATAACTCCTAGCCCAAACTTGGATTACTGTCGCAGTTCCAGAACTAATTCATGCAAATGTGCATTTGTCAGAAAAATCTAGTAAAGAGATTATCGAAATTTAAGCTGCAGTCCATAACTTTTGGTTCTCTAGCGGTTAATAAACAGAACTGTGTGTACGTCTTGCGGAAGAACATTGTAGCCGAAGCTACTTCTCTTAATAATAGTAAATGCATTTATGCCTTTTTCAAGCAGCTTTAGACCTTCTGTGTGAAGACACCTAAATACCACTTCAAAAGTACTTCTCTGAAACCTTTGCAGTGTAAATTAGTTAGCAGTAACAACACTGGTTTGCACCTGTGTGTGTTTGTGATTTCAGAATAGTATCCGTTCCACGGGTACAAGCCGCAGCAGAAATTCCCCCATTTCTGAGAGAGCCACTCTGGGAGTGCAAAACGGCAAGGACAGGTACACCCAAAGACACATGCATCTGTTGAAAGAGTGTAAATCTCAAAAAAGGCAAAGTACAGAAAAACACTTTGTCTTACTGTCTCTCACACGTATACGGGCACAGTTCATCCCTCTAGATAAGATCACTAACAAAACCAGTCACCAGTTTTCTCTTGTTTTACATCACACACACACACACACACACACACACACAATCTACTTCTATCTCCTGTCTCTTTGCTGTTGGCCGTTACCTGCTATGGAGCCCAGACAGGCATGCTTTTGATCTCCAGAAAGGCCGAGTTGTGCCATATTGGCATACTTCATCCTGGATTTCAGCCGGATTAGTGATGCCTAGAGAACCATCTCATTCAGTCCCACACACTAATTTAAAGAGTAAAATGTCCATCGCCAGAGTATTCTTTTGAAAACCTTTTAGATGCCTTAATTGGTTAAATCCCAGTCACACATGCTTGCATTAAAGCATCATCTAAACCCCATATTAACCTCCCAAGATCATTGCCAACAAACACTAAGTCAGTCATCCTTCACTTCCTGTGCACCACTAACCATTCATGCATCATAACTCCTCCTTCTCCAGCATTCATATAGCTGCTTATGCTCACATTCCACACACTCCAGTGTCTTCACTATATCAATTATGCAGAAGCATATGCATGAGATGTGTTTTTAAAAATGGAGATAGAGCTTTCTGCCTACTGGAGTCTTGTTGCATGAAGGGGATGTCTTCTGCGCTACCAAAGTGGTGACCATCAGATGTTTTAATATGGTCATGAGTCAAATCGATATGCATGTCCTTGTAGTTTAAAAATTATTAATTGGTTAATCAGCTGAGACAAAACATATCTATGGGAATTTGAACTTTGAATGTGCACTTTTGCTCTGTCGACAAGTGTCAATTCCAGTGCAGAAAGCCCTATGCCATTAGCAATAATGAAGGCTTGTTCAGACCAAGTCTAAATATACGGGGATGATAAGATTTCAAAAGGAAACAATGCATTTCTATAAACTCCTTTGTACCAAGCTATGAATAACCTGGACTTGTTGTATTTTTTTCATTAGTATTATTATTATTATTATTAGTGTCATTATTTCTTTGGTTCTGATGGAGAAAACAAACCCTCAGACGATTGCTATATACAAAAGAATGTGTCTTTACATAGAGTAAGATAAATTATGGCATAGGAACAGGATTGGAGAAGACTACTGTATATTCACAACAGCACTTTATTCATTGGACTTGATGTGTATGGTTTTGGTGCAAGGAGTTGTTATACTTTCTCTCATTCTCTCAATTCTCTCATCATTTACTCACCCTCATGCCGACCCAGATGTTTATGACTTTCTTTGCCAAAGCTGATGCTTCAAAAATCTTACAAGGTGAACATGAAGGTAATCCACATGGCCCCAGTTATTGAATCAATAGCTGCTTTTCCACCGAAATTACCTGGAACAACTTGTCCCAGGAACTTTTGTTCCTGCAGACCTGTTGCTGTTTCCATCGCGGTCTAAAGTACCATGAAGATTGGTCTGTGCATTTCTCAATACCAAGTACGCAAATTTCTGACTTGCATCCTCGGTAGTTCGGATTTCGCAAGTCAGACTCGGGAGTGTGGACGGTCAAGTCAGTTCACCTGGCTACTGCAATTTCCCTCACTGTATTTACAATAAGATGAAATATGATATCAAACACCACTGCCTCTTTTCGTTTTCATTTAAATAGTAATAGCCGCAAAAATGTAGTTCAGGAAATGTACATACAATGAAACAGATTATTATATCAAAAAGCAATGCCTCTTTTTATTTTCATTTTAACAAATTGATAGATATATAATAAAGACCAAAGATTGCATGTTAGATTTACCCAAAACAAATTATATCTCATGTTTAACCTCTACAGAGACATCAGAGCCAGCGGTAAATGTCAGAAGGACTAGCCGAGTTAAAGGGATAGTTCACCCAAAAAGGAAAATTCTGTCATCATTTACTCACCCTCAAGTAGTTCCAAACCTGTATGAATTTCTTTATTCTGCCAAACACTTAAGGAAGATATTTTGATAAGAGTTTGTAACCAGGCTGTTTTGGGGCACCATTGACTTCCATAGTAGGAAAAAAAATACTATGGAAGTCAATGGTGCCTCAGAACTGCTCTGTTTCTCACATTCTTCAGAATATCTTTGTGTTCAGCAGAACAAAGACATTCATACAGGTTTGGAACTACTTGAGGGTGAGTAAATGATGACAGAATTTTCCTTTTTGGGTGAACTATCCCTTTAAGGCTGCTTTCGTTGGGATACATGAGCACTGAGTGATCGCGTGGAGCTTACGTCTCTGAAATCAGCGACTAGGGGTGTGCGATATGACGATTTTTGATCGTGGACGATAAAAATGTCTCCACGATCTGCTTTTGAAGAAATATCGTAGTATCGCGCTACCGCGCACATTGTCAAATACAGTTCTGGCGCCGCCGTCTCTATGTACTGTACAACACGACATACAGCAGTAGAGTTACTCAGACAGGACACTGCACTTATTCGCGATCGCAAAAGTACATTATTTGCATACAAGCCTTGCTGGTTAAATGTTTAATTCGCGCGCTGGTCTGACGTGCGCTTGTTCTGAGCGCATACACCTGAAGCACGCGCACTAAAACGCCTGTCTAACAGCGCCTGATTACTCAACTAAGTTATATTTTGCGCTAATACTGTCAAAACACACAAGGTTTACATACAGACTGAGTTGGTTATCTCTAAAATGAAAGTAAATAGTTAAGAGAGAAACGGATGCGTGCCTGCACTGTATATTAGATGCGTGCAGCTCTTAAAGGGACAGGACACTAAACATGCTGTCGACTGTCATTAAAGGGATAGTTCACCCTAAAATTGAATTTCTGTCATTATTTACTCAGTGGAAAACCAAACAGTTGCTGGTCTACATTGACTTTGATAGTAGGAAAGAAAAATCCTATGGAAGTCACTGAGGACCAGCAACTGTTTGGTTTTCCACCTTCTTCAAAATGGCATTTATAAATGTTCAGCAGAAGAAAGAAACTCATTCCGGTTTAAAACAACTTTTGAGTAAATGATGATATAAAAATACAACATTATGACAGAATTGACAGACAGATGACAGAATATTAATTTGTGGGGGAACTATTCATTTAACGTTAACAAAACAACAAAACACAAAGAGAAAAATCTCTCACTATTCTTGACTGAAAAACTTTAATACAGTTGCTTTAGGAATCAGTCTATCTAGTGTTTTATTTTTATATTTGTTCATTCAATTTCATTGAATGCTCTGCTAAATACACCTATTGTACCTGGAAATAAAGCACTGTTTGTTTTATTTGTATATAATGTGTATTTGTAATGTGTATCTTTGTTCTTATTTTTGTCATCTAATCTTTGTCATCTTATTTTTAGAAAAATAAAATAATGACAAAGATTTTTTATCTTCACCCACTTTGGCCTAAATATCTGCCATGCATCTTTGTCTTTCTAGTTTGGCTGTAATGCTCAGACAACTTGTAAAACCAAAATAGTAAAACTAACAAAGAATCGGGATAAAAATCGTGATATTTCTATAAAAAATCGTGATATGATATTTTTCCCATATCGCCCACCCCTATCAGCGACACACATTTTCAAATGCTGTCTTTATAAATAAACCGCAGATTTGAGTTTAAAACAACAACATTCTCGTCTGAAATACTCTTACAACTACATGTCATGACACAATAACAGTAATATTTTTTTAAATTATGCGAATATGGTGGTTGTAATACAATGCTGCGTGAACCCAACCAATCAGCATGTTCAGCACCCAAGTCCCACCCCCGAAAGTTCCAGACCTTTGAAAAGTACTACCTTACAAGCAGGGATTTCTGAGGAGTAAATTTTAAGCCAGAACTTTATTAAGATCCTGGTTCCTGGATTGGAAACACAGCGAGTACTGGCCCAAAGTCCCTAGGTCCTGGGGAAAGTTCATGCAGTGGAAAAGGGCTTAATGTCTGAAGTAAAACAATAGGTGTAAGAAAAATCATATTATTTTTAACTTTTTTAACTATAACCTATCACTTCTGGCCAACTGTCATATGTCTTGTTCTGAGGCAGGGGTCCTGTATACTTTTATTGTTTGATTATTTTTAGAAAAATCTGTTTGTGTATGTCTAAACAAAAGTAAGTCATAAATCCTGAGAGATGGCATAATGGTGAGTAAATGATGAGATAATTTTTTGTTTTTGGGCGAAGTATCCCTTGAACTTGGTGTGAACAAGCCTTTAACTGTTGTTATTAGAACTGTGCTCTGCTACTGTAGTTCTCTATGGGTGTGTAAGTATGTTATGATAACACTGATGAATGATGAAGACCCCATGAATTCAAATTATGCTTGCTAGAATAAGAACATCATCTGTTCCTAACATCAACTTTTGACTAGCAATAGCAAGTAGCAGTCATGTGATGTATACAAAAGGCTATTTAAAAAAGCCCTGCGCTATGTCACGCCCCAACTTCCTGTTTAAGTAACTAATGTTTCGACACAGGAAAGAAAACTGTTTCCATCAAACGATTTCATGGGGTCTTTAAGAGTTATAACCTTTTGTCCTTTTAATGCTACTGCAGGTTTTGTTGATTTGCCTGTGTGTTTTCTCATGAGCTTATCTGAAGGCATTCAGACGGTGTGTCGGGTTAAATATTCCCCACACATCTCTCTTCCTTTTCCATTTCTTTCTCTCTCTCCTGGATCATTTGTCTTTGAACACTCATTTTGTTTTCTTCTGTCTGTGTTGTGAGTGTGTGTGACTCTGTGTGTCTTTGTTTGTGTATGTATAGCTTTAAATGGATTAGGGTGGCTTGTGATGGAAAAAAAGCACCATTAACTCTGTTGTAAGGTTGCTGTAGTCGTCTGTAATAGGCTTAGCTTCTCTCTGCCACATAGCAAGGTGATAGCATGTTATTTCTCCACCACAAGCTCAACTAATCCCTGCATAGTGGCGTGTGTGTGTTTCTTTTGTGCTTTTCTGTGAAATCAGCACTCTGTTTGACCTCTCCCTCTCTCCATCTCCCCCTCTCCTGTACCATTCACCACTGTCTCGCACTTCAGATGCCCAAGTCTGTCTGTCTGTCTGTCTATTGCTCTGTCTGTCTGTATTTCTATAGGTTTGTCTATCTATCGCTCAATCTATCTGTTGCTCTGTCTGTCGCATTATTAATCACTCTAGCTGCCTATTGCTCTTTCTATTGCTATCTATCTGTCTATATGTCTGTCTGTCTGTCTGTCTGTCTGTCTTAAGCCCCAAGTATACTTCGTTTTTGTAGCCTTACATTTAAACGCGTAGCCTTTCTAAGTATACTCCATTTGATGTTGTGCGTGAATGTTGACACTTTCACTCTAAAAAGCTTCATCCATGTCCAGTGTCTGCTCTGATTTTCCCCGTTAAGTTATGACCGATAACAAATATCTTTGAACTCTTTTAAACCAAAGCTGAGCTGTCTCATACCCTCTCATTCACAAGCGCTTGTCAATGTGACCGTCTGTTGTTGCTGAAGTCTCCACTATTTTGTAGATGTTGTTCCATCTCTTTAGTTTCATTTTCTACTGTGAAACAACGGCCCGGGACAGAGTTGCCACTTTGTGGAAGAACTGATTACTGCACAATAACTGTGCATCTGCGACCTGTGTGTACAAAGTACAAAAATCAGGCGGTGCGTGTGCAGTACGCGCATACTGTTCTGATGACGAAATTCGCATCATGCGCACTGTACGCTGTTCCTTTGCATACGTGTAAAAAGTGAAGTATACTTTGGGCTTTACACTGTATTCTGTCAGTCTATTGCTCTGTCGCCTTGTCTATTGCTCTGTTTATCACTCTATCATTCTATCCATTTATCTTTCTATAGATATAACTGTCGATCTCTCATCTATCTATTGCTCTATCCCTATATGTGTATCTATTGTCTGTTTGTTGATCTGTCAGTCTCTCTGTCTGTTGATCTGTATATTGGTCTGTCTGTCTACATCATTCTCGCTAATGTGTGCGAAGTGTTGTTTCTAATGGAATGCTTCTCCCTGCCTCCACACATACGTGCACACTCGTGTTTATGTGTGTGTCGATTTGTGCGTGTGTGTACGGAGGGGCCGCTCTCTCTCTCCCCTCAGCCTAAACACGCCCGGGTCCCGCGCCTCCACGGCCTCGGCCGGCGCCGTGCTCTCCTCATCCACTTCCTCACGCACTCGCCATCACAAGTCCCTCTCCACCTCTGCCCATCCCTGCCCCGCAGACCTGCACTCACACCGGCCCAGGCAAGTCCCCACTCCGCCAAAGAGAGAACCCAACAGGAAACCAGTCATGTCAACTACTGAAGAGTGTCGCATAAAGTGATGAAATCTGGGAACTGTAGCATGTCTCAGGGGGTTTCTGCATTCTTAGAAATCATGTACTTGGCAGGGAAAGAGCTTGCAGGAAGTCAGGGAGTGACAAAAGTCGATAGAGTCAACACTGGGAGATGGCTGTGATACAAGATTAAAACAAGACACATTTTCATATCCCTTCTGAAAAGACCAACACCGCTGGACACCAGCATATGTTTTGGCTTGTGGTCCACAGTTGTGTCTAGGCTTCTTAACTAGTATGGGAAAAGATAGTTCAGCCAAAAATTAAATATCATAATGTATTCACCCTTGTATCATTCCTGATCTGTATGAACACAAAACATGGTATTTTGGAAAATGTGCTTTTTGTTTGTACAATGAAAGTCAGAGTTCTTTTGGACCTCACTGACTTGAATTGTATGGACAAAAACAAAAGTCATACAGGTTTGGAACAACATCTCACTCATCCAGAAAAATCACACTAAGAATTTTCAGTTTGAATGAACTACTTCTTCAAACCAGCAAGACTTTCTTGGTCAACCAGTTTCATTGAGGGAAAAAACATGCAGCAATGTCTGTCATATACCAGCTTGGACCAAAACGCTCTTTTTTTCAGAAGGGATTTCAAGAACAAATAAGAAATAATAATATTTGTCACAGCTTTCATGGAGTGATGAGTGGTTGTTAGGATAGGATGTGAACGGCGATACCTGGCAGTGTTGCTGAATTAAAATAATACTAGACACTCCCCATTTCACTTTACAGCTAATCATGCTCCCTCCTTCTTTTAAACATTGTTTCCTATCCTCTCTTAACCATCACTGTAAGACCACTAACAACAACCGCATATTCACACTAAACACTGACCACACCAGGAACACATCATTTATAGCGCTACAGCTGAGGCAGCAGGGAGTGTGAGTGGTTCAAATAGCCTGTCAGTGCTGCTGTATGTGAATGGCTGGTCTGTTGCATGCAGTGAGCTGAGCCTCTTCCGATCGTGGTTGGGGACCATTGAGAGAAGGTACTGCTGCCCTGTTACATCGTCTCTCTCACTCCTCTGTACTTCTCTGCCCCCTGTGCACTGTCTCCCCTCTGGAGTGAAATGTACCTCAGTGCAAGGGCCATATATTCAGATCTGTGCACTGTATATATGAGTGAGTGAGTGTACGGCCATGTACAGCACATAGTGTGGCTTATTCTGTCTCTCAAGGTCCTTTCACGTGACTCATGTCAGGACACAAGTGTTGACTTCCACAAGTGCTACAAATAGCATACAGGAAGGTAGATTTTACAATGTTTAACTGAAATAGTGACAGCAAACAGAAGAAAAACGTAGAACTCCTGTAGCAATGGCAAGCCCATGGGTTTGATTCCCAGGGAATGCTTAAATGTAAATGTAGGAAGAAAAATGAGTTCATGAAACTGTCATGTTGGACACTTTTAGCTGCCACTGTATCAATCCCTCTTATACTTATTATTGTGAAAAGTCAGAGGCAAATTGAACTTTTCAACAATGTATCGGTGTCAATGGTAATACTGTAGTTTGATGGTTTGCTGCCTAGAAGAACATAAACATGAGTAACGTGCAAGAGCCTTCACTTTGACAACTTAGGACTGTGTGGTCCTCTCTGCTTCAAGAGAGAATATATATGGAATATGTGAATAATACTAAATGCATGTCGCATCATACATGTTTCAAAAGTGCAGATGTATTTTCCCAGTGGCATGGGTTTGGTTCTTAAGCTCCTGCTCATATTTGCTCGAGTGAGTGCGTGTATTTAATTTTTACTTCTTAACATTTAGCTGTGTGCCATATCTAACATACTACAGTGTTATCATGGGAGCATCTGAGTCTCTTGCTAAGGTGTTGTGTTTGTGTGTATTAGTTTGCACAGTCAAAGTTAGTCGATTAATTTTTCCCCAAATCTGCCCCTGAGTATTCTTGCTCCATAGTAAAGTGAAAGAGTTGGACACTCTCCCAGTGATGTGTAGTCTTCCAGGCCCCTGGTTTAATCCACCCTGAAGTGTTAGTGATGACCTGCTGTGAACTTTTGAGCAAAGAGGGTTTGAAAAGGTCATTTTTAGCCAGTGTATTGAGGTCATACTAGGATCTGCAAAAGGTAAGTGATTATGGTGCTGCCAAAATGTAAAAAGAAAAGTTATCTCAATTGATGTGAAAAAGGGAGAGAAATTGAGTCGTTGGCATTGTAAATGCTAATCCCCAGTAACCAACTAATTTGTTTTACTCAGTCAACATGAAATTATGCTTAACATTTTACTTGCATAATATGGTGCACTTCAGGATGAATCAGAGTGTTCAAAGATAAAATTGTCAATCAGGACTCGATTTTATCCATCTGGAATATCATCATGGTCCTAAAATTCCTGCTTTTTTATTTCATCTTGTTTTATTTTATTTTATTTTGAATATTTGTCTTTAGAATAACATGGGTGGGGGGGGGGGGGGGACTTGCGCAATAAGACAAGTAAATGGAGTTGAATTTGATTTCATGCTGGCTGTAAAAAATCTTTAAAAGTTTTTACTTTCTACAAGTGGACCAGTGTGTGCAACCTTGTCAAATCAGGAGCTATAAATATGTCCCTAAATGAGATGATAATGTGGTGTCTGTTTATAGGGAAGATCATTGTTTGTTATTCCAAACACAGCTATGTTTCTGAGAAGGGTCCAGCATGCTACACTTCCTGGCTGAAGTGGATGGACAGTGTTTGTGATCTAGCTTTGGCGGGTTCAGTTACCGTCATGTGACCTCCCTGGCTGTGCTTGTGTCAGCTGGCAACTGGTTCTGGCTAGGTTCTACTACACTGGTTGGCACTTAAACAGATGTTGGCATGGACCTGACAAGGTTGGGTGAGATTTTCACAGACAGTGTGCAGAAAGGACAGCTGTGGGTGATGTGTACTGCTTCACTACACACGCTTGGTTGGACACACTCACTCACACGAATTACTGTGTGTGCAAGTTTCACAATATCCCTGATCTGTGTGTGTGTGTGTGTGTGTGTGTGCGCGTGCGTTTTTGTGACAAATGAGGACATAAATTTGTATAGTGACACAGGTATTACAAGGTGAAGGTGACTTTTCAGGACATTGACCGATGTCCCCACTTTTCAAAACGCTTATAAATCATACAGAGTGAGTTTTTTGGGGGGAAAGTTGAAATGCACAGTCTCCTGTGAGGGCTAAGTTTAGGTGTAGGGCAATAGCACATACAGTTTGTACATGATAAAAATTGCGCCTATGGGATGTCCCCACTTTTCACAAAAACAAACGTGTGTGTGTGTTTGTGCACGTGTGCATGTGTGTATGTGTGTGTTGGGCCAGAGATGTCTGTGTTCTCTTCTTTGCAGTTGGCATATTATTTTGAGATTACATAATATAAGTACTTCAGCACTACAAGAGCCAGAACAGAGCTCCTGATACTTTAACTATTGGTTTACCATAATTTAAATCTGTATTTTTGAAGTTAAACATGATTTTATGGAGATTTTTTTATGAATGCATTAATCAAGTGTTTTTCATATTTACAAAGCAGGTTTGAAACACCCATTATCTGCTATTCTTTCTGCAGACATAAGTAGTGAAAATCAACCTTCCATGCCCATATTTTATTTTTTAGAAAATAAATATAAATATATAAATAAATATAAGGTTTTACAATGCATTTCATTTTTTAGGTTACACTTTATTTTGCAGTGTCATTGATACAGTGTAATTGTATATTTAAGTACTGAGTTATATTAACAACATGTACTTATGCATATAATTATGCATAATTTATTGTAATATAACATGAGACAAGGACACTTTAAAATAAATGGTTATCAATTTTTTTTATTTAAATGTCCATTTTATTTAAATATTTAAACATTTAAATATTTATTGAAATCACTTTTATTTAAGAAAAGAAAAGAAAGTAAATATACATTTTTAAATACTGATCCTGCCATGTCCTCATCTTTCTTTGTTTCCTTTTCTTTGGGGAAACATTGCTTTGTCACAGTGATCCCCCACAGAGAGCACCTGGTGCTTCCCCATCAGCCCACAATATCAGCAGTGCAGCTGGGACGGACTGTACCAATTTCCCTAGAGGGGTGCCCACCCGCAACACCTTCCACCTCGGCCAGCAGCGGGGCGCACGGGACCAACAGGGTTCTCCTTACCACGGGGCCCCCGCCTCCCCTTCTCTTTCCCACGGTAACAGCCAACAACGACGACCCGCGGCTTCCGGCATCTTCAGCAAGTTCACCTCCAAGTTTGTGCGCAGGTGAGATAGCCAACAAGTGTTTGATAAATCAGTAGATGGACATTGAGCTGCAGCAATAACAGGGGAAGTTACTGATTTCTGGAGGTGTTAACAACCCAAGAAGCCCAATTGAGCATAGTGGTGTGAGGATGAGTGCAATGAATGCCGGGTATTTTGGTCAGTTAAAGATAGACTAGGTGCTGATGAAAAGTAAAAGAAAGACTTGGAAGACAAAGCGAACACAGCAGCACATTCTCACACCTCCTGCTGAGTGTTATTTCATAGGTGTCTGTCATTATATTCGGTTAGTATGCTGGTTGGTTGTCCGTCTGTTATCAAACAGCTTCACAAGTAGATTTGTTTGGATTTGGATTGCCTTCATAAGGCAATCAAAGTGCTGTCAGTACCCATAATCCCAACACGAATCTCAGCTCATTTAAACACATGCAGATTTCTCATCAGTTTCATCATCTCTGTCTCCAAGTTCCAGCACACATATCTACCTTTTCCGCACCTCCGTGGCGAAAGTATCCTTGGTAACAGCTGAGGTATTGCATTCCCCTGCGCTATAAATACTTGCGGAGGGGACACCTTGGCATCCACTCACTAGTGCCAGTTTACAAAAAACTTACGGCTTACATTGTGCTGTTTTGCTTTTTCAAAAGCACAAAACTCATGTTTAAACTGCTAGATGAAAAATCTCAGTTGCACTTTGAGGAACAGAACACCTACATGTTCAGTATTAGTCTTTCGTTTCTGTTCAGTCTCAGATTTCAAAGGAAAGGGTGAAAAGACAGATGGCGTTTTCTATTTTGTCCGTGTGTATCTGTTTGTTTTTGTGTCCTTTTGTGTATACGTTCAAGCCTTGTGGTTCGAAGATTTGTGCGTTTTAATAAATTAATGTAAACATCTTTTCTGAAGGTCAACATGAAATGGCATTCACAACCCATTTTAATTCTGAAATATGATATTTTTCTAAATGAAACAGAATATTAGTGACAAATGGGCATTATGTGCCAAAATGGGGCCAGGCATGAATGTGAGCATCTGGTTATACCATAAAGGTAATGCCTCTGTTTCAGATTTATTGTTGAATATATGTAATATCTGCAACTTTTTTTTTTTACACTACCATTCAAAAGTTTGGATCTTTATGATTCTTGAGCAGCAAATCTGTATATCAGAATGATTTCTGAAGAATCATGTGACACTGAAGACTGGCGTAACGGCTGCTGAAAATTCAGCTTTGCCATCACAGGAATAAATTACATTTTAAAATATATTAAAATAGAAAACAGTTATTTTAAATTGTATAATATTAAACAATATTATTGTATGAGTAAACACATAACTGCAGCCTTGATGAGCATAAGAGACTTTTCAGAAAGAATAAAAATCTTACCAACCTCAAAACGTTTGAATGGTAGTGTATATTAATGTAATATGCCTTGAAATTACCAGCTATATTATTTTATTGAAAAGGTTGCATTATCTACAACAGTATCTATTGGCTATTGGTTAACATTATCTTCACCACCTGGGTGGCCTAGGCCAGTCATGAAGGTTAGTCATTTCAGAGGTGGAGCTAAATGATGAAAAGTTAGGAAGACAATTTATTTTACTTTAGTGTAATCTGCAATGATTAACTGTGCACATGTACTAAATTTCTAGTCTTATTATGCCATGAATTAAGTAAATTGGGTCAGTTTTGATTTCATGTTGGCTTTAACAATACTTCAGATTAAGCGGTTTAGCATTACTTAGATTGTGTAAGCATTCCAACCCTTTTATGAGTGTTAATAATTGACTTAATAGTTTAATTGCATGCAGTGACTCAGATTACTAATGTTATTTGCTCATTCTGTACAGTTTAAACAGATAACCCATCAAATAACCCCAGACTGATTGTTGCTGTGTCCAGGGCAACCCAACCACTTTGACATTTTAATTTACTTTTTTGCTCTTCAATTTACATATATACATTTCTTTCCTTTTTTCTTCTTTTTTTCCTTTTACTTTTGTTTTGTAGAAATCTGTCATTCAGATTCCCCAGAAGGTAGGCAACGATGACCCTAACCCCCCCCCCGTTTAAGGCTTGTTTTGACCTTTTTATTTCTCTCTCCCTGTTCCTTGTCTACATCCCTCAGTGTGTTCTGTGATTGGCCCTTTTTTTTCCTGGTTTATTTTGTTTGCAGTGTCATGACCAGCACTAACGACCAACTTCAGCCCTAAAAACACCACCGTCCTCAACTTTCCACAGTAACACCCAGTGCCTTTCCTCCCCATCTCCATCCTTTTATTTCCCCTCCCTGTCAGTTTACCTGGTGACCTCACCTGTGTGTCCCAGATTCTGTGTGTGACTAGTGTCTCCGCCTCCTCGAATAACACAGGGCTTTAATAACAGGACCTGACATCAAAATTAAGATGGCTAAAAGGATATGGTGTCATGGAAAAAGAAATCCACAAGCGTGGTTACTTGCATACACTGTTGTTCAAAGGTTTTGTGTCTGTATGTTTTGAAAGAAATGAGTAGCTTTATTCAACAAGGATGCATAAAATTGATCAAACGTGACAGTAAAGATATTTGTAGTCTTACAAAAGATTTCTACACTGCTGTTTATTTTAACTTTACATTCACCAAATGATCCTGTAAAAAAAAGATCACGGTTACCATAAAAATATTAATGTTTCTTGAGCACCAAATCAGCATATTAGAATGATTTCTAAAGCATCATGTGAAACTGAAGCCTGCTAAAAATTCAGCTTTGCCATCACAGGAATAAATTACATTTTAAAGTATATTCTAATAGAAAACATTGTAATTATATTTCACAATATTACTGTATTTTGATCAAATATATGCAGCCTTGGTGAACATAAAGAGACTTTTGAACTAGTGTATGTCACAGTTGTTTTGGCACAGGTCATTTACACCATGTCTTCCTCATTTTGGCTCATAGAGGAAGTCATCACTTGAATAGCTGAACAAAAAATGGGAAACAAAATACTGTTAGCAATTAATATTAATTATGATCATCTAAATGTCACTTCTAGAAAGTATGCTGTTATGCTAAAGGCAGTCTGCTATTGTAAAGATAATAAATGTTAATGTCTGTATTTTTTGAGCTGGAAATGTAAAAGGAAAGAGGTTAAAGGATGACAGACTGATGGATAAAGAATAGTTATCTTGTGCAGAACGTCTTCAGAAGTGCTTCCTCTCTCTATCTTTCACTTGCTCATTAACAATGACAACAGCTACAGAAGCTGAGACCGGCCAGCTGTCAGGCTTTGTCCTGCACAAACACCTAAAACCAAACTTTCCCCATCGCACTTCTCTCTCTCTCTCTTTCTCTATTTATGCGGCATTGTCAGAATCTGTTTGACTGATGACTCACTCAGGCACCTGGTGAATGGACGTCCACCATCTGTCTGAAGTCACTAACCACTTGGGCCACTGGCACAAAAACATGGAGTTTGAATTAACAAAGGCATTTTCTTCCACTGACATGATTATATTGATAACCTGTTCATGTTTTAGTAACTAAAGTGATGCGAGGTGCTTATATGATCGTTTTAGAGACCAACAGAGGGCGTGAGCGAGCGTTTTTTTTAAAGGAAATATGTCTTTGCGCCCTCTGTTGGTCAAAACTGTATCCTGTATTTTGTGATTCATGCCTGTTGGTGACCATGTGTTCTTTGCAGGATTTGTCAGATGTAATGGCTCATGTTTCTATCAGTGCTTAAACAACTCAAATGCTGCTTTGCTCGTTTTTTAACCATTTGTTATGACGCGCTAACAAAGTCCTGAGCTGTTAATTTCATTGTCTCTCTGTCTGTCCACGTGACTGAGTTGGTGTGTTTCTGTCTTCTGTGTGGTGTTTATTTTTATGTGACTCTTAGCAGAAGGGCTCTGACGGTGCTGTCAGTTTGTTAAGGGCCTGTTTGTCTGTTTGTGTGTCTGGTGGTGTGTTCGGGATGCTTGTGTGCTCGGCCAGACAGACTATAGGGGCAGGTGACTGTTGGATGTGAGTAGTTACCATGGTGATGGGGCTCTGTAGAATCCTTTGTAGCATCTTGGACAGACCTGCATCATTCCACCCCACTTCATGTTACTGAAGCATTCTGTCTGATTCATCTGTTCATTGGTCTTACACATGCACAGTTCCTGTTGCATACAGTAGATCAGCTCAGTAACTGTGTGAGTGTGCATTTTTAACAAAAATAATATATAAAAGCAATATCACACAGGATACTACGCTGTTGCACTGAATGTATAACATCGCTGCTGTGATTCTTTTGTGGGCGATACACTGCATAAATAGCATTGAAATTAGTTTTAAAATAGGAATGAACATGTGAATCAGTGGAGTGTGGTGGTTCTGGAGGGGTAAATGCTTTCATAACCTCATGTGGTGCTAGACAGTCCTTCCCCTTCCTGATCACTGTACTGAATGAGTTAAACTAGAACTCAGACTAAGACTAAACTCTTGAATTTTTTTCGAGGAGCCCCTATGAGGGAGAGGGTCGAGAGGAGGGTATCAGGTGAGAACAAAACATAAGGATTTCTTCATCAGACCTAATCAGTAGATCTTTAGGAGGTGTAATTGGGCAGCAAAGGGGCTTTTAAATGGTTGATAATTGGTTTTTAACAAATATTAGTAGGTACACAGTGGGATTTAATTGGAGGATTAATTGCAGTGTGGATGATCATGCGTGTGTGGGAGTACCTGGGATGTGTTTTTATTTTTAATTGATTCATAATTTGTGTCTTAAGTTTGTTTACAATGAATGCATTTCAGATTACTGCCTGTCTCTCTGTTTCTACATGGCAAACGCATGCACAGTTGAAAGTTTTCTGCTTGTTTTATCTGTCTAAGGACTGCTTATAATAATCAAATCTTTAATTCTGTGAACACATCTGCACTACTCCTCAATTCAGTCCTGTGCTTTGAGCATCACCATGAATACTGGTATTGTATTATGAGTGCAATGCTGCCTTCAAGTCATACAATCATATTTATGAGTTTAACATGCATAGGCACCACCATAAAAATATAATTACAGGTGTTTTTTTTTAATTACAGGTGTTTCCTGACTTCATTTCAGTCCTGATGCAATTAAGTTTTAATCGTGAATTTTTATGGTACAATTTAGTTTGTAGGCATTTTGGGTACTGCTGATGTTGAATAGTGATCAAGTTTGCCAGAAAATACTTTTTACATAAAAGCGTATACATTTTAAAGTACATACACTACTTTTCAAAAGTCATTACATTTTGTTCACCAATGCTGCATTTATTTGATCAAAAACACAGTAATATTGTGAAATATTATTATGATTTTTTTTAATTAATTTATAACAGTTGTGCTACTTAATACTTGAAATAAAATTGAAAGAATTGAATAGAATTGAAATAAAAAGGCTTGATTGAATAAAAGCAAAAAAGGCATTTATTTGAAATATATTTTTTTGTGTCAATATAAAGGTGTTTACTGTCACTTTTGATCAATTTCATGCAACCTTGCTGAATAAAAGTATGTTGAAAGTGTAGATAAATTGCGCACCTAATGTGCATTGTTTATTTTTCATTTTGCTGTGGTAAAAATCTTCCTAAAATATGAAAATTCCCAACGCACCATTTTTACCAACAAAAGTCAAATCATTTTCCACATTTGTCAGAACTTGAAGGCAGCTTTAAGCATTCTTTATTTTGACTAGCATACTTACCCAGCTGAACCTAATTCTGCTTTTGTCACTGAGCAACGTTAAGTCATTTGAACAAACCAAATCACATTTAGTCTTATGAGAGGCAGAAATGTAGAGCTTCTTAAAGGCTCAACGTGAAGCTGAACAGGCTCAGACTTCCCTCAACTGTCATATTCACTCGAGAGTCAATAAAACGTTCTACTTTAAGCATGTGAGGTGCGACTTCACATCCTTAGCACGGCACATGCAAGAATGCCTTAATGAAAGGTGTTCACTTGAAGCAGAAGCCTTTCATTGTTCCATGTGTTTGCGCCACATCAATTTGCACACGAAAGGATGCATGCATGCTTTCCTCTGCAACGTTTCCAGTTGTTTATTGCCGTATGTCTCTCTCCAACCATGTCCACTGCCTCATCCTTTCTCTCTCTTTCTTCAACACCCTCAATTTCCCTCAACCCTCTTTATATCGCTCAACGATTTCTCACTGTTCTCCCACGCACCTTCCCACATCCTCTTTGTTCTCTCATTCCTTCCTTTCTGTCCTCGTTCACCCCCTACCGACATTCTGTCAACCTCCCCCACCTCCATCCTTCTCTTTCCATCCCTGTCTCTACAGATCTATGCTCAGCAGCGCAGAGAAGTCGGAGAAGTCCAGCGTAGGGCCGGAAGAAGACAACAAAGACTCCTCCTCCTCCCCCGGGGGCGGGACTTCTCCGGCCGCTCCCGTGTCCTCACTTAAAGACCAGATGAAGCCTCGCTCACTCCGCTTCACCTGGAGCATGAAGACCACGTCTTCAATGGAGGCCGGTGAGATGATGAAGGAGATTCGGAAGGTTCTCGACGCCAACAGCTGCGAGTACGAGCTGCGTGAGTGCTACATGCTGCTGTGCATGGCCGGTAACCCCGCCCGCGACGACTTCGTCCAATGGGAGATGGAGGTGTGCAAGCTGCCCCGCCTCTCACTTAACGGTGTGCGCTTCAAGAGGATATCCGGGACGTCTATTGCCTTCAAAAACATCGCCTCCAAAATCGCCAACGAGCTGAAACTGTGAGAGGAGAAAGAGATGAGAAAAGTGAAAAAGTAGCATATTAAAGAGTCTCTGAACAGGGATGAGTAAGCATTGTATTGCTCAAACACAACCTGCTGGTATGGGTAGGTACAGAGAGAGATATAAGATCAGATTCATACAAACGGGGGAAAAAAGTAGCACACTGGCCCTTCATTCCTGCTCATTGAAGAGTTTTGGAAGAGTAATCTCTGCAGGTTCTTGGTTCATTGTCCTGAACATGTTCAATTCAGAAAGGCGACAAATGAATTTTGAACTCATTTCGTTCTCTTTGTACACTCGCACACAAACGCACCTATTGCCTATTGAAACAGATAGAGCTTAAAACGCCAAACTTGTAAGAGGGGTGGCCCTAAAGTATTCACAGGGTGGAGGTGGGCAATTTAGGACAGAAGTTTGTGTCCCCTTAAGAGAGACACACACACACACACACACTCTCTCTCTCTCTCTCTGTGTTTATTTCTTCCTCTTCTTCTATTGACAGGGTTACACCTCACCGTTGTTCTGTAAGGGCCAGAACTTGATCAATACTGAGAGGACTGTAAATTCTGGTTAAGGTGATTTTAATTCTTAATCGGCTGGGTTTAGATTTGCTGCACTGGAATGGGTGAATTTCTGTTGCCTTTTATTTTCTTATGGAAATTAAATGTTTTATTGTTGTATTTACCAATGATTGTTTTAATATTATTCCTAGGAAAAACAAATTCTTTTTTTTTTTGTGGTCTCGTGTTATTGATCGTGCTATGCCTTTGTATAAAGAATGTCTGAAAAAGCACCACATGACTCCCACTGAACCTTTCACACTCTCGCCCCGCTTTGTTGCAAAGGATTATGGGGCAGCAAGTACTCTCCTCACACTTAAAACTAAAAAAGTCACTGGAAAAGACATTAAAGGACTCAATCTTTGCAACTAATCATTCCCATGCCATTTTCCTGACTTAGGAACTGATGTCGAGCTCTTCTTCTCTGTATCCAACACCTTTAATGGTTCAAGCCAAGAATTTTCCACCTCGGTCTCATCTGCAGGTGGCTTTTTGGCGTTACGCATTTGATAGTACACTCTTTATGAAAATGTGTCGTGATTGAATGTGTATGTGTGAGAGATGGAGTGTCATATCTGAATAACCAAAAGGCTTGCTTAGTTTCATATTCAATGCAGAGACTATTAATACGTAGCCTTGAGACAACAAGTACCTGCCATGAGTCAAATATTGGCATTCTGTTAATTCCAATATTTTGTTGGCATTATCATTTTCACTATTGAAATCAGTTCGGATGTCATTCTCTGCACAAGCTGATCAGTAATTCGCAAACACCCTGCAGATGCGTCTGCATAAAAGAGAGCAAAAAGGTACACTGACTATGAGCTAGAAAGTCACAGTGTGTTTCCATCCATTTCTGCTGAGCTGTACATGCTTGCATGCATCCTCTAGTTGACATCGGGTGCACTGTCACCTCTGTTGTTGTGTAAAGAGGAAGGGGGTTGGGATCAGATCTCCCTAAAAAGTCTGTCACCAGTTTGGGGGACAACTGTGCACATGTGTGTTTTATATCTTCATAGAAAATAATGATTATCTTTTTTTTTTTTTTGTCATGTACTTTGCTGTTCTCACAAATGATCATTTGTTCAAGGTGCTGGGGATCCAATTATCTTAAGTATTGTTATTTTTCTTCAGGGTTGATTATTTTTATTTACACAAGTTTTTCGTTGCTGTAATTTTATTATTTGTGTCAGACTCTTTGCTGTTGGGTTAGGGGGGTTCACAGAAATACACCAAATGTTTTTTTTTGTGCAAAAATGATTATGATCAATGATAGTAATAAAACAATTAAATTCAAGCTGACTGTATTAACTGATGCAGTATGTTCTGAGGCTTAATACCTGTTTGTGGCATCTCTGACGGTATGTTTGATTGCTAAACTAAGCTCTTGATATACTTGCTTGTAAGTGGAATATAGTAACAATTGAGTCCTAACCAGGTGCCACAGGATAAATGAGTTAATTTATTTTTTTTGTCCTAAACAAGGGGTTTCCAAACTTTGAGGATACACGTGTACGATGATCTTAAACTATAAAAGCAGCTATATATTTTAATTTAAAGGAATTATTTATACTGTATGAGAAACATAAGATTAAGATTGATATTTAATGTTTAAAAAGATATATAGGCTTTTATATAGGTGCCATACTAAAACAAGAAATTTAAATATTATCTGGAAAATATTTACTTTCTATATAACCATTACTTTTTTGATGGGGTCCATTTGCCCCACATTTAAACTGCTTAAAAAACTGGTTAAAGTATTTGCTATTTCCTTCTAAGTATTGTGGGGGGTTTTCTCATTCGGGGTAATGAATTTGTAGATGTGTTTTGGAAAAGCTGTGCAAATTTTGTTTACCATGGTATTAGGGGTCAGCGGGTCACCCCATCTGATTCCATGTAATTTGTCAAAAAATTAACAAATTTAAAAAAACATTAAAGAGTCGGTAAAAAGAAAAAAGATTTTTAAAACCATATTGCAGCTTGTAAAATGATCAAGTGATTAATTTTAAGCCCTAACAAAAACGGAGGACCTATTGTATTAACACAGCGAGAGAGTAATATTTACACATGCAAACTTGTTTTTGGGTGCATTTGTTTGGAATGAAAGACAACCGTATTTAAAAACAGACGCGAGTCTCAAACTTCTCCCTTAAATACGAGCTGATGCCAGTCAACTTTCTTTTCTTTTTTGGTTCTCAAGCTAGTCGTGAGTATCATCTATAACCACAGTGACAATTATATAAAAATATAAATTCATATTTCATATGGCGCCATCTATTACTTTAGAAAGGTACATCATAGGTGACACACGAGTCCATTCGAGGAGGGAGGTTATATCCCTTAAATCCTAATTAACCAACAGGCTATAACATACCTGAGAAGAGGAGCGGACAGTTCAAAAACACAAAACTGCAGCTGAAAACCTGACAGACGTCTCTTATCTCAAAGACTGTAAGTTACTAAAAGCACACGTGAAAACTCTCAAACACAAAACGCGTGTGCCTAAAACAAAGTGTCACTCGCGCTGAATGACTTTATCCAGTACGGCTCCGTTCACACAGATGTAAGCCGAAACACGGCTGTGAATCTTGAAAACAAACTTACTAATTTATTTAAAAATAGGCATATTTGCTTTATATTTCTGACTGTTAGAGCTATAGATGTCGGGCTTTAGAAAACAGAATGGAGAATAAAACATTAAATTTGGTTAATGGGTTAAAAACAATTGTGCTTAATATAAGTTATGTGAGTAAACAATTACTAAAAATGTGTTATATCACACCTGGGGCCTATACCATTAGCTGGCTAGCCATTTATTTTTCGCCAAGCCACTTTAATGATTTTGGGCACCTTTTGGGGTGTTTATCATCATAACAGCTCCGAGGCAGGTCAATATTCTGGATAAAAGATCTCAAACGGAAACTGGACCAAACAGCTGTGACACATCTCAGGCACAATAAACCAGTTTCTCTTGCTCTAAATTAAAGGTCAACATAGTACAATAATTTAAAGACAAATCGTCTGGCTTTTAGGGATTATTTTATATTATTTAGCCTATATATTATTCGTATGATAATCATACCCTAACTCCTTTAGTAATGATGAGCAACTTGTTTAATTACTGTAAAGCATTTCGTTTAAATTAACATAAATATATACAAGTAACATGTAATATAAATAAGCTTCAGAATCAATAGATATACTATACGTGACCTTACATGTACACGTTTCTGTATATTATATGAACTGTAGGGTAGAGTGGGGGAAACGCCCCCCTTAAAGTTAAATGTGTTAAGAAAAGTTATATTTTTAGTGACAATGACATAAATTATAAACAAAGTATGAAAAATGTCTAGAGTTTTCATGTTATTAGATTTTTAACAAAAAATGTATTTGTACCTAGGGGAGTTTTAACCCACCAATGGGCATAACACCCCCCCCCCCCCCCCAGTCTGACAAAGCAATTTGCTTTAAACATTTACAGCAAAATCAGAGTACAGTCAGTTTTAGCTTAAAATTTAAATTAATATAATAATTATGAATTACAAAATTGTAATAGCCTATTTTAAACATTTTGTTAGCTGATGCTTACTGGCTAGCTAAATAGCTACCTGATGCTAACTTGAGGTAGGCTAATTTTTAAATATAAAAAATAAAGACTTTATGTTCAGAACAGAATAACTACAGTAATTGCTCATTGCCAACTGGGGGCGTTTTACCCTACAGACTATGTTAAAATTGTCATTCTGAAAATATAATTATATTTTTATTGAATAACACATACTCCCTGTATACAGGCCTTGCTGTTCTCATATCATATATAACTGCTTTTACTGCTGAAAATTAGTAAATTTCTCCCACTCTACCCTATATGGTAATAGTAAATTTCACTTGCACTGATTTGGCAAGATGTTTTCTTTTAGTTGCCCTCTTTCATGGACAGCTCTTTTCTTTTCATGTGAATGAGTTTAAATTGTTTATCTAATCTTTGTTTATATTTGTATTGATCTTTGGTAGAAAAGAGAAGTGAATTGCTCTCTCTTTCGCAAGAAGTGAACTGCAGATTCTTTGTTTCAAAGCATGTGATTGGCTTTGTTACTGGTATCACACTTCAAATGAATGTGCTCCATAAACTCAGTATCAAAGCCTGAGTTGACAGAGAAAACTGATGATCATCATCAGGGTGCCAACAAAGCCCGAGTGTATTGGTTTGGTTTTGTCAACTCAAAACTAATCCTCTAACCCTGAGTTCATTCAACTACCATCATGGTACAAGCCCCTGGTTGGGTCTAGTAAGTGTCTTATATGTAAAATATCTGCAGAATAACAACAAAATCAATTGGTCATTTTCACTTTATTTTGAAAAAAAATCTAAAACAAAAATAGTCACAAACAAATCCAGTTCACATGTAAACAGTTCTCATATACATACAACATTTTGGAAGAAACGAGAACTCTTGCACGAGCTTCCTCGGGAATCATCTTTAGTGTTTTGATGCCTCTGTGTTTGTGCCTTTAAGAACGAGATGAAATCAGTGTATTCCAGAGTTGCAACAAAAAGTCAAGTATTTTGCATCATTTAGTGCTTAGTCAATATTAACTAGTACTACATAAATTCACTACCTAACAATATCTTAAGGACCTAATTATACAAACAACAAAACCGCGTCACCCATCTATCAACATGGCTGTTCAATGGGAGAGTGAGTATACACAATTTCCCAGTTTCCTGACACCAGGCACTTCAGAACACTTACTAGTGCCTGTAGTCATGCACACTAGATAATATGCAGCTGTTGCCGTAGAGATGGTGGAAGGAACTCACATGAGTCTGTTTCGTGGCAGTTTTTAATTCCAGTGTATAAGGTTTTTACCCACAATTTTGGTTAAACTTTCAACTTCCGCTGAGCAACTATTACAGAAGGTGATTCAATAGCTGTAATTACAGTGGAAGCTGTTGTGCTTGAGACCGTTCACGAGGTAAAGCTGTAGAACCTGAGGACAGATGGGTTTGTGGGGCAGTAGGGTTTTTTTTTTTTGGCAAGACTGTGGTACATGTCCTGAAGTGGAGAAGCGAATCGCACTGTATAATTTCATCCTTCCTGACTTGCTAAATGGGTGTTTTGGTGCATGTCCAGCTTTGCTTCCAGTTCACCTCAGGGGTTTTTCCTATCTTTTGAGAGGCATCACTACACGTTGCCCTTTTACAGCGATTTAAAAACAAATTCTCTGTTAAATTACTATTTGGGTGCCTTAAACCATTATAAAAGGGCAAATACTACATGGCGATCAGTGTGACTGGGGGGATTCCACCTTTAGCCCCACTAGTGAGGGTGGCAGCTGTCCAGCAGAGGCAGAGGAGGAACTTAGAGAGTTCCTCAGTGCCCCCTGGTGGAGCAAGGACGCCACTGCGGGTCTGATGAGCGGAGGGGGAGGGTGATTGTGGGGCGTCCGGTTTTGTAGAGGTCGCGTCTGTAGCGGGGGAGGCTGGCGCAGCAGGCTAGGGGGTGCTGAGGGGGGTGCAGGGCGCAGTAAGGGTGGAGGTTGAGTGAGGGGTGGGGAGGACTGGGCAGAGTTGGGGTTCCCAGCCACACTAACATCAGAAGAGGGCAGAGAACTGTCAAAATGAGGCGGAGAGGTGCCATCCATCTTCACCTGTAACAACAAAGAAAGATGGAAGAGAGAAAATGAATTGCTCTGTTGTTGTTAACTGTTCTTTATCTCTAAGATAAATAAGCCCTGCCTGCTGGAACACGTCCTATTCAAAAGCCTTGACAAATTCAAACAGCCTTTTTCCTCATTCTCTCTCACCTCATCATCTTCCGCTTCTGACGACCCGTTCAGCTCCATGTTCACGGTTCTCCCGCTGCCTCCTTGCACCACTTCCTGTTCTGCCTGCCATTCACGTAGAACCTCTTCAAGATTGAAGCGTCTCCGGTAGCTGACGAAGAATGAGCTGATCTGCGCCACCGTCTTGTTGCCAATCACGTCCGCTATGGCTGCAAAGTCTTTACCGTATCGCCTGATGGCTGGAGAGGATGTGGATGAAAAAATGGGTACATGATAAAACTGCTCAGCAATGTTTAAAATCAATCAACCAGTATTATATTCTTATGAATTCAGTATGTAGTATCTAGTATAATCTTGCTTTGTACATGATAGGAATTCCCTTTGTATTGCTCTGAATACACATGCATAATGACAGCAATTGTGCAAAGATAAATAATTACATAAATACTGTAATATCCCATAAACAACAAGAATTCTCCATAAATTTAATCACTGCAAGATTAGAACAATCTCCCACTGTCATAAAAGATTGCACATTAGTGACTTGATACTCACTAATTTAGCTTGAAACCATATTTTTTAGGACAGGTATTAGTTGTGACATACATTTTATCACGTTAACTCATTGGTTAGCTGTATAATTTAGCTTCTATTTTACGATATCAATTTGTGCAAATAAAGAAGTGATCTTTTTGGGTTCTTTAGTTTTGCGAACCCGGCATTACCGAAGCATTCTCTTTTTATACAAGCTTTAACTAGGGATGCTGGATATTACAGCTCTGGTTGATAACCAATGAATAGCCTATATTAAAGTTCTATGCTATTATATCTAAACACTGGTTTAAAATGCCATGTATATTTAGGGATCAAAGTAATTAGAGATAATAATAATATAGCTCACCTTGAACAGCCAGGAGGTGCTCCTCCGTTGTCCAGCGAGAGTTGATTTTTTGAGTGGGCTAAAGGAAATGTAGCACAGGGAGAAAATTTATCATGTAGCGTAATATTGGCATTTTGCCTAGAATCTACTTAAAGGTTTGGCAAACTCAGAGAAAAACAATTGTACTTTATAAATATTATGCAATTAGGCCTTATCAGTATCTCAGAAAAGGCTGTACATTCAAACTGTCAAAATACATTAAATGGATTTTATGTCTTGCTTTTTAACTTTTACATGTATGCTAGTATATATAGTGTGAATGATAAATGTTTGTAGCTTTATATCAGAGCAATGTAGGTAGAAATGTACCTCTGATGGTCTTAAGCTTTCAATTCCATCAACCGAGTTGTGCTTGAGAAAACTATTGGTTTGCTTGATACTTTGGACCTAAAAGCAAAACAGAGAGGCAAAAATGTTCTAAGTGGTGATTGTTGTGTAAGGCAAGGCAAGTTTATTTATATAGCACATTTCATACACAGTGGTAATTCAAAGTGCTTTACATAAAAGAAAGTGAAATTAAAATCAATAAAAACATGGAAATAAAAATAATAAAAACAAGGAATTTTAAAATGATATAGAAAATGATTTTAAATAAATTTAAAGAAAATGATTATACATAAAATTTATTGCAGTCAGTTCGGACATATAGCACAGTGCTCATTCAACAAATGCACAGTTAAACAGATGAGTTTTGAGTCTTGATTTAAATGTGGCTAATGTTTTAGCACATCTGATCTCTACTGGAAGCTGGTTCCAACTGCGGGCCGCATAATAGTTAAAAGCAGACTCCCCTTGTTTTGTGTGAACCCTTGGTATTTCTAACTGACTCGATCCTAATGATCTGAGTGGTCTGTTTGGTTTATATTCAGTGAGCATATCAGCAATATATTTAGGTCCTAGGCCATTGAGTGACTTATGAACGAGTAAAAGTACTTTAAAATCAATCCTAAATGTAACTGGAAGCCAGTGTAAGGACCTGAGGACTGGTGTGATATGCTCAGATTTTCTGGTTCTAGTCAGAATCCTGGCAGCAGCATTCTGGATGAGGTGCAGTTGTCTAATGGTCTTCTTTGGAAGGCCTGTGAGGAGACCATTACAGTAATCCACCCTGCTGGTGATAAAGGCATGAACAAGTTTCTCCAAATCTTGACTGGAAACAAAACATCTAATTCTTGCAATATTTTTGAGATGATAGTATGCTGATTTAGCTACTGCTTTGACATGACTACTGAAACTAAGGTCTGTCTCCAGAATCACCCCAAGATTTCTGACTTGATTTTTAGTTGTTTGACCCCTAGAGTCAAGGTATGCATTCACCTTGAGAACTTCATCTTTGTTTCCAAATGCAGTGACTTCAGTTTTCTCCTTGTTTAACTGAAGAAAGTTCTGGCGCATCCAATTATTAATTTCATCAATACATTGGTAGAGGGAGTCAATGGGGCTGTAGTCATTTGGAGATAAGGCTAGGTAAATCTGGGTATCATCAGCATAGCTGTGATAGGCTATTTGGTTCTTCCTCATTATTTGACTTAGTGGGAGCATATACAGGTTAAACAAGAGCGGTGCAAGAATTGAGCCTTGTGGGACTCCACATGTCATGGCCGTCCACTTAGACTTAGGCTCTCCTATACTCACATAATAACCTCTCCCTTCTAAGTATGACCTGAACCATTTGAGTGCCATCCCAGAAAGCCCGACCCAGTTTTCCAGTCTCTCTAAAAGTATGTTATGATCGACATTGTCAAACGCAGCACTAAGATCTAGTAGTACCAGCACTGATATTTTGCCAGAATCAGAATTGACGCGAATATCATTTATTATCTTAATGAGTGCTGTCTCTGTGCTGTGATGCACTCGGAAACCAGATTGAAAATGGTCCAGGTATCCATTTGAGTTTAAGTAGTTGTTCAGCTGATTAGAAACTACCTTTTCAATAATCTTACCTATGAAAGGAAGATTTGATATGGGTCTATAGTTGCTCAACATGGTGTTATCAAGATTGCGCTTTTTCAGAAGGGGCTTAACAACTGCAGTTTTAAGGGAGTTTGGAAAAGTCCCAGAAAGTAGTGAGGCGTTCACCGCTTTAAGAGATCAGCTTCTAAACAGTTAAGCACATGTTTGAAAAAGGATGTGGGAAGTGTGTCAAGATAGCAGGTTGAAGATTTAAGGTGCTGTACTATTTCTTCCAAAATTTTGTTATCAATTTCTTTAAAAACACACAGTCACTTCTTTTTGAAATTGCGGTCGAATCTGTGTGACCTCTGCATAACTTGAGGATGGGCCAATATCCTTTCTGATATTATTGATCTTCTCAGAAAAGAAGGAAGCAAACTCATTGCATTTGCTGTCGGAGAGCATTTCACTGGGAATCTGACTTGGGGGGTTTGTCAGTCTCTCAACAGTCGCAAAAAGAGTGCGGGTGTTGCTTAAGTTACTGTTTATGAGGTTTGAAAAGAAAGTCTGTCTAGCTGTGGCTAGTTCCACATTGAAAGCATGAAGGCTGTCTTTATAGATGCTATAGTGAATTTCGAGTTTCGTCTTCCGCCACATCCGCTCAGCTTTTCTGCATTGTCTTTTCATGCTCTGAACTGCTGTTGATTTTCTCCAAATTGATTTCTGTTTCCCCGTCTTCTTGCTGACCTTTATCGGGGCAATATCATCAATAACATTCTTAATTTTTGAGTTAAATGACTCCAGGAGAAGATCAACAGAGTCTGCAGAAATGCTTGGTGTTAATGATATTGCCTCCATAAATAGCGCACTAGTGTTCTCGTTAATGCATCTCTTTCTGATAGAGACAGATCTAGATTCAGTGGTGACTGAGATCAATATATCAAAGAAAATACAGAAGTGATCAGATAGTGCTACATCCTTAATTACAATGGATGAGATGTTTAGACCTCTACTGATGAGTAAATCTAGAGTGTGTCCACGATTGTATGTGGGTCCGTGCACATGCTGACTCAGGTCAAAAGTGTTTAAAACAGTTATAATTTCTTTTGTAGTTTTGATTTCTGCATTATCTATGTGAATATTAAAATCCCCTGCAATAGCAAAACAGTCAAACTCTGAGGAAATCATTGATAACAGTTCAGTGAAATCATCAACAAAGGCTGGAGAATATTTTGGAGGCCTGTAAATAATGATAAACAGGGTGCGTGGAGCACCTTTCAGCACAATACCTAGGTATTCAAAAGATGAATACTGACCAAATGACATTTGCTTGCACTGATACACATCTTTAAACAGAGCAGCTACACCTCCACCTCTCCTAACAGTCCTGCCACCTTACATTTTGTCTCTACAGCAATCTTAGATTGATGCATTATAGGCCGCAGGTTAGATGGGTCAGCCGCACGGCTTGAGAAGGCCTTAGACTTTCTATCGCTTAATAAAACAGAAATAGAGGAGGCTACAGGCACACTGGGTTCCCGCTTGTTCTGTAAACATTTGTGAATGTTGCTGCTAATATAGCGGGGACCCGACACATATCACTGAGAGCTGTTATCAGTTGTTTTTGGTTCACCTACACCAGATGGAGAGGGGTTTGGGGCCTGACGTTGTGGCAGCGGCCGGAGAGCTCTCGCAGGAAGAGGAGGGTGAGCTGGGCCTGCAGTCTTTGGTGGTTGTGGGGCCCGCCGTTTTTTAGTTGATATCTGGGGGCTTGAAGCGAAAGAGTGGGAGAGTTTGGTCCCAGCATACACCAGTTCCTCCATTTTCTGTGAGAAGCTTAGAAGTGGAGATTCTGGAGAGAGTGATAGTGTATCTGGTGAGCAGGGCTCTGGCTCTGGTGTTTCCGCTGGCTGTGAGATGTCATTCTGGCTTCCCTGGCTGTTTTCCAGAAAGTCGTCCTTGGGTGCTGAGTCTTGGAGCTGTTGTAGTACGTCACAGTCTGCATGTGATGAGCTCTGTGGGCAGGGCTCAGCTGGGATGTCCATGAGCAGTGCTTGTTGTGGCTGCGTGGTGTTATCATGTTGACTCAGAAGCTGACATGAAGTCCTGTGGTCACTCATATACTGTCCAGGTGTGTGTGTGTCATTCAGGCCGAGTAGATTGGCACACACCGCTGAAGGATGACGGAGGGAGAAATAGATATTTCTCCCTCCGTGTATTTAGCCTCCATGTATTTAGCCCAAGAAACCGTGAGAACATGTTAGTTCCCCTTGCTGGGAGTGGTCCACTGATGAACGACTGAACTTCGAGACTTTGAAGCGTTTCAAAGAGTTCAGTGAAGTGAAGTGACATTCAGCCAAGTATGGTGACCCATACTCGGAATTCGTGCTCTGCATTTAACCCATCCAACGTGCACACACACACAGCAGTGAACACACACACACCGTGAACACACACCCGGAGCAGTGGGCAGCCATTTTATGCTGCAGCGCCCGGGGAGCAGTTGGGGGTTCGGTGCCTTGCTCAAGGGCACCTCAGTCGTGGTATTGAGGGTGGAGAGAGCGCTGGACATTCACTCCCCCCACCTACAATCCCTGCCGGCCCGAGACTCGAACCCGCAACCTTTGGATCACGAGTCCAACTCTCTAACCATTAGGCCACGACTTCCCCTTTCACTGAAATCCTTCTTAAGGAGTTCTGACTGCTCCTTCCGAATATCATTCTTCCCCACATGGATGATGACTCGATTTGCAGTCTTGTGCTTCATCAGAATGTTCCGAAGTTCTTTGTTCACATCAAAGACATTTGCTTGAGGAAGGCAGTATGTAGTTGTAGTCCTGCTACTGATGTTTCTGATAATAGCATCACCCACTATCAGAGTCCTGGGCTCGGCTGCGCTCTGAGCTGAAAGCCGCTGTCTGCTCGACCTTGAGCGCCTGTTAGTAGCGATGTTAGCTGCTGGCTGATTCGATCCGTGTTTAGTCACATTTGCGGATTTCTCACCCACATTCATTAATGCTTCAAATCTGTTCTCAAGATGTATAGGGGGTGGTAAGATACCAGTGTTTACAAGTCTTGTCATAGCCGTATCTGGGGTAGAGGATGCTATGGCAGCAATACGAGATACTCGTGATAATCTGATGTCTCGATTTCCTTTGGGTCTCGCTCCCTGTTTGTGCCATCGATTTGTCTGTCGATCTGTTTCGGCTTTTTCCTCTACACTTTGTATAAACTTTTGAGATTCAGAGGACTCACCAGCTGTATGCTGAGGGGGTCTGTGATGACCGTCTGCTGTGTGTTCCGCCTGTTTTGGAAGTCCAGCAAGTAACTTTGTTTCAAGAACCGCAATCCTTTGTAGAAGTTTGTGGCAGTTCATGCAGCAAGTAGATTCCACGAAAGGCATTTTCTCTCGTCTGTTTGAATGTAGACAGCTGTGTTTTTCCGTCTCTGGAATGTAAACTGCTGGGAGAAAGTCTTAAGTTTCCCCCCAAAAAAATGTGTTGTCTGAGCACTGTGATGATCTGCTGAAGTTAAAATCTTGGAGAGATATGAGAAAAATGCAAAAATAGGGAGCAAAGCGCAGAGCAATAAGCAAGAGCGTCCGAACAGTAGCAAAGCCGGAAGTGAGTGTAGTTATATTTCCATTCAAGAGTTTGGGGGTTAAATTGTTATTACAATTTAAATTAACTGTTTTTTAATATGCTGAATTTTTAGTGTCACATGATCACTTTAACATGCTGATTTGGTGCTCAAGAAACATTTATCAAGTTTGAAAATAGCTGTGCTGTTTAATATTTTTGTAGAAATACATTTTTCCAGGATTATTTGATTAGAGTGTTAGAGTTTTTTTTATTTATTTGATCAATAGAGTTATTTTTTTTAATAAACATTTCAATTTGATCAATCCTTGCTGAATAAAAGCAACAACAAAAAAACCTTACTGACTCCAAACTTTTGAACACTTGTGTAGCACACAAACTCCTCAATCGTATATTCACTTTCGAGTCTCTCGGATTTACAACCACTACCAAAAACATTGTGATTTGATGTGTTGCACTTTACCTGTCTCTTCAGTGACACTAACTGTGTGTCCAGCTGTTTGAGAGAAACAACTCCTGAATCAGTGGACGCTGAGAGAGCAACAATGTCCTCCTGTTCCAGATGCATGCCTTTAGGAGGCCTGCGGCGAGAGCGAAGAGGGTGGTGACGGTGGTTCTCTTTCCGAGTCAGACCAGACTTGCTTGAACCTTTATCACTCCCTCCTCCATTTCCAGAACTCTGCTTTGTCATCTGAAAAGCAGCACAAATGCAGTGTAAACGCAGTCATGCACATGCAGTCTATTTTTTAAGATTAAGATTTTAGGTTAAAATTCATGTAAATGTATAAAGGAAAATAGGTGTTTGTGACAGGTCATCTAAACAAATGTTTGCCCTCACTAGTCCCTGACTGCTGATTTTTTTTTTTACTACTAATATTCCATTTAGTCTCTAAATTAATATGGAGTTAAAAGCTGTATGTAATGTAACTATTATCAAAGAATAAACAAAATACTTTGTTGAATAGTTTAATATGGAGTTTAGTTATGTGTTACACCATAGGCTCAACCTCTTTCCTGGCATTGATCTCAAAGTCACTGTCTGGATCGCCTTCCACCATCTCATCGTTACTGGCAGAAACAAAAATACACACTTTGTAATGATTCATTGTCTTTTCTCTCCATCTTTCCCTCTTTTGCTCTCCTTTTACCTCTCATCCTTTTCTCTCTTGCTAAGGAGCTTGCGTGCTTGACGGTCCATGACGCTGGTCCGGGTTCTGGTTTTCTTCCAAGAGTAGTAGTGTTTCACCAGACTTGAGATCAGCTTGTCGGGAAGCTGAGAAATAAATATAACAGATGGTTATGACTGATAGATGTCCTGTATCAAATTTGTGACTGAGCATTTGAACTTCTTTGTACAAAAGGTCAGATGTTCTTGCTTCCATTGAAGCACACGATGCTTTGAAACATTCTCAAATTATTTCCATGTTGTAATGGATGACAACAAGACAGTTCATAGTGCTGACAGCGAGACCTCACTATGGCTCTACATATATGTGTGATTCTACACTGGGCCGTATCTCAAGATGCCTGCTCTTCTGGAGTTGCAGGCAGATGTGAGAGCACCAGATGACTCTTATATAACCCATCTTGCCTCCATCCCTCCTGCTCACCATCTGTTGGATGCGATGGAAGCTCTTGCCATGAAAGCTGAAAGCCTGTTCGAACAGAACTTTGTCTTCCACTGTCCACTCATCAGGAAAGGGAGTGAAGTTGGCCAGGTCAGCCAGTGACTTCTCCACATCATGCTTGTGCCACAGAAGCATGCCAAGAGCCTGTTGACAGAATGACTCCATCAGTGATTTATGCCTCCATCTACAGGATTTGCCTAATATTTAAGCAAAATGGTACCTGTTCCATGTTGTATCCGTGCTTCTCTTTGGCCATCAGAATATATTCATCCACTGAGAGTGAGAAAATGGAAAATGCAGTTTCTTTACAATCCAACATGGCAGATTAGGGGACAGTGTACAAAGGATATGTGTATTACTTTACTACCTCACAACAAAATACACAATCACGATTCAATACGTTACGAGGCATCACAATAACATAATAGAAAATAAATAATGCAAATACATATAAATAAAACAGCAGTCAATCAATTCAAAATAATGACTCAGTGGGTTTCAATTTAATTCAAATGTGATTTTTTTTTTGTCATTTCAAAAATGATCAATTGGATTTGATTATATATATATATATATATATATATATATATATATATATATATATATAAAAAAATAAATAAAATCAAATCCAATTGATTATTTTTGAAATGACAAAAAAAATCACATTTGAATTAAATTGAATATATATAATATATATATATATATATATATAATCTGATTAACAATAAAAAAAAAAAAAAAAAAAATTTTAGACTTAAAAAGTGCAAACTACATTGTCAGAGATTATACAGTAACTCAAAGATGTGTGTGTGTGTGTATATATATATATATATATATATATATATATATATATATATATATATATATATATACACACACACACACACACAGATCAAAAATTATAAAACGCGACACTTTTGTTTTTGTCCCCATTTTTCATGAGCTGAACTCAAATATCTAAGACTTTTCTATGTACTCAAAAGGACTATTTCTCTCAAATATTGTTCACAAATCTGTCTAAATCTGTGTTAGTGAGCACTTCTCCTTTGCCTGAGCTAACCCATCCACCTCACAGGTGTGGCATTTCAAGATGCTGATTAGACAGCATGATTATTGCACAGCTGTGCCTTAGGCTGGCCACAATAAAAGGCCACTCTAAAATGTGCAGTTTTACTGTATTGGGGGGGTCCGGGGGGTCCGAAAACCAGTCAGTATCTGATGTGACCACCATTTGCCTCACGCAGTGCAACACATCTTCACATAGAGTTGATCAGGTTGTTGATTGTGGCCTGTGGAATGTTGGTCCACTCCTCTTCAATGACTGTGCGAAGTTGCTGAATATTGGCAGGAACTGGAACACGCTGTTGTATACGCCAATCCAGAGCATCCCAAACATGCTCAATGGGTGACATGTCCGGTGAGTATGCTGGTCATGCAAGAACTGGGATGTTTTCAGCTTCCAGGAATTGTGTACAGATCCTTGCAACATGGGGTCGTGCATTATCATGCTGCAACATGAGGTGATGGTCGTGGATGAATGGCACAACAATGGGCCTCAGGATCTCATCAAGGTATCTCTGTGCATTCAAAATGCCATCAATAAAATGCACCTGTGTTCGTTGTCCATAACATATGCCTGCCCATACCATAACCCCACAACCACCATGGGCCACTCGATCCACAACGTTGACATCAGCAAACCGCTCACCCAAACGATGCCATACACGCTGTCTGCCATCTGCGCTGTACAGTGAAAAGCGGGATTCGTCCGTGAAGAGAACACCTCTCCAAAGTACCAGACTGACGCCATCGATTGTGAGTATTTGCCCACTCAGGTCGGTTACGACAACAAACTGCAGTCAGGTCAAGATCCCGACGAGGACGACGAGCATGCAGATGAGCTTCCCTGAGATAGTTTCTGACAGTTTGTGCAGAGATTCTTTGGTTATGCAAACCGACTGTTGCAGCAGCTGTCCGGGTGGCTGGTCTCAGACGATCTTGGAGGTGAAGATGCTGGATGTCGAGGTCTTGGGCTAGTGTGGTTACACGAGGTCTGCGGTTGTGAGGCCGGTTGGATGTACTGCCAAATTCTCTGAAACGCTTTTGGAGACGGCTTATGGTAGAGAAATTAACATTCAATTCACGGGCAACAGCTCTGGTGGACATTCCTGCAGTCAGCATGCCAATTGCGTGCTTCCTCAAAACTTGCGACATCTGTGGCATTGTGCTGTGTGATAAAACTGCACATTTTAGAGTGGCCTTTTATTGTGGCCAACCTAAGGCACACCTGTGCATTAATCATGCTGTCTAATCAGCATCTTGATATGCCACACCTGTGAGGTGGATGGATTATCTCGGCAAAGGAGAAGTGCTCTCTAACACAGATTTAGACAGATTTGTGAACAATATTTGAGAGAAATGGGCCTTGTGTGTACATAGAAAAAGTCTTAGATCTTTGAGTTCAGCTCATGAAAAATGGGGGCAAAAACAAAAGTGTTGCGTTTATAATTTTGTTCAGTGTATATACATAGTGCTGCTGGAAAGTTTGTGAACCCTTCAGAATTTTCTATATTTCTGCATAAATATGACATAATCAGATTTTCACACAAGTCCTGAAAGTAGACAAAGAGAACCCAATCAAACAAATGAGACAAAAATATTTTCCAAATATTTATTCAAGAAATTGACCCAATATTGCATATCTGTGAGTGGCAAAAGTATGTGAATCTCTTTTTAGATTAGCAGTTAATTTAAAGGTGAAATTAGAGTCCATCTGTAAAGAAGTGCTTTCAGTCAGTGCAATGACCATCAAATGTCAATACGTGACCCGTTTTATTCAAAGAACAGGGATCTATCAAAGTCGGATCATGTTTGTGGAAGTGAATCATGTCACGAACAAAGGAGATTACTGAGGACCCCAGAAAAAGAGTTGATGTTGCTCAAAATGCTAGAAAAGGTTACAAAACTATCTCTAAAGTGTTTGGACTCCACAAATCCACAGTCAGTGTATACAAATGGAGGAAAGTCAAGACCACTGTTACCTTCCTGAGAAGTGGTTGACCAACAAAGATCACTCCAAAACAGAACGTGTAATAGTCTGCAAGGTTGCAAAAGTTCCCAGGGTAACTTTTAAGCAACTGAAGGCCTTTCTCACATTGGATAATGTTAATGTTCATGAGCCCACCATCAGAACACTGAGTAACCATGGTGTGCATGGAAGAGTTGCAAGAAGAAAGCCACTGTTCTCCAAAAAGAAAATTGCTTGCTAAAGATCATGTGGACAAGCCAGAGGACTATTGGAGAAAGGTTTAATGGATGGATGAAACCAAAATAGAACTTATTGGTTTAAATGAGAAGTTATTATGTTTGGAGAAAAGAACACACTGCATTCCAGCTTAAGCATCTTATCCCATCTGTGACATATGGTGGTGGTAGTATCATGGCTTGGGCCTGTTTTGCTGCATCCTGGCCAGGACAGCCTGCCATCATTGATGGAACAATGAATTCCAGCAAATTCTAAAGGAAAACATCAGGACATCTGTTTAAGAACAGTCTCAAGAGAACGTGGGCCATGCAGCAAGACAATAACCCCAAGCATACAAGTCCTTCTACCAAAGAATGGTTAAAGTAGAACAAAGTTAATGTTTTGGAATGGCTGAGTCAAAGTCCAGACCTTAATCCAACTAAAATGTTGTGGAAGGACCTAAGCAAGCAGTTCACTGGAGGAAACCCACCAACATCACAGAGTGGTTCTGCACTAAGGAATGGGCTAAAACTCCTACATGTTATTGTGCAGGACTGATCAGCATTTACAAGAAACTTTACCTTCAGTTACTGCAGCAAAAGAGGGTCACGCCAGATACTGAAAGCAAAGATTCACATACATTTGCAACACACAGATATATGTAACACTGTATCATTTTTATCAATAAATAAATGACAAAGAAAATATTTTTCTCTCACTTGTTTGATTCGGTTGTCTTTGTCTACTTTGAGGACTTATATGAAAATCTGATGATGTTTTGGGTCGTATTTATGCAGAAATATAAAAAAAGGGTTCAAAAAAAAACTTTCAAGCAGGACTGTATATACACACATATATACATATATATACACTCTCAGCAATTTTTAGTCATTTTTACGTGTGAATATTTGTTCCTTACACATGGCATCGGACACTTGGGTGTTTGGTGACCAGACCAGCATGCTCCTCTGGTCACTGTCACTGTAGCGGGATGCACAGTCTGTCAACACAAAAAAGAAACATGTCTGTCGCACAACACAGCAGCCTCTCTCAAATACCTCTTCTCAAAACCTTGTTGTTTTGTACTTCTCTATGCCTCTCTGCTGTTTTTGTCTATAATTCTATATACTCCAAGACTACAGCTATGTTCTCTCCTACTCCCCATAAACTTGAGTGCACACAGAAACACCTACACACAGCCCTTTATCTTATCATGCAGACTGTGAAAACTGCATGGAGTTCAGAGATTTATATTCATCTCTTCTGAGATTAACTCCCCTCTCCCTCTTTACCTGGTTTGAACTCTGGGATCTGTGCCTGGTAGTCCCCACCAACGCGGATCATACTGTCTGTTTCAAAAGAGCAAGAGGGAAAAGGACAGTCAAAGAGGGGAAAAACACAGGCAGGCTTAGTTAGAAACTGGCAGTGCATCCTCACAGAGGGCAGAGGAAGAAATATGGGTGGAGGGAGGGAGAGGAGGAAAACAACAGGGATGCTTGACAGAATACACATACAGACACTGATATACTCAGACATTTTATACTTAAATGAAACAATAAAGATTGATACTGTGATACCATGTAAGTGAATGAAGGTACAGATGGTGGTTTGGAGTTGGAGTTTGTGTGTGAATGTGTCAGACGTACCATGTGTGTGTTCCTCATCACTGCTCTCTTCCTCAGAGTGCTGGCTGTTCCCATTCGTGACTGTTTTGGCCCTGCTTCGGGACAGCACACCAGACCCTGATCGCTCCATCACTGATGGCATGGCTAGAGGGGAGAGAGAGAGTGTTCAAGGGGATCAGCATTGGCCTTTGTTTTCAACATCTTAAAGGGAAAGTTCAGCCACAAATGAAAATCCTGTCATCGTTTCCTCGCCCTCATGTCATTCCAAATTTGTTTGTCTTTCTTTTGTGGAAAGAGACATTGGGGCAGAGTAACTCATTGTATAAACACAACAGAGACGGTTTTCAAAATACATTCTTAAGTGTTCCTTAGTAAAAAGGTTTAGAATAACATGAAGGTGAATAAATGATGAATCATTTTATTTTGTCTTTAATTTAGCAGCATTTCTGATGCAAATTAATTCTGACTGACCCATCATATGCGTTATGTATGTACGTATATATATATATATATATATATGTGTGTGTGTGTGTGTGTGTTGTTGACGTGACATGGCATTTTCACTGTCCCACAAGAAAAAAATTTATATAATTAATATTGTCGTTATTTAAAATGCAGTAAATGGTTAAACATTTCTTTGTCCTACATGGACCTTTTGTTATAAAAGCTGCAGCGCTATTCGATTTTTTACATTTTTGAGCCAAATCTCAAAATTGTCCTATGGTGTGACTGTCTCAAGCATGGTTCAGTAAATTACAACTTTTATAAATGAAAAAGAAAAGCATAAAAATGTTAATAAATACCTCCGGCATAACTGTACAAGTGTCTATTTTACTAGATGGCAATCATTTTTCATCCATATATTTCTGAAAGCATTCATGATTACAGAGAAAACTTTAATTAGTTGAAGGACCCCATTCACAGCTGTGTTACTGAAGCCCATGACATGTGCACATGGTCAATTTTTGTCTCAGAATTGTTCAAATATTTAACTTTTTTTGAACCACTACAAAAGTGTTACGTTTTGTTGTCCTTTGGTGTGACATCCCTAAATTATATTTTTTAATCAAAAACTGCATGTTAAACTACATAATCATGGAAAATTATGCAAATGTGTCTTGCTAACCGCTAATGACAGGTTAGCTTGGTAAAGCAAGTTCATTAATTGACAGGAAAAGGCTGAAACTTCCTACGGTGTGACAGAAAATGTCCTCCGGTATGATGTCTGTACTGTCACACCACAAGACAAAGACGTCACACCAGAGGACAAGGTCTCTTTAAAAAGCATGTTATATAATTAAATAAGATTTGTTTAACTCCGTTTTATTCTTTTTTGATCATTTTCTGTGTTCTTAAATGCAATAATTACATTACATCATTTTCTGATGTTTTTACAGAAAACCTGTACTGTTATAAAGTGTCATGAAAAGAAGCATGAAATGTGATACTTTGTTTTCGAAACAGAAAATTGAGGGAGAGAAATTAGTGGAAGAGAGAGGACACGGAAATATATAGAGAAAATGAACAGGGATCCACACAGAAGGGAGGAGATCCTAAGAGAACAATGCAGAAAGTAAATATAATAAAATTATATCTTAAAAAGGGTAGCCATAAAGTTTTAAAAACTTGATTCACATCTTAATGAATATAGTTTGAATACCAATCATATTTAGCTGTGCCGCACATGCAGCTTTGGGGCTAGAAGAGTTTCAGTAACACACTGATTGATTAAGAGACTGAATTTTGTTGAGGAAAATTATTTTTAGTTTTGTTTAAAATACATGTTGATATTGTTTGTATCAAAATTAAACTTTCTTTCTCCTTTGACATGTTCAAAATTAAATAGAAATAATTTAATAACAACCATTTATGTCCTTTAGTGTGACGTAATGTCCTATGGTGTGACACGCATAAAAGAACCACAGATGTTTTTATCTCAAAATATCTTTAAAAAATATAGTTGAGTATTGCAATAGGGGAGATCACACATCTTAAAATGGTATAATTTTCAGCAGTTTTGAATGAATGACAGTAAAGTTTGTCATTAAATTCTCCAAGTCATGGGGGAAAAAACGATGTTAATTGTAATTTCATATTAAATAAATAGCACTATATGAAAATAAGTGTCTAACAATGAAGATAAGTCTCTCTCTTGCCATCTATGTATTATTAAGAGGGTTTTTATTTTTGCTATGTCACACCATAGGACAAACTTATGGTACAATTCAGTAAAAAAAATCAAATAAATAATAAAAAAAAGGCGTGAAAGAATTGACGAAGTTAGTGACTTATATATTTATGTAGTGTGAAATCTGATCTTTGAGAATATATGTGACCCTGGACCACAAAACCATTCATAAGGGTCAATTTTTCGAAATTTAGATTGAATAAATAAGCTTTCCATTGATGTATGGTTTGTTATGATAGGACAATATTTGGCTGAGATACAACAATTTGAAAATCTGGACTCTGAGGGAGCAAAAAAATCTAAATATTGAGAAAATCGCCTTTAAAGTTGTCCAAACAAAGTTCTTAGCAATGCATATTACTAATCAAAAATTAAGTTTTAATATATTTACAGTAGGAAATGTATTTTTGGCTATTGCTACAAATATACCCCAGCGACTTAAGACTGGGTTTGTGCTCCAGGGTCACATATGCATATATATATATATATATATAAGGTTCACCAAATAGTTGCCTCGAGTATCTTTTAACAGTGTAGTGACAAATCTTTGTATTCTGAATCTTTATCGACTTCCTCAAGTAACATTATTCCAGTGGTCACATTATATAGCCTACACATATTTTCTTTCTCTGAACAGCCCCAGTGTGTTATGAAATGTGGTGAGAAAATTAACCTCAAATTAGTACAAATTAATTAAAATATGTGTGTATGGAAATGAAGTCTGGCTCAAGAGTTGGTTTAAATGCTCTTGGCTGTGTTTTGAGCGGCAGGTGCTGGAGTTCACTGAGATATCAAACCACAAAGCGAGGGATACACGCATTAGTGTAATGTTTATAGATAACTTTCATTTGTTTCAGCGCCAGTAAATGAGACTTTCATTCGGTGGACAAGAAGTCTTTGTTTCGCGAAAATGAACGATGCCGAAAGTGAACAACTTTCATCTCTTAACAAACATGCAGTCCCAGAACAACAGATACCATCCTTTACAAAACAAAACAATGACCTTTACTTCTTAAGCGTATGCCATTGCGATAGCCAACCACCAAACTGTAACAATAACTCAAGAGGCTGCCTGAACTGTGATTTTGAACACGCAAACCAACCACACAAACATAAACATAAAACTAAAATCTTCCTGATCTAGATGCATGGACACAAAAGATACATTGGCGAGATAAAATACTGCCGAAATCGGATGCAAAATTATTATCTTTATAACTCGCCGTCAACATTTAAAACAATATTAGGTATTTGTTCTCACTTTACACGCAAAACAAAAAGTCGCTGTGTGTCATAAAATGAAGGGCTCGTGACGTCACGACCAGTGTCTCTATTGATTGAAGTTCGGGCTCAGTGTGAATTAAACGAGCCCAAAACACTCAATATGAGCCACTGAACTGCCCTTCGCTTAACAGAGTGCCCAATCAACTCGTAATAGTGTTTCAGCGGAAAGCAGCTATCGATTGCCCCCTTAAACTCCGACCACCATCCAATCACCTGTCCCTTGTTCATTTAAACATTTCTGTGAGTAAACGCGCACGGATCTCGCTCGGGCGATAATAATCCATCATTCAAACTTAAAAAGTAGAGAAACAGAAACCGAGCATCTTTCCCCTCACCTCACTTTTCGCACAGTCGCTCTCTCAAGTCTGAGTCCTTTTGTGTAGAGCCACGCTTATGTCTCTATTCCAGTTGTTGGCTTGCTGTCGCTGAACATTTGCCTTATAACGTTAGTTACAGGTTCAAATAGCAGTTCACTACCTGGCTTGCTTGCTTTCTCTCCTATTCAAACTTATCAAGCGACAAACAAGTGTTGCAAAACATCAGCACTACGCTCGTTTGTTAATATACAACTCCATTAAAGCTTCTGTGGATATTCGCACGTTTCTCATTCTCTCCAGTTCGTTGCATCGGATCCTATCCGTGTGTATGTGCCGGGGAGACCTGACAACTCCTCACAACCGAGAAAACCTTCCGCGCTGTTCGCCTCTCCCCAACTAACTTCCATGTCAATTACATAGTCCCTTTAACCGGCGTCAGATGCATAACAAGTGATTCTGACAATGTAAAAGCTCGTTTCATGCGAGTCAGTGTAATATATGCGCAATAATAAAAACAAAAACGTTAAATGAAACGCTCCCGGCATAAAAGCCGTTATTCAGGCGTTAATTGTGGTTAAATTTAGATTTAAACATATTTAGATCCTCTCGTACAGTTCTCTTCATGAAACCAACTTACTAGCGATCCATTACTTTGTGCTTTACCTGCGGTGCTCCCACATGAAATCATACGGAACTACTTCCTGCTGTGTGTGCGGAGGGATTCGTCAGCTGTGCAATGCAGTGCTGAGGCTGCCCAGACCCTTCACTAATGTATGCAGGAGAGAGAGAAAAAGACTAGAACTTGATTATTTACCTTAATACTGAGTCTTTAATGATGGATATCGTGAATTAGGCTTCAGCTATAGTTCTTTTACCATATTCAGTTGATAAAAGGTGATTGAGGCTTAAAGAAATCAATACATTCACACTGTGTTAGCCATGGTTTCTGGTCTACATTAATTAAACATAACCTGGAGGTATTACAGGTGAGAATAAACTTGATATCTAGACACAATCCTAAAACTGACATAAAAGGATTAAAGCCTGGATTCAGTCTGGTCTCCAACACCCCCTCCTGACACTATCAACCAGCAGGCCCAATGATGGACAGGTCCTCCCTTGGATGCCCATATACATTTATATTCTTTCTCTGTGGTCCTTGCAGGCAATAACAGAGACAGACATACCAGCACTTGTGGCACAAGACCCCTCCCAGCCATCCCCTCTCTGTCTATGTGTTTCTCTCTCCAACCATCTCCTCCCTCCCCTCCTTCATGCCATCTTGCCAGTGCTGTGCAAAACAACCATCTCCATTTTCTCTAACTCACCTTAGTTGTCCCTTTATGATGGTCTCTCTTATGATGGTTTCTTGATATTCTCTCTCTCTCTCTCTTTCTCTCCTCTTCCTCTCTGGTAGACTTCCTCCATCCTCATCACCTCTGAGTTCCTCTTTCCTCCCCTCCCCCTCTCTCTATTCCCCCCCACCCCCCACCCGCATGCACACCAAGCAGAGAAAGAGGGTTTTTTTCTTCAGGAGTAACAATCTCTGCTCGCAACCACAGGCCTGAAGGTATAGCTGGAGTCTGTCCCTATTTTGTTTAGCAATAACATGGATGGAACAACCTTTTGTTGTCACAACCTAAATTTGCATGCCCTATTATGTCGAGTTTTGTTTATTTATAAACCCTCAGTTACAATCACTCCATCATAGACTAGTTATCGAGCATGCATCAAGGTTCAGTGTGAGTTGTGGCGCAGAGGAAGCGGAGATTTTACCAGCGCTGAACTCTCTGACCCCCTCCCTTGTTTCCCCTCCTGAAAATGCCATCTCTCCCCGTCGCGAGACAGATTACCAGAAAACAAAAGGTTCGGGGCGGGGCTTCGTGACGGACCATCTGCGGGAGGGGCGTGGCCAGGAATATACAGCAGCACTCGTTGCATTCAACACATGGGTAGACGCTTTAAGTTATGGCTGTGCGTTCTTTATAATGGTCAGAAGCAGTGGGTGTTAACGAGGGATTCTGTAAAAATCGTCCTAGATGTGAGGTACACGCCGTTCTACGTACTGTAGTTAAGTACCACTGGCGTTTATATGCGCACTCTATGCAGTTCAAACCATGCGATCATCACACAAGGTGGTGCTGACATACAGTAGCAGTTCCTACACAGTAGCAACTTAAGTTGCAGTCCTGTATTGTCAACTAGTGCAACCTCGTGGACAAAAGAGGTACTGCAGGGCCCTTCTAGACCTGATTTTTCATTCAGCTAAACAGAAATCTCCATTCAAATGAATTTAGTGCATTAATTAAATATGTACAAATATGATACAAAGCGTTTTGTCAATTGAAAATTTTATTTGCAAAAACAGATAAGTCATGTTTTTTATTGTTATTATGTTTTTATTGTGCTTTATTGTGTTAGCTGTATTTTTTAGTTGTTATTATTTAATCAAAACAACCCAAATGCAGTTTGATTGATATTGAATGGAATGCAGGATAAATAAAAAAAAGCATGATTATTGAACATTTTTAAAAACGGAGTTACCTGTTTTTGCAAATTAACTCTTCAATTGTAGTTATTAATATGAACCACTGTTTGCATTTTTCTCTTAACATTCTATTTGTTCTTTTTGATTCCATTTGTTACAATTAAGAAAAAGGTATGCATAATTATAGGCTACAATCAACATCTCATCACAAAAAAATCTCATCACACTTAACCACATAATGTTTTATTTCATGTCACATTGTTACAGTGATGCCCTTTGCACATAATACACACCAAGAAGCAATTTACTAACGTTAACACAATAAAACAGCACAAACAAGGTTTTATATTTTAATTATTATATATTATATTTTAATATTTAAAAACAAAATGCAAATATATATATTGGAAAAATTATACTTGGAATGTATTCACTGGCTTCTACTCAGCTCAAAATAAAACAAAACATTTTAATATAATATGTATGCACAGTGTTAAACTTAAATTAAAATTACATTTCATTTTTGATTACAGTGTATTTTATTAAAGTAATTGAACTTTATTTGGACAGTCTCCTCTACCCCCCCCCCCCCCCCCCCCACACACACACACAATTTTTTTTAATAATGTTACAAATTCAGCTTGCAAAAGGAAACCAGAAACTCAAAGAAAAATGCCTTTTAGTATCAATTACTCGACGAATAAAATAAAATTTACATAAATATATCTTTATGGCTCTCGGTCACAAACTACCCTCAACGTGAGGAAGCATTGACCCTTAACCCCAAACCCTATGTCGTCATTTCCCCAAGACTCAGCGGCTAATGCCCAATGCTGCTGAGAGGGAAAGAAAGAGTGAAGAGAGGGAGGGAGGAAAGGAGAAGGAGCTAAAGAAAGGGAGAGTAGAGCGCGGAAATTTCGTGGCGCGAATCTGGCAGGAAAAAATAAAAGCGAACAGCGGTCGCTAGTTGCTTTATAGATTACTGTTTATTAAGCTAGCAACCCTCGAGCTCTTGTGTTACTGTAGATTAGCTCGTTAGCATTTTAACATTCTTTAGCACATCTCATCTTCAGATCTCTAACTTCTTTAAAGGGGTTTAGAGTGCGGTAGTCGCGTCAAGGTGGTCGTATAAAAGCTGCACAATGGGGGTGAGTTTGTCTGTCCATGTTGTATGTTGTTAGCTTTGCTCTTATTTGGGCTTTGATAAATGCGTGCGGCAATTTGAACAAAGACTGATGGAAGCAGATCACTCTCCCCGGAAAGAGTGTGTGATGTGAAACGCGGAACTCATGAATAACGAGGGGGTGGTGGTGAGATTTAGGTGTTTTAAAGATGCTCAGGACCTGAATGGATTCTTGTAGCGTCCATCCGAGTAACACAAATGTCCACCTCAAACGCTTTCTGGTTCATTTTAGGTGGCTCGTCGACTGCGCCATTTCTTTAACACTAAGCACAATAACACTGATACATTTAGCACTGCAAACTGTTGCTGTCTTCGTCAAACTGTCAGTATTGTCATTTTCCAACAGTTGATGCATTAAAGTCATACGAGGAGCTGGTGAGATGCGAGTGTAATGTGTAAAAACCTCGTACAGGCTTTTAATTAGCACGATGCCAGCAGTCACTGCGAGATCAAACTATCTCCTCACGACAGCAGCATTGCTCGATCGGTCGAGTTTGATTGATAGATTTATGTCTGGCATTAATGCACTTCATGCGCCGTCAAGCCCTTAGAAAACTGTTCTTCTCCACGTGCTTTGTGTTCAGAGCACCTGTTTCCTGCTTCTCTTGACATTAATGTACGTGGACCCAAAGAGCAGCCTTCTTTTTGTGCATCCAGCTAGATATTTGCTCCTGGAGTATTATTTTTGATTATACACAATACAAATCTTAAAAACAGGCATTAAACCCTCATATTTACATAAATACCATTATTTTAAAGTGTCCACTAATGTGTCACTAGCCCCATGCAGTCACGTGTGTACACAGAAACAAATGCAACCATAAATATGTTTATGTGAAATATTTTATGGCAACATTATAGTTTGCTTGTGATGGATGCATACATATTGACTGGGATGATTAGTCGGGCAATATTTGTCCATTTTGAGTTTGTCAGCTTTGGACAATAGTTGCAGATTTTTAAAGCAGCTTCACTATAACAAGTGTTAATGTTCCAAAATTCATCAAATATGAAATAACTTCAATATCAGCATTAATGCAGCTCTACAGAAGACTGTAGTGTCATTATTCATTTAATTGTTCAATTCAGTTAAATTCATTTTAGAACCCACTGTATGTATATTATACTGATCGCCCCTCTCTCTTTCACCAAGTAGGGCTCAGAGTTATAAAGTGTAAATATTTCAGACCGTTTTCTTCCATCTATCTGAGAATAGTGTTTGACAATATCTTTCCATTACTATTTAGAGAAAATCAAACAGAGCAAAGGAGAAAAAGCAGAGAAGACTTGAAGAACGGGCAGCTATGGATGCAGTTTGTGCAAAGGTGGAGGCAGCCAATAAGGTATGCTTTGAGAACATCTAAAATAAACCTTTTCAAAATAGGTGCACTTGTCTTAAAATTGCAGTGTTAATGTTCTTGCAGTAGAGAAATGTTAACACAATGTGTCCCGTGGCTTTTTACAGCTTGAAGATCCTCTGTCTGCAATGCCAGTGTTCAAAAAGTATGACAGAAATGGGTACGCTATCCCTACGTTTCCCCTTTGACGGATGTGTCATATGCTGCCTCTAAGCTGGTAAACAGGTCACTTCATTTTCTGATATCCAATACTAATATTGTGAATATCTGAATCTGTCACAGGTTAAACCTGGAGATTGAGTGTAAACGGGTAACTGCATTGAGTCCAGATACAGTGGAGTGGGCCTATGAGTTGACTAGAGCCAACATGCAGACGCTGTAGGTATTGAGCAAGTCAACATGTGGGGTAATCCAGCATCCCATATTGTTACTGCTTTAGATGTTTATTATGTTTTATTTGTCCATTTTTAGTGTCTGGCATTTATTTTTTTTCCTGCAGAGATTCTTAATGGATACTTGCTAGGTTTTGTATTCTATTGACATTCAGATACAGGTTTTGGGTTGAATGGAAGTCAGTTATTTTTATTTACGTTAAAGGTATAGTTTACCCAAAAATATAAATTGTCATCATTTACTTTTAAATTATAACTAATTGTAGAACACTGAACTTATTTACTCACCCTCATGACATTCCAAGACTCTATGGCTATTGAACGAAAGTCAGTGGGCTTCTTTAACACAGATAATACCCCCTGTACAGGCCTGGAATGACATGAGGGCAAGTAAATGATGACAGAATTTTCATTTTGGGTCAACTGTCCCTTTAAACCTGAAGGACATTTCTACAGCTGGTCATTTTGCTATTTATGAAATATAGTTCCAGGAGAAATGTCTATGAAATCTTTTTGTACTTTCAGTTTGTGTAGTTTATAACATAGTCAATTTTTGTTACATTATGTCTTGGCAGATATGAACAGAGTGAGTGGGGATGGAAGGAGAGAGAGAAAAGGGAGGAGATGAAGGACGAGAGAGCATGGTATCTCCTGGCCCGTGACCCAGACTCCACACCTGTAGCGTTTTCACACTTTCGATTTGATGTGGAGTGTGGAGATGAGATTTTATATTGGTAATGTTGCTTTAATTATTACTTATAGGACAGCTATGATTTTCTCTTTGGGGTTTGGTAAAAATCTGTTTACTTGTTTGGAATGCACAATGTTTCAGTAGCATATTGGTTACTGACTGATTTTAGATTTTGTTTTTAATTTATTGATGTTTGACATTTAATTGTTCATGTTCACATTGTTTTACACCATTGTATCATGTTACACACTTAAATCCAATCTATAAAAAAAACAATTTAGTAACATTTTTAGAAAATCTAAAAATGAATATCCTTTTTTCATAATGTATGTATTATAATGTTATAATACCTAAATTAACATGAAAATGATTAAAATAATTTTCTTTTTTTTTCTGATTTTAAATTCATTTATTACAGTGCAGAATTGATCAGCTATTGTCCTTAAAGGGATAGTTCACCCAAAAATGAAAATTCTGTCATTAATCACTTACCCTCATGTTGTTCCAAACCCGTAAGACCTTCATTCATCTTCGGAACACAAATTAAGAAGAAGAAGAAGAAGATTGAGCTTTATTGGCCAAGTATGTTTACACATACAAGGAATTTGTTAAGATATTTTTGTTGAAATCTGAGAGCTCTCTGACCTTGCATAGACAGCAATGCAACTAAAATGTTCCCTGACCCAGAAACGGGGTAAGTTAAAATAGTCCTTGTGACATAATTGCATCAAATTTTTAATTGCGTCGTGGTACTCTCGATAATGGCAGCAGATGGTAACTCAGGCGAGAAGAATTGTTGAATAAAGTTATTTTTGTTCTCTTTCCACACAAAAAGTATTCTTGTGACTTTGTAAAATGTAAAGTACATGTAAAACATGTACTATTTCAATGATGTCTTACCTTTCTAGGCCTGAGAACATTTCAGTTGCGTTGCTGACTATGCAGGGTCAGAAAGCTCTCAGATTTCCTCAAAAATATCTTAATTTGTGTTCCGAAGATAAACAAACGTCTTATGGGTTTGGAACAACACGAGGATGAGTAATTAATGACAGAATTTTCATTTTTGGGTGAACTATCCCTTTAACATGAAAATAATTGGTATTATTAAATAATTAGTATTGTGCATCTCTATCTATCTGTCTACATGTACACATGTTGTATAAGTGGGAGTGCGTCTGTCTCGCGTGTTGTTTTTGCAGTATGTGACTTCACTGATTCTCTGAATCATATAAGACACATGATCTCAGGAGAGTGCTGGTTGTTTCTGACTGATTCTAATAATGTCTCCTCAGTTACGAAGTTCAGTTGGAGAGTAAAGTCAGACGGAAAGGCCTGGGGAAGTTTCTCATCCAAATCCTTCAGCTTATCGCCAACAGGTACCACATCAAACCCAGCATTCCAAGAATTCATCCCTGTGTAGCATTTTTGGCAAAACTCATCGCTGTTGTCTTGTTCTTGTGTCTTTCCTCAGCACACAAATGAAAAAGGTCATGCTGACAGTATTTAAACACAACCACGGTGCTTACCAGTTCTTTAGGGAGGCTTTACAGTAAGTCCCTTACTTACTGTAACTCATACGCATTCACCACTTCCTCACTGCATGAAATTCCTGTTCCTCTTCTGAATGCAGATTTATATACTGGCCTCTATAATCGACAGAACGCTGAATGAAAGCAGTTGCCATAGCAACAAGTGCCTGCTCTGCTTATTCAGTGTTAAAATATGAATTCACCAACGGCTGTCCTTTTCCTTCAGGTTTGAGATTGACGAAACGTCACCCAGTATGACCGGTTGCTGTGGAGAAGACTGCTCCTATGAGATTCTGAGCCGGAGAACAAAGTACGGCGAGGCCTCAGGACATGCGCCTGGGGGCGGCCACTGTGGAGGCTGCTGCCATTAAGAGCGAGCCTTCCTCTGTTGTTTCAGAGCTTCCTCATCCTCATTCCCTACCCTGCTCCATCACCCAAAATCCCCTCTTAGGAAGCCCTTAAAACAGTCTCTCCTGCTCATAATCAGCAATGAAACCCCATCGATGCTTGCTCTTGGTTTTTAACATAAAAAAGCTCATTCACCATTTCACATAGTAAGCGACATTTTCAGTCTCAAAGGTTTGAATGATGACAAAATGGCAGTGAAGGCCACTGTGAGCCAAATGTAACCTTTTTCACCTCAGGTATCTGCATGGTGAGGCTCAACCTTGTGTCTTTACAGTCTGTCCAGCTGCAAAAAGAGCCTGCGATTTGTTTGTTTTCTCCAGAAACTGTCACTCATCAGCTGTTTTGTTACCATAGTGAGTGAATGCAGGTGTTGGTCACAGTGGTTGTTACAGCCGTTTCACTCTATACCAATTTTCAGGGTAATTGTATTTTAACTAAAAGCTGATGTTTGCTTATCACTTCAAGAAACCGAATACAACGATCTGTACTGTTTATAATTAGTAATCACTCAACCTAGACTGTCTCAGGTCATTCAACTTATAACAAAATGTTTTATAACAGCTGTATTTGGAAATTGGTGGATGAGGATTATATTGCTGTTAGATTTGATAGAGGGGTTGGCATGTTATCTATGGTGGACCCTTAGTGTAGAAATATACTTTCATTTTAGTTTTTTATCATAATATTCTTTTATCATGTCATTACTGTATATTTCCATTTTTTTTTCTTTGTATATAATCCGTTTGCCATGTACATTTTTATTTGCCTTCAAAGACATTGGAAAAATTATAAACAAAACAGTTTGAGAGAGGAGTGTTCTGGTCTTGTGCTCTCTTGTTGAACTGAAACAAAAGGTCATTCCGGCTTTATGTATTTGATTTGTATGCAACAAATAAAGGAATCTTGTTTGACTTATTGACGTTCAGTGGCGTTTTAACATTTTATTTCAAAATAATCTTTCATAAACCATTCTTAACTGTTTTACTCTTTTTCCCAAACGATTGGTAGATCATAAGCAAAAAAAAAAAAAAAATGTGATAATCAAATCCCCACCCTCAGTCTTAATAAGAAAGGTTGCTTTGTTTGAGTCCTGTGAAGTTCACATTGAAGGGAGGAAAGAAATTAAACATCAGTATTATGAGGATGCTTACTTTAAGCAATGGTTAGTTAAGGGATATCAACTGCACTATTTACGATTATAGGGATTTTAGAATTCTACACTACTATTATAAAGTTTGGGGTCATTAAGTTTATTTTTAGTGTTTTGGAAAAACTTGTGCTCACCAAGGCTGCATTTTTTTTATCATAAATATGGTGAAACGCATAATGTGAAATATTAAAATTCAAAATAATGGCTTTCTGTATTAATATATTTAAAATGTTAATTATTTGTGTGATTGTAAAGCTGAATTTTCAGCAGCCATTACTCCAGTTTTCAGTCACATGATTCTTCAGAAGCATTTTAATATGCTGCTTTCACAAAACATGTCTTCCTCTTCACATAAGTGTTGAAAACTCCTTAATATTTTTGTTGATACATATTTCAGGACTATTTAATGAATAGGAAGTTTAAAAGAACAGCATGTATTTTTTGGTTTGTTTATTTAGTAACAATGCTAGTTTTCAGTTTAATGCATACTTATAAATGAACCCCCGGTTTCACAGACAAGGCTTAAGCCTAATCCTAGAATAAAATGTAAGTCTTGGCTGTTTCAACTGAAATAAACTTGCACTGACTGATCTTAAAATATATCAGTGCCAATGTTTTGTCTCAAGATGCACCCCAGAAATGTTTTGTTTTTCTAAGTATGTTTATAAAAAATTACTTAAATGTCCTAAATGAACAATGGCCTAATCCTGGTTTAGTCTAAGCCCTGTCTGTGAAACCAGGCCAAAAAGTATTATTTTCTTTGTTTTTAAATGAATTTGTCCTGTAGCACACAGCAACAGTACTTGTTTCCATACTCTGTCAGAAATGCTTCATCACATGAAGCTAACTGGAATACATTAAGATTATTTTCTTTTCAAATTAAACCAGCAAACTCAGAGATGTCTTTTAAACACTATAAAGGCATTTCAAAATTTGTCTATTCACTTTGGATGTGTTTTAAACGTCTATTGTTTTTTTTCACAGGTTAGAATACAAAAAGTTGAAGAATCTGTTGTTTCACTAGTGTTTTAAGCAGTTCTTGTAGTGTCGGTTGAAGGGTAAAAATGTGATGTGATGTGATATAAATGTTAGATGGCGGAACTATGGTTTATTTCGGGAGATTATTGACTGTGTTGCACAAAGCGGAAGTTGTTGGTAGTGCGCAGTGATGAATGGGGTGGCTGTACATAGTGCACTTCTCTAGTATGCACAAAGACGCATAACGCTATCTGTAATATACATAATGAAGCGACCGGAAAGGATTTATTCATCTCAGCTTTACCTTTATACACATCCTTGATTGTAATAATATATTCAAATACATTAGTTAAACTCTGCTGTAACAAGGCATTCATATGTACTGTATTTGATCCTACTATAATCAAGATACCTGATCTTATTCTCACTGGATGCACTGGGAGCATTTGGGAATCTGCAAACCATCTCTCCTTTTTCTCGCTAAGCGATAGTCGTGGCTGTTATAATGCATTCACATGGGTTGTCTCCATGATCACCGGTTTGCTCGTCCTCCATCAGAGTCGATTTCAGCATCAGAAGGTCATCATGAGAATGAGACTGAAGCTAAAGACTGTGTTTGTCCTGTACTTCATGGTGTCACTACTAGGACTCATCTATGCGCTGATGCAGCTGGGTAAGACTGGAATCACTATCATCATTACCTTGGTCATTCATCCTTGAATAGTTAATTTTTGAGCAAGCCCTTGATTCTTATGTGCAGGTCAGCGCTGTGACTGCAGAGATCATGACTTGTCTAAGGCTCAGCAGATCTCTCAGCTGAGAGGAGAGCTGCAGAAGCTGCAGGAACACATCAAAACATCAGAGCTGTCTAAGAAGACTAATGTGCCCAAAATTTATGTGATAACACCCACATATGCAAGGTATGTAAGCAGCTTTTTTCAAAATTACAATAATGCAGGAATGCCTTGCATTCAGAAGGAAATTTAAGTGCTTGCATCGCAGCAATTGAAAAGATTTCAGATTTACACACACTGTAACATGGCTTTTCAATCGTATCCAATTCATAATGAGACTGAGTTTAGCATGCAAAAATCTCTTCAGCCAAGAGGTGTGATATTTAATATATATTTTTTTATATAAATATATATATTTTTTTATTTAATAAATATGATTTGCATTTATTATTTGCAACTTACTTTATTTCACATTCAAAATGTTTTAGCTCAGTGGTGACTGCAACAAACTGAACAAGGACAAAGAAAATACAAATTCCATTGTTAATAAAACATAATAAAAAAAATTCTGTGGTCGCTTTACTGGAATGTTGTAAAACATGATATATGTTATAAGAGACTACGTGATGATGTAATTATACATAACAGTAAAGAATCACTGAATTGTTTGAACTGATTCTTTGCAACATACTGTTCAAAAGAAGTAAATTATGCAACTGAATCAGATTTTATCATTAATATCAGAATCAGATAGAGCTTTATTGCCAAGTATGTTTGCACATACAAGGAATTTGTTTTAGTGTCACAGCTTCCAGTACACAGAGAAAACAACAACACATAGATAAAAAAAAATAAGATGTGAATAAAATACACACACACATATATATATATATATATATATATATATATATAACCACAACAAATATCTAAAAATATAAATAATAATAAAATATATAAAATAATAATAATAATAATAATAAATTGTATGTACAGGTGTGCTATAGACAAAATAGAATAGAAATAGAATAAAAAATAAGAAAGAGGATGTAGGGACTGTCCTTGTATTCGGTGCTCTGTAACGCTGATGGCAAAAGTTCAAAAAGGCTTTTGTAGCTGATCTCAGATCTCTACAGTGTGCAGGTGTGTGTATATCAATGTAACAAAGCAAAGAGCAATCGCTATGCAAATACTGATTACAGTTACATTTTGAATGGTGAACATTTTATGGGGCCGTGCACACAGAACACATTTTTGCATTCACAGTGCTGCTTTTGCATTGTTGAAAACATGTGCTAGACAAATATTTATTAGATATTTTTATATAAATATATTTTTGTCTGCATGTCATGTGCTTGGATTCATAGTTTTTTTTATGCAAACATGTACTAAACAGACTTTGAGTCTTGTGTCTTTTGCAGTGTCTTGCACATGACATGCTGTTCTACAAAAAGTGGAGCTCAAGTAAAACTTTGAAAAGAAAATGCATGCCTAAGCCTTGTGCTTTTTTGTTCCACTGCCCTGCATGCCATTGTTTTTTTTTATGCAATGTTGCATGGCCCCTAAGACATTGAAATATCTCCAAAATGAGGTTGAATGAATGGCATGTTTTGTGGATAAGATTAAAAATAGTTTATGGAATGTCATGAAATTTCATCTCGCTCTTTCTCCCTCTTCCTCCTCTCTCCAGACTGGTGCAGAAAGCTGAGCTCACTCGTTTGTCCCACACCTTCCTCCATGTTCCTCAGCTGCACTGGATCGTGGTGGAGGATGCTCCTCAGCCGACTCCGCTGGTCACAGACTTCCTGGCTGCATCTGGCTTGACCTACATCCATCTATACAAGCTGACCCCCAAAGACAGGAAGCTGCAGGAGGGAGATCCCAGCTGGCTGAAGCCCCGGGGGGCTGAGCAGAGGAACGAGGGTCTGCGTTGGCTCAGGGAGATGGGCTCTGCTGCTAAAGGAAAGGAAGCGGCTGCCCTCGAGGAGGCTGTGGTGTACTTTGCTGACGATGACAACACATACAGCCTGCAGCTTTTTGAAGAGGTGAGGAGTTTTATTGGTTAACTGTACACTATACCGTTCAAAAGTATGGCGTTGGTAAGATTTTTTTTTTATGTTTTTGAAAAAAGTTTCTTATGCTCATCAGGGCTGCATTTATTTGATTTAAAAAAAATACAGTAAAACGGTAATATTGTGAAATATTGTTTTATTGATTGTGAATTTTATTTATTCCTTTTTGATGGTGTTTTCAGCAGCCATTCCTCCAGCCTTCAGTGTCACGCAGTCCTTCAGAAATCACTAATATGCTGCTTTCTTATTATTATAAACTTTGAAAACAGTTGTACTGCCTAATATTTTTGTTAGGCAGTTCAAAAGATCAGCTTTTTTTTTTTTAAATATAATTTTTTTTTAACATTACACATATCTTTATGCATGCTTTTGATTTATATGTTGCATCCTTGCTGAATAAAAGTATTAATTTCTTTAAAAACAAAATCTTACTGACCCCAAACTTTTGAATGCTTGTGTGTTACGAGTAAAATGTTTTGACACACTTGAATTTCTCAAAATCTTTTGTTCAAAAGGCGTAATTGCTTTATTGTTTTTTGTGGAAACTGAAAATTGTTTTTTTTACAACATTAAAATTTGTATTTAAATTAATTCACTTCAATAATAATTCACTAAAATTATTTTATCACTATAATTTCTGTACCTCAGTGTGTACATTGAATTTTATTTTAAAATCAATTCTATTTTTCTGATGTGTAGAAAAGGGTATTAAAATGTTTATTACTTGATTTAAATGCTAAACTTATACAGATGTAATTACATAATGTTTATTAGAATTACAGTTAAAACAGAACATGAGATCATTTCTGGTTAAACCTCCAGATGGAGCTGTGCTTCAGTTGTATTGAGGTGTAACAGATGTGTCAGATGTTCTGTTTTGGAGATGTAATCAAACTCCTCAAAACCATATTGTGTCTGTACATAGTCTTTGCCTATGAACATATGGACAGAAGGTTTTTCTTTGTCATTATTTAACACTTTTTTTTTTCCATCCACATTCTTCTTCCTGTCACCCTCAGATGCGGTACACATACCGTGTCTCTGTGTGGCCTGTGGGTCTGGTGGGTGGGATGAAGTTTGAGCGGCCCGTGGTGGAGGATGGGAAGGTTGTGCGTTTCCACACTGGCTGGCGTCCCAACCGCCCGTTCCCCATCGACATGGCTGGTTTTGCTGTGTCCCTGAGATTTATCCTGACCAGTCCCCAAGCACAGTTTGACGGTGATGCTCAGATGGGCTTCCTGGAAAGCAGTTTCCTTCAGCACCTGGTTACTATGGATGACCTTGAACCCAAAGCAGACCTGTGCACTAAGGTAGCTCCTTTATTCTGTTCTTAGTGTTTGGTGATTAACCAGCTTTAGTGCATGTTAAGATAATGCAACATAACCTTAATCATCTTATTTTTGTGAGGTTTTGGCTTAAGTGTTATTAAAATAAATTAGCTTGCACTGTCATGCAGGAACAAGAAATAGTTCTGTTCAACAGAGACTGAGCTGTAAAGCATTAAAATGAACAGTTCTCCATAAATGTCATTATATTATTTTGACCACATATTATCTTCTGTTATATAAGCAAAAGACTTAAAGCAAAGGTGTGTTAATTTAGAATTATATAGCTTAATTTTAAATTCAGTTTGCCAATTTTATTAGTTTTTATTTTTAAAAATATTTCTAAATAGTTGACATTTATTTCAGTGTTAGCTTTTATGGTAACACTTTACAATAAGGTGTCATTTGTTAACATTAGTTAATGTATTAACTAACATGAACAAACAATGAACAATGCATTGATTACACTATTTAGTCATCTTTGTTAATATTAGTTAATGAAAATACAGTTGTTCATAGTTTATTCATGTTAGTTCAGAGTGCATTAATGTTAACACAACTTATTTTAATAATGCATTAGTAAATGCTGAAATTAATATTAATTAAGATTAATAAATGCTGTAGAAGTCTTGTGCATTCTTAGTTCATGTTTACTAATGTTGGTAACTAATGTTAACTAATCAACCTTATTGTGCAGTGTTAGCGCTTTTATTAGTCATTTCAATTTAGACTTATTTCAGTTAGTTGACAAGGCAGCATTTCAAATTTTCACTATATATGAAAAATGTTCTTATAATATTTAGATTTTTTTCTGAATGCCATGACCTGTTTCACTAAATTGTTATTCAGTAAATTCCATTTCAAATTCCTTGGTGGAAGATTAATTTTAAATTAAACCTCGTGAAGCGAAAGAGAGCCATTACTTAAATTCTTAATTTTGCCCAACCTTTTTTGGAATGACATAGTAGGGTGAGTAAACGATGACTTTTTTTGGGTCATCTATTCCTTTATTTACTAATGAAATGATTTTGCTCTTGCTCAGGTGCTGGTGTGGCACACCCGAACTGAGAAGCCAAAGATGAAGAGGGAAGACGCTTTGCAGAAGCAAGGGTTGGGTTCAGATCCGGATGTGGAGGTGTAAGCACCGCCTCCTCAGAACATGTCTGTACTTCACCAAACATCCACGCTTCCACTGTGCCAAATAGATTCTCTTATATGGCAAGAGCTGAAATTATTAAGTGTGATTTCTGGGCCACACACCAAAGACATGAGGAATGAGTAAAGGAAGTGATGGATGAATGCAGGGATAAAAAAAAGTGCAAGAGACAGAAGGAAGGAGTTCTCTAAATCATCATGCATCCCATAAACCATCCTTATCATTGGTACACTAGACTTGAACAGTATTTAAATAGAATTTTACATATGGTATCAATAAATAAGATGAGCTTGTATTTATAGATTAGAAATGTAATAGTATAGTGTGAGGCTTGCTTGGAATATATTTATAATGTGAACTCATTGTGTCTATGCTGTCCATGTCTCTGTTACCTTCAGTCTAGGTGTACTTATCTTATGTCTTCACAAAGTCTTAAAGTCTATGATCATTTTTTTCTTCACTGATAAATGGAGGATATAAATAGGTCAGATATGGTGTCTATTTATGCCATTAACAATCTTTGTTCAATCACAATGGTGTGCTTATCTTTAATCCAGTGGCATGTTGGTTACGTGTGCTGGTAAAGCTTCAGGTGACAGTGTAAAGTACAGATGAGGTTACTTGCCCCTGTGAAACAAAGAGTGAAAACATTTACAGAATGTGAAAACATTTAGAATTCTTTTGCACATCGTCATACTAGAGTGCTGATGTAGAAATGTAGATAAGTTCGGTTTTAGGACAGTTTGTCAGATTCCAAGTGCTCGGAAAGTTTATTGTTATAAAACTACATTTTACTGAATCCGAATGTTAAGGATGTAAAATGTCAAGCAGGAAGAATTGTCTCTCTGCCAGTTCAAGTGAATTGAATTGGCCACAACTCAGAGGAAGTTAAATAGAGTGAAAAAGTTGAACATTTAGATTTTTAACGATGACGTGCAAACTATTAAAGACGGATGAGTTTGTTCATTTTGAGGTTGTTAGATGCTTTTGTTGACGCTATCAGCCCACATTATTTCTACTTATTTTGTAAATAATCATGTTCAACAGTGGGATTCCTGATGAAAAAACTACATTACCCATGATTCTGCAAAAGAATTGCTACATGTAAATATTCCCATCATAGTAGAGTCTGCCTCCCTGCATTCACAAACGACTTAAATATTTGTGTTTATATGTACATTTTGCAATAAATGTAAAATATATTGTTTCTTTATAACCTCTAAAACATCCTCCTGTAGCTCAAACAGTAGAGCATGGTGCTAGCAAGGCCAAGGTTATGGATTTAATTCCCAGGGGAGAATCAAGCAAGAACTGATCAAATGCAGTGTAAGTTGCTTTGAATAAAAATGTCTGCCAAATGCATAAATGTAAATGTAAGTCAGTAGTTTTATATTTCTCCTGCTATCCCTTATTAAAGCTGTCAAGTACTCAGTTTTGTACCTTTGTTTTTTTGTATCCATTCAAAGTTTGTAATGCTGTGATTCACCTTGTAGCTGATTGGTTTGGTTCGTGGTTTATGACTCTTTAACAAAATATCCCTATGGGATAAATACACCTGAAAAAGTGGACAGGCACTGTTGCACTTGATTGGAATGACAGGAAGATGATCAATCAATCTATCCACAAAGCGTATAGACCTTCAAATCTTTAAAAACATTCAAATTAGGCTTTGCCAAGCCAGTATTCAAAGTTTGTCTTGACTTTTAATTCTACTTTAATTTCTAAATTAAATGGTCAATTCTGCTACCTGCTACCACAGGTCAAATTAAATTCAAATTCTGGAAATTAATCATAATTTAAAAAACATTCTTAATTTATTTCTGAATGTCAAATGACCATCATGTCAAGGCCCCTTGAAGCATGTTACCTTGATGTTCATATTTTTCTCAGGTATTTTTGAATGGCATGTCTAATTCGGAGCCATCCTGAACAGACAATTTCTCGCCTTTTTACGAGTTTGCTGATCTATGACTATATATGAAAGTGGTGCCATGTTCTAGAAACCAAAAGGAATGAACAACCAGACAGTACTCCCTCCTTATAATGACTCAGTACTGCACCATCCGGTGTCCTCACACCAAACAGCTGTTTTTGTATATCCTGGAAGGGCTGTAGCCACTGGGCAATGATCTTAACTCTTCTTCAGACTTTTTTTTTTTTATATGTATATGGAAGTTGCATAAAGATTCTTCAAACAACTACTGTTGTTTAAATTATTGTAAAGAACACTTGAGATCCAAAGACTGATTTTTAGACATCACTCCGACATACAATTACATTGACTTTCTTAAATATTACCCTGTAGCAGACATTTAGAGGCCACACCTAATGATTCCAGGTATTTGTTGCAATCATTCTCTTTCCATCACTGTCACATCTGTATTTTGAGATCCTTGTTTTACCCTCTTTATGTATTCCAACATTAGTTTGAGGGGGGAAACATGTAAATAACCAAGAACATTTGGGAACATTGTGGTATGAGTATGTGTGTTGTGTACAGAGTTCAGTGGATTAGTATTCCTTTTGGAAATGGAAATCCCTCACAGTGCATCATGTTCCCACCTAGTGAATAATCCCAAAAACACATTTAAGATTCCTGCTCAGGTTAGTCAGTTCTTTTGATAATGGTTCTTGGTAATACTTATACTTACAGCTTTACAACTTGCGCAGTAAAATTTGAAACTGTTTGTGTATTTAGTTCTGAGTTGGCTGATACTTAGCATTTTGTATTTTTTTTGTTGGCTGCTTCCCTTCTTCAGTTAATTAAATGAATCAGAAACCGAGAGAGAGAGAGAGCGAGAGAGAGAGAGAGGGAGGTATTAGCGTGCTTGAGTGACGACAGGTTCAGACAGTGTGATAATTGTGTGTGTCAGAGTAAGGTGAGTTGGGCCCAGAACACAAAGAGCGAGTGAGAGCAGAGTCACACGAGAACAGCCAGAAGGTAAGTCACTTAACCACCAATGCTCTTGATTTTGTCTTATATGTATGTTTATTGTTATTAGTTTTTCTGTCATTTATATTTTTGCATTGTATGTTATTTTTCTTCAAGTGTATAAATATTTTTAAGCTTATTATGAAGCAACCTTGAGATTCTGAAATGATATATCAATAAGACACTTTATTTGTATAGCAATATAGGTAAACAGCTTTTTTGTGTAAATTATCATTTACGATACCAAATTACTCCCATGGTTAACTCTGAACACTCTAGTTAGTCAATTCCTTTTCTTTTAAACAGCAAAACCTTTACTGAAACATTTTGAATTTTATATGTGACACTTTTAAACCAGCCCTGAGAGCTATATCTTCAAATATAAGAAAACTACTAATACTGACTTAACATTTCCAAAGTTTTGGAGTCTTCAGCATGGCATTTAAAGTAAAATATGTTCTCATTATATCATGCATAATATCTTAAAATTTTCTTGTTACTGTACGTAAGTTATGGGCTTTACTAAAATGTTTATGTGATAAAATATTCCTAATTTGCTCTTAATTTCATGTTCCATTTCATTTGTAGTTCAGCTATTTGTAAAATATTTGAAAAGCCCAGTTTAATGCACGTTCTAATATGAATAATATAAAAACGTGCAATAATGACTGTGTAAATCTCTGCACAGTATGACATATTTATGAGTGATTCTGAGTCACAGTCATCTGTCTTGGCACCAGCTGCAGTTCCAGCACGACCAACTGGAGTCAAAGTCAATGACAGGCTGGAGTTCATCTTATCAAAAAGTCATAAAGCAGAGAGTAGCCTGTCATTTTAGGAGACAAGCTGTTCCTAAATAGCAACTTACTGATACGCTGTATACACACAGAATGAACTTTGAACAGTGTGCCTATGATGACGTGACTGATAAACACACATTAATGTGGGATGGAGGGGAGAGATAAACCTACTGTTGATTTAATTTCGACAGTAGCCCTAAGGAAGCCTACATGCTGCTGCTCTTCTTCTTTTGTTTGATTGTGTAAGGAATGTCTTATGTAAATTCTCTCATGACAAATATATGGCTGATCTTTTCCCAACATTATTAACAGATGACCACCATCGCACGTCAAAGTCACATGTTTCTTTCTTCCTTCCTCTTTAGATTGCAAAGACTGGATTAACATCTGTCCTGAGTTCCCAAGACCATGACTATCGGCAGGAGCTCCAGAAAGAACAAGGCCCCTCGTTCTCCTCCTTTCCTGGATAAGGCTAACGGATTCTATGGACGCTTGGATGAGATGTCTGGAGACGATGTACAGATGGAGAGAGAGACCACAGAAGAACAGAAAGGAACCTTAAACCTGAGAACCCAAGACAATAGTACAGCTCCAGGCTGGATAGAAGAAGATGATCATGTGGTTGATTTTAACCAGGGTATGATGGATGACGATGGGACCACTTTACTGAAGAGAAAGCCCAGCAGACTGAGTCGCCGCTGGAGCAGGATGAGCTTGAGGAAGGGAAAATATGACAAATTTTCCTCAGAAAAAGAACTTGGTAATGAGACCAACAAGCCCACCTCTGTAGATCTAAACCCAGAAGTGACAGCAACTGAAACCCTGGGAAACAGCAAAGAACCAGAACCAACACTGCATTTCTCTGAGAGGGAGCATGCTGATGACCAGATTCTGATATCAGGGAAGAAAGGAGAAGAACGGGAAATGGAAGACACAAGAAAAGAGAAGAAGACAGAAGGCAAACTGAATGGAGAATCAATGGAAGTTGTAAAGAGGAACACTCTCAAGAATTATCGCAAGGTGAGATTCTTAGAATTCATTTCAAAACCGGAATCCAATGACGTTCGGTTTTGTTGGCGGTTCTAACGTCCCTTCCTCCGCCGAAATATCGTACTAAAATACCCTGACTGCAATACTTATTCTTTTTGGTGAACAAAACCATGCCCGCAACCCGTGCAGTCGGAACAAATGACTCTAATGAGTCGGTTCTTTTTAGTGAATCAAACACAAACTGCTTACAACAGTGTAAGATTAGATTAGATAACATAACAACCAGTTGTTCACATAACGCCGTGTAGATAAAGATACAAATTAAGCGTTTGACTTTGGCAGTGGTATTTTATAAATATTAGAAAAACGAAATGTGTTCCCATATTTGTGCTATTGGTGTTTAATATGGCCATAGTTAATAGGCTATTGGTTTACATTTATGCACCTTAAAAAAGACAGTCTACAAAACATTTTCAAATTTTGCTAATAATTTCATTGTGAATAAATCCGAACATAACTGTGATACCTTCAATGTTCCATGCATCATCCCAGTATCTAATTATAATATTTAACTAATAAAGAGTTAGTATTTGGAAGGTCACTTGAGCAGGCAGGGCTATGGTTACTCTGTAAACATCTATGGTTTGAAGGAGGAAGATATTTTAGAGAGGCATGTAGGGTAAAGTTCCTTTTTCTGCATTGTGTAGAAATAAGCAGTCTTTTATTTCTGCTAGTGTTCATCACCCCATGACTGTTTACATTTGTTGCAATATACCATGCTTGTCTCTCCTTTTCATCTCTACCTAAACAGTAATCGTTATATCCTTACTCCCACCCTCTAGTGTTATTGGTCATTTTCCTAAACCAGCTATCAGTTTTCTGTTTGCACGTATATGGTCAGAGGACAGATGCAAGTGATACAGGGACAACAACTCTTTTCAGTTGCACACAAGGTGACCTTGGTTAGAGGAATGTATGTGAATAACCAAACAACACTGTCACCTCCATTCTGTCCCCCAGTTCAACTAATAAGGGCACATTCTTTCTCTGTCAGAGCAATGACCCTGTAGAACTGAACAAATCTTCCTAATTAACAGTGATGTATGTTCATATAGAAAGGGTGTGGTTTTCTGTGATAAACTGGCACTATCATTTATTGTTTATTTTCTAATTTCAGGCCGTGGACAGAGCTTTCCGTCGAGGATGGGAGACTTTTGTTGCCAATCTGTACAGTGTGACACTGACACCTATATCATCAACCTCCTCTTCATCCACACCATCAGACAAAACTGAATTAAACAGGAATCGTGGTTTAGCAGAATTCAGATAACAGTAGAGCAGACTGATTTGTATTTTCAGATTGATGAGTAATTTCATTTATTAATTTAAATGTGCTCAAATATTTAATATGGATTGTTGTTTTTGCATAAAACTGATAGCCATCGATCTTGTTTTAAACTGATCATTATGTAACCTGACATGAAAGGTCAATATTTGAACTTTTTATCAGTGTATAAATTTGCTATCAGAGTGCTAACTAAAGAGGCATCTACCTGATCTTTGTTCCTTTGTGAGAAAACGTAATTATTATGCTAATAATTATCCAGCGTGGACAGATCTTTTTAATTTGATGTGATAATGTTGTTGAGCTGTGAACAGTAGCAGAGTTCCTGTACTTAGGCCATGAACGTGTATTACAGGTTATGTAGCCTACCAAAGGGTTAACTCTTAAAAAAAAAAAAAAACTGGGAGCTCATGGATTTAAAAAATGTCATCAACAGTTAACATCACTGGCCGTGAAGTATATAAATAACTGAGCCAAGAGATGAAGTAAACATTTTGCTTTCTTTGGACTTATTTATCTTCTCTAACTTACTTGCTGAACCCATTTTCCTAATGTTATGTAGGAGAATTTTTATTTGTAACATCTTATTTTATCTGCATTGTGACATCAAAGCAGTGCTAATAATAAAAAGGAAAAGTGAGAAAAAATCAATCTGTTTGGCTTGATTCTGTTCTGTTGCTCAAAAGTGTTCTTGTGTTGTTTCCCATACAGCAAAAATAAATAAATACATACATTAATTAATTTCTGACCAACATATACCAAAATATAGATAAATATATGCCTAAATATAGTGAAGCTAAATGAAGAATATTTAAAAATATATATATGTTAAGGGACTTGATATATATATATATATATATATAAATTAGAATGTCCTGAAAAAAAAACATTTTTTCTTGTAAGTTATTTCAAAAAGTTAAACTTTCATATATTTTAGATTCATTGCATGTAAAGTAAAACAAAGCTGATTCAAACACTTGTGAGAGCTTCACAAGGAGTGGATTGAAGCTGGAGTCAGTGCATCAAGAGTCACCACGCTCAGACGTCTTCAGGAAAAGGGATACCAAGCCACTTCTGAGCCAGAGACAACGTCAGAAACGCCTTACCTGCTGTGGAGGAAAAGAACTGGACTGTTGCTCAGTGGTCCAAAGTCCTCTTTTCAGATAAAAGTAAATTTTGCATTTCATTTGGAAATCAAGGTCTGGAGTCTGGAGTAAGAGTGGAGAGGCACATAATCCATGTTGCTTGAAGTCCAGTGTGAAGTTTCCACAGTCAGTGATGATTTGGGCTGCCATGTCATCTGCTGGTGTCGGTCCACTGTGTTTTCTGAAGTCCACAGTCCACGCAGCCATCTACCAGGAGATTTTAGAGCACTTCATGCTTTCTTCTGCTGAGAAGCTTTATGGAGAAGCTGATTTAATTTTCCAGCAGGACTTTAGCACCTGCCCACACTGCCAAAGATACCAAAAGCTGGTTCAATGACCATGGTGTTACTGTGCTTCATTGTCCAGCAAACACGCCTAACCTGAACCCCATAGAAAATCTATAGGGTATTGTCAAGAGGAAGATGAGAGACTCCAGACCCAACAATACAGATGACCTGAAAGCCGCTATTAAAGCAACCTGGGCTTCCATACCACCTCAGCAGTGCCACAAACTGATCACCTCCATGCCACGCCGAATTGAGGCAGTAATTAAAGCAAAAGGAGCCCCTACCAAGTATTGAGTCTATACAGTAAATGAACATTCCAGAAGGCCAACAATTCACTAAAAATGTTTTTTTTATTTGTCTTATGAAGTATTCTAATTTGTTGAGATAGTGAATTGGTGGGTTTTTGTTAAATGTGAGCCTAAATCATCACAATTAAGAGACAAACTACTTCAGTCTGTGTGCATTGAATTTATTTAATACACAAGTTTCACAATTTGAGTTGAATTACTGAAATAAATGAACTTTTCCACGACATTCTAATTTATTGAGATGCACCTGTATATATACATATATGGGGTAGAAGGAAAGTTGTAGTGTTCTATTCTTAACATTGCAGAAGAGTCATATATTAAAACATTGTGTAGACTAAAGTGAGCAGGCCTGCCAGTAGGCTATCCTTGTCTCGGTGCAGATATAATGCCATCTAGTGGAAAATGTGATGCTTAAAAATGGACAGTTATGAATTTCATCTGCTTTTTATACTACAAATCAACAAGCAACAAAACGTTCTACAGCTGTATGTATGTGATAATCATTTACGTGTGTTATACGTTCAAATTGTGTTAAACATTATTTAGCCTCTTACTGTCTGCGCTCACTATGCTGCATTTGTTAGAAGGTGTATTACATGCACTAGAATAACAAGCTTTTAAGTTTTAATTTTATTTAGTTTTAACATACATTTAGTGAAGTGAACGTTACAGTTTATTATTTTAGCACATTTTAATCCATAAACCACAATGAATGTTGGCGCCTTTAATGTAATCCAGTAGCCTCATTGGTTGTTTGTAAAATGGGCGTGGATTTTACGTGACAAGAATAAAAAGCGCCGAGACCTTCCCTTCGTCCATTTTGGAGCAGCCTTTTGTCTGGTGAGGTGTTTCGCTATATCTTTATTAACTGCAGTGTAGTCGTTCAGCGTTTTATTTCGTCTTTTTCTACAATAGGTTCTTAGGTTATATGTATATTCATCGTTTCTTTCTTGGTGTGCATTTAAACGTTTATTTCAGTCCGTAGGCCTTTAGAAGGGAACTTCTGGGTGTTCCCACGCCGCCGGCTCACGAGCCTCTGACTTGTATCTAAAGCCATCCTGGCCTACTTACTGCTATTATTTGAAACGTTCCCATTATTATCAGAGTTTGCATGTTACTATAGCGTAATCAAAACGTATTTTATACTTTTTTTTTTTTTTTTTTTTTTTTTTTTTGTATATAAAGCTTTGGTGAGATCTCTCAATGATGATAACTTTCACAGACCTGTACTGAGTTACTGTGATTGCACTTTATTTATCTGAGAGACTGGCGTGAATTAAGGGTTTTATTGTAAGCCTTGCTACAAATGCAAACACGTCTCATCTGTACGGTTTCTTTTGCAGCTGTTTTGCCTGCGATGAGCATGAAGCGCACGAGCTCATGGGAAGGTAAGGGTGCATTTTATAGTATATAAATTTGAACTCGATTAACACTGTTGTCTTTTGGCCAGTTTCGCGTTTGAATGATTATCAGTTAATAAAATACTAGTTTAAGCACTGCTCCTTATGAGTGCACAATGTATCTGCATTACTGGATGCTTTTTACATGCTAGTTTGTGGACTTGATATTAACCCTTATGGACGTTTTTGTCCAGCTTAGTTTTGCTGTTTTGGATAATTTTGCTTAATGCTAACTGCATAAATTTTGGCTCAGGTGTGTATTTTTATTGGAACTTTAATATTCCACCATTTCCTTTTAAAAAGTCTTTTACACTAAGTAAAAAAAGTGAAACACTCCGCACCTTTAGGAAAAAAGTCCCCATTGAAACCCATTAAAACTGCTATTTTTAATCGGAGTGCCGTTTAACTGTAATATGATGCAATTTTTGTTAATAGGCTTTCATTCTGTTGGCAAGGCCTCAATTTACTTACTAGATGGTGTCTTTTTTTTAATAAAGGGTCTATAAAGCAAATACTCGCTTTATTCCTGTTTTCTGCTTCTGCATATTATAGCGCCAACTGGATAAATAATGCAGCTGTAATTGTGTGGGTGTTGGTATAAATGTCCGTTTGGTTTTGTTTCATAAAAATAAGTCCACTGTAAATCCAAATGCAAGCGCAGTGGCGTTTTCTTGGCGTCTAATGGGGAAAATTTGGTACTGCGCACAATTTTAGTTTTTTTTTTTTTTTAGATCAAGCTCAAATTTGGAACAACTTGTTTAGATTTATGGATTTAATTTTCTAGCAGGTTTAGAGTTCAACATGTTTCATATATAAAATTAACAAAATAAAATGGTTCACAAATAATTTTCATAATCTTAAACATGTATAACTTTTGTTTGGTTTCACTTTTTTACTTCAACAATCTGCCATGGGTGTCTTTAAAATGAGACCAAACATAAGTCTGTACTGCCAAGCTTCCAATTTGACCTTTTGACATTTGTCCACTATGAACTATATATATATATATATATGCGTGCGCACAAGGGTTAAGGAATTCAATTAATTCGAGCAGCGTAATATCTGTGAAATTGCTTATTGATTTTCAGTCTGTCTTTATATGAATGTAATGTATGGGTCCTTTTTTATAATGAAGAACTTGAGTTTTAAGTGATCTAGGCTCTAACTCCTATTGCTTGGGTCTGAATTATGGTCTGCCACACCCAAGAAGTAACCGCAGCATTTGTGTGCAGAGTGTATGAATTGACATCCAGTGCTACTGTGATGACTTCTGAATTCTCTCTTCCTGAATTGCTTTGCTGTAACTGTTCTAAACTGAGTAGCATTGGACGTCTAGCACACAGTACCAAGCATTATTATTGCTTGTGTTTGTGAATGCAGGCACTTATTGAAGCGTTTGTTTTGCAGTTTCTTTGCTATCTGCTGGGATGAGTAGACTGAGATCTGTTAAATTCAAGGTAATCTCTTCAATTGTTGAGGGGGTCCTCTCTTTAAGACTTAAAACATTTAAATGATGGTTTTTAAAGACAAGCATATGTCTGAATTCCAGTGATGTTTGCCTTTTGTTCTGACATAATGCAGATGACTGGAGTCCAGTCACCTCCGTGTTGCAGTAACTAATTGTTCTGTTTTATTTTAAGGCCACCCTCACATGAACTTTGAGAGCTTGATGACCATGGGTTATGTTGGTAAGTAGTTTTTCAAATTTAAAGTTTAGGTTTCAAGTGTATTGTCTGAAGTGATTTAATAATTTCTTAACCGGACGACAGGTTTGTCATATGGCATTTTAGTCACCAAAGTATGGTCCGACCATATGACTGTGCAGTGCTTGCTTTTGAACAGTCGTAGCAACTGTCAGTGCTTACAATGCCTGTCTGTATTTTTTTTTTTTCTAGTTTCTCCCCCTTCATCGTGGTGGTTGTGGTGCACCATAATGATGTTCAGGTGAGGGTTTTTTTTTTTTTTTTTTTATAAATGTTGGTTTATTGTTAATATCTAGACTGCTTTCTTGCCCCATGTTATAGTCCCCAGAATCCTGATCAGACAGTGATTTAAACATGGCTTTGTTTCTCTCGTTTTACTATTAAAGCTTTTGTCTCTCAGGTAGTGTCGGCACAATGAGCTCTCACAAAGGACCTGCGACTCCCAAGGTACTTCTGTTTATTTTAAATGCAGCGTTTTGCTCCGTCTCTGTGATGAAGATACTTAGCTCACTTTGACCCAATGTGAAAAGCCATGAACAACTGAGAGATTTATTGGCCACTTGTCATTGATTTTTACATATGACACTGTCAGACATCATTCTTCTTATGCTCTCGACAGGGCTGTTATTTATCCAAGGCCGAGTGGTTAAAGTCCTTTGGTGGGATTAGGTAAGGTTACTTGTTCCCATGTACTGCTACTTAATACTCAGTCCCTCTGTAATGTATGATTATTTTTTTGGAATCTCGTTCGTCTGAAATCCTGTTGAAAAATCTTTATTAATGACGTTACAGTAGGTTTCATCTACATTTTGCATGGTCTTTGTATCTGAAGTGACACCCAAATTTGTTTTCTTTCCTAAAAGGTTGCATACCTGTAATAAGCTTAACAGGTAAGAATATGCACTTACCATGTCATTCCGTTGAAATGGTCTCTTTTCTTGTACCACACAGTGCTCTGTAACCTATGATGATTTTTGCAGTCTCGTTCGTCTGAAGTCTTGCTGATAAATTAAGCTTACTGATGTTACAGATTTGACATTTGTATCTCTGCATTTGTGTAGCTCTCCCATCTGAAGATTTTCTTTCTTAACCTGTAGGTGGCACACCTGATGTGGTGAATTCACAGGTGAGAATTTGGTTCCTAATAAACCAAAATGACACTACTGCAGCTCATCCTTTTATGATGTAACTTGCGCACGTCTTACGCCCTGTATCAATACCAGAACCTGAAAAGGTGAACCCACTGGTGTTGCCTGGGCAACAAGGGGATGACTTGTTGGGGTTACCAATAGTCTGAGAAGGACTAGCTTTACCGTAGATAAGTTTTCCTTTTCATGTGTTCCCTAACTGTTTTTTTGTTTTTTTTTCTCATTGATTTTCTTGCAGGACTGCAGTGGCCTTTTCAAGCTCTGCTCCCTTAAATGCTGAATCTGGTATGCGTTTTGTATTTTCAACTTGAGTTACATGTGAACTAGTAGGTGTGATGACTGACTTACCGCCCCAGTCTGATTTATATGACTGAATGGTAGCTCTGACCTCAGATGGTTTCACTTAATAATTTGCACTTGTGAAACTATATATTTATTTTTTTCTCTCTCCATCCCCTTTTTCAGATAGTTCCATGACTGACTTTACAGGTTTGTATTTTCTTGTTGGCTTATTTTAGTTGCATTACTTTTTAAATGATGACCTATATCGCCCCAGTCTGATGTGTTATGACTGATTGATTGTTTCTGATTAAATTAAAGACAACTTTAATGTACTGGTCTAAGAATTTTTTTTATGTACTTGTGTTTTAGGATGTAGCCTATTCTTGTACGCATTATAGATGGCTAGTGTTTCTGGTGTAGAACCACTTTTTTTTTTTTTTTTTTTTTTTTTTTTTTTTTTTTTTTTTTTTTGTGTAGCCATTTTGAGCAGTGACCATGTTAAAATCCATACACGAGATGCATATGAGGCAAAATGCACTGTTGGTCAGCGCCACCTAGCGTGCAGGTGTGAATTGGCAGAAGGAAAACAATCATTTCGTGCTCTCTGAAAGCATCGTTCGTCAGCAATTCACATCGTGCTCAGTGTGGAAATGCCTTAAGGACTAGCTTCAGCGTGCATGGTGTTTAAATTGTTCATTAAATGTCTTATCGATTCCTTGCAGGACTACAGTGGATTTCTTTCATCAGTTCTGCACCCATGAGCATACTGAAGTTGGTATGTATTTTCAGCTTGAGTTACATGTGAACTAGTAGGTGTGATGACTGACTTACCGCCCCAGTCTGATTTATATGACTGAATGGTAGCTCTGACCTCAGATGGTTTCACTTAATAATTTGCACTTGTGAAACTTTTTTTTTTTTTTTTTTTTTTATTTATATATATATATATTTTTCTCTCCATCCCCCTTCTCCTTTTCAGATAGGTGACTCCATGACTGACTTTACAGGTTTGCATTTTCTTGTTGGCTTATTTTAGTTGCATTAATTTTTAAATGATGACCTATATCGCCCCAGTCTGATGTGTTATGACTGATTGATGATTCTGATTAAATGAAGACCACTTGAATGTACTGGTTTAAGACTTTTTTTTATTATTATTTTTGACTTTCTTTATTATCCCCTCCCCCCCAGGTCAGAAGTTGAACTGGCTGAAACCTGATGTTCATCGCTGTACTATAGATCTGCTGGACTGAAGTGTTGACTGGCAGTCATTAACATTCAGTAAAAGTGTTTTGTTTTTTTCCTAAGATTGCAAAATAAATGGCTATTCTGAATTTGCAGTTTCAAATAGTTGTGTCCCTGAGTCATCACCTTTTTGCATTCATGTTTATATCAGGGATTTTCAGTAATCTAAGTGGAGATGTGACCCTTTACAGTGCAATTCATCTTAGAAAAGCTTTATGTAACATGAACCAACAAAAATAATTTATTTGTCCACTTCAATGCGGAAGTAAGCTTATGGGCGAGACTTCCGATTCACTAGCCGTTATAGTAGATGAATAACGTGCAGTAAAACTGTTTCCACTACAAACCTGTGCTCATAATGAAGATAATGAAAATGTCTTATCAAGCAGGAAAACTGTTTTGTACAGCTAAAATAGCTGGACGTGCATGAGACCGGAAGCTAGACTCATAGAATTTACAAATAGCCACACCCATTTTTACGGCAAGAAGGTGGGTAAAGCTTACAGGGTGTCCGCGGAGCCATAAAACGTCTTAAATTTAATACGAATTTTAGGCCAAAAAAGTCATAACGTCCGGATTTTCCATACAAGGTCATAAATTACATTTTAGCCACGTCTTAAATTGATATGCTTGTTCATTAATTGGTTCTGCCATCGCCTTTTCCCCCCCCGAAAATGCGCAGGCGGCGGCATTCATTCGTTTCGCCTGTTGTAGTTCTTTCTGAGCGTTCCAGAACTACAAGGTCCATGTGGCAGTGCAGCAAACAGTCTTGTCATAAGGACTTTTAACAGAAACCCGCGCGAACTGCCAATGTTCTAATGTAGCCTAGGCCTACAGTCGATGTTCGCACAGTGTTGCCAATTTAGCGACTGAGAGGAGCAGCGCGTTCAGTTCAAATAGAAGTGTTGCTTCTCTAATTTTACATGCAAATATAGCCGAAATCACATCACATGAATTGTCTTATCTTGTGTGTATTTGATTTCATCAGACGACGGCTCAATTATAAATTAGGATTTTTGTGCAGACTAATTTCTTGGAAGGGAGAGCTGTTTATGTATTCTTAAAGGGCTGCGTTTCAGTCACTATTTCATATTTATCCCGTTGACTGACAACATAAACAGTAAAATATATATAAAGGAAAACCGTTTTATTGAGAATTTGGCTGCATTAAAATACAGTATGAGCACAGAGACAAACAAATGTGAAAGGCAATATGACGCGATGACGTCATGAATATGCTAATTAGCGCAAGACGTCATCTGGCCACGTTTAGCGACTTTTCAAACTGGCTTCAGCTACTTTCCATCGAAAGAAGTTGGCAACACTGGCTTGAAAGCTAGCTAGCTAAATAAGTAGCCACCCTCTCTAGATCTTCAATCAAAGAGGAAGGCTGGAGACTGACCTGTAATTATTTAAATTGCAGGAAAAAGATAGCAGCAATTGTAATAGAAAAAATGACCAGAGACCCTATTTGAGGAAGGTGTATTTTTAGACATGTATTTTAATGTGGCTGAAAACTCAGAGCTAGTTACAAGTGGTGTTGAATGGTATACAAGGAAAGCTTAAAATGGTTTCAATTTCCAACCTTTTAAAGCAAATAGCTTTCGTTTTGGGTTTTCAAAAACACACTACCTATTAGCAGTACAGCTTAGACATCCATCATATTTGAAAAACATTTGCATTGCATACATTTTCAGTCCAACAAGATCTTTTTTTTTTTATTGTTCCTCTCCAAAATGTTAAAACATTCAGTCCATCAGTCAGCTGTAAAGATCCGAGCTGCTACATCATCAAGTAGCCAGTCCACACCAGTTAGCAGGTTCTCACCCGTAACAGCACTGCATCCCACAATGCACCAGTGATGGGTCTTAATGTCATCAAGGGCTAAAACCTGGACAACATTCAGAAAACGAGCATATTCACAGATTTCTCAAACAGCAAGGCAGTTTCATTAAAATACAAAAGACTCACCTCTCGAATGCCATCTTTTGACAAAGCACCAGGTAGGTCCTGTTTGTTGGCAAAAACTAACAGAGTGGCTCCTGCTAATCGCTATTCAAGAGAAATGCATTAAAGTGTGATGTATGTAGAAAAACCCACACGTCACATTTTATTCAACAACACATGCTTGATTCAAAACTATGAGGCCTTTTATGTTCACTAAAAGATGCTGAGTAAAGAAATGTCAAAATCTGACCATTTTTAATTTTGAACTACAAGTCCAAGTAAAGATATTGTCATCTCACCTCCTCTATTAATAAAGCATATAGCTCTTTCCTGCAGTCCTCCAGTCTCAATCTGTCAGCGCTGTCCACTACCCACACCAGTCCATCTGTACTCTCAAAATAATTCCTCCAGTATGATCTCAACGACTTCTGGCCACCCACATCCCAGATATTCAGCTTAAACCTAGTCTCCGTGTGAAGAAAAAGAAAAATAATGCACTTGGTTACTATGTATCACAGTAACATTGGTAAACAAACAGTTTGTATATCTGCACATTCTCTATCTGTCTCTGCGTGTGTATATATAGCCTTTTTGACAAGTAGTTTCATTAAAAGTTAGCATCTAATCATGCTCTAAACCTCTTATGCAAAACATATAGGCCTATAACACAACCAAGCTTCTGTCGTACCCTCTATGCTCGAGTGTCTTTATGTTGAAGCCTAATGTTGGAGAGATCGTGCTGACATCTTCGCCGTTAAACTTCTTCAGGATGGTTGTTTTTCCAGCATTGTCAAGACCACTATAAAGAAAGGTTAAGGACCCACAACAGTCTTTAGCATCACGAGTAATGTCTGAGTAATTAACACTCGCGAATAGAGTAAGAATGTACTTTATTAAACATAAAAGCAACAGCGGTTTACAAATATATGTCTATGAATGCAGTTCAGTGAAAGGATACAGCATGAGTAGACGCATTTCGCGCTCCTTGTGCTTCATCTTCTTCAAGATCGTCAGTAAACCCATCGCGAACGTTTAAGTGTAAAACGCTGAATTGATCTTAACCGAAATAGCACATTAACTACTGAAACACATAAAATAATTTCCTAAATAAATGCGACATACGTTTAGTGCAAAGCCATACTGGAAACAAGGAAGCGTTACTGTGAGTTGACGCAATACGCTGAAGTATGATTGGTTAGAGAGTGCGTAAAGATGGAGCTGAAGGTATATGATTGGCTGTTCCAACTGTCATTCATTCTTGGGCTTTTTCTATTGGCGAAGGAGAACAGCGGCAAGGGCGTGTCTGAAAGTTGTCGTAAAATCAGTCGTTTCCATAGCAGCGCCCCCTTATGTGCATTTTGTAAACATGTGCGCAGAAGTGAACTCCACCAAAAAGACTTCTTGTAAAGTAGGTTCATCTCACGTAGTTTTGTCTGACTGGTTGTTTGATCGGTTGGTCATCCATGCTAGTTTTACCCTAGTGTTAATTGTAGGACGGAGGAAGGTGGACATAAATTGTAACATATTAAGATATAAGTTTAGCATGTGCAGGATGATAGATGTATTAGCCAATGTGTTATAATGGGAACTAAACTGAAACAGTTGCTAACTTAGTTGTTGTAGAACAAATTGTCAAATATTAAAAGAGGGCTATTTTCACCCCTGATTAATTTTTACAGAATTTATAAATTAATTTTGTTAATTCTTATTAATATATATATTTTTAAGTGTCATTAAAGTAAATAAACTATTCTATTTAACATTTTATTTTGACAAGCTGAATAATTGAATAACTGATGACAAAGTAGAATCACAGTCAAAGACAAAAATATGATATGATTTATATGCAAGCATATGAATATTTACATATTTAACTGCCCATACTTTAATTGAAGACATTTCATAATAGAAACACTGTAAATGCAAATCAAATGATTTTACTGAGTTAAAAGTTTTAATGAAAGCAAAGATGTCTGAATTGCACATATATATATCTGAAATAGATTATCTAATTTATGGAAATATTTAAGTATTAAATTTAAAAAATAATAAAAACTAGTAACAACATGCCACTTGGGGTCTTCTGTGCCAAAACCTTGGATATTCTACATAATACAATTTTATAGATCACTCCAGAGACACACAATTGGATCAATTATCCTCAAAACTATTTCGAGATTCCTTGAAACGAAAAACAGGGTGAGGTCATCTCACCTCGTTGTACTCAATCACTATTTAACATTAGCTGCCAAATATTATAGACTCTTAATTAAGTGTGGAGTTTTACATTAAAGATCAAATAAAAATAATAATTACAAACAAGCAACCACAATAACATTAATACAGAGAACCTTTTTGTTAGTGGTGTTGATGGTAAATTACAAAAGTGTAAAAAAATAATGAGAATATTGAATATCTCCACAAGTTTATAGTAAAGTATGGTATTAATAATAATTATAGTAATAATAATATTTGTAACATCAATCATCATTTGATTGTTTATATCTCATTATAAACAATAATATGTGACCCTGGAGCACAAAAGCAGTCTTAAGTTGCTGGGGTATATTTGTAGCAATAGCCAAAAATACATTGTTTGGGTCAAAATTATAGATTTTTCTTTTATGCCAAAAATCATTAGGATATTAAATAAAGATCATGTTCCATGAAGATATTTAGTACATTTCCTACCGTAAATAGCAAAAGAACTTCATTTGGACAACTTTAGAGGTGATTTTTCTTCAATATTTTGATGTTTTTAGCAGATTTTCAAATAGTTGTATCTCAGCCAATTATTGTCCTATCTTAACAAACCATACATCAATGGAAAGCTTATTATTCAGCTTTCAGATGATATAAATCTCAATTTCGAAAAATTGGCCCTTATGACTGGTTTTGTGGACCAGGGTCACATATGATGAATCAAAAATACTGTGATCTAAAACGTGTAATTGAATAGACTGTCAGTTTCCTTTGGTTTTCATCGAAAGAAACGTCTAGTAGGCTACCCACACATTAACAAGGACAGCCCCCCTGTAAGAAACCTTACGGTAAATTCCTTGTTTAATTTGTCTCAGTTCTCCTTGAAATTGCAGCCCGTATGTTTGCAGCAGATCCTTATCCATCAGCTGCCACTATATGCCTGGAAATGAAAGACACGATTGCTAACATTTCTCCCAGCAGAACCTTGTAACTGCTAAATTATACTCGTAAATATTTAAAAATGCTGGAATCATTTAATTAGTTACATTAATCTCAGTAATAATAGCCTTAGTTAAGTCTTCAGATCCCTCACAGCTACACCCGTTTGGACTTCCTGCTAGGAATTCCCAGTATTTGTCACTAGAGCGGGAAATGAGCAACTTAAATACTGGAAGCGATGATCTCCCTGCTCGCTAACCGGACCATTTAAAATAATTCGAAACCGAAAACAGTCTTGTCCACCCCTCTGTTGCGTCAGTGCATTCACAGAGCTATTGGCTCATTCCGCCGCCCACGGCCAACATCACAAAGACCTCAGAGCAGTTTAAATCATGACCAGGCTCTGGAGTTGTTCAGACAACTTCTGCTTCAGCATTCTTTTAACGCGCTTGCTTTTCAGTTCGAAGAATTTTGTACAGCACGGAAATACTAATAAAGACCGTTGATTTATTCTGAAAGTATACATGCAAGCATTTTGTTCGCATCCGTGCACTTGGAGATGCCAGCTGCTGTCATGGACAACTTTGACCTGGGAAGTCCTTTCTCTCAAAGTGATTCTCAAAGTCCTCTTGATTGGGTAGGGAGTGAATTTATTCATTTAATGCATTGTTACTATGTATAAATATGACGCTGTTATTACAAGCAATACAATACTTAAAAACTATTATTATATTTTGTATTATTTGTTACTGCATTTCATTAGCTCTACTGCATTTCATTAGCTCTGTACTTGTACTCTGCATAAATGACAATAAAGTTGAATCTAATCTAATCTAATGTAGCTATAATATTTATTATTATTTGTGTGTGTATGCATATATCTATATCAATAATCCTAACATTTAATTTTAAAATGTATTTGTTTATATATATTGTAAATCATATCTTATGAATATCTTCAGAGCACACAGTCAGAGGACCACAGGCACCATCGCAAAGATATAAACAGAGATGCAGCTCGCAAGAGTCGCAGAAAACAGACAGAAAAGGCAGACATGCTGCATGAGGTCAGTAGCAAATTGAGACCTTTGACACTCTCTCATTTCCCCCTTTGAATGGGTTTGCTTTGCTCTGGCCCTATTTACGTTACCTCTGCAAATCCTTACATTTGTTGTGAATGTATAGTTTCATTCACATTACTCACACAAATATATTTATACCTTTTATCTTTTATTATTGTTATTGTCAGCTACACAGCCTGTATTCTTATACTTGGAATTATGAAGTAAGGTGTCATAATCATAACCTTCTGGAGAATGTGTATGTTATTATTTTGTGTGTGTGTTTGTTAATGATTAATTTGTGTAGTCTGTCTGTGTGTGTGTGTATAGAGGAGCATTAGTATTGCACAACCTTTCAGTGCAGAGGAGGCATTTCTTGGAAACGCAGAGCATGACTGGGACATCTTACATATTAGTTACACTAGCGGCTGACTAGTTATTTCAGTTTAACATCTGACTTGCTATACCTTCACATTCACTTTCATTTTCACTTCAGATGATGTACAAATCTTGGACTTTCCCTTTTTTAATCCAACTCCAATAATCACATCTCAGATCCTTTCTAAGACTAACAAAACATGAGGAAGTCTGAATATTTTTTTTTTAATAAACCTATGAACTTTATACGTGGGAGAAGCAGATCAGGTCAAATCTATTTTAAATGACTTTTTATTTGACACTACTTGCATTCCTTTCACTTTGTTACTTCTGCTTTTCAGCTGAATCCATGTCAATACTGCATTGTCTATAAACTAATTTATATATTTATTTATTTTTTACCTAGGAACTCCAAACCCTAGAGCAGTCTAATGCCGCATTCATAAAAGAAATCGCTGAACTGAAGAAGGAGCTTCAATTCTACACCACAGCCTTGGAACAACATATACCTCACTGCACTAAACTGTGTCCATTTGAACCATCAGTTAGTGTTCCAGGAGGACCGTCCACAGCTACACCCTCTACCTCAGATATCACCTTCAACTCTGACCCCAACCTTTTGCCGGAACTTGCGTTCTTACCAGACACTAATTCACCGGACTTATCTTTAGCAGACCTCCTCGACAGTGATGATTGGTGTCCATGGGACTCAGTGAATGGAAATGGGTGTCTACAGCAGTTTTGAGGTGCTGCACAGTCAGTTATTTGGTCACAAGCCTTACACACTACTACATCCTGCAAACAGCTCTTTTTGTTGTGTTCAAATGCTAATGGTGCTAAAAACCATGATCCATTAAGGTGTGAATATGTTGTTTTGCATAATTTATTTAAACAATACTTACCGATGGCATTTACATGTATAGCTATATTTTAGATACGGGCATTATATTTTTTATGTGTAAGACCACAGCCTATTTTGGGCTTATTGATTGATTGATTTTGATTTGTAATATGAAAATGTTCAGTTATTTCATAAATTATGTTTTAATAATTTTAAGTGTTATTTATTGAAATATGAGTCAGTGACACTCATTCTTGCCCAGATATATGATTATATTCAAAAATACATTAAAGATTAAAGCAACTGTGTGTAGTTTTGGAGCTCCTTCGAAATATATCACTGTTTCAAGGTACTGTAAAAAAGGTACATACAGTTGCTTTAATGTCTTACAAGACATGCTGTTCTATATATGCCAATAACACGGCAGTGGTACAGGTCCCCTGGCAACATATACAGTCAATCGCTGACTTACAATACAAAGACATTGTTAAAGATGAACAAACAAACAAAAATCCAGAATAGATGAACATAATATGTTCTGAGTTCAGTGAAATTTAAAGAGGAGTCCAAGTATACCAAAAGTCATTAGGCCTCTGATGAAAGTCATAGGTTATTTTTCTAATGGTTTAAGAGAAGTAGCCTGACTCAGCCACATACTGACTGGCTGACCATAAAAGAAGTATATATATATATATATATATATTTTTTTTTTTTGCCAAATATATATTTAACTCTTTTCATTCTGTACCATGGTCAAGACACATGTACCATGGTCAAGACACAATTCAGCTGTTACAATTCAAAAGATATGCATTCAGAGACAGTATGCAAAGGATTTACCAGTAGTCTTCTCTACAGTTTCGTGAATCTCCCTCCAGTATGCTTTGATCCTGTTGCAGTCCCAAAACACATGTATCACAATGTCAACCTTACATGTAAAACACAACTGGGAAACATTGAGAAATATTTTATGAATGTGAAACGGCGTTAAGTACGTCCTGTGAATAAACTTTTTGTTCATTGTTCAAAACTTAGATTTTTTAAAATTAGCTTGAATTAGAAATAATGTTTTAGTGGGGATTAAAGTGAAAAAAGGGGGGGGGGGTGGAATCACAAAGAAACTGTTGGTATAAACAATTTTACATAATTTTCATTCTTAATTTTTTTAATTTAAACATTTTTAATGTGTGAAATTTTTTTGTCAAATCAGCATGGTGTGACCTATATGCAGGTAGCCATTTTATTGACAGACATTTTAATCTTTCTATGAGGAGGGTTTTCTGGTCAAGTAGAGTATGTTTAGGCAAACATCTTAATATTAAAGACTTAAGAATTTATGATATTTGTAAAAAATTAAAAAATAAATGTGATTTTATAAAGGGCATATTTTGTCTTAAAAACGTTTTTGCTCTATTTTATTATTTTATTTAAAAATATATGCATTTATGCAAAAAAAAAAAAATTATTTATCGATCTTTCTCGGTGGTACACAACAGTTGAGGGTCTCTCGATAGCCAAAACGCTCGTGACGTTCAGCATCACATTTAGTAGTCTTCAGGTAGGTCAGCGGCACGTCGTCTTTTGACCGATATCATAAAACTCGCAGTAGGCGACGGACTGAACAAAAATCAGCGGATACAGCGACGGGTGAGCGCGCGGAATAATGAACGAATGAAGCAAGAACAATGGCCAACCTGACAGTACCAAAACACAGCAGCTAACACAGACTGAGTCAGGCAGTGAGGGAGGGACAGAGGGAGGAGAAGGGAAAGGGATGAGGTAGAAGACAGCTGTCTGATGAAGATACGGATGAAATAAAAACAGATAGCATCTATAGAGTCACTTAAACGGCGAATAGAGTCAACGATATAGCCATAGCAGCGCGACGTCTAGGAGAGGGTCGCGTAAATGTAAGATGAGTAAGTAAATAAATAAATAAGAGCGCGTGAGCGTCATCCGCAGTGTGTAGCATCTACATCTACTTGCACCACCTGAAGACAACGACCGACAGACTGCTGGGAAATAAAGAAACGGGGGGAAAACACGAGCAATCAGCGGAGAGGAAGGGCGACGGGGAAAATCAGCGAGACTGTCAGCGTCCTTGTGATACAGAAGTAATTGAACAGCGGTTTCTTGTATTTGAGGGAAGGAGGTAGAAGGGGGTATCAAGTGCTGCAGCGGCCGCCGTTATGCTCTACACATGTAGGCACGTTTGAAGCAGTTCATCCCCGCCCTGTGTGGATCTGACCGAACCGAACCGACTGTACGGTAACGGATTTAATAGGGGGACGCTGGAAGGCTCTGAAAAGGACTTAAGGCGCAGAACTGGTGACTGGTAATATGACGATAACCTTTAATTAATAAGTGATGCATTTGTACCTGTGCGGAGGAGATAAATGAAAGGATTTTAATCGCCCGTTTGTTTTTCACCATGGATTGATTGGTCCGTGGTCACTGGATAGAATGCTTATTACATCCGAGTTTTAATACGGTACCGATTTACGCCTCTAGCCTATAAATATTTAAATAAAGACCAAATTTAGGCCGATGACTTTCTGATGACGCCAGTACGGCAGATATGTCTTTATTGTAGAAATGTATGTTCATCTCAATATCTCTTCATGACGATATAGACAGTTACATCCACCCTTGTACTTATTTCCGAGTCTAATCTCATTTTTTTGGGGGGGTTTAATGTAACTCGAGAGAGAGACGCGTCAAATTGAACACCGATAGCTTTTGCTCCACCATCCCTCTGTCTATATTTTTGACCAGGTTAGATAACTTCTGTCTTTAGTCAATCCCTGCTGGTCGATTTTACTTTTTAAATCCAAAAGAAAAAAATATTTTGACTATATAACAAGGCTTTAGGAGCCAGTTCTCGCCTTTGGCTTCCTTCCTCGAACAATCTTCTGCCGAGCACCACCTTCGCAGCGATGGAGACCCCTACGAAGCTACCTCCGTCGAGCCCATCATCGCCGACCACGGGCTTCTCTGTACCGAGCGCGGAGAAAGTAGACGGCTTCCCCCGCCGCTCGATGCGCCGTGCCCGGCAACGACGGTCCCATAGCTCCTCACAGTTCCGCTATCAGAGCTCCCAGGTGGAGCTCACGCCGCTGCCCTTACTTAAAGGTAGGTTCCTTTAACTGGGACGCGAGGTGGTTGGTTTTTAGTGGCATGTTAGTTAGGAAATAATGAGAATTAAATAAAATCCCCTGATATTGAAAAAGGCTATTACAGCCATTTTGGTGGTTATGAACTCAATGTCTTCTTGAGTATCCTTGAGAGATGTCATGGTACCTCCATAAGGACTTCAAATGTAACTAAATCGTCCGAGGACTCCTCTGTGAGGATACCAGTGCTAGTGATACCATCAAAGCTATCTAAACGAAAAGATTCAGTGTTTTGACTGAACTTATATTGGTTATATATGTTGGAAAGCAATTTTTGTAACATTAGATTCAGCTCAACTCAAATAGGCTACCTTGTGTCTTGTAGCAGAAACCTAATTTAACCGAGTAATCCCAATAAGATTACAAGTAGCCTATCTGAAATGAAATCGTTCGCAGTAGAAAGCATGGCAGTGTAACTTATGATAAAATGTTGGCAAGAGATTACTCATTAAATCACAGTGGGATTTGCTGTTCAACATAAACCATAGAATCTATAACACAACAACACACACACACACACACACACACACACACACACAAAAACACATTTCTAGTCAACAGTCCTACAGTTTGCTTGGAATCAGAAATTCCTTGTCCAGTTTGGTAATGGCAACAAAAATTATTAATGTAGTCCAACACAAATGCACTGAGTAAACTTCTTTTTAAATGTGTTTTGCATGGCATGAAATTAGCAATTGTTTTTCATTAACACATTTTATGTTAATTCAACTAGAAGGAAAAATATTTTTTTGAATGCATTGTTCTCTCCAGTGGCATCTGTAAGCTTGTCATAATCAGTGCCAAGTACTTTGTTTTAGTTTAGGAAGCTTTGTGGTTGAAAGCTTCCTCAGTCAGGAGACTGTAATAGTTCTACTTCCATGAGCTCATTTTGACCATCAACCTGAAGTGATGGAGAAACTGTAAGCCACAGACAGGGATGTGGCTGGGAAGTAGAGTGTGGGGGGAGTTTAACATAATCCATTAATTTATAGAAGTATAAGAGTGACAAAATGTTGTGACAAGAAGCTTAGAAAGCTCAGGTAAACAGCTATATATAGAGAGAATGAAAGAGTAAGTGAGAGAGTGTCTTAAAGTCTTAAATAATAAAGATGAGATGCATAGCACCTAATTTTCAGAGTAGTTATGAAACTTTGATATTTTTCACAAAGAATACACAGATGCAGTGTTATCCCCATATGCATGACACTCAGTTTCATAGGTTTTTCAAGTTGCACGACTTCATGATTCACACTTCAGGATATTCACACTGCAGGATATGATTCACTTAATATGGGAATCTTCTGAGCGACATTTCCAGTGAAGTTGGGTTTTGTGGTACCAGTTTTCATGAGACACTCCAGCTGCCAGTTGGTGTGTCACAGGGGGTCCAGACTGAGCCTCTGTCCTGTTTAACCATCTAACTGACCTGCTTTTAGTCATTCACATGCCACCGAGACACATCTCCACTGAAAAAAAAAATAGAATTTCTTCTTACTAGGAGCAATGTATTTATCAACCCATATGACTAGTTATAGGTTTATTTAGCTCTGGTTTTATTTCGTAACCTGTAACTGTATAAAATGCACAGCTCTGTTGCGTGTGCTATTGTGTTTGATTAAACCTCATAAAGCGTCAAGTTAAATATCATAAAATATCATCAAACCACTGACAAATGCTAGTCATGTAAAAAAAAAGCTGTTAACTGTTGGTGAAATTTAAGGTAGGTTTTGATAAGTTTTGGGATCATTTTTAATTCTACTGAACTCAAAATAGGTAACAATTATTATCTCCCTTACAACATCTAAATAACACCTATTAGAATGGCAGACAGTTGTACGTGTATACATGGACTGGTGAAAATCTACTGTTGTCTGCTTTTTTGTTTGCAACTTGTACCTGCTACATATTTAAGCTTCTTTAATGGTATGGCATATTTAGATGTGACATATATAATGTCTTTTAAACACAAGATTAGCTTAGCAGAGCATGACAAACACCACCTGACACCTGAACCTGTGAGTGTTTGTTTGGTCTCTGAATTTACCTGCGCGTCTCATGACCTGAATCTTTAATTGGTAGAATGGCCAAAAATATGACCTGAATCTTTAATTGGTAGAATGGCCAAAACTGCCAGGTTTGCTAGCCTGGGTCATTAGTTACCAAAAAAAAAAAAAAAAAAGACTGTAGGTGTGTTAATAGTGTGAGACTTTGGTGGTGCTTACCCTCATTTGTAGACCTTCGAGTTCTACTCTTCAAGTTAATTTGTGTTATTTTTTCCATTTATGCCCCTGGAGTCACTTCATTACTAGTCCTCGTGAGTTTGTGAGTGTGTCTCTGTAAATAGCTGCCACTGCTGGAGGGTGCTGGAGTGTCTTCCACATGGACAATGGGCAGCTCAGAGCTCTCGGTCTGCAGATTCAAAACTCCCAAATCCATAAATCTAAAAGAAAGGAGCGTTTTAGCCAGCTTCTCAAATCTGTTAGTAAATCACCTTGGAGTATGATGATTACTGTGCTTGTGTACTATAGTTGTGAATCATTGTTTCAGGGTAACAAATATGTCTGTGTATAAGAAAGTGATTTTTTTTTCGGGGTGGGGTATATATCTGCCTGCTTCTTCCTGCAGGGTCCAGCTGGTCAGGGCCGGTGTTAGGTTACAGTACACAGAAGGCCTGCTCCCTCTCTGGCCTCCTCCGATCAATAAAGAGGGCAAGAGAGGAAGAGGGAGAGAATAAAAGAGGGAGTGAGTGATTATAGAGACTGGGAAGAGAAAAAGAGCATTAGAGAAAGAGAGAGAGAGTGAAGTGGATAAGCATGTGAGGCTGTAAGTGGAGGAACACTCTACTGAGGGAGAGCTACTGTTGAGAACAAGATTTGTTGATTATTGTGTCTACATCATTCCACATTGTCAAAAATGCTCATGTGAAATGTGGCAGTTCAAGGTTCCTGTTTTGTCCTGCAGTATTTTTGCTCTGTTGTTTTGTGGGTTTTGGTGGTTCAAAAATACAGGATGTCAACTGCCACTAAACACAGTAATAATTCTCTAACCAGAAAGAGTTTACTCATTAAAATCACACTGCCACAGAAGGAGACCCACAGAGAGAATAAGAGTGAGAGAAGGATGGAGAGGAGGGGAAAAAGGAGATCACGAGGAGAGGAATAGGGTAGAGGGATGACATCATCTCTCCTGCTCTCTCTGCACTGGTTCTTCTCCTAGCATGCATCTCTCTCTCTCGCTCTCTCTCTCTTTCTCTATGCCCCACTGTTGCTTATTGGCTGCTCTATATTTAGCAGCTTTGCATGTACAACATTACAGCAGGTTTATTAGAGCAACGACTGGTATAACCAGAGTGATATTTAACTTCAGACATAAAATTGTTGATATGGCTTCACAAATTCATTATAGTTTTCACATTCTTTCCATGATTTAAGTTCATTTCAAATTCCACTTTCATTCATTGCTCTTCCTCTCAATCGCTATGCATCTCCAGTTCCTTGTGTCTCCGCCTTCTTTCTCTCTCACGCTTTTCCCAGGACAATTTAGTTTTTTTCTGTTCTGACTGCTGTGCCTGTGTCATGCTCTCTTGCACCCTATCCTTCCCTCTGACTACAAACAAACACACATAACGACCTCTTTTCATCACATCCCTCTCTTTATTTGCACTTTCTGTTTATTATTTATTCTATCTGTCTCCTTTGACCTAACCTGCTGCACTCCAACCTATTTGGTTTGAGTTGCAGACTGTTAAGACTAATCCATTTTTAATGGAGAGTAATTGTACAAAGTGCCATGCTGAGGCTAAAGAAAGAGAGAGATAGAGAGACAGAGATAGTGATTCACACATCGAAGTACAGGAACGGTAGGGTATGTAAGTTGGGTTGAGTTTTTGGATGAATGGAGTGGATTGTCATGGTTATTGTGGCTCAAGGCGCTATGTCCACAGAGGGGCGAGACAGCGCGGGGTTAAAGATAGCACCCGCTAATCCTGTTAGCACCAGACGCCTCCACTCATTTTTCATTAGCATCCCGTCCATCCACTTCAAGAAATCTGCATTAATATACTCTATAGATCCAAGTGTCTTTGTAACTCCAACAATCTTTAATGTAATTGTGACGATTTAGTTACATTTGAAGTCCTTATGGAGGTACCATGACATCTCTCAAGGATGCTCAAGAAGACATTGAGTTCATAACCACCAAAATGGCTGCAATTGTAATTGTGCTGTGTGCTGTTCTTTATTGTCATTGATGGCTTCAAGATGAATCTTGAACATTCATGCAAACTTTCCATGCACAAAAGAATCTTTATAGAGGAAAAATGTTCTTTAGATTATCAAAACACTTAAGACTATTCACACTAAGGAGAAAATAGTTCTTTTAAGAACTGTTCATTAAAGGCTTCATTGAGGAACCAAGAATGTGAACCTGGACCACAAAAAACAGTCATGAGGGCCAGTTTTTGGAAATTGGTATTAATACTTAATCTGAAAGCTGTATAAATAAGCTTTCTATTCTTTCCATTGATGTACAGTGGTGTGAAAAAAGAGTTGGCCCCCTTCCTGATTTAGTTTTTTTGCATGTTTGTCACACTTTAATGTTTCAGATCAAACTAATTTAAATATTAATCAAAGATAACACAATTAAACACAACATGCAGTTTTTTTAATTAAGTTTTTTTATTATGAAGGGAAAACAAAATCCAAACCCACATGGCCCTGTGTGAAGAAGTGCTTGCCCCCTAAACCTAATAACTGGTTGGGCCACCCTTAGCAGCAACAACTGCAATCAAGCGTTTGCGATAACTTACAATGAGTCTGTTACAGCGCTGTGGAGGAATTTTGGACCACTCATCTTGGCAGAATTGTTATAATTCAGCCACATTGAAGGGTTTTCGAGCATGAACCGCCTTTTTAAGGTCATGCCACAGCATCTCAATAGGTTTCAGGTCAGAACTTTGACTAGGCCACTCCAAAGTCTTCATTTTGTTATTCTTCAGCCATTCAGAGGTGGATTTGCTGGTGTGTTTTGGATCATTGTCCTGCTGCAGAACCCAAGTTAGCTTCAGCTTGAGGTCACGAACAGATGGCCGGACATTGTCCTTCAGGATTTTTTGGTAGACAGCTGAATTCATGGTTCCATTTATCACAGCAAGTCTTCCAGGTCCTGAAGCAGCAAAACAGCCCCAGACCATCACACTACCACCACCATATTTTACTGTTGGTATGATCTGTTTCTGAAATGCTGTGTTACTTTTACGCTAGATGTAATGGGACACACACCTTCCAAAAAGTTCAACTTTTGTCTCGTCAGTCCACAGAGTATTTTCCCAAAAGTCTTGGGGATCATCAAGATGTTTTCTGGCAAAACGTTTTGCTCAGCAGTGGTTTTTGTCTTGGAACTCTGCCGTGCAGGCTATTTTCGCCCAGTTTCTTATGGTGGAGTCATGAACACTGACCTTAACTGAGGCAAATGAGGCCTGCAGTTCTTTAGATGTTGTTGTGGGGTCTTTTGTGACCTCCTGGATGAGTCGTCGCTGCTCTCTTGGGGTAATTTTGGTCGGCCGGCCACTCCTGGGAAGGTTCACCACTGTTCCATGTTTTCGCCATTTGTGGATAATGGCTCTCACTGTGGTTTGCTGGAGTCCCAAAGCTTTAGAAATGGCTTTATAACCTTTTCCAGACTGATCTCAATTACTTTCTTTCTCATTTGTTTCTGAATTTCTTTGGATCTCAACATGATGTGTAGCTTTTGAGGATCTTTTGGTCTACTTCACTTTGTCAGGCAGGTCCTATTTAAGTGATTTCTTGATTGCGAACAGATGTGGCAGTAATCAGGCCTGGGTGTGGCTAGAGAAACTGAACTCAGGTGTGATAAACCACAGTTATGTTTTAACAGGGGTGGGGGAGGGTGGGCAAACACTTTTTCACACAGGGCCATGTGGGTTTGGATTTTGTTTTCCCTTCATAAAAAAACCCTTAATTTAAAAACTGCATGTTGTGTTTACTTGTGTTATCTTTGATTAATATTTAAATTTGTTTGATGATCTGAAACATTAAAGTGTGACAAACATGCAAAAAAAAAAAAGAAAAAATTAGGAAGGGGGCCAACACTTTTTCACACCACTGTATGGTTTATTAGGATAGGACAATATTTGGTGTTGAAAAGAATTACAGTAACTTAGTTTATGTAGAAGTCACTTTATGTTTCTTCTGTGTTTTTTTTTTGTTGTTGTCCGTACTATTAATGACAATGGTAACAAAAATTAGTTGGTTACCAACAATGATGACAGAATGTTTATTTCTTGGTCAACTATACCTTTAATTTAACTACTCACAGCATGGCACTATTTAAAAATCTGTCCAAATAAAGTTCTTAGCAATGCATATTACTAATCAAAAATTATGTTTTGATATATTTACGGTATATACAAAATATCTTAATGGAAAATGATCTTTACTTAAATGATTTTTGGCATAAAAGAAAAATCTTGTTGGCTATTGCGACAAATGCTACTTATGACTGGTTTTGTGGTCCAGGATCACAAATGGTTTTATTACATTGCTATGAAACCCCCCTTCTAGAACCTTTATTTTTAGCATTAAAAAAATACTGTAAAATGCGCTGAAAAGAATTACAGTAAACAAAGGGAAATGATAATTCTGTTATTATTTACTCAACCAAACTTGTATGACACGACTGTTGTTCTGCAAAAGGAACGACATAATAGACAGTGAATGATGACAGAATTTTAGATTTTTGGTTAACAAACTCAATTTCAATTGGTTAGTGAATAAAATGTTATATTGCATCGCTACGACAAACCTTTATTTTTAAGATTGTAACATTACATAATTTAGCAGGTGCCTTTATTCAAAGCAACTTACAATAAAGGAACACAAGCAATTTGTCACATAGTTAACAGTGTTCATATAATGTTCAAAAATTAAGGTTCCAAAAGTTTTTTTTTTTTTTTTTTACAGTGAAGCAATATAAAAACAATTTTGGGTTTCTTAAAGAACCTTTTAGTGAACAGTTCTTAAAATAATTGTTTTGGTGTGAAGCACATTTCAATAATATAAAGAACCCTTTATCCACTATAAAGAGCCTTTTGTGCAATGGAAAGGCTCTATGGATGTTAAAGGTTCTTCATGTAACCATATATGCCAGTGAACATTTATTTTTTAAGAGTGTAGTGTGCAATGCCAAGTATATTAACACTAGGAAAAACATAGTAAATAGTAAATGTGTAGTGTAATTGTGCATTGTGTAAGTATATTTGTGCACCAGATTACATCTCCTCGTCTTTCCATCCCACAGATGCTCCAGTGGCAGAACTTCACGACTTGTTCTGTAAGAAGTTGCAGCAGTGTTGTGTGCTTTTTGACTTTCTGGACTGTGTCGCCGACCTGAAGGGGAAAGAGATCAAACGAGCTGCGCTGAACGAGCTTGTGGAGAGCGTGGCCACCAGTCGCGGAGTCCTCATCGAACCCCTGTACCCTGAGGCTATTAAGATGGTGAGATGAATCGCGAAAGAGTGAAAAAGTGATGGAGTAGGATGGGATTTGATAAAAGAGCAGAGGAGGCAAGGGAGATAAATGGTTGAGAGATGCACAGGATCTCCAATGCTCTAAAGTGCACTTAGAGACTCTTAGAGCATTTACATTTCCTTGTGTTTAGCTACATTAGCCCAGTACAGTATGTAGCTGAAATACAAAAACACCTTAATTGGGAAGCAATTGATTTTTGTTAACAGCTCCTTTTATGATTTGATGTGAAATACAAAGGGGGATTCACTAAGAATGAATTGGCACCCTCGGATAATATAGTTTATTTGCATATGCTGTTGCGTTGTGTTTGTTTTAGCCCCTTGTTTACTTGGGGAATTATGCAAATCAGGTAACAATGAATTACTGCTGCCCTGGGGTGCGTTGCCCAAAAGCAACTATGGTCGCAAGTTACATCGTTACCAAGAGTTCAATGGGACTTACCACCATAGTTAGCTAACAATGCTTTTGGGAAACGCACCCCTGATCAATAGAAAATGTACACAAACATCTTTTAAAATGAAATTCCATTTATCTGAAACTCCATTCATCTGAAATGCACAATTGTGTAAAACAAATAGCAATGAGCTTCTGTGAAATCTATAATGAGCCAAAGTTGCATAGAAAAGCAATGTTGAAAATAATTACAGTAACTTAGTTTATGTAGAAGTCACTTTATGTTTCTTCTGTGGTTTTTTTTGTTGTTGTCCGTACTATGAATGACAATGGTAACAAAAATTAGTTGGTTACCAACAATGATGACAGAATTTTTATTTCTTGGTCAACTATACCTTTAATTTAACTACTCACAGCATGGCACAAATTTGTTAATGGATTTCATTTGGTTTGTAAATAAAACATTTTCCCCACCAAAATACCATGTGAAATAGCTGTTAATTGAATTTGCATTTTAATATGGTCATATACTGTATGTTTTATATTCTGATGTCATCAATCGGAAGAAGCTCATAAAGGTGATCATTTAAGTACGATGTTAGAACAGGGGTTCTCAACTCTGACCCTTGAGGATCACTTTCCTTTCTTTTTTTTTTCTCAAAAGAAGTCTTTTAATGTCATTTGCCTTGTGAAAGCAACGGTCTTATTTCAGTGCTTTTTATAAACACATCCTTTCAACCCCTCTTCTTCCTGTAGATCTCAGTGAACATTTTTCGAACCCTCCCACCCAGTGAGAACCCTGAGTTTGACCCTGAGGAGGATGAACCAGCTCTGGAAGCCTCCTGGCCTCACTTACAGGTATATGTACATTCTCAAGTTCTTATATACACAAACACACTAACACATATACTGACACCATGAGGTGAGAAATCATTATGAGTTTTTTATAGCTTGTGTCCCAGCTCTGATCCCATTTCCTCTCTCTTTGTCTCCTATGTTTTTTTTATCTAGTTGGTGTATGAATTCTTCTTACGCTTTCTTGAGAGTCCAGACTTCCAGCCTTCTCTTGCCAAGCGCTACGTGGACCAGAAGTTTGTTCTACAGGTACAGAGTTTGCATAGATTTAGATGTATAGGTGTTGTAAACATAAAATGTAAACATAAAAAGGCTGCATTTATCTTTGCATTATTGTAAAATAAATACATAATGAAACCATGTGAATAAATATGTACAGCTAAAGTGGACTCAAGCCCATCTTCAAGTCCAGCCTCTGGAGACAAACATTGCTAATTTGTAGTTTTGGCACACCCTGTTGGACAGTTTTTTTCTTTTAGCCTTGGTATCTTAGAGCAGTGATATTTTAAGATTTTAAATGTGTATCATATCATAGTCAAATCGCAATATATCTCAAACACCCAGCAGGCAGTTTAACCTCCATGTTGGACTGTTAGTATTTTTGATTCTACTCACACCAATTATAAATATTCACGAGTAGTGCTTTTAATAAAGTGCAAAAGGGCTGACTACGTGTGTGTGTGTGTGTGTGTGTATGTGTGTGTAGCTGCTGGAATTATTTGACAGCGAAGACCCCAGAGAGAGAGAATATCTGAAGACTATCCTGCACCGTGTCTATGGCAAACTTCTGGGCTTGAGGGCCTACATCCGTAAACAGATCAACAACATCTTCCTCAGGTCAGTCATACAGACAAAACGCATGAGCAGTATTGATATTCCACAGCCAGTGACTGCTTTTTGTTAGTCTTTATGTCTGTCATTATATCTATTTTTAAACTCTGCAGGTTCATCTATGAAACTGAGCGTTTCAATGGAGTTGCTGAGCTTTTGGAAATTTTGGGAAGGTATTCTTTCAAACTGTCATAATAGAAAGCACACCAAGTGTGAGTTATAAATCAGATCAGATGATGTTTGTAAAGTGTAAATTAGAAGATTATAAGGTAGATCCCTGTGGTTTATTCATTGTTCCCAGAGTTAGGAGGTACATATAATATATTACGACATTTGTACTATAATCTTAAATGAGTAAATTATAGTGTTACATAACTTAATGTGGCAGCAGATTACTGGAGAGATGCTTTATGGTGTGTGAGCTGGTGATTCAGACACTTTGCAGAGACCTCCGACATCAGAGCTCACTGCATCTACCTGCCGCGTGTTCTGCAGTCATGATTCCCATCCTCAGCGTGTCCAGCCCTATAATTCACAGCCATGTTCTCGGCAAAACCAGTGCTGCTTTGCATATTGGGTTCAATGCACACAAAATGGTGCCTGTTTCTCAATGTGTTTAACAGCATAAACAAAAGCAAACCTTTGACAGAGAGAAACAGGGGAAGAGAGAGACAACCAGGGGGAGGCATGAGTCAGAGTGTTGGGGATGGAGGTCTAAATTCAGGTTGATGCCAGTAGTATTTATAGTGCCTCCCACCCACACATCTCTCTGATCACTACTGAAGAGAGAATGAGAGAGAGAGAGCGAGAGAGAGCTGCAGAATTAGAGCGAGAAAAGATGGGCCCCATGCAGAAAAATATGCATTTCATGTTATTTTGATATATTTAAAAAAAAAAATATGGTCAAAAACATATATCGGAAAAGGATATTGATAATATACAGTATGTTAAATGAAAATTAGAAAATATTAAAATACTAATTTTTAAACAGATTTTCAGGCTATTTTGTATATTTTAACGATACTTGATCAGATTATAGAAATATTATAATACAGAATAATTTTTATAAAATGTGTGTGTAATATATTTAATATATAATAATATATTTAATTGAACCTTGATGCTGTTTACAGTGCATTGTGCATTTCAAATACATTTTTTCCAGATAAAATATGTACATTTTGCAGTCAGATAGGAAGAAATAGAAATAGAAATAGAAGAAAGAGAATGATTATGTAAAATGAGAGAGGAAGACAAAGAGCGAAGAAGATGGTAGAATAAAAGAGAAACAGAGACAGACAGTGTGGATGGAATGGAATTAAACAGTTAAGCAATGGGAGGAACAGCGAGTAAAAGAACAAAGATAAAACTAAGGAAATGAGAGGAAGAGAGGAGGAGACAGTCAGAAAGAGAGGAAGTATGAGGGGGGTTTAGTGGGGGATTAGTTGATGAACAATAATGTGGCGAATGAGTGTACAGAGCATCATCAGGATGACTGATACTAATCCTGTTTATTCTCCCTTTTCTCTTTTCCGCCTACTACTCACTCCTCTCCTCTCTTCTCCTCTCCTCTCCTCTCCTCTCCTCTCCTCTCCTGTTTTCCAGTATCATAAATGGCTTTGCTCTGCCTCTCAAATCAGAGCACAAGCAGTTCCTGGTGAGGGTCCTGATCCCCCTGCACACTGCTAAGTCTCTCTCCATTTTTCATGCGCAGGTTAGAGTCAGACGCCCAGACACACTCACACTGGGATGCACATACAGATCTAATGCTGTTAATTAATGGACTGTAATGGGCTATCCTACCACAAGGGGGTGCTAAATACTAACGCTAAATCCAGTGGCCCCCAAAACGTGCACAAAGTGGACGCTTACAGAGAGTTCACAAAACTATCATTTACTCAATGCCATGTCATTCTATCTATCTATCTATCTATCTATCTATCTATCTATCTATCTATCTATCTATCTATCTATCTATCTATCTATCTATCTATCTATCTATCTATCTATCTATCTATCTATCTATCTATCTATCTATCTATCACTGAATTCTCTTGGTTTGATATTTTTATGCACTAACATGAATAAAGTTTTAGTGATCAGAAACAATTTTGGACATTTTGGGGCCACTGTATTAAAGTCTGAACTTACTTGCCTTTGTGTGTATGTATGTGTATGCCTGGCTGTTTACACATACACTGTTCAAAAATTGGGGTCAGTAAGATTAAGTATTTATTTATTGAGAAATTAATACTTTTATTAATTAAGGACACATTAATTTTTTGTAACTTTGTTACAAGAAATTCCTATTTCAAAGAATAAATGCTGTTATTTTAAGCTTTCTATTCATCAGAGAATACTGAAAAAAGAATAACAGTTTCCACAAAGCAGCACAATAAAAATTGTAATAACATTTAAAAATATTGCTGTTTTCACTGTATTTTTTATCTATGAAAATGCAGCCTTGGTGAGCAATAAGATCTCACCGACCCCAAACCTTTGAACTGTTTTGAATGCATTCTATCAATAGATAAATATACATTAACAGCATGTTTTGTCTGAAAAGTTATTTTGTAATATTAGAACTGCCTGTTTATATATGTCTATATGTGTGTTTGTGTGTGTGTGTGTGTGTGTGTGTATTCTGAAAGTGCTTGTCCTACATTCCT